>NC_039364.1:54064712-54731948 GCF_003573695.1 Papaver somniferum | reverse complement strand
GGGGGGTAACAGTCTAGTTTTTCCTGGTATGAATAGTTAATCTATCAGAAGTTTGAGGGAATTACAGACTAGGTTTTTGGGTCATGTTTTGATGTGAATCTTGTGAATGGGTTTGATTGTAATGGAACTACTTAGGAATTAGGGTCTTTTTGTAAATATGGTGGGTTTGACTAGTATTTGTAAATATGGTTAATGGAATTGCAATTACGGTTTCTTTTTGTGTTGATTTGAATATAGTGGGTTACATTTGGTATGCTGGAGATGTCTTTGTGATTTCTAATGGAAGGAACAATGGTATGTTAAACTGTGGTATGTTGAAATGTATTATATGATCTATGAATTTACTAAAGCATTATATGAATTCTATCCAGAACTAGAATCCTGGTATAAGGTAAGGCACTAATCCTAATTCTAGACGCTTTTCATCTAAAGTGCAGAAACTGCTTCTCAAAACATACTACAATCTTGATTCACTAATGGTAACAATATCCTACACCCAAACACTATAACTGAGTGTAAGTTTATTAACAAAAGGTATAACAAGCAGTAGATTATCTGTCAAAGCCATAATAACTTGACTCAAGATTGAGTCCGGTGAAACCTACATGATTCCACTGACACACAAAACTACTTGGTGCTGCTGGAGGCATATACACATCTAATTCTAATCTAGAATGAATTCTGACCACTGAATTGTGTAGAATCAACGAGTTAATTACAAATGACTGATTAACAAGCAAATATCAAGCAACGAATTTAAAGAACCAATATTTTTATAAAACTAAACCAAGCAAAATAATACCAACATTCTCAATATTTTAAAAAATAATTAATCAAAATAAACAATTTCTAAAAACAAAAACCACATTATTCAAAAGTTTCTTTGATTATCTGCTCAACTAAAATCATCGCATCTGGATCTGGTACTCGTGTTGCAGCATTAGCAGGCTGTGCTGGAACTTCAAGTACCTTTTGCTCTAGAGGTGTCTCCCTGGGTATTTCTGGTGCGCCAGACACAGTTTCACCAACATGCTCATTCGAATGAATGGGAGCATGGACACCATCCATTTCAACAAAATCAGAAGCAGGAAGAGTAAGATTGTCAACGTGAGCTTGAACTTCAGCTAACAGGGGCATGCCAGGAACCTTACACATGCCATGAATAGTTATGGTGATCCTTAGCTTTGTAGGTACATCCATTACTATCCTTGGAGTTGTTTTAATCCTCTTATTGGAACTCATTTTCTTTTTCTAATATATCAATCTATCTTTTATGCTGGTGTGGTATATATATATATATATATATTGAAAAAACCCTAATTTTTTCTAGGTTAGGAGCATTATCTCCAATTACCTAATTAGTTGTATTCCGCATATCACTCTCAAATAAACAAAATATAACAGTTTCCATATTGATAAATATATTCTCATATACACGTACAACACCCCATTAATTTTAGTATATAGTATGATTTATCTAAATACGGAAAAATAACACGAAAAAATTACGTAAACACAACCATGTTGATTGAGTACATATATGCTTTATCATACAGTAGATCATAATCATGTACTCTTCGCTAATGTGCATGCCTTGGCTAAACTATTGCCAAATCTGTAGGTATCTGAAGTATCTCTCTCTATGATTCGCCATGCCTAATCTTCTCTGAAAAATTTCTATTTTTGGTGTAATTCCCTCGGTAATTCACACCTACTCAAAGCCATGGGCAACAATTCCGTCCAGCCAAGCGCTATAACCATGCCCAAATTCTCTTTTGGCTTTCGTATATTGGTCAACACCATAAATTACAGCTATATATGATTGGCAATGGCAATATATATTGGGATCATTTTTTTTCTTCAAAAGATTAATATATTATGGTCATAACCCTAATTTCTTGTCTTCAAAAGATTAATATACTATGGTCATAACCCTAATTTTTAAATTTGCAATGGACACATAAATAGAATGTTGATAAACTGGAATAAATCTCACACAAACACGTGAAAATATCCGTTTCTTGTTTGGATCATGGATTTTTAAATAAGGCATGCTGATTAAGGATGCGACAATTGGCCAAACGGTGTAACGGTTCGCACCCCTTCGTATTACGCTTCACATTAACCGAATAGATTTTGAAACACCAAAAGACGTGAAAATTCCAACAGGTGTGTTGTGTGGGAACACATATTGCATCCATTGGATGTCTATATAAGCATTCAACAAAAACGAAATCCTAAATACTTCTACATTAAAAAAAAAAAATCACCAGTAATAGTAATGGAAATGTTGCCGGATTTAACTCCCGAGATACTACACCTCCTCCCAAGTACAGAAGGTACTTTGGCGAGCAAATGTGTATGCAAAGAGTGGAACTCTGTCCTTGCAGACAAAAGAATTGGACTCCTTTTCGGTTTCACTCAAAAAGTGACAGAAGAAAAAGTTACGCAACTCTTCTACAGAGAACAAATTGAGGAGGAAGATTACTACACGATGATGGGAGATTTCTATCAGATGTTATTTGGAAACAATGGTACCTGGAATATTATCCGATCCTATGATAAAAACATGTCACACCCAATCGTTGGATCTTGTAATGGTCTGGTATGTTTTTATGTTTCACACCACGGCATACAAGATCCTATCTATATTATGAATCTAACAACAGGTGAGCACCTCCATCTGCCACAAATATGCGATCCAACACCAACGCCACAAATTAGTTGGGATCCACGATTCGTCGTAGGGGGGTTCGGCTATTGTCAACATACCGGTGAATACAAAGTAGTTCGAATTCAAGTGGACGGTAAAGTGGACGTACACACTATAGGCGACAACAGGGGATGGAGGAACATCAGATATTTTCCTTTTACTTTTTGGGATTCAGGTGTGTACGCACATGGTTGTATTTTTTGGATAAATCATTATTTTTATGACAATATTCAGATAGTATCTTTCAATTTGGATAATGAGACATTCCAGTCACATTCGCCACCCCCGCATCATATTTATGAGAATGGTGGTTTCAGTACTCCAAAACTTGGAATGGTCTTGTCTGGAGTTCGCCTTTTATTTTACAACATTCACGATATTTATGATCTCCGGATTGATTTTTGGGCACCCATTTCGGATAATGATATTCATGCACGGGCACCCGGTGTAGAATGGAATTGGGAACTTAAGAGGAGCATTGTCTTGGAAGAGCCTTCGAATCTATGGTGGATGCCTTATAATCTTATAGCCTTGGGAAAGAACAACGACATCCTATTGCAAAACAACCGCTGTTATCGCGTTATAATGAACTCACCAGAACTTTGACAGAAATTGCGGAGATAAGGTGGGCAAAGGTTAGAGTTATTCCTCACATGAGGAGCGCCGTCTCGTTGAGGAATTTTGGAGGACAATCGGAAACATGTACTGACGATGACCATGCCACAAACATATTCCGAGTGTAGTGTTTTTGTTTTTGTTTTGATTAGAGTAATGTAGTTTGGTGTTCAATATACATATACTATATATTTTTAAAAGTACTATTTCTCATCTTTGATTTTTTTTTTTTCGTATATTGTTTGGACTAAAAAAAGTTGTTTTTGAAATCTGAAGAATCAGAGTTGGTCTTATTTTGGGTAATAATGGTTGGTATTTTATTTAATTGAGTTAATGCATTTAAACATATTCCCGACTAATTTAGAGGGGGATTTTCTTTTATGGTGGTCAATTAGGTATATAGGGAGGCATTTCTGTATTCCAGTTGTATTTATGGTTATAAATTTTGCGAATCTATATGGAGACTTTTATGTGTTCATTATTGTAGAAAATATGATATCAAAGACTTGATGAAAGGAACACAGAACTAAAACTCAAACAAACTTCTCATGGATTGATGTATTTCGACTCATGGATTGATGTATTTCGACTCATGGCTCAACAACCTATTTATATGAGTAACAAACTTGACTCTCAAGAAAAATAACTTTCCAAACATAATCAAACTCTAAGTAAGAAACTTCTAGACAATTCTCACGTAAATAAACTCTTAAAACCAGTAATACTTGCAACCCAAATAAACTTCTATAAATCGTACCATGTCAACAAGAGTTGTTGATCCATTCACTTCATGTCAACTGTACCAGTTGACTCAACCATATTGGTTTATTCTTCATGTCAACTGTACTAGTTGACTTAACCATATTGGTTTATTCTTCATAGTATCTTGGTTTATTCTTCAACAATTATAATAAAATCCGAGAGGGGAAAAGAAAAATGTAAAAAGAAGTGAGAATTTGAGATGCAAATGGTATAAGTGATTGATAGACAAATCAATGATGATATTCTTGAAAATGCACACGAATGAAAAAGATTTTGTGACTAATCGGGATTCTTTTTGTAGACGAATTATTGATTTGAAACTGGTGTTTGACACCAAAACACAAAACCAGAACATAAATGGGCAAAAAGAGAGATACATAAATTATGGTACCATTAGCCCATATTTATAGTGATAAATTCACGTTTTGTATTTTATGGATAGTTTTTGTTTTATATTATCAACCAATGCTGTTGTAAATATTAAGATGTTGTCGTGACGGGTATTCTAATTCCAGGAGGTCAGCATTAGTGAATTGGTGTCTTTTCATACCTACTTCATGACGTAATGGTTATCCTTTAGATTTTGTTTCCTTTTAAATAAAAATTCAGTTATAGGTTTAAGCTATAACCGCTTATAAGATAAAACGGGAAAATATGCTTTACTTGCCTGCTCATTAAGGACGCGACCTTTCAAAGATAAAACATGCAAATATGCGTTACTTGTCTGCTCATTAAAGACGTGACCTTTCAAATAATGCCTGCTCATCAAGGACGCAACCATTCGCCAACAGGTATATTGGATGTCTATATAAGCATTACTCGTATCTGCTTGTAGCATTCTACAATATTAAGAAAATCTTAAATGCTTTAAAAAAATAAAATTGATAATCTTTCATTAGTATAATAGTGATGGATATGTTGCCGGAATTAACTACCGAGATACTACAGCACCTCCAAACTGCAGAAAGCATTTTAGCAAGCAAATGTGTTTCCAAAGAGTGGAATACTATCCTCGGGGACAAAAGAATTGGACTCCTTTTCGGTGTCACACCAAGAATAGGGAAAGAAGTTACTCAACTCTTTTATAGAGAGGAAGATTTCAGCCTGATCGTAACAACCAACAATCACGACGCCCCGAATGATGGAACCCATGAAGATTTGACTAAGTTGCACCCAATAGTTGGATCTTGCAATGGTCTGGTCTGTTTTTATGTTTCACACCACGTCATACAAGATCCTGTATATGTTATGAATCCAGAAATTGGTGAGCACCTACATCTGCCACAACTATGCATCCCAATTATTGCACGAGATCAAGTACTTTCTTGGCATCCTGTAATTGGGGGTTTCAGATACTGTCAACGTACCGATGAGTACAAGGTAGTTCGAATTCACATGGATGGTAAAGTTCAAATACACACTCTAGGAGACAAGAAAGGATGTAGGAACATAGCATGAGAGATTCCTTATATTTTTCGGAGTTCAGGTGTGTACGCACATGGTGGTATTTTTTGGAAGGATTGTTGTCAGTGGGATAGTGGCATAGTTTCTTTCAATTTGGACACTGTGAAATTTCATCAACATTCGCGACCCCCGCATCATATTCCTAGGAGTGAATTCCCATCAGTTGGGATGGTTATGTTCGGAGTCCGCCTTTTATTTTACTACATCCATGAGGCCTGCTGTGATGAGGGGATTAATCATCCCCGGATAGATTTCTGGGCACCCATTTCCAAAAAAAATATTCATACATGGGCACCTGGCGGGGAATGGAATTGGAATCATAAGATAAGCATTTTCTTGGAAAAGGATGAGGATGAAGGGTGGTCGATCTATTACCCGATAGCTTTTGGAAAAAACAAGGACCTCCTATTGTGGCAGAATGGGCGTTTATTGCGTTACAGTGCACTCACCAGAACTTGGACGGAAATTTTGGGGACACAACTGTGGGAAACAAGCAAGGTTGTAATTATTTCTCATATGAGGAGCGCTGTCTCGTTGAAGAATTTTGGTGGACAATCGGAAACATGTACTCATGATGTCCATGCCACTAACACATTCCTTGGGCTATCTATGTAGCTTTTTTTTTTCTTGTAGTTGTGTTGTTTTTTGTTTTTTTGTATTTGGATTTGGATTTTTTTCCTATGTACAATTTATTCCTTGGGCATGTAGTTTTTTTCCCTTGTAGTTGTGTTTTTTTTTGTGTTTGGATTATTTTCTATGTTGAAATGTACAATTTTTTTTGGGTCATTGTTTAACTAGACAACCTTTGGTTTTTTTTTTCTTTTTTTGCGTTACACCTATGGTCCAGCTGTCCGGGCCACCCCAACCCACCTACGTAATTAGTCGAAAAGTAGAAAAATTATTTGGATATTTCCTAAGAGATCATGATTTATTTTAATTTGTTATGTTCGGAATGTATATATTAGATTAAAAAGGAAATTAGATAAACATGAAAATATTCATTCCATATCTCATTATACTGCTATAATATCTCATTTTTTAGTAATATGGAAATTGAAATATTTGGTGTAAATACCAAAGAATCGTGATTTAAGATAATGATGGAAAACCTAAAAAATTAGAGTTTTCAAATTACACCAAGCATAGAAAAAAAATAACATAGAGTATTAAGGGATTGTTGATATGAAATTGACGAGAGGATCCAAAAACGTCCTAGACTGACGCGACCATTCGCCAACAGGTATATTGGATGTCTATATATATATAAGCTTTATACTCGTATTTGCTTGTAGCATTCACAATAAGAAAATCCTAAAAGCTTGTAATTTTTTTTTATAATATTTCATCAGTATAATAGTGATGGATATGTTACCGGAATTAACTACCGAGATACTTCAGCGCCTCCAAACTACAGAAATCGTTTTAGCAAGCAAATGTGTATGCAAAGAATGGAATACTATCCTTGGGGACAAAAGAATTGGATTCCTTTTTGGTGTCACACCAAGAATGGGGAAAGATAAAGTTACCCAACTCTTTTATAGAGAGGAAGATTTCATCCCGATCGTAACAGCCAACAATCATGATGCCCCGAATGATGGAACCCATGATGATTGGACTATGTTGCACCCAATAGTTGGATCTTGCAATGGTCTGGTTTGTTTTTATGTTTCACACCACGGCATACAAGATCCTGTATATATTATGAATCCAGAAACTGGTGACCACCTCCATCTGCCGCAACTATGCATCCCAATTGCAACGGATCAAGTACTTTCGTGGTATCCACGGTACAACGTAATTGGGGGTTTCAGATACTGTCAACGTACCAATGAGTACAAGGTAGTTCGAATTCACATGGATGGTAAAGTCCAAATACACACTTTAGGTGACAAGAGGGAATGGAGGAACATAACATGGGAGATTCCTTATACTTTTCGGAGTTCAGGTGTGTACGCACACGGTTGTATTTTTTGGATAGATTGTTGTCAGCAAGATATTGGCATAATATCTTTCAATTTGGACACCGAGACGTTCCATCAACATTTGCCACCCCCGTATCATATTCCTGGGAGTGAATTTTGGATAAATACTTACCCATCACTTGGGATGGTCATGTTCGGAGTTCGCATTTTATTTTACTACATCCATGAGGGAATTGATCGGCCCCGGGTAGATTTTTAGGCTCCCATTTCCAAAGAAAATATTCATACATGGGCACCTGGCGGGGAATGAAATTGGAATCATGAGATAAGAATTTTCTTTAAAGAGGATGAATGGCCGACTCATAACCCGATAGCCTTTATAAATAACAAGGAACTCTTATTTTGGAAGAATAGGTGTTTATTGTGTTACAATACACTCACCAGAACTTGGACGGAAATTTGGGGGGCACTACCGTGGGAAACAAGGGTTGCAATTATTCCTCACATGAGGAGCGCTGTCTCGTTGAAGAATTTTGGTGGACAGTCGGAAACGTGTACTCATGATGTCCATGACACTAACACATTCCTAGGCTTATGTATGTAGCTTTTTTTCTTGCAGTTGTGTTTTTTTTTTTTGGTATTTGGATTTTTTTCTATGCTGAAATATACAATTTATTCCTTGGGTTATTTATGTTGCTTTTTTTCCTTGTATTTTTTTTGTTTTTGTTTTGGTGTTTGGATTTTTTTCTATGTTGAAATGTTCAATTTTGTGCATCAACATGAAAGTGTTGCCGCTAAATGTTGGGTCATTGTTTAACTAGCCAACATTTGGTTTTTTTCTTTTTTTTTGCGTTACACCTATGGTCCAGCCGGCCGGGCCACCCCAACCGACCTAGGTAATTAAATTAAAAAGGAAATTAGATAAATATGAAAATATTCATTCCATATATCTCATGAGATCATAATTTATTTTAGTTTGTTATGTTCGTTATGTATATTAGATTAAAAAGGAAATTAGATAAACATGAAAATATTCATTCCATATCTCCTTATGTTGATAGAATATTCGATGTAAATACCAAAGAATAGGTAATTTAAGATAATGATGGAAAACCTAAGAAATTAGGGTTTTCCTTATAAATATATATAAATTACACCAAGCATAGAAAAAATTAACATAGAGTATTAAGAGGAAAAAATGAGTTCTGCTAAGAGGGACCGTAGAGATGAAACTGAAGAGAGGATCCAAAAATGTCCTCGACTGATGGATGGTCCTCGTAAATTGAGGATTATCATTACTGTGGACGGAATAACTATTGTTCCTGATGTTCCTCTCGACGCTGTAATTAGTTCTGTTGTCAATAGTGTTGACAATGATGATGTTCCTCTTTATGCTGATGTTATTCATGGTGTTCCTCTGGACGCTGTAATCAGTAGCGTTGAGGATGCTGATGTTCCTGCTTATGCTGATGTTCCTACTGTAAATGATGATACTCCTGCTTCTATTATTGAAATTATCGATGAAGATCGTCCCGGTGTCCCGGATATGGCAGATAATCCAAAAGTTAACAAGCATGATCTTAACAAGCATGTGGAGCCTGATGAAGCAGAAAATGACAAATATGAGGATGACAAGGCGCCCAAGCCTTCTGGTTGGAGTGATCAGGTTTACCTCAGCATTGCAAGAAAAATTGTTTGAAGATGGGGGATGGTTCATTTGATATGTTTTTTTTTGATGATATGGTTTGATTTATCGATTTCATTTTGTGAACGCTTTGAAAGTTGTTTTCGTTTCTTGTTTGACTTTAGGTCTGATCTTATTATCTCCTTGCCAATACTTTTAACAAAAATAAGAGTTTGAACAAGTAAAGTGCTATTGAAAGTAAAGTACTGTTGTACGGCGATGTTAATGATAATGATCTTTGCGTGGAATTGGATGAGAATGAGGAACCAGACTAATCTGACAAAGAACCAGACTCATCTAACAAGTTCTTTACTTTTTAAACAGGGTTTTTGATGACCATTTTGTTTTCATTGGTGGTTTTATTTATTTTTTAAGTACTACACTAGATGGAGGCTTTTTACGCTGATAGATTGGTTGACATTTATGTGATGAATGATTCACGTTGAACTTTATGTTTTCTGGAAATGATGAACATGAAAATGGATGGGTTTAGTTTATTTATCTTTATTAGCTTACTGTATGATTAGAATAATACGTTTTCTACATAGGTGAATAATTCATACGTTTCCTCCCTAAACCAAGAATAATACAGGAGACAACCCAACTTAAAATTATTAAGGTCAATATTATTCGAAATAGGAAAGTACTTTTTTTCTATGGCCTCTTCTCGAGTTGGTTAGAGATAGGAAACAAAATTTCGAAAATTTTGGGAAATAATTTTATCATAACTGTCTACGATATATTCTCTCATAAAATAAGGAAACTAACCATATTGGTTACACATCAAAAATTTGGAAATAAAAAAAGAAAAACACCAAAAATCTTTTGTATGGCGGGTGATGAAAATGGATTTTACTGGTCGGGATGATTTCAAAAGGAAAATCAATTCTCGCCTGATGGTTTGGTTAAATTCCAAAAAGAAAAAGAAAGATGAGTTCGATCTACTTTTTCATTTTTTATTACTCGATTCATTCTCTCTATGAAATCATAATTCTACTACTATCGTCTCTAATCTTTACAAGGAACCTACCTCTTCAGACTCGATCTTTGTTGTTGGTATTATTTCTACAACCCATTATCGAATGAATATTAAATTGATGTTAGATTTTTTGTTCGATCTCATGGAATCAGATGTTAGATCTTATAGGTTTACTAGTTAAAGCATGATTATGGTTTTTATTCTATCACTTCTTATAGGTTTACTAGTTAAAGCATGAGTAGGGTTTTTATTCTATTACTATCTCTAATCTTTACAAGGAATCTACCTCTTTAAACTCGATCTTTGTTGCTGGTAAAATTTCTACAACCCATTATCGAATGAATATTAAACTTATGTTAGATTTTTTGTTTGATCTCATGGAATCAGATGTTAGATCTTATAGGTTTACTTGTTAAAGCATGATTAGGGTTTTAATTCGGCTGTATGAAAGAAAAAGTTAATGAGAATCACGGGTTGTACGATGAGATGTGATTTCATTTTGTTACAACAATAATATATTAGGCTTAAGTTACATGCATGAACTATTATAAGATTTAGGTAAGGATCTTTCTTTCATGTTACTTAGTTAGGCTTTACTAGTTAGTTAGGTTTTACAAAATAAAAAAAAAAAAAAAAACTTAATGATGCTAATTTTTTTCTAGGGTTTTTGTTATTGTTTGGGTTGGATTTTGATTGAAAGTTAATAACTCTACTTTGATCGACGATGTTGTGTCAATCATATTTATATACAAGGATTCTCAAGATTTAATCATTTGAGTCTCTGTTATTTGGCGAGCCTGTAACGTCTGTATTTTAAGTTGCCACTTTTAATAATACCATGTTGCTGGTTGGCCAATTTGACTATATCTTCAAGCTAAAAATGGATAATCATTATCTGGTGCTTTAGTGCTCTTGGATTTTGTAACAAAAAGTTATATAAGACCGTTTAACCGATACCTTTCTCTTTGTGGATAACACAATAATCATGAGGATATTTTGTGTGTTGCAGTGATGTTTTAGCCTCAAGTTACATGCATCACTGAGTTCATGTTTGTTTTCTTTTCATATAATAGAAAATAGGTGTAACACATGTTGCCTATCATGTTAGGTTTGGCTAATATTTTCCAAAATAAGCTCAAATTTTTAACTGAGATGCACGTACCTACACAGCTTTTGTCATGGCAGAAGATGATGATTACGACCAATGGAGGGAATCAGATGTTGAGGGGGATTCTGATGAAGAAACGGTGGATTTAGATGAGAGTCATGATGACATTGTACAATCTGATGACGATGATGGTGGAGATATGCTCCACACTGCTATATTTGAAGACTTAACAAGTAATGTGCGAAACCTTGTACTTACTTGTTTCTACTTAAACATCACATGGTTTCATATGTTGCTTCGGTTATTTCCAGAGTCAGAAGATTCTGAAAATGATGATTTGGAGGTGTTAGAAGAAAAAGAATTGGAAAATGCTCCACAAGCAGAAAAGCAGCCATAACAAGAAGACTCTACAGAAGTGATCATAAAAGAGAGGGGAATGACAAGAATGTTTAAGCTGCATAGAGACTTCTCGATAAAAGATGCCAAAAGAAGGGATATTGAATTTGACAAAATGTTCCGGCCTATTGGTAACCATAGAATTGAATTCAGTAGTTACCTAGGCTATTTGGTCTGTGATATGGCTGGCATAAAACATTTATGTTGGAAGGAAGTCCCTTCAACAACAAAAGAAAATATGTGGGAGAAAATTCTGGTATGCATATGCGGTTATCAATTCGTCGTTTTTGTTGTCGAAATGTGAGTCTGTGATGGACATAAATTAGTTGTTATTGCAGTTTCATTATGAGGTGCCCCATGAATATAAGCAAGCGGTCATGAAGCGTCCACCTGTTCAGCTGCAGGACTTCAGAAGGAAATTGTGCAACAATCATGTAAAACCCTTCTTGGAAATGCCGCACAAACTAAGAACTTTCCCCAAAAAGTACGAAACGGTAATGGACCAAGAGAACTGGGACAATTACCTTATTCATGTACTAAAATCGGCTATATTTAAGGTATGGAATACACATTGGTTTTTCTGATTTTGTGTTTCATTCTTATTGTCTATCCCAGCATACTAATGAAATTATTTTTATTTCCTCTGCAAGAAAAATTCGGAGAGGGGAAAAAAGGCAATATCACAATCCAAGTTCCCACATCGGACGAGACGAGGAGGATACTCGGGATTAAAACTAAAATTAGTAAGTCTGTTATCTTATTTATTATACACTACACAGTAAAACCGGCCATATCAGATACTTCTATTTTGTATGTCGTGTTGCGTGCCTCATATATGCAGAAACTTGAAACGGTATAGGGATGTGTCCTCCCTAAACCAAGAATAATACAGGATACAACCCAGGTTAAAAATTTTAAGGAAAATATTATTCGAAATAGGAAAGTAATTTTTTATGGCCTTTTCTCGAGTTGGTTAGAGATAGGAAACTAAATTTCGAAAATTTTGGGAAACAATTTTATCATAACTGTCTACGATATATTCTCTCATAAAATAAAGGAAACTAACCATATTGGTCACACATCAAAAATTTGGAAATAAAAAAAGAAAAACACCAATAGTCTTTTGTTTGGCGTGCGATGAAAATGAATTTTACTGGGCGGGATGATTTCAAAAGGAAAATCAATTCCCGCCTGATGGTTTGGTTACACTCCAAAAAGAAAAAGAAAGATGAGTTCTATCTACTTTTTAAGTTTTTATTACTCGATTCATTCTCTCTTTGAAATCATAATCTTCTACTATCTCTAATCTTTACAAGGAACCTACCTCTTCAGACTCGATCTTTGTTGTTGGTATTATTTCTACAACCGAATATTAAATTGATGTTAGATTTTTTTATTCGATCTCATGGAATCAAATGTTAGATCTTGTAGGTTTACTAGTTAAAGCATGATTAGGGTTTTTATTTTATTACTTCTTATATGTTTACTAGTTAAAGCATGATTAGGGTTTTTATTCTATTTTTACTATCTCTAATCTTTACAAGGTACCTACCTTTTCAGACTCGATCTTTGTTGTTGGTATTATTTATACAACCCATTATCGAATGAATATTAAACTGATGTTAGATTTTTTGTTCGATCTCATGGAATCAGATGTTAGATCTTATAGGTTTACTAGTTAAAGCATGACTAGGGTTTTTATTCGGCTGTATCAAAGAACAAGTTAATGACGATGAGAGGTGATTTTATTTTGTTACAACAATACTGTTTTAGGCTTAAGTTACATGCATGAACTATTATAAGATTTAGGTAAGGATCTTTCTTTCATGTTACTTAGTTAGGCTTTACTAGTTAGTTAGGTTTTACAAAACTTAACGATGCTAATTGTTTTCTCGGGTTTTTGTTATTGTTTGGGTTTGATTTAGATATAACCCTACTTTGATGGACGATGTTGTGTCAACCATATATATATATATACAAGGCTTCTAAAGATTTAATCATTTGAGTCCCTGTTACTTGGCGAGCCTGTAACGTCTGCATTTTAAGTTGCCACTTTTAATGATACCATGTTGCTAGTTGGCCAATTTGACTATCATCTTCAAACTAAAAATGGATAATCATTATGTGGTGCTTTAGTACTCTTGGCTTTTGTAACAACAAGTTATATAAGACCGTTTAACCGGTACCTTTCGCTTTGTGGATAACACAATATTCATGAGGATATTTTGTGTGTTGCAGTGATGTTTTAGGCTCAAGTTACATGCATCAATGAGTTCATGTTTGTTTTCTTTTCATATAATAGAAAAGAGGTGTAACACATGTAGCCTATCCTGTTAGGTTTAGCTAATATTTTCCAAAATAAGCTCAAATTCCTAACTGAGATGCACGTACCTACACAGCTTTTGTCATGGAAGAAGATGATTACAATGTGCCCCCAGAGGAGGACCAATGGGATGAAGAGGTGGATTCTGATGGAGGCCATAGAATTGAATTCAGTAGTTACCTAGGCTATTTGGCCCGTGATATGGTTGGCATAAAAAATTTATGTTGGAAGGAAGTCCCTGCAACAACAAAACAAAATATGTGGGAGGAAATTCTGGTATGCATATGCAGTTATCAATTCGTCGTTTTTGTTGTCGAACTGTGAGTCTGTGATGAACATAAATTAGTTGTTATTGCAGTTTCATTATGAGGTGCCCCATGAATATAAGCAAGCGGTCATGAAGCGTCTAGTTGTTCAGCTGCGGGACTTCAGAAGGAAATTATGCAATAATCATGTAAAACCCTTCCTGGAAAGACCGGACAAACTAAAAACTTTCCCCAGAAAGTACGAAACGGTAATGGACCAAGAAGACTGAGACGAATACCTTAAGTATGTACTAGAATCGCTTATATTTAAGGTATGGAATACACATTGCTTTTTCTAATTTGTGTTTCGTTCTTATTGTCTATCCCAACATACTAATGAAATTATTTTTATTTCCTCTGCAAGAAAAATTCGGAGAAGGGAACAGAGGAAATATCACAATCCAAGTTCCCACATCGGACGGGACAAGGAGGATACTCGGGATTAAAACTAAAATTAGTAAGTCTGTTGTCTTAAACCAGTTACATGATCTTAAACCATATGTCTGAAATATGATATCAACTATATGAATCACGAATGCTAGGGTATATTTTGGAGAACCTTGTATATTTGTTACCTATTCAATTCATCAGTGTCTTCGCATTCATGGTCTAAGAAGCAGTCTCCTAATATTATGCAGAACTCTACCAGTAATTCCCAACCAAATCCTTCAATATCTCTAGAAAAGTCGTGCACATCTATGGCAGAACCTATGGCTAATACATCTAACGGAGTATTTTTTTTTATTATTTTTTTCTTCGTAAATCTATATTGCTAATCCTAGCATCTTCTTTTTATATGATGTTCATATGCCATATCTCCGCAGAAAGCAAAATACGACTTTTGGAATGGATATAGGGGAAACGTCGTTGCTAGAGGCAGTATTTTTCCTAAGGTGCATAACCAGAAAATACATCGACAAGAGCTTCCTGAACACTGTTATGCTGCCAATATTCTGGAGGTCATAGATCCATCATTCGTGTTAACGGAACCAAGTGGTGAGTTTAAGATATTAGGGGAAGCTAAAGATGGTTTTGTGGCATGGCCGAAAGATAATTGTTCCATCTCTGATGACAAGGTTAGTTTCTTAGCTCATTTGCTTTGTTAATAAAGTATATAAATTGTTTTACGTAAATCAATCATGTATTCAGTTTGATTAAAGAATAAGTACGAGATAGAAATATATTAACACCTAATGGAACATGAATGCCAGTGTAAATTAGAAAATTGATATTTGGTTACGGATTTTATTATGGGCGTCAGCTGTGAAAAATGGCGCGGCCTTCAGTGAAGTTGGATTTATCACATTGTTGGAAAAATGACTTTTGTCTGTCTCTTGTTGAGAATTCATATGACAGACAAATTCGCCTTGGATTTAGAATATATATATAATACATTTAATCTCTTGCTGCAGGAAACTCCACAACATGGAAAACCTCATAAGCAACCAGAACCAGTTTTAGATTTTGAGAAGAAATTGGACAGTGATAAACTGAATGAGGAGCACCTAGCAGTCAATCCACATTCGGGGAGTCATGCATGCAGCCTCTGAAAAGCTTTCTCAGAAGACTAAAAAGGCGCAAAGAAGGTTATATGCACCAACTGTGCAGAAGGCATACCAACTTTCAGATGGGCAACAGAGGAAGACAAGGTTTGGCACGTCGAGAATGTCACAACCTGATCCATTGCAAGCAGAGACACCACCCTCAAAAAAGTTGAAGAAAAACTGATGATTTTAGGATAAATGCTCTTTAATATTTTTTGTTGCAAACTGTTAGACCAAAGCTCAACATTTTTTACTGTGTTATTAATAATAATATGAATTTTTGGCATATATGAATTTCAGATTTAACCACAATTTATAAAGTATATAAGAGAATTTGGATAGTGCCAGGTGGATGGTTTAGATGCGATATATCTGAACGGCTTAGAGGCGTCACACGCGTAATATACACGCTTCGAGATTAATTGGCGTGGGTAAACATAACATAAAGACACATTAAGCAGATATAAATTGGCGTGGCTAAATATCATATAAAGCCACGCTATATGGCGTGTCTATAGGTTCTCCGATGAACGGCTCGCAACGTTACACGTGGACGGTCAACGTTACATCTGAACGGTCAATATTGCATCATCTTAAACGAGATCCAATGGTACCTAATACAGCCACGTGGATGAAGGTAATTGTAAATTGGCGTGGCAAAATATCACATATAGCCACGCTATATGGCGTGTCTATAGGTTCTTCAATGAACGGCTCACAACGTTACATGTGGATGGCGTAGGATGCATATAATTTAACGGTCAATATTGCATCATCTAAAATGAGATCCAACGATTCCTAATACGACCACGTGGATCAAGGTAATTGTAAATTGGCGTGGCTAAATATCACATATAGCCACGCTCTTTGGGGCGTGTCTATAGGAAATCAGTGAACGACTCACAACGTTACATGTGGACGGTGAATGATGCATATAATTGAACGGTCAATATTGCATCATCTTAAATGAGATCCAACGATTCCTAATACGGCCACGTGGATCAAGGCCATTGTAAATTGGCGTGGCTAAATAGCATATATAGCCACGCTATATGGGACGTGTCTATAGGATATCCAATCAACGGCTCACAACATTACATGTGGACGGTGAAGGATGCATATAATTTAACGATCAATATTGCATCATCTTAAATGAGACCCAACGATTCGACTTAAATTGCGTGTTTATAGGTAACCAATATCCACAACATTTTTTTTTTGCGTGTCCATAGCATAATCAATAGCCACGTCAAAAAACAATTGCGTGTCCATAGGATAACCTATAGCCACGCCAAAAAAACTTTTGTGTCTATAGGTAACCAACAACCACACCATTTTTATTTTTGCGTGTCTATAAGATAACCAATAGCCACGCCAAAATACAATTGCGCGTCCATAGAATAACCAATGGCCACGCCAAAAAAAACTTGTGCGTCTATAGAGAGACAATGGCCACGCCAAAAAGAAACTTGTGTGTCTATAGGGCACCAATGGACACACTAAAACAATAAATTGAGTGTATATAGGGTATCGGTACTTAAGTTTTTGGGACACTCTATGGCAACTCCTATGGGTTTTGGCGTGTCTATTTCATGCAAAAATAGACACGCAAGGTAGGCGTGGCTATAGAATAACATTAAGACATGCCATCATAACTAAAACCACGCAAGCAGAAACCACGCCAAGTCCAAACCAAAATGGCGTGTCTAAAACCCTATGGACACGCCAATTTGGCGTGGCTAAAGGGTCATTTTGTACTAGTGATGAGAGCCTAATATCAATGCGGGAAATTAGTTGATGACCCAGTTTTGGGTCATCCTTCCACAAAAACCTGAACAACTTTGGGTTTACACATGAAGTAGAAACCTGCAAAATGAAAATACAACCCCCGGAAAATGTAAAAGTTATACCAAATTATCATATGCGACCCATTAATCTTACCTCAAATTGTTCTTCAATCAGAATTTTTTTACCCAAATCTGAAGTTTGTAATCTTCGATTAGAAAAAGATTAATTGGGATCTCCTGGAAAACGGTTGATGATTCTATGCAAAGTAATCATCGTGGAATTAATTCAATGAATTCACCCAGTCTTCGATTAGAAAGAAGAGGACTAACTTGGTGATGGTGGTTCGTTTAATTCACCCAACTTTGAATTTAGGGTTACAGGTTAGAGAAGATTGAATATTCAATCAACCAAATCCAAACTTTGTACTCTAAGTCGAAATTAAGTGATGGAGATTTTAGGGTGTGAAAATGATGAAGATGAAACTGGATTTGACGAAAAAGAAAGGATTCGAGAGATATTTCTGCTGTTGTTCGTTTGGGAGAAAGATTATGTCATAGTGTTGGTAGTTGCCCATGCTAGCTGCAGTTTAAGATATGGCCCATCTGTTAACTAATTAAAATTAAATAAATAGTGCATGGACCTATTATGTTTGACCATTTTTTGATTTTAATTGTTGGTCAGGGACTTGAGATATGGCATGGTACATGAGCCAAACCATGCTCCAGTTCAAGATATGGCCCATATGTTCTGATTAATCAAATCAACATATTGCAGTACACCAGCGTCACATAATGCCTGTTAACAGGTGCTGGCTCTTCCGGATTTGCAAACACGTAAACCCTGGTAAACCGTGCATGATCAATAAGTGCTGGTGTCTATGAATTTTAAAAAAAATTAATTATGATTGTAGTAATAATGTAGTAGTAAAAATTGCATCTGAGATTCAATAAGGAAGGACTAATTTGTTAAATAAGGAAGGAAAACTTTTAATTTTAACAAGTGTACTATCTCATTGACATGAATGCTTAACATGTCAGGATATTTAGACATTTCTTTAGGGTTTCAGCAAGATTATAGGTGTCTAATTAGAACTGACAAATAGTAGTCTAATCCTAGAATCCTAATGCAATATTTTTCTGTTGGGTCTCGCAAAATCCGCAAAATCGCACTTTCCATATATCACCTTGATTTTCGTTTGTTATATTCATGGTAAACATAACCCACCCACTATATTTAGATTTGCATACTAGATATTTATAGAAAAAAATAATATATTTAGCTAGATTTGGATCCTAGAAATAAGAAATTAGATACCTCGTTCATAAGTAACGAAGGAATTGAGAGGATGAATTCTAATGAGAAATGTGTTGTTCCTGCCAATGGTCTTGTTAATAATGATCCTCCTCCTCTGAAAGGCTTTGCTTCATGGGATGACTTTGTGGAAAGCATTGGTGATATACTAGAAGAGTATGTCGATGAAGAATGGGAATTATTTCATATTAAGAAAATGATCCATGTTGAAGATGATCCTCCTCCCAAGGGTTTTGCTTCTTGGGATGCATTTGAGAAAAGCTATGGTGAACATTTGGATAATGATTATAATGAATAAGAACATGGGAAGCAACCAAGACGAGCAAATTTATGGCTGAGCACTCGGCATAGACTAAATTCAAGTTTTTTACATTATTTTTAGAATGCTAATTTTGTTTGTGTAAGCAAAATTATGTAGCAGTCAAAGGCCTATTATTAAATTGTGCTCTCAATTCTGATTTTTTTTTTGTTAAGTTTGTCAGATTTGGCATTGTAATTTATGAAAAATTTGGCTATATTTTTCAACTCTGATACAAGACTCAGTACACATTCATGATCCTATCACTTTAACAGCAAAGCCACAACAAAGTACACATTCATGATCCTATCACTTTAACAGCAAAGCCACAACAAAATCATGGTTAACCCTAACTCTTCCGATCCAAATCTCTAAGCCAAGCCCCCTTAAACACATTACTAGTTCATTCTGTTTTATCAAAAGATTGATACTCCAACAAATGAACAATGGACAAAAATTAAACAACATATGCACTTGGCATCTAAACAAAATATTGCATCCGTAAATATTAAACATTCACAAAAAGTAAACTTACAAGCAGCTTTACAATCAGACTAATTAAACATCCAAAAAAAAACATATATACAACTAAACAAAAGATGATGGATCAACATGTGATTCAATACCATTCTTGCATAGTAGAACCATGAAAACAGAGGAATAGATCAGTTAGAATCCCCATCTTCTTCACTGCTGTTGTCGACAATCATAACCACATCTTTGTATAGCCAATCATCATCATCATCATCATCAACATCATCGTCTTCATCTTCATCCTCAAGCACTGGCCCAAACCAAAAGAAGTGTTCTGGATCATCATCATTATCATCATCATCCTCAGAATCATACTCATCATCCTCTTCATCGTTCTCCTCTTCTTCATCGTCAACAACATCATAATCATCATCATCTCCAAAACAAGGAACAACCTTGCAACCAAAATAACCAACAATCTCGTTGTCTTCATCATCAAGAAGAAGAAATCGGAAGGAAGTTATTTTTTCTGGTTTGATACTAAAAATTTCAGTTTTTGATACTGAAACCCTAGGTTCAATTTAGAGAGAGAGACTTGGAAAATAAAAATCCGAGTAGTAGTACTCTCCTAGTCTCCCTTGTCGTGTTTTATACCGTGACACACGTTTTCACTTTACGATTCAACCTCTAGCTTAGCCACGTACAAGCATGATAATTTGGCTAGTGAACAAGTATAGCTTTGGAAAATAAATAAATACAGTATATATAAAATAAGAAAATTGGGTGGAAAATTACATCAAGGAATTTAAATTGGAAAAAATATAAATTGGTTTACAAGCTCTTCCAAGAGTGACATCGGTAAAAATGGAAAATTAACATTGAGCAATTTGTCTCGGTGGAAATACTCCCCGGAAACTTAGATTTGGACGAAAAATTCTTGCTAAGATCGTGACATCGAAATAAATAAAAATTGGTTTAGAAGCTCGTCCAAGAGTGACATCGGTAAAAATTGAAAATTACTATAGATAGTGACATCGAAATATAAATTGGTTTACAAGCTCGTCCATGAGTGACATCGGAAAAATGGAAAATTAACATTAAGCAATTTGTCTCGGTGGAAATACTCCCCGGAAACTTAGATTTGGACGAAACTAAGATCGTGACATCGAAATAAATAAAAAATGGTTTAGAATCTCGTCCAAGAGTGACATCGGTAAAAATTGAAAATTACCATAGATCGTGACATCGAAATATAAATTGGTTTACAAGTTCGTCCATGATCACATCGGTAAAAATAGAAAATTAAATCAAATTTATCTCAGTGATCCCCGGAAACTTAGATTTGGATGAAATACACTTGCTAAGATATTTTGACATCGAAATAAAAATCTGGGGTTTAGAAGCTTGTCCAAGAGTGACATCGGTAAAAATTGAAAATTACCATCAATCAATTTATCTTGGTGGAGATATTCCCCGTAAACTTAGATTTGGACGATAAATTATACTTGCTAAGATTGTGACATCGAAATATAAATTGGTTTATAAGCTCGTCCATGAGTGACATCGGTAAAAATAGAAAATTAAATCAATTTATCTCGGTAATCTCCGGAAACTTAGATTTGGATGAAATATACTTACTAATATCTTGACATCGAAATTAAAATCAGGGGTTTAGAAGCTCGTCCAAGAGTGACATCGGTAAAAATGGAAAATTACCATCAATCAATTTATCTTGGTGGAGATATGCTAGAAACTTAGATTTGGACGATAATCACTTGCTAAGATCGTGACATCGAATTAAAAAATGGTTTACAAGCTCATTCAAGAGTGACATCGGAAAAAATGGAAAATTACCATCAATCAATTTATCTTGGTGGAAATACTCTCGGAAACTTAGATTTGGATGAGCTATACTCTCTAATAGTGCATGTAGTTGACTAAGTAGTAAAGAAAAGATACTACTATATATCCAAGGCACTAGTAACAAAGGAATTAGCAAGTACAATATAAGTACTCCAGTTTAGATGTTAAGCAGGAAACAATATAAATGTTAGGCAGTAAACAACAACAACAACACCAAAAATCGGAAATATCTTGAAGGGAAATCAAATTTCAAAAACGATAGTGAGGCACAGTGGTTCACTTTAGTTATAGTAAGTTTAAGTTTGAGGTCGGAGGTTCGAAACTCTCTAGACCTTTTTATTTTTCTTTAAAATTTAGGCATTATGTGGCACAGTGCTGATTTTATTTTGCTTGAGATATTTTGTTTTTGGTCAGGACTCAGGGACCAGGGTATTAAGATATGGCATGATGCCTGAACCAAACCATGCTGCAGTTCAAGATATGGCCCATCTGTTAACTAATTAACAAATCAAATAATTATGCCAAATATACACAAGTGTGCTGATTTTATTTGGCTTATTGACCTTATGGTCTACCATTTTTTGTACACCTAACAAATCTCACCAATGTTAAGCCATTTCAGGTGTGAACACTGCCATTATAGATGCAGTACACCAGCGCCACATCATGTCTCTCAACAGGTGCTGGCGCTGCAGTATCTACCAAAAAATCAAATATGATAATTAGTGTTTTGTTGAACTGTCTATCAACCCCTTAATGGCAGATTTATTAGATATTTACAATCATAAGAGTCTGCAATTAGGCTAATGGGGGTGTACCAAATTAGTGGGGGGGGGGGGGGGTACCAGCCCCAAGGCAAAACCAGTTTTCTCTTATGATTTTGGAACCCACCACCCACTAATTTGGTACACTCCCATTAGCAATGTTGGTGTGCATGAGTTATTATGATGGGTTTAGGACTTGTTGCGCATGCCTTTGAATAGGCGTGAATTTCTAAGGGACTAGACGTTCCACCGAATGTCTATAAATGACTATTAATGTCATCTTCTCTACAAAAGGAAATTAAACAGAGAATTTCCAAAACATACTATACAAAATCATCCTAAGTTAGGCAAGGAAATCAAGAAAAGAAAATATAGATTAGAGATATGGGTGATCTAGGAGGAAACAATAATCAGCCTTCTGCACCTTTTAAGTTCGCCAAGAAAGTTTCCAAGACTCTGTCTACTAGAGAGTTGGAGAATTTGAGGGATCTTCTGCAGCAAAAGATTGACAAGAGAAATCGTCTGATTGAGTTCGAAAGAGTTCGTCAGGAAAATGCTCCACTGTATGAACAATGGAAGAGGAAGAGAATTGCAAGAGATGTGAGGAAATCTAGAGAAAAAGAGGAGAGAGATGAGGGGAGAAGGAGAAGATTTGTTTGGAGAAAGACCCGCAGTGCAACCTCAAGTGATTCTGAAGAGAAAGAGAATGATTTTCAGAGAAGTGATAATCATGAGAGAAATTCTGAGACAAAGAAGCAAAGGAGGAAGAGAGAAAAGAAGATCGAGGATGCATGGTATGAAAGGTTCTTAGCAGAAAAAGCAATCCCTAGGCTTTTTGCAAGAACCATGAATGAGAGATTGAATGTTGATTCTGATGGAGAAACAATTGATGGTGTTGATGAGAATGGTGAACCAGTTGAGGTTGGAGATTTGGAGGAAGAGAATGAATCTGATGAAGGAAGTGAAGATGCAGGTGATGGAGGTTATGGAAGTGCAACTGAAACAAGAAGTCAGTATAGCAATGATTACATCGATCATGAGATGGGCATCGACGACGACGACGATAGCAGTCAGCAGAGCAATGAGAACAACGGTGATGATTCTGAATAATCATCCCTGGAACATCAACAAGATTTCGATGGGAAAGCTTCGATTTTGTGAAATCGGACTAAGAGCTTCTTCGTGAAAATTCAAAGAAATCTTGTAGGTGTTTGTTGATCATTTTACTCATTGATGATTTTCCTCATATTGCTGAATCTACTGACAGATGTTTTCTTGTGGTTATGTTGCTCTTATGATGTTTTTCTTTTTTTGGAACAGATGGGCTTTTTTTGATTATGTTATGCAGATGGTAACTGCTAACAGTTTTAAGGTGTTAAGGTGTTAAAAGTTTTAAGGTTTAATGGTTTTAAGGTGTTTGCAGGGGGTAACAGTTTTAGTTTGTTTGTAATTAAGGTGTGTGTTTGCAGGGGGGGGGGGTAACATTCTAGTTTTTCCTGGGTTAATCTATCAGATGTTTGAGGGAATTACATACTAGGTTTTTGGGTCATGTTTTGATGTGGATCTTGTGAATGGGTTTGATTGTAATGGAACTACTTAGGAATTAGGGTCTTTTTGTAAATCTGGTGGGTTTGACTAGGTATTTGTAAATCTGGTTAATGAAATTGCAATTTCGGTTTCTTTTTGTGTTGATTTGAATATAGTGGGTTACATTTGGTATGCTGGAGAAGTCTTTGTGATTTCTAATGAAAGGAACAATGGTATGTTAAACTATGGTATGTTGAAATGTGGTATGTTGAAATGTATTATATGATCTATGAAGCATTATCTGAATTCTATCCAGAACTAGAATCCCGGTACAAGGTAAGGGAACATATTACGAATCCTAATTCTATCCGCTTTTCATCTAAAGGGCAGAAAATGTTTCTCAAAACATACTACAATCTTGATTCACTAATGGTAACAATATCCTACACCCAAACATTATAACTGAGTCTAAGTTTATCAACAAAAGGTATAACAAGTTGTAGATCATCTGTCAAAGCCGTAATAACTTTACTCAAGATTGAGTCCTGTGAAACCTACATGATTCCACTGACCCACAAAACTACTTGGTGCTGGTGGAGGCATATACACATCTAATTCTAATCTACAATGTATTCTGACCACTGAATTGTGTTGACTCAACGAGTTAATTAAAAATGATTGATTAACAAACAAATATCAAGCAAAGAATTTAAAGAACCAATATTTTTATAAAACTAAACGAAGCAAAATAATACCAACATCCTCAATATTTTAAAAAAAAAATTAATCAAAATAAACAATTTCTGAAAACAAAAAACCACATTATTCGAAAGTTTCTTTGATAATCTGCTCAACTAAAACCATCGCATCTGGATCTGGTACTCGTGTTGCGGCGTTAGCAGGCTGTGCTAGAACTTCAAGTACATTTTGCTCTAGAGGTGTCTCCCTGGGTATTTCTGGTGTGCCAGACACAGTTTCACTAACAGGCTCATTCGAAGGAATGGGAGCATGACACCATCCATTTCAACAGAAGCAGAAGCAAGAAGAGTAAGATTGTCAACATGAGCTTGAACATCATCTAACAGGGGCATGCCAGGAACCTTACACACGCCATCAATATTTATGATGATCCTTAGCTTTCTAGGTACAACCATTACTATCCTTGGAGTTGTTTTAATCCTCTTATTGGAACTCATTTTCTTCCTCTAATATATCAATCTATCTTTTATGCTGGTGTGGTATATATATATGTATTAAAAAAACCCTATTTTTTTCTAGGTTAGGAGCATTATCTCCAATTACCTAATTTAGTTGTATTCCGCATATCACTCAAATAAACAAAATATAACCGTTTCCATATCGATAAATAAATTTCTATTTTTGGTGTAATTCGCCATGCCTAATCTTCTCTGAACAAATTTCTATTTTTGGTGTAATTCCCTCGGTAATTCACACCTACTCAAAGCCATGCGCAACAATTATGTCCATCCAAGCGCTATAACCATGCCCAAATTCTCTTTTGGCTTTCGTATATTGGTCAACACCATAAACTACAGCTATGATTGGCAATAGCAATATATATCGGGATCATTTTTTTTCTTCAAAAGATTAATTTTTTCTTTTGAAGGAATTTTCAAAAGATTAATATACTATGGTCATAACCCTAATTTTTAAATTTGCAATGGACACATAAATAGAATGTTGATAAACTGGAATAAATCTCACACAAACACGTGAAAATATCCGTTTCTTGTTTAGATCATGAATTTTTAAAGAAAGCATGTTGATTACTGATGCGACCATTGACCAAACGATGTAATGGTTCGCACCCCTTTAACCGAATAGATTTTGAAACTCCAAAAGACGTGATACATTTTTAAACCCCAAAAGATGTGAAAATTCTAACAGGTGTGTTGTGTGGGGACACATATTGCATCCATTGGATGTGTATATAAGCTTTACTCCTATCTGCTAATAGCATTCAACAAAAACAAAATCCTAAATATTTCTACATTTAAAAAAAAAGGTATATCACCAGTAATAGTAATAGAAATATTACCGGATTTAACTCCCGAGATACTACACCTCCTCCCAAGTACAGAAAGTATTCTGGCAAGCAAATGTGTATGCAAAGAGTGGAATTCTGTCCTTGCAGACAAAAGAATTGGACTCCTTTTCGTTTTGACTAAAAAAGTGAGAGAAGAAAATGTTACGCAACTCTTCTACATATAACAGATTGAGGAGGAAAATTACTACACGATGATGGGAGATTTCAATCAGATGTTATTTGGAAACAATGGTACCTGGAATATTATCCAATCCTATGATAAAAACATGTCACACCCAATCGTTGGATCTTGTAATGGTCTGGTATGTTTTTATGTTTCACACCACGGCATACAAGATCCTATTTATATTATGAATCCATCAACGGGTGAGCACCTCCATCTGCCACAAATATGCGATCCAACACCAACGCCCCAAATTAGTTGGGATCCACGATACGTCGTAGGGGGTTTCGGCTACTGTGAACATACCAGTGAATACAAAGTAGTTCGAATTCAAGTGGGCGGTAAAGTGGAAGTACACACACTAGGAGACAACAGGGGATGGAGGAACATCGGGGAATTTCCTTTTACTTTTCGGGATTCAGGTGTGTATGCACATGGTTATATTTATTGGATAAATCATTATATTTATAACAATGATCAAATAGTATCTTTCAATTTGGACAATGAGACATTCCAGTCACATTCGCCACCCCCGCATCATATTTATGAGAATGGTGGTTTCAGTATTCCAAGACTTGGAATGGTCTTGTCTGGAGTTCGCCTTTTATTTTACAACATTCACGATATTTATGATATCCGGATTGATTTTTGGGCACCCATTTCCGATAATCATATTCATGCATGGGCACCCGGTGTAGAATGGAATTGGGTACTTAAGAGGAGAATTGTCTTGGAAGAGCCTTTTAATCCATGGTGGCCGCATTATATGCTGATAGCCTTGGGAAATAACAACGACATCCTATTGCAAAACAACCGCTGTTTAGCGCATTATAATGAACTCACCAGAACTTTGACAGAAATTGGGGAGAAAATGTGGTCGGTAAAGGTTAGAGTTGTTCCTCACATGAGGAGCGCCGTCTCATTGAGAAATTTTGGAGGACAATCGGAAACATGTACTGACGAAGTCCATGCCACAAACATATTCCGTGTGTAGTGTCTTTGTTCTGATCGAAGTAATGTAGTTTGGTGTTTCATATATATATATATATATATATATTTAATAGTACTATTTATCATCTTTGATTTTTTTTTTCTTATCTTGTCTGGACTAAAAGTTGTTTTTGAAATTTGAAGAATCGAACTTGGTCTTATTTTGGGTAATAATGGTTGGTGTTTTTATTTAATGGAGTTGATACTTTTAAACATATTCCCGACGAGTTTGGAGGGGGACTTTCTTTTTATGGTGGTCAATTTGGTATAGAGGGAGGCATTTCTCTATTTTAGTTGTAAGCATCTCCAATGGATCCTCGGGGTCTTTCCTACGTGTAACGCCTTGTAAACATCCTTAGTTGCCAAAATTCCCCAATTTTAGGAATATAAGAGGTATCTTCTCCGACGGGAGATTTTACAGTACACTTTGTAGTCCACATGCATTTTTATTATTGGTTAGATAATTTTTTTTTATTTTTAAGTTAACCGTTTCACCAATCAAATTGATAAGTCACATATCTCACATCCTCAAAGAGATCCTCTGAAACCAGAGGATCTTGTAAAGGATGTTATGATAACCACCTCCCACGTCATCTTGACATTGTCTTTAGAGGTTTCCATTGGAGAAGTTTTTCTCTTAAAATGTGGTAAAATCCTACGTGGCCTACAATTTAGGAATTTTAGAACATATCGTTGGAGATGCTCATGGAGACATAAAAGTAAATCCGAGAGAAGAAAAATGTAAAAAGAAGTGAGAATTTGAGATGCAAAAGGTATAACTGATTGATAAATAAATCAATGATGATATTCTTGAAAATGCAAACGAATGAAAAAGATTTTGTAATTGATGGGGATTTGATAAGTGGAAAAAAAATGTTGATTACGTGACGGGATTCGTTTGATAGACGAATTATAGATTTTAAACTGGTATTTGATACCAAAACACAAAACCAGAACATAAATAGGCAAAACAAATTAGAGACATGTAACATATCATTTTAATTTCCAGAATTGTGTTATTACATCTTTTTTATTAATAAATAACTAAGAAATACAAGAAATACTGATCAATAATAAACCTATTTTGGCAATCTAGTCTCTTTTTGAATCATGAACTTCAAAATGCCATGTCCTAGTAGTCGTTAATATCACAAAAAAATTGATCTTGAAGCCGATCAACTCGCTCTTGAAGTATATTCACCTGTTGTTGGAGACCAAAATAATCACGATCAAAGGGACAACAACATCTACTCTCCCCATGCACCAATTCCACACAATGCTCATCGACAGCAAATGCATTAATCTCACGCAAACGCCAATAATCTACATGCTTCCTCATGCAGATTATGAACACGCCGAGTCTAGGCTGAAGAAATCGTACATTGTAGTCTGAGATCTTAAAATCGTCTTCTAGGGTTCTTCTTAATGAATTGTACTCAACAGTTTTAGGACCCATAGCAATAAATTGGTAGCAATATTTTGTGCAGTTCATTCTGATCGAAAAGGAAGAGCGATTCGCAGGAGAAGAAAAATTCCTTGTGTTGACAATTAGATATGGTGGCCGAATTTTTATTTATTTATTAAGTTATGTATGTTTAGAAACTACATCCGATCAAAAAGGAAATTAGATAAAGATCAAATATTCATTCCATATACATATCTCATTATCTATTTTATGCCATATTTATAGTGATATGGAAATTGAAATATTTGATGTACTTGTAAGGAGGTAAGGAATACCAAACACCTAATTTGCTTAACATAAAAATGTAGGGGCTAAACGAGAGATACATAAATCAAGGTACCATTAGCTCGTATTTGTAGTGGTAAATACACTTTTGTATTTTAGGGATAGTTCTTGTTTTCTATTATCAATCAATGCTGTTGTATTAAGATGTTGTTGTGATGTGTATTCTAATTCCAGGAGGTAAGCATTACTGAATTGGTGCATAAGTAGCTGTAATGAGAATCGCAGCTAGTTTCTGCTATTATGCGTGATTTTTCAAAGTAGTCATTCGTATTCAAAACTTGTGCTTTCTATGTATCTAGTTATTTACTCATAGATTGAGTTTGACAATGCGACCAACAACTCCAAAACCATTCAATCATACACAAGAAAACGGTCATTAAACAAGAAAATTAATCCTAAATCCGAAAGTCATTAAGCAAGTCCAACACCATTCAGTCATTAACATCAAAACAATCATTAACATTAAAAAAACATGAAATTTAATCTTAAATCCGAAACGAAGATTCCAAAAAACAAAACAAGATTCAGTCGTCCACAATATCTTGTTAGACCCCTCTTAATTCCAATTTTTCTTTGTACTTTGACGATACCTATTTCTTCAAAATACTAAATTGTGTAACCATTTGTAATCTTTACGTATAACACCCTACTAAAACGTCATGTCCTTTCAGACCTACTTCATGACATCATGGTTATCCTTTAGATTTAGTTCCCTTTTAAATAAAAATTCAGTTATAGATTTTGTTCCCTTTAGATTTGTTCCCTTTTAACCGCTTATAAAATAAAACGGGCAAATATGTGTTACTTGCCAGCTCATTAAGGACGAGACCATTCAAATAATGCCTGCTCATCATGGACGCGACCATTCGCCAACATGTGTATTGGAGGTCTATATAAGCTTTACTCGTACCTTCTTGAAGCATTCTACAATATTAAGAAAATCCTAAAAGCTTGTATTTTTTTTTTGATAATCTTTCATCAGTATAATAGTGATGGATATGTTGCCGGAATTAACTACCAAAATACTACAACACCTCCAAACTGCAGAAAGCATTTTAGCAAGCAAGTGTGTTTCAAAAGAGTGGAATACTATCCTCGGGGACAAAAGAATTGGACTCCTTTTTGGTGTCACACCAAGAATAGGGAAAGAAGTTACTCAACTCTTTTATAGATAGGAAGATTTCAGCCCGATCATAACAGCCAACAATCACGACCCCCAGAATGATGGAACTCATGAATATTTGAGTAAGTTGAAACCAATAGTTGGATCTTGCAATGGTCTGGTATGTTTTTATGTCTCACACCACGGCATACAAGATCCTGTATACGTTATGAATCCAGAAACTGGTGAGCATCTACATCTGCCACAACTATACATCCCAATTGCACGAGATCAAGTACTTTCGTGGTATCCACGATACAATGTAATTGGGGGTTTCGACTACAGGCTAAGTACCAATGAGTACAAGGTTGTTCGAATTCACATGAATGGTAAAGTTCAAATACACACTCTAGGAGACAAGAGGGGATGGAGGAACATACCAGAGGAGATTCCTTATACTTTTCGGAGTTCAGGTGTGTACGCACATGGTTGTATTTTTTGGAAGGATTTTTGTCATTGGGATGGTGGAATAGTTTCTTTCAATTTGGACACTGAAACATTTCATTAACATTCGCGACCCCCGCGCATTCCTGATAGTGAATTCCCAAAACTTGGGATGGTTATATTCGGAGTTCGCCTTTTATTTTACTACATCCATGAGGCCTATGATGAGGGGATTAATCACCCCCAGGTAGATTTCTGGGCACCCATTTCCAAAAAAAATATTCATACATGGGCACCTGGCGGGGAATGGAATAGGAATCATGAGATAAGCATTTTCTTGGAAAAGGATGAGGATGAAGGGTGGCATACCTATTACCCGATAGCTTTGGGAAAAACAAGGACCTCCTATTGTAGCAGAATGGGCGTTTATTGCGTTACAATGCACTCACCAGAACTTGGACGGAAATTTGGGGGAAACAAGCAGAGTTGCAATTATTCCTCATATGAGGAGCACTATCTCGTTGAAAAATTTTGGTGGACAATCGGAAACATGTACTCATGATGTCCATGCCACTAACACATTTTATCTATGTACCTTTCAATTTTTTCTTGTAGTTGTGTGTTTTTTTTTTTTTTTGGTATTTGGATTTTATTCTATGTACAATTTATTCCTTGGGTTATCTATGTAGCTTTTTTTTTCTCTGTGTTGTGTTTTTTTTTTTTTTTTTTGGTGTTTGGATTATTTTCTATGTTGAAATGTACAATTTAATTAGTTTGGGTCATTGTTTAACTAGCCAACCTTTGGTTTTTTCCTTTTTTTTTGCGTTACACCTATTGTCCAGCCGTCCCGGCGCCCACCCCAACCGGCCTAGGTAATTAGTCGAAAAGTAGAAAAATCATTTGGGTATTTCCTAAGAGATCATGATTTATTTTAGTTTGTTATGTTCGGAATGTATATTAGATTAAAAAGGAAATTAGATAAACATGAAAATATTCATTCCATATCTCATTATATTGCTACAATATCTCATTTTTTAGTAATATGGAATTGAAATATTCGATGTAAATACCAAAGAATAGTGATTTAAGATGGAAAACCTAAAAAAAATAGTCGTCTATATATATATATATATATATATATTTATATATATATATATATATATAAAAGCTTTACTCGTATCTGCTTGTAGCATTCTACAATAACAAAATCCTAAAAGCTTGTAAATTTTTTTTGATAATCTTTCATCAGTATAATAGTGATGGATATGTTGCCGGAATTAACTACCGAGATACTTCAGCGCATCCAAATTGCAGAAAGCGTTTTAGCAAGCAAATGTGTATGCAAAGAATGGGATACCATCCTTGGGGGCAAAAGAATCAGATTACTTTTTGGTGTCACACCAATAGTGGGGAAAGATAAAGTTACCCAACTCTTTTATAGAGAGGAATATTTCAGCCGGATTGTAACATCCAACAATCACGACGCCCGGAATGATGGGACCCATGTTGATTGGACTATGTTGCACCCAATAGTTGGATCTTGCAATGGTCTGGTATGTTTTTATGTTTCACACCACGGCATACAAGATCCTGCATATATTATGAATCCAGAAACTGGTGAGCAACTCCATCTACCAGAACTATGCATCCCAATTGCACCGGATCCAGTACTTTCGTGGTATCCACGATACAACATAATAGGGGGTTTCGGCTACTGTCAACGTACCAATGAGTACAAGGTAATTCTAATTCTCATGGATGGTAAAGTTCAAATACACACTCTAGGAGACAAGAGGGGATGGAGGAACATAGCAAAGGAGATTTTTTATACTTTTCGGAGTTCAGGTGTGTACGCACATGGTTGTATTTTTTGGAAGGATTTCTCTCAGCAGGATATTGAAATAATAACTTTCAATTTGGACACTGAGACGTTCCATAAACATTCCCACCCCCGCATCATATTCCTGGGAGTGAATTTCAGATAAATACTTACTCATCACTTGGGATGGTCATGTTCGGAGTTCGCATTTTATTTTACTACATCCATGAGGGGATTAATCGGCCCCGGATAGGTTTCTGGGCTCCCATTTCTGAAGAAAATATTCATACATGGGCACCTGACGGGGAATGGAATTGGAATTATAAGATAAGCATTTACTTTGAAGATGATGAATGGCCGACTTATAACCCGATAGCCTTTGTAAATAACAAGGACCTCTTATTTTGGAAGAATAGACGTTTATTGCGTTACAATACACTCACCAGAACTTAGACGGAAATTTGGGGGGCACTACGGTGGGAAACAAGGGTTGCAATTATTCCTCACATGAGGAGCGCTGTCTCGTTGAAGAATTTTGGTGGACAATCGGAAACGTGTACTCATGATGTCCATGCCGCTAACACATTCCTTGGCTTATCTATGTAGCTTTTTTTCTTGTTGTTGTGATTTTTTTTTTTGGTATTAGGATTTTTTCCTATGCTGAAATGTACAATTTATTACTTGGGTTATCACTTTTTTTTCTTGTATTAAACAAAAGGCCACACGGGGAAACTTCATTAGAAAAATAATCAATCGTCACAAAGGAAAATGGTTGGTATCCTAGCGACAAGCTGGGCACCAACACCTTTTTGAATCGCTACACCAAGCCTATGAAAAATAAAATTGTTTATTCTAGTAGTAACATCATGACTAGAAAGACGGTTTTTTTTTTTTTTTTTTTGGCGTTTGGATTTTTATATATATATATATATATATATATATATATATATATAGTGTTGCAAATGTTGGGTCATTGTTTAACTAGCCAACCTTTGTTTTTTTTTCCTTTTTTTTCTTTACACCTATGGTCAAGCCGGCCAGACCACCCCAACCGACCTAGGTAATTAGTTGAAAAGTAGAAAAATTATTTGGGTATTTCCTAAGAGATCGCGTATATTAAATTAAAAAGGAAATTAGATAAATATGAAAATATTCATTCCATATCTCATGAGATCGCGTATATTATTTGTTATGTGCGTAATGTATATTAGATTAAAAAGGAAATTAGATAAACATGAAAATATTCGTTACATACTACAATATTCAGTGTGAATAGGTATTTTAAGATAATGATGGAAAACCTTAAAAATTAGGGTTTTGCTTACAAATATATATAAATTCCACCAAGCATAGAAAGAAATTTAAAATAAAGTATTAAGAGGAAAATGAGTTCTGCTAAGAGGGATTGTAGAGATGAAACTGAAGAGAGGATCCAAAAATGTCCTCGACTGATGGTTGGTCCTCGTAAATTGAGGATTATTATTACTGTGGACGGAGTAACTACTGTTCCTGGTGTTCCTCTCAACGTTGTAATTAGTTCTGTTGTCACTAGTGTTGAAACTGATGATGTTCCTATTTATGCTGATGTTATTCATGGTGTTCCTCTGGACGCTGTAATCAGTAGTATTGAGAATGCCGATGTTCCTGCTTATGCTGATGTTCTTACTATGAATGATGATGCTCCTGCTTCTATTATTGATGAAGATCCGATGTTCCGGACATGGCAGAGGATCCAAAAGTTAACAAGCATGATCTTAACAAGCATGTGGAGCCTGATGAAGCAGAAAATGCCAAATCTGAGGATGACAAGCCGCCCAAGCCTTCTAGTTGGAGTGATGAAGTTCACCTCAGCATTGCGAGAAGAACTGTTTGAAGATGGGGGATGGTTCATTTGATATGTTTTTTTTTTGATGATAGGGTTTGATTTATGGATTTCTTTTTGTGGACGCTTTGAAAGTTGTTTTCATTTCTTGTTTCGTTTGCTAATTTTGTCATTTAGAAGAAGGTGATGTTTAAAAATTCTTTTATTATTTAGGTATTGGAATCATGAAATAAATCAGATAATTATTTACAAGTTCACAGACTTTACAGAATGCAATATACTCTTGAAAATTTATTTATTTATGAGGTGTGCATTCTTCAGGAAAAATAAATATAATTAGATGAAATAACGGAGGAAATGTAGAAACATACAGTTTCCCCCCCCCCCTGTAAACAGGTCTGATCTTATTATCTCCTTGCCAATACTTTTAACAAAAACACGAGTTTGAACAAGTAAAGTGCTATTGAAAGTAAAGTACTGCTATACGACGATGTTCATGATAATGATCTTTGCGTGGATTTGGATGAGAATGAGGAACCAGACTAATTTGACAAAGAACCAGACTAATCTGACAAAGAACCTGACTCATCTAACAAGTTCTTTGCTTTTTTAAAAAAGGTTTTTGATGTGTGAACTTTTAGTTTACGTATTTTTAAAATACTGCACTAGATGCATGCTTCTTACGCTGATAGATAGGTTGACATTTATGTGATGAATGATTCACGCTGAATTTTTATGTTTTTTGGAAATGATGAACATGAAAATGGATGGGTTTAGTTTATTTATCTTTAGTAGATTACTGTATGATTAGAATATTACGTTTCCTATATAGGTGCCACTAATAATTCATACGTTTCCTCCCTAAACCAAGAATAATACAGGAGACAACCCAGCTTAAAATTTTTAAGGAAAATATTATTCCAAACAGTAAGTAATTTTTTTCAATGGCGTCTTCTCGAGTTGGTTAGAGATAGGAAACTAAATTTCGAAAATTTTGGGAAACAATTTTATCATAACTGTCCACGGTATATTCTCTCATAAAATAAGGAAACTAACCATATTGGTTACACATCAAAAATTTGGAAACAAAAAAAGAAAAACACCAAAAATCTTTTGTTTGGCGGGTGATGAAAATGAATTTTACTGGGCGGGATGATTTCAAAAGGAAAATCAATTCCCGCCTGATGGTTTGGTTCAATACCAAAAAGAAAAAGAAAGATGAGTTCGATTTACTTTTCAGTTTTTATTACTCGATTCATTCTCTCTATGAAATCATAATTCTGTTACTGTCTCTAATCTTTACAAGGAACCTACCTCTTCAGACTCGATCTTTGTTGTTGGTATTATTTCTACAACCCATTATCGAATGAATATTGAATTGATGTTAGATTTTTTATTCGATCTCATGGAATCAGATGTTAGATCTTATAGGTTTACTAGTTAAAGCATGATTAGGGTTTTTATTCTATTACTTCTTATAGGTTTACTAGTTAAAGCATGATTAGGGTTTTTATTATATTTTTACTATCTCTAATCTTTACACGGAACCTACCTCTTCAGACTCGATCTCTGTACTCGATCTTTGTTGTTGGTATTATTTCTACAACCCATTATCGAATGAGTCTCTGTTACTTGGCGAGCCAGTAACGTCTGCATTTAAAGTTGCCACTTTTAATGATACCATGTTGCTGGTTGGCTAATTTGACTATCATCTTCAAGCTAAAAATGGATAATCATTATGTGGTGCTTTAGTACTCTTGGATTTTGTAACAAAAAGTTATATAAGACCGTTTAACCGGTACCTTTCGCTTCGTGTATAACACAATATTCATGAGGATATTTTATGTGTTGCAGTGATGTTTTATCCTCAAGTTACATGCATCAATGAGTTCATGTTTGTTTTATTTTCATATAATATAAAATAGGTGTAACACATGTTGCCTATCCTGTTAGGTTTAGCTAATATTTTCCAAAATAAGCTCAAATTCCTAACTGAGATGCACATACCTACACAGCTTTTGTCATGGGAGAAGATGATGATTACAACGTGCCACCAGAGGAGGACCAATGGGATGATGAGGTGGATTCTAATGAAGAAACGATGTAGTTGGATGAGATTCAATATAACATTGGACAATCAGATGGCGGTGATGATGAAGATACGGTCCCCACTGATACATTTGAAGAATTAACAGGTAATGTTCGAAATCTTGTACTTACTTGTTTCTACTTAAACATCACATGGTTTCATATTTTGCCTCGGTTATTTCCAGAGTCAGACGATTCTGAAAATGAAGATCTCAAAGTGTTAGAAGAAAAAGAATTGGAAAATGCTCCAGAAGCAGAAAAGCAACCACAACAGGAAGACTCTACAGAAGAGATCAGAAAAGAGAGGGGAATGACAAGAATGTTGAAGCTGCATAAAGACTTCTCGAAAAAAGAAACCGAAAAAAAGGATATTGAATTTGACAATATGTTCCGGCCTATTGGTGGCCATAGAATTGAATTCAGTAGTTACCTAGGCTATTTGGCACGTGATATGGTTGGCATATAACATTTATGTTGGAATGAAGTCCCTACAACAACAAGACAAAATATGTGGGAGAAAATTATGGTATGCATATGCGGTTATCAATTCGTCGATTTTGTTGTCTAACTGTGAGTCTGTGATGAACATACATTAGTTGTTATTGCAGTTTCATTATGAGTGTAGTTGCAGGAAATCCTACAACAAACCCCTTGTATTATCATGATTTTAATTTCTAGATCTAAACTTATTTGATATGAAAATAAAGATAAAGATAATGAAAATATAAAATAAGACACAAGATTTATGTGGTTCGATCAGTATGATCTACATCCACGGGGTTAGATGTCTTCACTATGGTTGTTTGTAATTAAATCTTGATTACATGGAGACTCCATTAATGAGTATTTGGAGCTCTAGGTTCTTGAAGGAGGAAGAAGAAGGAGATAATAATAATACAACCAATTCTATTTTCTCTCTCTACGGAATGTATCCTCTCCTAAAGTGTGTCTCTCTTTTTGATTATCTCTCATTTCTCTCTCTTGCCTTTCTCTTTATATAGGTATTTACATAGTGGATGACAACTAATGTACAACCAACATTTCCCCTAATTTCGGATCTAGCTTGCGGTATTTTCGCAAGCTTACAAATGTAACATTGGCAACATTCCTAATTTTCGCAAGATCATCACACTTTTCTCATGTTTAAGTTGATGTCATCTGTTATGTCGTTTCTGATATCATCCTGCGATGTCTTCGCGATGTGTTGTTAATAATTTCGCAAGCATATTCTTCTGTGCGAGATTCTGATCCTACATCTTGCCTCTTTTTTCTTGAATATTGCTTGAAAAGCGATCTTCAGGAAAAAAATCCATTGTTGTAGTTGTTGGAGAGAGATACGTGTTGTTGGAGTAGTCTTTGATCTTTGTTGATGAAGGAACGAGAGAAAAAATACTGGACTTGAAAAGTACGTACTTGTCTCTATTCTTTTGTGAAGTTCCGGAATGTTGCGAAGCAAATAAGAAGTATCGTCTTTTGAAGTATGTGAAGTATGAAGTATCCTTGAAGAAGTATAAGAAGCATGAAGTATCCTTGATGAAGTATAAGAAATATTCAATTCTCGAAATATAAGAAGTATCCGTCCTTGAATGAGAATAATAAGTATTGCCTCTATTCATGCGAAATTATTATTCCATTTTTGGCGATTCTTGCCGAGAAGATAAAGAACATAAAATGTTTTCTTGGTAATCCATAGTTGCCTCTGTTCTTTATCTATGAGGGTAGAATCTTTGAGAAAATGTTGAATGTGCGAATTGTTTCTTCATTCTCATCTTACCTCTGTCTCATGTTTTGTGCTCATGCGATAGTATAATCTCTTCAAGTTTCTTATAATTGTGCGAAATGATCATATCATTTGGAATAATCACATTCTGCGAAATAATCACATTCTGCAAAATTCTGACACATTCTGCGAAATTCTGACACATTCTGAATAATACTACGAAACTCTGAATAATCCTATGAAATTCTGACACATTTTGCGAAATTCTGAATAATCCTGCGAAATTCTGACACATTCTGCGAAATTCTGAATAATTCTGCGAAATTCTGCGATATTATTGCGAAGTTCTGCAATATTATTCCGTACAATTTTGTAAAGTACTTGTGCGAATATAATGCTTATGTGATGATTATGTTATGAAATGTGTATGCAATGTTTATGTTATGAAATGCTTATGCAATGCTTTTATGATGCGAGTATGATGTTTGTATGATGAGAATGCTTATCTATTGCAATGTATAGCTAATGTTTGCGTTACTTAGCTCATTTTGCACGCTAAAATTGATGTAGCTTTAAATTGCCTCCATTCTCCATTTCTCTTGCTTTTTCTTTAGTGTATGCATTCCTCTTCGTGTAGTTATTGTTCCTCACAAGTTCTTACTTGTGTTTCATCTTTCCTTTCTCCTGCACTATTAGTATCTCATAACAGTATGATCATAATATCAAGTCTGCGGCATTTTCACTGCCTCAGTTTCATTTCCATGTATATATTCGCAATCTTGTTTGCTTACATATAATCATTCTCGCAATCTTACTTGCTTACTCATTTTCTTATGTGGTCTTATTTTGCCTTCCTAGTTAAAGGTCTTATTTTGCCACCTCTTGTCATTGCGACAAAATCGCAGGACGTCTTTGCACTTTCATGCAAAAACCCATTGATCTTGCCTTAACTTTTTCTTTTGTATTATTGCCTCTTCAGAATTATTGCGACAATATGACAGGCCTAAATATTCTTGCGAAAATAAAGCCCCATGACATTGTCGTCTTGCGACGAAATCGCAGGACGTATTCACACTTTCATGTAATGACCCATTGATCTCGTCTTATCTTTTTCTCTAGTATTATTGCCTCTTCAGGATTGTCGCACAAATATGACAAGCCTTAATACCCTTGCGAGTAAAAATCCTCATGACATTTGCGTCTTAAGACACTTATCAGCTCCCTAATGGAGGGTGCCGCCCTTATCTCCCCCTGGTTTCCCCTTCAAGGAGGCGTACTTCTACCATACAAGGTTAGCTCCTCCCATACGGTCTTAACAACAACCAGTTGTTTTCGCATCATCTTATCCCTTTTACCTATAGGGCTTATGGTCACGAGACTGCACCCTAAGTGGGGTTTTCTTCGGGCCGAGTGCAGTATAAGACAAGACTTGTCAAGAATGGCAAGGACGCTTCAAACGCCCCTGGCACTCTTGACTCAACCGTGTACCTCGGCGCCTTGATCAGATTTTGCACTCCCTGGGAGAGTCCTTATTACCTTAGTCGCCCAACCTAAGTCATATGCTTAGGCTGAGAATCCAAGGTGCCTCTCCCGGATGGGCTTTATTGACCCCAAATCTCCATGACTCAGGTTCCAGGGGCGGTGTAACCTTTACCCTGAGTCATGCTACAGGTACCCCCTTCTATGACGTACTTTAGGTCTTACATTTGCCTCTTGCGAAATTTTATTCGCGAACTAGGGTGTACGCCATAAAGGTTCGCCCCATTCTAATCTTAGATTTTTATGGATCTTAGATTGTCTCTTGCGAAATTTTCGCGTTTCTTTATTCTTTTATTCTTTCATTCTCATAATATCATATCATTTGAAGCAAAGTAAATATTCAAGAGAAATTCTAATACATTATAATTCTGAAATCTTTGTAATTGTGAAATCTTTATAATTCTGTGATTGTTTCGAATTTTGTAAATCAAATCAAAAATCTTTTTATTCTCTGTAAAAGAAATATTCTAGAGAAACATATAAATTAAATTTTCTCAGTTTTCTGTAATTTTGAAATCTCGCAATCTTTGTAATTTTGAAGTCTTTGTAATCTTGAAATCTTAATAATCTTTATAATCTTTGAAATATTGAAATCTTTGTAATCGTGCGATTGAATCGCTTTTTTGTAAATCAAATCAAAAATCTCTTTATTCGTTCTTAGTATAAAGTAAAATGTTCAAGGAAGTGGTACTTATCTTTCATGTGAGTCGTTGTTGTCAAAGAAGTGAATAAATGCCTTGAAATGTATGAATTTCGCGCACCAAAAAGAAGTTTGAGAAGTGAAGACTTGAACCCTTGATCTGCTTCTTGGATTTTCTCACACCATACCAACTGTGCTAAGCCTCTTTTGTGAAATAATCAAAGTTCTTGCGAAGTAATCAAATTCCAACTGTGTAAGAGGCAATTTTGTATAAATTTCGAATAATAAATATAAACATGCGAGAAGCAAGAATTGATCCCGCGACCTGCTGCTTGCATTCATGCCTCCTGACCAACTGTGCTAACCCTCTCTTGCGAAATAATCAAAGACTGTGCGAAGTAATCAAATATCAACTCTGCGAAATGAATATTTGCGAAGAAAAAATTATTTGGTCGCAAGGAGAATCGAACCCATGTCCTCTAGTTTGCATACTCCTTCTCTGACCATCTGCGCTACTTGTTGCTTGCGAAAAAAACACACAATGTTGTACTTTATTCCATTTCTTCGCCTTTAGGATTTCAAAAATGTGCGAAAAATTAAGCTTGGTGAGGGATTCGAACTCGAGTCTTACAACTCACTCTAGCGAAGCTTGACCAACTGTGCTACCTCTTGTTTGCAAACTAATGAAACAATATTGCGAAATTATTCATTTTTTCGCTATCTGTAAAAAGAAGAAAACTATGCTCGCAGGGAAGTTCGAACTTGCGACCACGAACGTACATATTGTTCTCTTGACCAACTGTTCAAGAATCTCTTTGCAAAATAAACGCACAATGTTTTTCTCTTATTCTTTTATTCTCCCATGCAAATGAGAAGAAAATGAAAAATATGTGTCTCTGCGAAATTCGAACCCGTGACCTATCGCTTACTCGCTCCAGCTCAAACCATCTATGCGAATTTCTGTTTGTGATAGAAATTGCAGCATCTGCCTCTTATCTTTTCTTCGTCCTTCCTTAACTTCTTTCACATTTTCCTTCTTCTCCTGAACATGAAAATCTTCCACTGAAACTTCCATTTTCTCCTTAAATTTCACCGCAACAACTAATTTTTTCTCTCACTCTTTTCATGTCTTTGAATTGTTGATGATGTTTACTCCCTGAAAGTGTGATTTCTTCCATAAAATTTCCATTTTTGAACCTAAATTTTGTAGATCTAGAAAAATATGAACAATAGCTAATCTCCATGAAAATTTCTTGAATCAACAAGTTACAGGAAGGATAAATCCTTTACTCGTTCCCTGTTTCTATCACCAAAAATGTAGTTGCAGGAAATCCTACAACACACCCCTTGTATTATCATGATTATAATTTCTAAATCTAAACTTATTTGATATGAAAATAAAGATAAAGATAATGAAAATAGAAAATAATACACAAAATTTACGTGGTTCGATCAATATGATCTACATCCACGGGGTTAGGGGTCTTCACTATGGTTATTTGTAATTACATCTTGATTACATGGAGACTTCATTAATGAGTATTTGGAGCTCTAGGTTCTTGAAGGAGGAAGACGAAGGAGATAATAATAATACAACCAATTCTACTTTCTCTCTCTACGGAATGTATCCTCTCCTAAAGTGTGTCTCTATTTTTTATTATCTCTCATTTCTCTCTCTTGCCTTTCTCTTTATATAGGTGTTTACATAGTGGATGACAGCTAATGTACAACTAACATTTACCCTAATTTCGGATCTAGCTTGCGGTATTTTCGCAAGCTTACAAATGTAACATTCGCAACATTCCTAATTTTCGCAAGATCATCACACTTTTCTCATGTTTAAGTTGATGTCATCTGTTATGTCGTTTCTGAAATCATCCTGCGATGTCTTCGCGATGTGTTGTTAATAATTTCGCAAGCATATTCTTCTGTGCGAGATTCTGATCCTACAATGAGGTGCCCCAAGAACATAAGCGAGCGGTCATGAAGCGTCTACATGTTCATCTGCGGGACTTCAGAAGGAAATTGTACAATAATCATGTAAAACCCTTCCTGGAAAGACCGGACAAACTAAAAACTTTCCCCAAAAAGTACGAAACGGTATTGAACCAAGAAGACTGGGACAAATACCTTAAGTATGTACTAGAATCTCCTATATTTAAGGTATGGAATACACATTACTTTTTCTAATTTGTGTTTCGTTCTTATTGTCTATCCCAGCATAATAATGAAATTATTTTTATTTCCTCTGCAAGAAAAATTCAGAGAAGGGAAAAGAGGCAATATCACAATCCAAGTTCCCACATCGGACATGACGAGGAGGATACTCGGGATTAAAACTAAAATTAGTAAGTCTATTGTCTTATTTATTATACATTGCACAGTAAAACCGGGCATATCAGATCTTATGTTTTGTATGTCGTGTTGCGTGTCTCATATATGCAGAAACTTATAACGGTATAGGGATGTGTCCTCTTACACCAATATGTAATTTTTTCACATTAGATGCTTTGGAATAGGTTTTTCTGTTTTACACAGTTAATATCTATGTGGATGTAAATCCTACTTGTTTTTGGTAACTACTAGGTCAACAATGGAAAGGTTGCCGAAGAAGATCTTGAAGACCGGTGCTTCATGTAGGCAAAAGCACGCGAAAACAAACAAGGAATCATACCAGACAAATTTGTCAGGGAGAAGACAACTGAAGTTGTGAGAAAACAGAAACTTTACAGTCCTCATGTTTTTAACCAAAGTAAGTGCGCAAGGTTTATATCAGAATTTAATACATTATTTGAACAGGTAGAGAAGCGGAAGATGATTCAAGAGGGAACTCTAAAGGTTAGTGATAAAGAGGATTCCCTAACAATTGTAATCAGCCCGGATAAGGGTGGACGTGTCAAGGGGGCTGGCTTTGGAGTGACGATAAAACTTTACTTTCCAAATGGAAGAAAACCAAGACACTCGAAAGAGAATGATGAATTGCGTGAAAAGCTGAAAGCTAAGGAGAAAGAATTAGAGTCTACTAAAAATGCGTATCAGAGATTAACAGATAACTTGTTATCTCAAGGTCACGACATTGCTAAAATTGTGGGAAACAGTATCAGCAAGTCTGGAGGAGAGGTAAGTGAACTGAGTTTTGATTAGATTGTTTATTTTATTTTTAAAACTGGCAGACAGTATATGATTTTTTCAAACAATGTGTTCAACTACAGTCACGGGATGCAGGACCTAGCAACACCTCCAATCCATCTAAGGATAACATAGGTCCAGAATCAGTTAAGCAACTTCCAAAAAAACATGGGAAATCCGGTCCGCAGAAGTCATCTGAAAGCATCAAAGGGTCCGAGAAGCGGGACTCTCCTTGTACTAAAACGCCGACCGTTTCTACTGAATCCCCGGTGTCTTTAGTATCAAAAAAGAAGTCTCCGTCTCCTCCATCCACTGGGGAATCTCAGAATGTGGCATCTGAAAAAGTTACTATTGATGTATGGTTTTCCAACGCATTTAAATTTTATTCTTCCATTTACTATCTCTCATGCGCCTTGTGTTTCTGCAGGCCATAGGATGCAAACTTTGGTCTGGAGTAAAGGACAACATTGTTTCCATTGGTAGAGATTACTCTTTAAAGAAGGTATCTTATAAAATGAAGTCAGGAATGACGGCTAAGGTTACATGCTATAGCGTTCGGGTTAGTGAAGTACTAAATGAAACCATCAAATTACCCTTAGGCACATCTTCTCGGATAAAAACTTTAAAAGATGTTGGTGATGCTGAAATTATTTGGCCAGCAAATCAAACCATCTTGGATCAAAAGGTTGGTTGCTATGCTTGTTTGCTTTATTAACTCATTCGATATGTTTTTACAAAAACCAGTTATATATATATATATATATATATATATATATATATATATATATATATACTAGGTATCACCCCGGCCTATGGCCGGGGCTCAACCTTTTAGAGTTCTGTTTATTGTTTGGTCGGTCGGTCGGCCAGTGTGTTCCCATATTTTAGTCCATCTATAATAGTTGGGAGTATATTTAGTTAGTCCGGTCAATACCATAACGGTCCTGATATTTAGTTGGTCGTGTCATATTATACCGTGTTAGTTAGTCGGGTCACAATAGCGTGTTCAATTAGGCGGGTCATAGTAGCCGGGTGGGGCCGGGTCCTACGGCCCCTGCCGTGGATTAGAAAATTTAAAGGCAAATATGATATCCGCATTAAAATTAGCCGTGATTAGGTAAAATCTATAGAGTCTTCAAATTAATATTTTTTTTTTTTGGTAAAATCAGAAAGGATATTTATAGTTAGTGCATGAAAACTTTCAAGGAAACCGACATGCATTAGGAAATGTTGATTCGAGTCACATAAGGAAATGTTGAGTCTCGTTTTGCACCGGTCCGGGGCATAATCCCTGCCGTCTAAAACAAAATATTAAAAGAAGATCATCTCACAAACCGACGGACGTAAATATCTCTCAAAATTATATGTCTAGAACGGACGGATGGATCGAAATCTCGCCAACTATCTTTCTCAGCCGTCGGATTGCCGAAATCAAGAGCCGTCTATTACCCAAGACAAACATCACTTCTTTTTATAACAACCTTATTATTACTTCAAAGTCATATATTCTTATATCGTGGCATCAATCCCGAACGTCCAAAATAATAAAATCCCCGTCATATATACAACGGACGGATGTACATTTAGCGAACTAACGGTCCAAGCGGTAGAATGGCCAAAGTCAATGTTTGGATCTGTCCCAGGGCTAATTTGTAATATGCGTGAATCTAATATCTCTATACATGATTCTAAAATTGTACATAGACTATTAGTAAACTACATCGAGTTTTTTTGTCCATTTTGTTGTACAACTTTGTCTCCATTCAGCAATTTGTACATTTGCATCCTCAAAGGTCTGATTGACCGAGTCAAACTTTTAGGTTGTTCATTTTTTATGTTTTTGGGCAAGGTTTTATGCTTGCTCCTCGTGCTTTCTTTAAATTGCAAATTAAATTATGTTATTGGGTATTTAATTTGCAAGAGATGATTTCATGGGGTGCTATTCGTGTTTTTGAGTTCGTGTCTATTTGGTAACATTTTCTTTTTGCTTTGTCTTAATTTGCTGCGAAAGGAAGAGAATGAAGCACCAGGTTGCACCCGGGTGAAGCTTCCTGCCCAACAACTTTCTCCAATTCCTTACTTTACCTTACCATAACTTAGTTAGTTTAACTTGATACCTAGTACATATATAGATACTGTGATATTGTGCTAATGTTCTACGGCTGTCTACATTTTTTTTGAAAAAAAAATTGCGATTTTTTTTGCATTGGTTTCCTTTTTTGTTTTTTTGTTTTCCCTTGTAAATGAAACGTAAGTATCTCTCAAAACGTAGTCAGATAAGGAAATTTGAATATATCACTCTCCCATATTTTTATTAGGAAACGTAGTTAACGTGGTATTTTTCTCCCGATATATAATGGTCAAGACATCTTATTATGGAAGCATAGTCAAATCAGGAAACCCAATAATCCGACGGACGTCTATATAGAACATATAACGAATCGATCCACGTCGTGGGATGACGAAATCGATGGTCGGATTTATCAGGCTACACACACAACACTTCTTTTTATAATATATATATATATATATATAATTTGTTTGAGATAAGAGACGAATATGTTATCAGCTATATGAATCACGGACGTTAGTGTCTATTTTAGAGAACCTTATAGAACGAGATATGTGTTTAGCTACTTGATTGTGAGTCAGTTGTGCATTGTGCTTAAATGGTTCCACTGCAAAAAGAAGGTACATCTTTCATTTCAATTTTCTGATGCAGGTAAGTCAACCAAAACATTCTGAGGCTGTGAAATCAACGGCTCTACTCAACGGAAGCCCATCTTGTATCGCAATATCTGAAAAAGTTTCGAAGGTATGTGTTTTAAACCAGTTACATGATCTTAAGACCATATGAGTCTGAAATATGCTATCAACTATATGAATCACGGATGCTAGAGTATATTTTGGAGAACCTTGTATATTTGTTACCTATTCAATTCATCAGTGTCTTCGCATTCACGGTGGAATTTGGTATTTTATGTTACCCGAATATGGAATATTACTCTACCGCTGCAGGTAACTCAACAAAATTCGGGGAAACATACTCTGGATGTGACACCAAAAGCTACATCTAATCAGAGAAAATCTGATATCACGACAACTGCAGCAGTTCATCCGATATCTGTTTTATTTTTACATGCATTTTAAATCTCAAATTTTCTTTGAAGTTTTCGCTTGAAGATGTTCATATGCCATATATTTCCGCAGGGTAGAAGGTGCTACCTTTTTGATGTGCTGTCTAAGGCGAACGTCCTTGCTAGAGGTAAAGCTTTTCTGTTACCAGGAAAATAACAATTAGATGGAAGCGTATGGGTGGAGGTTGATTGCCACAAAATCCTGATTGAGGAAGTAATAAAAGAGAATTACTCTCTACCTGTACGAGTTGCTGGTATGGAAACATTAGGAAAAACTCTTGGAAAAGCGATTCCTTGGCCAAAGTATGGTGTTAAGATTACCGAGACTGCTAAGAAGGTTAGTTGCTTGGCTTGTTTGATTTGTAAATCGAATATACATAAACCAGTCTATCAATTATATAAATCACGGATCCAAGTGTAAATTAGAGAACCTAGAAAAATAGAAATATGTGGAACTTTCAAAAGTAACTAATAACTCTTTTAATCTTATGCAGAACCCTACCAGTAATTCACAACCAACTACTTCTCTGCGGAAGTCTCCTGCACGTAGCAACCCTTCTGATGGATCTAATAAGCAGTCTCCTAATCTTATACAGAATTCTACCAGTAATTCCCAACCAAATCCTTCAATATCTCTAGAGAAGTCGTGCACATCTACAGCAGAACCTCTGGCTAAGACATCTAATGGAGTTTTTTTTTTTGATTTTTCTTTTCTTCGTAAATCTATATTGCTAATCCTAGCATCTTCTTTTTATATGATGTTCATATGCCGTATCTCCGCAGAAAGAAAAATACGACTTTTGGAATGGATCTAGGGGAAACGTCGTTGCTAGAGGCAGTATTTTACCTATGGTGCCTAACCAGAAAATACATGGACAAGAGCTTCCTGAACACTATTATGCTGCCAATATTCTGGAGGTCATAGATCCATTATTCGTGTTAACGGAACCAAGTGGTGAGTTTAAGTTATTAGGGGAAGCTAAATATGGTTTTGTGGCATGGCCGAAAGATAACTGTTCCATCTCTGATGACAAGGTTAGTTTCTTAGCTCTTTTGCTTTGGTAATCAAGTATATATATTGTTTTACATAAATCGTGTATTCAGTTTGATTAAAGAATAAGTACGAGATAGAAATATATTAACACCTAAATGGAACATGAATGCCAGTGTAAATTAGAAAATTGATATTTGGTTACGGATTTTATTATGGGCGTCAACTGTGAAAAATGGCGCGGCCTTCAGTGAAGTTGACTTTATTACATTGTTGGAAAAATGACATTTGTATGTCTCTTGTTGAGAATTCACATGACAGACGAATTCGCCTTGGATTTAGAATATATATATATATATATAATAGAATTTAATCTCTTGCTGCAGGAAACTCCACAGCATGGAAAACCTCATGAGCAACCAGAAACAGTTTTAGATTCTGGGAAGAAATTGGACAGTGAAAAACTGAATAAGGAGCACCTAGCAGTCAATCCACATTCGGGGAGTCATGCAGCCTCTGAAAAGCTTTCTCAGAAGGCTAAAAAGGCGCAGAGAAGGTTATATGTACCAACTGTGCAGAATGTATTGCAGCTTTCAGCTGCACAACAGAGGAAGACAAGGTTTGGCGCGTCGAGAATGTCACAACCTGATCTATTGCATGCAAAGACACCACCATCAAAAAAGTTGAAGAAAAACTGATGATTTTTGGATAAATGCTCTTTAAATTTTTTTTTTGCGGACGCTTTGAAAGTTGTTTTCATTTCTTGTTTCGTTTGCTAATTTTGTCATTTAGAAGAAGGTGATATTTAAGAATTCTTTTATTACTTAGGTATTGGAATCATGAAATAAATTAGATAATTATTTACAAGTTCACAGACTTTAAGAATGAAATATACTCTTGCAAATTTATTTATGAGGTGTGCATTCTTTAGGAAAAATAAATATAATTAGCTGAAATAACGGAGGAAATGTAGAAACATACGGTTGTTCCCCCATGTAAACAATAAGAATCAATTTATCACTTTAGGTCTGATCTTATTATCTCCTTGCCAATAATTTTAACAAAAATACGAGTTTGAACAAGTAAAGTGCTATTGAAAGTAAAGTACTGTTGTACGATGATGTTCATGATAATGATCTTTGCGTGGATTTGGATGAGAATGAGGAACCAGACTAATTTGACAAAGAACCAGACTAATCTGACAAAGAACCTGACTCATCTAACAAGTTCTTTGCTTTTTTAAACAAGGTTTTTGATGTGTGAACTTTTAGTTTACGTATTTTTAAATATAAAGCATTTCGTCTGGCCATTTTGTTTTCAGTGGTGGTTGTATTTATTTTTTAAGTACTGCACTAGATGCATGATTTTTACACTGATGGATAGGTTGACATTTATGTGATGAATGATTCACGCTGAACTTTTATGTTTTCTGTAAATGATGAACATGAAAATGGATGGGTTTAGAATAATACGTTTCCTACATAGGTGCCACTAATAATTCATACGTTTCCTCCCTAAACCAAGAATAATAATGGAGACAACTCAGCTTAAAATTATTAAGGAAAATATTATTCGAAATAGGAAAGTACTATGGCCTCTTCTCGAGTTGGTTAGAGATAGAAACTAAATTTCGAAAATTTTGGGAAACAATTTTATCATAACTGTCCACGATATATTCTCTCATAAAATAAGGAAACTAACCATATTGCACATCAAAAATTCGGAAATAAAAAAAGAAAAACATCAAAAATATTTTGTTCGGCGGGCGAAGAAAATGAATTTTACTGGGCGAGATTATTTCAAAAGGAAATTCAATTCCCGCCTGATGGTTTGGTTAAATTCCAAAAAGAAAAAGAAAGATGAGTTCGATCTACTTTTTCAGTTTTTATTACTCGATTCATTCTCTCTTTGAAATCATAATTCTCATACTATCTCTAATCTTTACAAGGAACCTACCTCTTCAGACTCGATCTTTGTTGTTGGTATTATTTATACAACCCATTATCGAATGAATATTACATTGATGTTAGATTTTTTATTCGATCTCATGGAATCAGATGTTAGATTTTATAGGTTTACTAGTTAAAGGATGATTAGGGTTTTTATTCTATTACTTCTTATAGGTTTACTAGTTAAAGCATGATTAGGGTTTTTATTCTATTTCTACTATCTCTAATCTTTACAAGGAACCTACCTCTTCAGACTCGATCTTTGTTGTTGGTATTATTTCTACAACCCATTATTGAATGAATATTAAACTGATGTTAGATTTTTTGTTCGATCTCATGGAATCAGATGTTAGATCTTATAGGTTTACTAGTTAAAGCATGATTATGGTTTTTATTAGGATGTAACAAAGAACAAGTCAATGACAATCACGGGTTGTACGATGAGATGTGATTTCATTTTGTTACAACAATACTGTTTTAGGATTAAGTTACATGCATGAACTATTATAAGATTTAGGTAAGGATCTTTCTTTCATGTTACTTAGTTAGGCTTTACTAGTTAGTTAGGCTTTACAAAACTTAGCGATGCTAATTGTTTTCTCGTGTTTTTGTTATTGTTTGGGTTGGATTTAGATATAACTCTACTTTTATCGACGATGTTGTGCCAATCATATATATAAGGCTTCTCAAGATTTAATCATTTGAGTCTCTGTTACTTGGCGAGCCTGTAACGTCTGCATTTTAAGTTGCCACTTTTAATGATACCATGTTGCTGGTTGGCCAATTTGACTATCATCTTCAAGCTAAAAATGGATAATCATTATGTGGTGCTTTAGTAATCTTGGCTTTTGTAACAAAAAGTTATATAAGACCGTTTAACCGATACCTTTCTCTTTGTGGATAACACAATATTCATGAGGATATTTTGTGTGTTGCAGTGATGTTTTAGCCTCAAGTTACATGCATCAATGAGTTCATGTTTGTTTTCTTTTCATATAATAGAAAATAGGTGTAACACATGTTGCCTATCCTGTTAGGTTTAGCTAATATTTTCCAACATAAGCTCAAATTCTTAACTGAGATGCACATACCTACACAGCTTTTGTCATGGCAGAAGATGATTACAACGTGCCCCCAGAGGAGGACCAATGGGATGATGAGGTGGATTCTGATGGTGGCATAGAATTGAATTCAGTAGTTACCTAAGCTATTTGGCCCGTGATATGGTTGGCATAAAGCATTTATGTTAGAAGGAAGTCCCTGCAACAACAAAACAAAATATGTGGGAGGAAATTCTGGTATGCATATGCGGTTACCAATTCGTCGTTTTTGTTGTTGAACTGTGAGTTTGTGATGAACATACATTAGTTGTTATTGCAGTTTCATTATGAGGTGCCCCATGAATATAAGCGAGCGGTCATGAAGCGTCTATTTGTTCAGCTGCGGGACTTCAGAAGAAAATTGTACAATAATCATGTAAAACCCTTCCTGGAAAGACCGGACAAACTAAAAACTTTCCCCAGAAAGTATGAAAGGGTAATGGACCAAGAAGACTGGGACGAATACCTTAAGTATGTACTAGAATCGCCTATATTTAAGGTATGGAATACACATTACTTTTTCTAATTTGTGTTTCGTTCTTATTGTCTATCCCAGCATACTAATGAAATTATTTTTATATCCTCTGCAAGAAAAATTCGGAGAAGGGAAAAGAGGCAATATCACAATCAAAGTTCCCACATCGGACGGGATGAGGAGGATACTCGGGATTAAAACTAAAATTAGTAAGTCTGTTGTCTTAAACCAGTTACATGATCTTAAGACCATATGTCTGAAATATGATATCAACTATATGAATCACGGATACTAGGGTATATTTTGGAGAACCTTGTATATTTGTTACCTATTCCATTCAACAGTGTATTCGCATTCAAGGTGGAATTTGGTATATTTGTTACTCGAATATGGTCTAAGAAGCAGTCTCCTAATCTTATGCAGAACTCTACTATTAATTCCCAACCAAATCCTTCAATATCTCTAGAGAAGTCGTGCACATCTATGGCAGAACCTCTGGCTAAGACATCTAATGGAGTATGTTATTTTTATTTTTATTTTTCTTTGTAAATCTATATTGCTAATCCTAGCATCTTCTTTTTATATGATGTTCATATGTCGTATCTCCGCAGAAAGCAAAATACGACTTTTGGAATGGATCTAAGGGAAACGTCGTTGCTAGAGGTAGTATTTTACCTATGGTGCCTAACCAGAAAATACATGGATAAGAGCTTCCTGAACACTGTTATGCTGCCAATATTCTGGAGGTCATATATCCATCATTCGTGTTAACGGAACCAAGTGGTGAGTTTAAGTTATTAGGGGAAGCTAAAGATGGTTTTATGGCATGGCCAAAAGATAATTGTTCCATCTCTGATGACAAGGTTAGTTTCTTAGCTCTTTTGCTTTGTTAATCAAGTATATATATTGTTTTACATAAATTGTGTATTCAGTTTGATTAAAGAATAAGTATGAGATAGAAATATATTAACACCTAAATGGAACATGAATGCCAGTGTAAATTAGAAAATTGATATTTAGTTACGGATTTTATTATGGGCGTCAGCTATGAAAAATGGCGCGGCCTTCAGTGAAGTTGGCTTTATTACATTGTTGGAAAAATGACTTTTGTCTATCTCTTGTTGAGAATTCACATGACAGACGAATTCACCTTGGATTTAGAATATATATAATACATTTAATCTCTTGCTGCAGGAAACTCCACAGCATGGAAAACCTCATGAGAAACCAGAACTAGTTTTAGATTTTAAGAAGAAATTGGACAGTGATAAACTGAATGAGGAGCACCTAGCAGTCAATCCACATTCGGGGAGTCATGCATGCAGCCTCTGAAAAGATTTCTCAGAAGACTAAAAAGGCGCAGAGAAGGTTATATGCACCAACTGTGCAGAAGGCATACCAACTTTCAGATGGGCAACATAGGAAGACAAGGTTTGGCGCGTCGAGAATGTCATAACCTGACACCACCATCAAAAAAGTTAAAGAAAAACTGATGATTTTTGGATAAATGCTCTGTAATATTTTTTTTTTTTGCAAACTGTTAGACCAAAGCTCAACATTTTTTACTGTGTTATTAATAATAATATGAATTTTTGGCATATATGAATTTCATATTTAACCACAATTTATAAAGTGCAAGAGAAATTGGATAGTGCCGGGTGGATGGTTTAGATGCATCATATCTGAACAGCTTAGAGGCGTCACACGCGTAATACACATGCTTCGAGATTAATTGGCGTGGCTAAACATAACATAAAGACACATTAAGCAGATATAAATTGGTGTGGCTAAATATCACATATAGCCACGCTATATGGCGTGTCTATAGGATATCCAATGAATGACACACAACGTTACATGTGGATGGTAATCAACGGTTCCTAATACAACCACGTGGATGAAGGTTATTGAAATTGGTGTGGCTATAACATAACATATATCCACATTAAACCTATATGAGGTGTGTTTATAGGATATCCAATGAATGGCTCACAACATTACATGTGGATGGTATCCAACGGTTCCTAACACATCCATGTGGATGAGGGTTATTGAAATTGGCGTGGCTAAAACATAACATATGGCCACATTAAACCTATATGGGGCATGTATATAGGATATCCAATGAACGTCTCACAACGTTACATGTGGACGGTATCCAACGGTTCACAACACAGCCACGTGGATGAAGGTAAGTGAAATTGGCGTGGCTAAAACATAACATATGGCCACGTTAAACCTATATGAGGCGTGTCTATAGGATATCCAATGAACGGCTCACAACGTTACATGTGGATGGTATCCAACGGTTCCTAACACAGCCACGTGGATGAAGGTAATTGAAATTGGCGTGGCTAAAACATAACATATGGCCACGTTAAACCTATATGGGGCGTGTCTATAGGATATCCAATGAACGACTCACAACGTTACATGTGGACGGTACCCAACTGTTCATAAAACAACCACATGGATGAAGGTAAGTGAAATTGGCATGGATAAAACATAACATATGGCCACGTTAAACCTATATGGGGCGTGTCTATAGGATATCCAATGAACGTCTCACAACGTTACATGTGGATGGTATCCAACGGTTCATAACACAGCCACGTGGATGAAGGTAAGTGAAATTGGCGTGGCTAAAACAGAACATATAACCATGTTAAACCTATATGGCGTGTCTATCGGAAAACCAATGGCTACGCTTAAAAGCAATTTGCGTGTTTAAAGTGAACCAAATAGCCACGTCAAAAAGCAATTTGCGTGTCTAAAGTGAATCAAATAGCCACGCCAAAAAGCAATTTGTGTGTCTATAATGAATCAAATAGCCACGCCAAAACAATAAATCGTGTGTCTATAGAGTACCAGTACTTAAGTTTTGGGGACACTATATAGCAACGCCTATATGGCTCTGGCGTGGCTATAAGGTGCATAAAGCCACGCCATCATACCTAAAACCACGCGAGCAAAAGCCACGCCAAGTCCAAACCAAATTGGCGTGTCAAAACCCCTATGGACACGCCAATTTGGCGTGGAAAAAGGGTCTGTGTGTACTAGTGTTATTAGTTGTTGATGGACATAATCGTCCAAAAATTAATGGATCGGAAACTGAGTTTAAACATTTAGTTGATTATACTAGTGAAGAAAAAGCTTTTACAAAGCAAAATTCAGATGGTTTGAATGTTATCATACATGTTGTAATTCGAGATTTGCAACATCATGTATGCACCAAACTTCAAAGGAAGCTTGGGATAATCTTCAGATTGTATTCGAAGGTAATACATCATAAAAGGAAGCTAGACTTCAAAACCTCACTTCTGATTGGGAAAACCTTCGTACGGATAATAACAATACTTTTGAAGAGTTTCATGTTAAGCTCTCTGATATAGTTAATGCTTCTTTTTCAATTGGAAATACTATTTCTGAAAAAAGAAATAACATGCAAAATTCTCTCTGGTAGCACACTTGTTGGAAAGTTAAAGATCTTTGATCATGAATCCCAATCTAATCAAGCTAAAGAGATTGCTTTTAAGGCTGAAAAAATTCCAAAAGATCCTGTCGAGAAAAATAGACTGGTTGATGATTCCAATAAATTGATTGCAGAATATTAAGACGATGATATTGAATTAACATTGTCTTTGATTACCAGACAGTTTCGGGATCTCTTAAAGAAAATAAAAAGAGATTCGTAAAGGATAATCATCGTTCTTCTCGTCCTCATGATCGTGTTCCAGTCAAGAAATGAAAAGATCAAGAAGAAGATGATGAATATCAGCCTCGGTGCTTCAAGTGTAAAGGTTTTGGACGTCATTTGGCTAAAGATTGTCCTAATCTAAGGAAATACATTGGAACTAAGGCATTAGTTATAACTCTGGATGAGACCTCAGATTCATACAACTCTGAAGAAGAGGAAACATCTAATATTGTACTAATCGTGAATTTAGTTCCATCTTGTTCCTTAAGTAATTTAACCATTTTGAAAATGGATACATCTTCCGATAAAATACACCGGAACTTAATCTAGTTATTCAAAGAGTCATAAATTTTTTATTTTTGCATTAGTTGGGAGGATGCCATGAGCAAATTTCTATATGAATATTTGAATATCTGGATTCCAAATTTTTTTCTAGTCAGCATTTCTGCATCATTTGAATACATGATATTCACTTTGCATTCAAAGAGATCTTGTGCTTGTACTTTACGAATCGGCTTTCTTTTGGAGCAAGGAATCTTTCTGCAACAGCAGATGCCGGTAAATCTATTCGACCCCCGACGCCTAATATCTCGTCATCCTGGTACGGGTAACGAGTTTCATAGCAGATTCCTTCGGCGGACCTATCCTGAAACTTTAGGCCAAGTCCATTTTTGGATCACTTCTTTTCGGGTTAATTCTACCTTCTTTCCAATGCATTTCTTAGGTCTTTCAGGTATGCCACGTCATATTGAATGTTGGAATTTCAGCTCCTTAACCTTTATGCTTAAGTATTAAACATCTTGTAAGCAAACTACATGCTAAAATTATACTTTAAACTAGTATTTCATACTCAACAACTCACTGAAATCAGCACCATACAAAGCTATAGCACTAGATATGATTCATACAAAGTTAGGTTGTAGTACAAGGAAATAGAAACATTCACGACACTTAAACCTTCATGACTTATCATCAACTTCTATTTCCTCACATTACTTGATGATGGATAAAAACTGATTTGCTTTTAAAGAAAACTTGTGAGGCTATAAGAGAGTCCTAGTCATGCTTTCCACATGTCAATCCAACCTTTCCATCATGAGTTGGATGACACCTCATGGCTACAAAGGACACCTCATATGACATGTCATGCTTAGACTCAATCCTTATCTAGCAATAACCTTAAGCTAGTATTTAGTGCATGATTAATACCATAAACATGCCTTACTGCGGATTAAGACTAATCCGACTTAACATTGTATAAACAAGAATTAATTTAACCAAATGGAGATTTGTTGCGGAAAACACCTAAATGGTAACATCTCCCACTTGTTTAAGCAACCAAACTTTTCTTAAAAACTTTATAAAAGTATTTTATGCTGCCCGCAAACTCGAGTCAAATAGTATGCTAGCCTTAGAATGTAGATACCTACACGTCACACTTAAGATGCGTAAGCCATTTATACAATCAGAAAACTAGACGACCTATTATTCTCAAGTAAAACATTTTTTTTTCAAACCTGAAAACATTTTATTGGCTTAGCTTTACGTGAAAACCAAACTGAACCTTAAAGAATTTACTTGGCTTAACCTTATGCCAAAAATGAATTGCACTTGTAACTTTATTGGCTTGGGTTAAAGCCATACAAGAAGAACACATATGCGCTTACGCCACCCGATTTTTCTCCTTATTGATATCCCCGTTGTCTTGCATGAATTAAGCACTATGCTAGTATTCTTCATGAGACCAAGAACTTTAGGACATTAATGATATCAAATGAGAACTATGTCTCCTACGAGATACCACTTTATGAGCATATAACACCTTACAAAAGTAAGGAAACAGATATAATGATAAAGCCATAACATCATATTCCCATTACTTTAACCACGCTATGCTTCGTCTCAAACTAGAGACTACTTTATAAGCATACAAAACTCACAAGAATGTAAGAATGATGACAAACAAGCTATAACCAAGCTACAAACATCACTCCCACTGAATTTCATATTCAAACACGTGGAATAAATTTGATGAAAATATCAATCACAATTCCACTGAAATTCAGATTTACACAACACACTATGCTTATTATCTCTTTATTTATCTATGCAAACAAACCATAGAGATATCATACCAATAAGCAAGAAATATAACATCTTAAACTCAAAACAAGACTCTGTATCATCGCAAATCACCTTTGGGCAGAAATACGACATACAATGAGTCTTAATTTAAGACAAATTCTCATATGAAAAGTTTTCACAATCACATGTATTCTCATTGAAACACTTCCACATAATCTCAAAGCATCACTTTGGCAACACTTAGTCGAGTAATGAAAGCTACAAACTATTACAAGTTACAATTTTTCAAAACAGAAAAATTCAGACTTATACTTGCAACAAAAACGCCATCTTGAGAAGTCAAAATATACTGCAGATGTGAACATACCTTGATTGTGATACACAAACCTTCAACAACCGCTCCAATACTTATTGTCCTGAATTTTCAGCCCCACACCATCAAGCATGAAGTACCAAATCACCGCATACAAGAAGAACTACAACTTTAGAGGGGAAAAAATTCAGTTTATCGTCGTACGATGGAATTGTGCTCTTGTATTTCTTCTTAGCATATTTACTTCATGGAATTGTCATTTATCGGTCTAATATCTAATGATATTGATTCTTAGTACCTTCTTTGAGTTCACCACCTGAGTATCTTTTGTTTGTGACAAGGCAGTTCTCTTTGTGCCTAAGAGAGCTCCTTTTGATATTTTTGATACAAAGAAGAAGATGAACAACATCAAGTTGTATGTCAGGAGAATGTTCATATGTTCATCGTGGTTTTGCTGGTTAAGCTTAAGTTTTGTCGGGTCAAACATATTTGGATATTATGGACAAAAGAACAGTTGAAGACGATGAGTTCAGTGAGAATAGTTGTGCATTGAACCTTGAGCAACCTGAATTGATTGATGCTAATGAATTGTGACTGCTCGTTTTCCCGTAGTCAACGTAATGTATACAGCTCAGAGAATCATATGCTAAGTAGTATCGATACCTCTTTTGAACTGATAATGCTAAGTAACAAAAGATATCAAAGATCACAATAATAACTAAGAACACAATATAATGTAAAAGCTTCTAAGTTGTCATGAGACACAAGAGATTACGTGGTTCGACTTTTGTCTACGTCCACAGGGTAATGAGTGATTGTTTTGTATTAAGTATGGTGGTTACAAAGATCTTAAATGCTTCGCAAAGTAATAGAGATAACTCAAGTTGAAGTAAATATTTAAGTTCTAAACATTAAAGAGGTATAAGCTTAAGACTAGATCTTCTCTCCTAGATATTGAATGCCCTTAGTTTGTTGGTGAGGCTTGGTATTTACAGCCCCTTCTGCTCCAGGTATATCTTTGCTGCCTCTGGGTCCATCGTTTGCTGATATACCTTTCGCACCAATGGTACCTTCGTTCACCGCGTGCTTTCTCCAGTCGTATTCTGCCATCTCAGCTGACCCACGTTCCTTCGAGAACTTCCCAACCTTAGTACAGGTTGTACCTTCATTCACCGCCAGCCTCCGCCAATCAGGTACCGCCACATGATCTCTATTCACGTGCTTTGATTATGCGTGTAGATAATAGATTTTGTGCATTTAATGCTGATTAGATGCATCATCTAATTCTGTCCCCTCGCTATCTGCCCCTTCCTAGACTAGGCTTTACTTTTTCCATCCTGGACGTCGAAGTATCCCTTCTTGGGATGATATAAAGCAGATCTGCGAAGGTATCCTCTGTTACACAGGTTTCTCCGCATAGCGAGGGCTACATAGTTATCTTGTATGCGGCCACTAAAATCGTGACACGTGCTCCGCAGAATATTGGTATTCACAGTTTGCCCCTTTTCTTTCGTATTCTACCATTTGGTAGGATTAGAAGAAAACTTCCGTTACGCCGCCATTTTTGCACGTACCGATTAGGTGGTCCCTACATGTCCTTTCATGCAATAACTTCTCCTTGAATTTCGAGACATCCAAATTTTTGGATTCTCCAGCCGCCTATAAGAAGGGAATAAATAGAAGGAATTTTCATTAACTCCTTTTCTTCTTCGAACTGTCGCTCTCCATCTCTTTCATAGAGATTTTGCTCCTGCTGCTAATTGTTCCCTTTCTCCTTCGATTCCCCAAGACTCTGGTTCAACACTTGGTTGTACAAGTAAGTGGTTCTTACTCATTGCCGTTGTTTTCATATTTCTTCATGCTCAATCCTGTATTTCCTTCTTTGATTGCTTGATGTTGCTGTTGTACTTGCATGTGAGAATTCTAGTTTTTTTTCGCTTGTTCATGTTATATGAGAACTTGGGTTTTATCCCATTTCGCGTTTTGATGACGATTCTGCGATGATTGTTCTTCGTCTGCAACCTTGATTTTGGTGGTGAATGATCCTTGATTCTGCCTTACAATGAGTTTAAACCCTCTCTTTGGTTGGTTTAATAAAACCCATGCCCAAAGTATACTGGTTTTTTCCCTTTATTTGCTTTTGAAGTGGACTGTGATTTTCGTCCGCCATTGTTGATGGGATGTTCTCCCTGTTGGTGCTAGGAATTATGAGACTCTCGAAGAAGCCTACGCGTAAGGGTCCGAGGACCTCTTCGTCAACTGATCCACCTCCGCGGATGGATCATCCTGATGCTACGCCATCCCCGCCCCCTGAGGACCCTGAGATACCTACTGGCACTGAGATGGCTATGGTTCCTGAGGATGTTGCGGACCCTGAGGTTGAAGAAGTTGATGTTGAGGACCTTCCACCTCCTCCTCCTCACTATGAGCTTAAGAGGCCTCAACTGCGTGACAAGGATAGCTTCGCTCATCTGTCCATTGCTGAGATCACCAAGTCTTTTCGCCTCCATAAATTCGAGATCTCCTTCGTCAATGGTCCTGATGTTCTTACCGGGTCCCTTATCCGGGATTTTCCTTACGATGAGAATAACCTCCTGATTAGTGTTGTCCAATTGGCCGCAGGCATGCTCCTCCCTTTGTTTAGTAGAAAGGATCCCTTCTACTATGATGTTTTGTCTACCAGGGATGACCCGATGAACAAGACTCAGGTCCGAGGAGTTATGTAATATACTGGTAACTTCTGGCGTGTCCTTCGCAAGAGATGGTACCGTAGCAAGGGTAAAACAACTCTGGAGTCTTATGATCCCTTTGCTGAGGGGAGGTCTAAGCGAGAGGATTATACCCCCCGCCAACTTCAATGCTACGTATGCCGATGCTATTCAGAAAAGTAATATTCTTCCTTGGAGTGTTTTCCCTAGTCGTATCCATGTAACTGCTAAGAAAATCAGAGAAGGTAATAGCCTTCGTCTGTTGGAAAAGATCGATAAGACCAGTTTGATTGTCATCCCTTATTCTGCTAAGCTGCCTTTGCCAAAGTCTGATCGCATCTGCCTTGACCATGATGATCGCTGGGCTCGTACTCATCTTCGTGTGGTGGGTCCTTGGGCCTACGGTTTTACTACATCTGATCCCCACGTTCCCCGCACAGCTTTTTCTTTGCCTGAGAAGTATGATGAATATCAGCTTTGGGTTTTCAACCCTGCTGCTTCTCATGAGGTAACCTTCGTTTTTTCTTGAAGGTTTTTACTTTGAATGTTTTTGCTTTAGTATCTTTGTATGATATTCTGATGGCTTTCTTTTGTAGTCTGCCCCTGCTTCGTCTGCTGGAATTGGTCCGGGCTCTACTGGTAACTCCGTGGCTACCATGACTAGGAAGAGGAAAGCTTCGGTTGAAACAACTACACCAACACCTGTGGAGGTAAGGATCATTACCATACCTTTGTGTTTGTAAGTTTAGTATATTTCCCCTGATTCTTAGCTGACGCATGTGTTCTTTCATAGTCTTCCAAGAGAAAGGGTAAGCTGAAGACTGCTATTGATCTTGAGGCTTTGGATGAGGATCCCAAGGCTGTTGGAGAGGTACCGGATGATGAAGACATGGAGGATATCGAGGACACTGGCCTCAACCCTCATTTGGATGATATTGAGGAAGATTTTTCCAAGGATATCCCCAGTCCCGTTCGAGCTGGCTCAGTCGAGGGTGAGAATCTCCTTGCTGGTACTGGTGCTCAGTTGGTCGAGCCTTCTAGTATTCAAGCTCAAGCTCCTACTTTTTCTTTGATGATGTCTTCGTTTTCTGCTCCTGGCGGAGCATTGCCTGCTGTCTCGGCTACTGCTGAAGCTGCTGTTGTGGCTTCCAAGAGTCTTCCTTAATCTCCTGCTACCTCGCTTCAATAAAGTGGTTCGTTTGCTAAGGTTGTTACCCCAGCGGTGAGGGTTAGCAGTTCAGACTCTCAGCCTAAGAAGAAGGTTGTGATTTCACTTGCTAGCTTCTCCTTCAATGCTATGCCGACCTCGTTAGAGAGCGCTCAGTCTGTTTCTACTGCCCCTGTTAGCAAAGATATTGGACCTCCGCCTTTTTCACCATATTGTACCAGACTTGGTAATCTTCCTTCCACTGGTGACATGGACTTATGTGGTGCTCAAGCCTTTCCTTCAGTTCCTAGCTCATCCACCATGTCGTCTCTTCGTCGTGGTGAGGGCTCAGCAGTTGTGCCCCACGTTCGTTCTCAAGCGATTGAGGGGGTTATTGTTGATACTAGTCAGAGTAAGCTGCCTGAGAACTTGAGTCTTGGTAGTTCTGATGATGTTATCCTCGAAGCCATTCTGCGGGACTCTAAGGGTCCTTTTTCTGTTGGGATTGATCACCATCATCTGGGCAGTTCCTTTGAGGTAGCTTCGCAGCTAGATGTGCTATCTGCTCAGTACCGTGCGGCTAAGGACTTGTTCTTTGACCCGAATTGCTTTAGTTCTAGTCAGAGCTTTGGTGAGATTCGTAGGGGTAGTATCCAAGAGATGGAGGCTTTTATGGACACCTACGCCGATTTCCTTCCTCTTCTCTCAGCATTCTCAGTAAGTAATTCCTGCCTTACTGTTTTTCTTCCTGTTTTTGGTCCTTCATTCTGGTCTTATACTTCTTTATGGGCAGCTTTGCAAGCAAATCGATGTTGGCTATACCTTATTCAAGGTCTATAGAGCTAAGTGTACTCACTTGGGTACTCTTCTGGAACGTGCTCGTCAAGAATATGCGCTTGCTATCTCGCAACAACCTTCGTCGGGTAATGCTGCTTCTGTTGCTAAGATATCCTCGTTGGAGGACGATCTGAGAAAGACTCAGAGATGAAAAAGCGGGGGTCTAACAACACCACCCAATATTTCAATTAGAAATCTGTATGGAATAACTCCGAAATACTTTTCTAGAGAATCAACTAGACAGTCAGACTCAATCTAGATAAAGTATATCAAGGAGTTATTATCTCAATTCTCAATTTTATTTTTACTCAAGCAAATAGAAATATGCGAGTCTTTATCAAAGAGAAATAACTTGGACGGTACCAAAGACCAATGTCCAAGGATCAATCAACTACAATCAACAACCAAAGGTTGGATTAGAGAAGTTGATGATCTTAACGCACAACCTGTATTATTTTAATTATACAAAATATAATGCGGAAAAGAAATAACACAGACACCAGAAATTTTGTTAACGAGGAAACCGCAAATGCAGAAAAACCCCAGGACCTAGTCCAGATTGAATACACACTGTATTAAGCCGCTACAGACACTAGCCTACTGCAAACTAACTTCAGACTGGACTATAGTTGAACCCCAATCAGCCTCCCACCGATCCAAGGTACAGTTGTAATCCTACGCCTCTGATCCCAGCAGGATACTGCGCACTTGATTCCCTTAGCTGATCTCACCCACAACCAAGAGTTGTTGTAACCCAAAATCACAGACTTGATAATAAACAGATCTGTCTCACACGGAAAAGTCTATAAAAGGATAAATCTGTCTCCCACAGATAAACCCTAGGTTTTGTTATGTATTTTGATATGAAATCAAGGTGAAAAGGAACCAATTGATAATCCGGTCTTATATTCCCGAAGAACAGCCTAGATTAATCAATCATCTCTCTACAATCCTTCTTGACTACACAAGCGGATTGTCGAGGAACCACAAACAGTGAGACGAAGATGTTTCTGACTTCTTTATCTTGCCTATCGGAGAACTCTCACGATCTCAAGCCAATCAATCGATTGTACTCGTACGATAGAAGACGCAAGATCAGATCACACAACTACGATAAAGTAGTATCGGTCTGGCTTCACAATCCCAATGAAGTCTTTAAGTCGTTAACCTGATTTTAGAGAAGAAAATCAAAGGTTAATGGAGATCGACTCTAGCGGGCGCACTAGTAGCACACAGACGTGTGGGGATTAGTTTTGCACAATTCTAGATGTCTCCTTTATATAGCCTTCAAATCAGGGTTTTGCCTTAGTTACAAAGCAATCCTTATTCACCGTTAGATGAATACCTGATTTAGATTCAAGCTAATATTTCTCAACCGTTAGATCGAAAACTTAGCTTGTCACACACATTTGGGTAGACATTTACTGGGTTCGTGAAAACCATTCCCAAACGTGTACGTGTATGTTGGTTCAACATAGTAACCCAAAAGGTTAACCATATGAGCATTTCATATTAACCTTGTTCTTCTTCACCATAACTAGTTCAATTGACTCAAATGAACTGGTTAAAGAGTTGTTCAATTGCTATGAGATCTTATGTAACTACACAAGACACAATTGAAACAAAGATGATTCGATTCGATTAAATCGTCTCATGAACATTATAGCCACGGTTTGCATAAAGAATTCCTTAGTAATTTAATGTTTCATGTTCAGAGCACATCTTTAGATCATAACCTCTTAAGTTCACAAACAAGTTCGCGGACTTAAGTTAATCGGTTGAGTTTTCCAAACTCAGCAGAAATTCTCGGAAAGAGAACTTTCGCCGGTTCACGGACTTAGCACACAAACGAGTTTTGGAAAATCCAACAGAAATTCTCGGTCCAGAACTTCCGACAGTTCGCGGACTGAATCTGCGAAATAGGTTTGCGGACTTGGCAAGCCAATTCCACAATCCTCCCGATTTCTCTTGATCAACAAAGTTTGAAAACTTCGGTTCAAGGAATACATGGTTATGTAATCTAAACTCTCATTTCAATCATTGAGACATTCTCAGAGGACGCTATGTAGCCATTATTCACAGACCGATTCACGTCAGAGCAATTTTAAAAGTGATTGAAACTTTTAATGATTTTCGTCACTAGGTGAAGATAAACTTGATCAAAGCGAAACGCTTTACCAACACACGATTTCGAGATAAAAGATAAGTAATGAATGCTCAGCTCGAAATGTAAAATGTGTATGATCTAGTCTATATAGCATACGACTTTTGTCTCATAAGAAGTAGGAGATAGAAGAGATAGACTTTTGAGTGATAGATAAGTTCAAGTCTCCACATACCTTTTTGTTGATGAAGTTCCACGGTTCCTTGTATAAATCTTCGTCGTTGTATGATGAATCGCTATGAAGTCCTTGAGCTCAACTACACTTTTCTATCCTAGTCCGAGATTTAACTATGTAGACTAGAAATCAAGACTTATAGTTTTGATCACTAACATTGACAAACATGCTTGAGATGGCAACGTATGCGAGGTTGACCGAGCTATGCTCTAACAATCTCCCCCTTTGTCAGTTTTAGTGACAAAACTATTAATACATGTGGAATATAAAAAAGATAAACTTTAGTGTCTCCTATTCCATAGTCTAATCTTCAACGTTCCTTGAAACCTTCGTCCTTCCAAGTACTCTAATGATCCCAAAGGTTGTAAGTTTAACACCATCGTTGTTGAAGATCGGTAGCTATAACAATGAGAGAAATCGAGATTCTCGATCATTATTATATAGTGTCATAATATTATTATATAACATCAAAGTCCAGTTGTATCATGACTTTAACAATAATACTACGATGATATGTATCACTCCCCCTTAGTCAATACTCCATCTCAATCATGGAAACCACTTCCCCTTACACAATGATCCGAAAACCATATGTATTTGTAGTGTGAACTACAATATTTCTCCCCCTTTTTGTCAATAAAATTGGCAAAGGTACAAGAATGGGATCATAATGAAATTTCCACAAGAGACATTTCATGACCAAAATAAAAAATACATACCAACTTAATTTAGATGCAATCTAATAGCCGAAGCTAACAACATTCATCAAGGAGTTTCAAGATACAAGATAACCCCTATAAAATTCCACAACCGCACTCCCTGCAAGATATTACCATTAAGCATAAGTTCAAAATAACTCTCCCCCATTTGATGTCATTCCCGAGAGAACAACAAGAGCGACCTTAATTTCGAAAGAAAAAAAGGATTTTTTATTGGACACCAAAAACCATAGGAATGATTTTCTATATCCAAAGCTCAACCAAATTAACCACAAGTAAACCCATGATTAATTGAATTGGAATACGCAACTAAATAAAACCACAAAAGTGATCAATTTAATTGATTGTGCTCAACATAAGTAAACTCACGGAGCTACGACTAAGTCAATCACACGGAGATGAATAACTTAACCGTTCAAATACTCAACATAAGGAAAACCTTACGGAATATATGACCATATTAACCAAGGAACATGATAGTGTAGCCTTTCATATACTCAATACAAGAACTTGTGAAATATATGAAAACTCAACTAAATTAATTATAAGAGAATCTATAATTAATCTAATTAGAATACAAACAACCAAACTAATCACCGAAGTAATCAATTTAATTATTTTGGGCTCAACATAAGAGAACTTATGGAACCCCGACTATGTTCATCATAGAATATGACAACCTTAACCGTACATGTAATCAACATAAGAAAGAATACTTATGGAGTACTAACTAAATAACCAAACTAGTTGATTAATTTAGTTCCTAATGCTCGACATATAGCATCTTATGGAACAACCAACAAAGCCAAGGTAAATCGACTTAGTTGTAAGGTGATCAACATAAGACACACAATGGAGCCTTCACGGTAAAACATAATAAAATGGATCAATGAAGATCAATACCGTGAAATCTTCATTGATCACTAACATTGAAAAACATGCTTGAGATAGCAACGCATGCGAGGTTGACCGAGCTATGCTCTAACAATCTCCCCCTTTGTCAATTTTAGTGACAAAACTATTAATACATGTGGAATACAAAAAAGATAAACTTTAGTGGCTCCTATTCCATAGTCTAATATTCATCGTTCCTTGAAATCTTCGTCCTTCCAAGTACTCTAATGATCCCAAAGGTTGTAAGTTTAGCACCACCGTTGTTGAAGATCGGTAGCTATAACAATGAGAGAAATCGAGATTCTCGATCATTATTATATAGTGTCATAATATTATTATATAACATCAAAGTGCAATTGTATCATGACTTTAACAATAATACTACGATGATATGTATCACTCCCCCTTAGTCAATACTCCATCTCGATCATGGAAACCACTTCCCCTTACACAATGATCCGAAAACCATATGTATTTGTAGTGTGAACTACAATATTTCTCCCCCTTTTTGTCAATAAAATTGGCAAAGGTACAAGAATGGGATCATAATGAAATTTCCACAAGAGACATTTCATGACCAAAATAAAAAATACATACCAACTTAATTTAGATGCAATCTAATAGCCGAAGCTAACAACATTCATCAAGGAGTTTCAAGATACAAGATAACCCCTATAAAATTCCACAGCCGCACTCCCTGCAAGATATTACCATTAAGCATAAGTTCAAAAGAACTCTCCCCCATTTGATGTCATTCCCGAGAGAACAACAAGAGCGACCTTAATTTCGAAAGAAAAAAAGGATTTTTTATTGGACACCAAAAACCATAGGAATGATTTTCTATATCCAAAGCTCAACCAAATTAACCACAAGTAAACCCATGATTAATTGAATTGGAATACGCAACTAAATAAAACCACAAAAGTGATCAATTTAATTGATTGTGCTCAACATAAGTAAACTCACGGAGCTACGACTAAGTCAATCACACGGAGATGACTAACTTAACCGTTCAAATACTCAACATAAGGAAAACCTTACGGAATATATGACCACATTAACCAAGGAACATGATAGTGTAGCCTTTCATATACTCAATACAAGAACTTGTGAAATATATGAAAACTCAACTAAATTAATTATAAGAGAATCTATAATTAATCTAATTAGAATACAAACAACCAAACTAATCACCGAAGTAATCAATTTAATTATTTTGGGCTCAACATAAGAGAACTTATGGAACCCCGACTAAGTTCATCATAGAATATGACAACCTTAACCGTACATGTACTCAACATAAGAAAGAAGACTTATGGAGTACTAACTAAATAACCAAACTAGTTGATTAATTTAGTTCCTAATGCTCGACATATAACATCTTATGGAACAACCAACAAAGCCAAGGTAAATCGACTTAGTTGTAAGGTGCTCAACATAAGACACACAATGGAGCCTTCACGGTAAAACATAATAAAATGGATCAATGAAGATCAATACCGTGGATAACATACAAGGATCTATTCTATTTTCCATCATAACGATATAATAGACTTTATCCTTGTCAAACAAAAGATATCATCCTATTTTCCATCAAATACATGACTGCATAGGCATAAATTTTGTATATGTCAAAAGTCCATTCGTGCTTTCATCAATACGAGTACCAACTTATGAACGACTTTACTTTTGACAATATAGGAAACATTTATAGCAAATATTTTCATAACAAAAAAATATTCAAGGCTAACTATAAAAGTTATTACAACCCATGAAGAGTTTAAACCAAGGTTTTAGAAAAACAAACATTAGCATTCTTACATTATAGAGATTACTCACTTTCATAATAGTGATCTCTCTCGATTTCATAGAACTTTTCTCCAAGGGCAGGTACATCAACTACAACATACCCCACCTTTTCTTTAAGAACAGAAATTTCTCTCTTGGCGCAAGCAAGCTTTTCTTTTGTTTCAGCAAGTTCAATATGGAGAAGGTCCATCTCATCCGCATCAACAGCAGGTGGAGCTATAGGAGCATTTCTGACAGTTGAGGGCATCATCTTTTCAATGATTGACCTTCTTATCATTGATGGTCCTCCGAGATTGGTTCCAATCATTTGAAGGTTGTAACTAGCATAGATTCTTGAAATGAGACAGGGAAGTCCAAGTCTTCTATTACTGCTTTGTTTAACATTGATCATAGAGTTGACAATCACTCCACAGAAATCGATCTGCCTTCCTTCAACAATTAGATAGATAAACTCAGTAACATCCTTCGTCCAGCGATTGTTGTCACAGGTGCTTGGCAACATATTTGCCACAATTAGCTTAGCAGCAACCTTGAAATGAATACCTGCTCCTTGTACACAGACCTACCATCATTTCGAACGAGATTCTGATTAAACAGTAAGACAGAAAGGTCTTCTAAAGTTCGTCTTTCAGTTGGAGGAAAATGAGTGCCACCAATGGGTACTTGAACAAGTCTTGAGACAATTTCTCTGTTAACATCAATTACAGTTCCTCCCATCATGGTTTTGAAAGAGCCGTATACACGGTTCACATCATGAATATTTGCATAAAATTGTGCAACCAATTCACTATGAACATTACCTGAGGGTTCATGGATTATTCCCCAATGATGATTACTAAACAAATTGTTAAAGTATGGAATATCACCAATAGTTGGATCAAGAAAACATTCGTGAATGGGTGTTTTTATCATGAGTTCAACATACAGTTCACGTGCTGCACGGTTAAAGAATCTAACACTTAATTCTAGGTCAAGGAACGATTCATCCCTTGGTTGATGACTAGAGCTACCAACTTGTCTAGTTCTTCTATAACTCATGATTGGAAGAAGAAGAAAAATCAAAAAGAGGTAGAAGACTTACTCAGTTCGCGGTCTTGGACTAATGGTGAATCTCGTACACAAACTCGAAACACAAAACGAGATTCAACCCAAGGTGCACAAACTTCTTGTGAAGACAGGGGTACTCACGGATTTTTTGTTTGGTTCAAAAATGTGAGCATGAGGGTGGAAGAATTGAACACGAACTGTTGAGATACTTCTCTCGTTTTCGAACTGAAGAAGCAAGGGAAGAAGGTGAAGTGACCGAGGGGAGGATTTTTCACTTTTTATGTGTTTAAACAAAACACTTGCCACATTCGCGCACTGGACTCGTTTGTGAGACGGTTCCAACAGCAGCACGTGCAAGCGGCTTGTGTGGTTCCAAGGGCGTGTTTGGTTGTCCCTAATAACACCATGAGAGGGTTTCCTTCCAACATCTCTTACCACTTGCAAGAACTAGATAACTCCAAAGTAAAGTTCTCTCAAGATAATCAAAGAGTATAATCAGGGTCAAGAAATTTTTCTGATTTCTCTTTTTCCATCTTTTATGTCGAAGATTTTTTATGTTGCATAAAGAATTTTTTTTGAGAGAACAGAACACCCTCATTCCTTCATAGGGCTTGATAATAGAATTATCTTGGTGGAAAACATTAGGAATAGAGCAATGAGCCAATTCACGCTTTGAGATGATATACTCAGATGTCTGAGATTTAAACTTCTCTTGTAGTTCTTTTAGTTTATCAAAACTAATTGGATTACACCAAGGAGGAGCATTGAATTTACTATTTACCATAACTTGATTTATCCTATCAAGAGACTCCTGTTCCTTCAGAACAAAAAGGTCAACATCAGAAGTTAGGCTTTCAAGTTTCATTTTAATCTCCGAAAACATTTCTGGGGATTTTAAACCTGGTGAAGGTTTAGACAAGAATTCTTATACTGAAAAGATAAAATCAGACATGGAAGAAGATTCTTCAATCCCTGGATCTGGTGGTGTATTTATTGAGATATCACTTCTGTCCTTAGAGTCAGATCGCTACAAACACGAACTTGTTAGGTCTTAAACGTGTTTGCCTGCTCTGATACCAATTGAAAAAGCGGGGGTCTAACAACACCACCCAATATTTCGATTAACAATTTGTATGGACTAACTCCGAAATACTTTGCTAGAGAATCAACTAGACAGTCAGAATCAATCTAGATAAAAGTATCTCAAGGGGTTATTAGCTACAGACACTAGCCTACTGCAAACTAACTTCAGACTGGACTATAGTTGAACCCCAATCAGCCTCCCACCGATCCAAGGTACAGTTGTAATCCTACGCCTCTGATCCCAGCAGGATACTGCGCACTTGATTCCCTTAGCTGATCTCACCCACAACCAAGAGTTGTTGTAACCCAAAATCACAGACTTGATAATAAACAGATCTGTCTCACACGGAAAAGTCTATAAAAGGATAAATCTGTCTCCCACAGATAAACCCTAGGTTTTGTTATGTATTTTGATATGAAATCAAGGTGAAAAGGAACCAATTGATAATCCGGTCTTATATTCCCGAAGAACAGCCTAGATTAATCAATCATCTCTCTACAATCCTTCTTGACTACACAAGCGGATTGTCGAGGAACCACAAACAGTGAGACGAAGATGTTTCTGACTTCTTTATCTTGCCTATCGGAGAACTCTCACGATCTCAAGCCAGTCAATCGATTGTACTCGTATGATAGTAGATGCAAGATCAGATCACACAACTATGATAAAGTAGTATCGGTCTGGCTTCACAATTCCAATGAAGTCTTTAAGTCGTTAACCTGATTTTAGAGAAGAAAATCAAAGGTTAATGGAGATCGACTCTAGCAGGCGCACTAGTAGCACACAGACGTGTGGGGATTAGTTTTGCATAATGCTATATGTCTGCTTTATATAGCCTTCAAATCAGGGTTTTGCCTTAGTTACAAAGAAATCCTTATTCACCGTTAGATGAAAACCTTATTTAGATTCAAGCTAATATTTCTCAACCGTTAGATCGAAAACTTAGCTTGTCACACACACTTGGGTAGACGTTTACTGGGTTCGTGAAAACCATGCCCAAACGTGTACGTGTATGTTGGTTCAACATAGTAACCCAAAAGGTTAACCATATGAGCATTTCATATTAACCTTGTTCTTCTTCACCATAACTAGTTCAATTGACTCAAATGAACTGGTTAAAGAGTTGTTCAATTGCTATGAGATCTTATGTAACTACACAAGATACAATTGAAACAAAGATGATTCGATTCGATTGAATCGGCTCATGAACATTATAGCCACGGTTTGCATAAAGCATTCCTTAGTAATTTAATGTTTCATGTTCAGAGCACATCTTTAGATCATAACCTCTTAAGTTCACAAACAAGTTCGCGGACTTAAGTTAATCGGTTGAGTTTTCCAAACTCAGCAGAAATTCTCGGAAAGAGAACTTTCGCCGGTTCACGGACTTAGCACACAAACGAGTTTTGGAAAATCCAACAGAAATTCTCGGTCCAGAACTTCCGACAGTTCGCGGACTGAATCTGCGAAATAGGTTTGCGGACTTGGCAAGCCAATTCCACAATCCTCCCGATTTCTCTTGATCAACAAAGTTTGAAAACTTCGGTTCAAGGAATACATGGTTATGTAATCTAAACTCTCATTTCAATCATTGAGACATTCTCAGAGGACGCTATGTAGCCATTATTCACAGACCGATTCACGTCAGAGCAATTCTAAAAGTGATTGAAACTTTTAATGACTTTCGTCACTAGGTGAAGATAAACTTGATCAAAGCGAAACACTTTACCAACACACGATTTCGAGATAAAAGATAAGTAATGAATGCTCAGCTCGAAATGTAAAATGTGTATGATCTAGTCTATATAGCATACGAATTTTTTCTCATAAAAAGTAGGAGATAGAAGAGATAGACTTTTGAGTGATAGATAAGTTCAATTCTCCACATACCTTTTTGTTGATGAAGTTCCACGGTTCCTTGTATAGATCTTCATCGTTGTATGATGAATCGCTATGAAGTCCTTGAGCTCAACTACACTTTTCTATCCTAGTCCGAGATTTAGCTATGTAGGCTAGAAATCAAGACTTATAGTTTTGATCACTAACATTGACAAACATGCTTGAGATAGCAACGCATGCGAGGTTGACCGAGCTATGCTCTAACAAGAGATCCCTGGAGCTTGTCTGTTGGCTCTTGAGAGATCTAATAATGCTGCCAAGGTTGCTGAAGATGGGCGCAAAGCTGCCAATTCTTCCATAGCTACTGAGTCTTCTAAAGCCATAGGTTTGTTTTCCTCTTTCTTTAACCTTGTATGTATTATTGCTTGGATGTATAGTCCTGAGACGACCTATCCCTGCAAGTTGGTGGTTATGACGAACTTAGGCAGCTTCGGGAACAAGTATCCACGTTATCCTCTGATGTTTGGTATTATCAGAAGAAATCGGATAGGTTGATGAACGTGACTGTTCACAACGAGGCCCAACTTTCCCTAGAGTCTGCTCATAATGCAGATCTAGTGAAGCAGATGGATTTGCTTCGCAAGGAGTGTGATGAACCCTTAAGTGGAAAGAGAGTCTTATTAAAAATCAAAAGGAGGATATTTCCTTAGTTGAGAGACGCCTCTCAGCCCAGGAAGTTATCCGCAAGAAGTATCACACAGACTTCGAAGATGCTTGTGCTTCCTTAGCTAAGGTTACTGCAGAACGAAATGTCATATCTTCTGAGGTTTGTTCTCTTAAGAACAAACTTATCGAGGCTGGCTCCGTGTATTCTTCCATGTTTCATGCATCTTTAGTAAAAAGGTTGGAAGAGTTAGAGAATGTTTACCAAGCTTTATCCTCTGAGAATGCTTGGCTCCGGATTGATATTGATGATCTCCGGACGGAACGGGATACCCTCGTGGAAGATCTCGATGCCGCTGAGGTGGATTTTGCTGAGGCTCAACATAGTTTAGAAGAATCCCTTAGCCATGCAGGAGGTAGCTTAGGATACTTATTTTTCCGCAGCACCCTTCATGTCTTTATTTTCCCTTTTCTTGCTGCTGATACCTTTCGTTTCTGCAGGTCTCCAGGAGCATCTAGTGGGTGAAAATGCCAAGATTACTCATCTTGAGGGTCAAATATCTTCGTTGGAGATATCTCACCAATTTGATGTTGCTGCTAAGTTTAAGGCCGAGGCGCTTCAACAAGCTAACGATCAGCTTAGTGCTCAGATGGCGGAGCTTTGTCAAAAGTCGGCTTCGGATCTGGAGGTTCAAGCTTCTCAGATGAAGGTGCAGTTCGAGCGTTCGACCATTGATTATATTAACAATGCCTTTGCATAGGCCGAGCTCCAAGCCGAAGGAGTTGTCTTTCCTCGTCTTCCTTATCCTTGATGCGTTTCGTCTCTCTTTAATTGAACTCTTTATTGTGTTATGCCCCCAACTGAGGGGCCTTTGTTGTCTCCTTTCCTTGAACCAATACTTTGTTATGGTTTGAACCTTTGTCATATGCAACTTTTAAGACATGTTAGTCGTATTTTGGTAACACTATTATGGTACCTTTAGTATTGTATGAATATATATATATGTAGACGTGTTATGTTTAGTTATTTGCACATTCGAGTTATCACAAGGTGCTAAGGTATTTTTAACCTTTGGTGGAACATTCATCATCCTACCCAAGTATCCTTTGGCCAGAAGGTACCGTGGTGGCGAGGGCTCCTACGTGGGTAATAATTTTCCTGTAACCCTACGCGTTCAGCGTGAAGGCTGCTTTACTTCGACAAGGTATCTCTATAGGGGATATCTTAATTTTTCTTACTGCCTCATGAATGGATCTATCACTCCGAGGATCCGAGTATTGACACATGCACAGTTGTACCTTGCCTTGTCTCATCGTCAGTCCTGACGGAGGGTGTCTATTCTAACCCAGTTTGCATTTAATCAAAATAGACTTTTTCTTAGCAAAAAGTTTCTTTCATTGATTAGTAAGGTTTATAATACCTTTGGTCAGGGATAGAACATGGTGGGCCGTTGACCCTTCCCTTCTTCTCCTGAGTAATAACCATTCACTTACGGGTAGTACTTCTTTAGGTACATTGCGTTTCAAGGGTGTTGTAATACTTCACCTTTGAGGTTCCTTAGGTAGTATAATCCTTTCCCGGAAATGTCATGTATGATGTAGGGACTGTACCATGTCGGAGCTAGCTTGCCCCACTCCTTCATCCTTTGGTATGGTAGTATCTGTCGTAGCACGTATTCTTCCACTATAAAGTTCTTTGGGATAACCCGTTTGTTATATTCGCGAGCTAGCCTTCGTTGATAGTTTACCATCCTTTGCAATGACACTTCTCGCCTTTCTTCAAGATCATCGATCTTTTCTAGCATTAGGTCCGTCGTCAATTTCTTTTCCCATGCCTCCGTTTTTGTTGTTGGGAGTATTATCTTCGTTGGGATGACGCTTCGGCTCCGTAGGTTAGTAAAAACGGGGTTTCTCCCGTAGCCGCCCTTCTTGTAGTTCGGTAGGACCAAAGGACATTGTGTAGATGCTCGCTCCATCTCTTCTTATATGCTCCCAGCTTCTTTTTCAAGTTCATTGCTATTGTCTTGTTAGTCGCCTCTGCTTGTCCATTGCTCTTACGGTATATCAGAGTGGACTTGTTTTTCTGAATGTTGAAAGTATTGAACAACATGTCTATGTTCTTTCCTTCCAACTGCTTGCCATTGTCAGAGACTATGGAGGCTGGTATTCTAAACCTGCAGATGATTTGCTCAAACAAGAACTTAAAGACATCTGTGTCCCTAATTCTTGCCAAAGCCCTTGCTTCCACCCACTTGGTGAAGTAATCCGTAGCTATGATAAGGTATTTTATTTTCGATGTTCCCTCTATCAAGGGTCCAACAATATCAACCCTCCATTTGACGAACGGCCATGGGATGATGACTGAGTTGAGCTCCGTTACTGGTGCTTTAATCTTCCTGGCAAAGCGTTGGCATCTTTCGCAGCGCTTAGCCACGTTCTTTGAGTCTTCGTCCATGCTTAGCCAATAGTATCCTTGCATCTTGGGTTTGATCGCCAAGGACATTCTTCCACTATGGTTGCCAGCTTCTCCGTTGTGTATATCATGCAGTATTTTCCTACCTTCGGTTTGTGTGAGGCACCGCATCAGAGGTCCAAGAAATGACCTTCTATACAGTATTCCATCACGTAGGTTGTACATCGCCGCCTTTGATTCAAGTTTTCTAGCTTCTTTGACATCTGTCGGTAAGGTACCTTTGTCAAGGTACTGGTGAATTGGGGTTCTCCAATCATCTTCCGCTTCGTCTTCGTTGCTTCCGTATGACATGGATTGATCTTTGTCGGACTCGTCAGCTTCGTTATCCAGCTCTTCTATTCCTTCTCCTTCTTTTTCTTGTTCTGCTTCTCTCATGGCTCGAGTTTGGACGGACAAGGCTTCCTCAACGCCTGAGATTGGACCTTCTATCGAGGGTTCATATATCCTCCCTATTTGTACGAAGGTGGTATTTTTATCCCTCAGCATTGATGATATGAATGCTAAGGCATCTGCGTGTCTGTTGACTTTCCGACAGACATGTCTGAATGTGACCTTGTTGATTTTTGACGCATGCTCTTGTGTTAACTTTAGGTATGAAGACAATATTGGATCCAAAGTTTGATATTTGAGCTCGATTTGTCTAATAACCAGCTGTGAGTCACTAGTCAAATGAACATCTGATAAGCCTAGCTCATGTGCCAAGCGTAGACCGTGTATGACCGCCTCGTACTCCGTGATGTTATTAGTGTATTGTTCGAATTGTAACTTGAACGCATAGATGAGTCGGTCTCCATTATGGGTTGTAATTACAATACCTATGCCTGCGCCTTCTCCGTTGGAGGAGTCATCTACGAATATCTCTCACCTTCGTGAATTTTGTGGTTCCAAGAGGTCTTCTGGTTCCGGCTTATCTTCCTCCATCCATGGGATGCCATCTATCTCTGCTTCGTCATTGAGAGGTAGGTCCGCTAGGAAGTCCGCTAAGATTTGTGATTTCTCAGCTTTCCTTGTTTCGAATATTATGTGAAACTGTTTGATCATGGCGCTCCATTTTGCCACCCTTGCAATTTTCTCCGTGCCGTCGAGGATTTGACTTATCTGAGCTTTTCTGAAGACTCAGATGGTGTGTGCATCGAAATATATCCTTAGTTTCTATGTTGCCACTACTAAGGAATATATGAGCTGCTCCACCTTGGTATAGTTACGCTCCGCTGAACTGAGTGTCTTGCTGATGTAGTATACGGGCTTTTCTCCTTTCCCCTGGTCTCGTACCAATACTGCGCTCACAACGTAGCTTGTTGCTGCTAAGTATAAGGTAAGTATCTCTCCTGGCTCTGGTTTCTGTAGGATGGGTACTGATGCTAAGTACTCTTTGATCTTGTGAAAGGCTTGTTCACATTCTGTGGTCCATGTGAACCTGTTTCCTTTCCTTAGTATATCGAAAAATGCTTTGCATTTATCCGAAGACCTTGCTATGAATCTTCCCATGGAAGCTAAGATTCCATTTAGCTTTTGTACTCCTTTTAAAGTTTGTGGAGATGGCATCTCCATTATTGTTCTGACCCTTTCAGGGTCTACTTCTATTCCTCGCTTAGTTACCAAGTATCCCAAGAATTTTTCTGAGGTTACTCCGAATGTGCATTTCTCCGGGTTCACCTTCATGTGGAAATTTCTCATGGCTTCGAATATTTCCCTTAGGTCTGACAGGTGGTTTTTTGCTTCTTTGCTCTTGACGAGCATATCGTCCACGTAGACCTCCAGTATCTTGCCTATCCATGGCTTAAAGATTTTGTATACTAATCGCTGGTATGTTGCCCCCGCGTTCTTTAGTCTAAAAGGCATCCTCGTATAGCAATACAAGCCTCGTGGGATAAAACACGCAGTAATCTCCTGATCTTCTTCTGCAAGGGCTATTTGGTTGTAGCCTGAGTATCCATCCATGAAAGATAGCCTCTGGTGACCTTCGGTTGCGTTGACCAGTTGGTCAATGTTTGGCAGTGGATAGCTGTCTTTGGGGCATGCTTTGTTGTGATTTCTAAAGTCAATTCAAATGCGCACGCCCCCGTTCTTCTTAGGTACGATGACCATGTTAGATATCCACGTGGGATATTTGACTTCTCGTATGAATCCTACTGCGAGTAGCTTTTGCAACTCCTTTTCTACCGCTTCATGATAGATATATGCCACTTTGCGGATGCGTTGTTTAAATGGTGGTATTTTCGGTTTGAGCCGAAGGTGGTGTGAGACCAAATTCGTGTAAATTCCTGGCATGTCTTCCATTGACCATGCGAAGACGTCTGCGTATTCCCTTAGTAACCTTTGTAGTTGCATCTCCTCTTCCTCTTCAAGTAAGGTTCCGATGTTGAGCATTTTTGGTTCTGTCTCCGTTCTGATGTTGATTTTATTCGTTGGTTTCACCGGTGAGAAGGTTTGTTGCTGAGGACGTTGAGGAGTTCTTTTCTGTAATTGTCATTTGGCGGAGACGTCTGTCCTTGGAGTGGTGAAGGTACTTGTCTCCGGAACTGAGATTGCTTCGGGTACTGAGAAGGCTCCTTCCTTCACCTCGTTAGTGTTTGCTTTGCGTCTTTTTTTTCGTGCTTCTGGGCAACAACTCTTTCTTCGTTGAGTATGACCTCTGCTAGATTTCATAGCCTTGCATCTTGCTGGTGACCTTTGATTTCCATTTCACCCATGGGTGTAGAAAATCGTAGGTATTGATGATATGTCGAAGTTGTTCCTCGTAATCTATGGACCCATATCTTGCCCATGATTACATTGTAGGGCGAAGGTGCTTCCACCACGCAGAATCGTGTATTGGTTACTAAGGGTCTTGCACGCACCTGCAAGACAATTTCTCCTTTTGTTCTAGAGACTGCTCCATTGAATCCGTATATTGTGCAAGTAGAAGAATCTATCTGCTCCGCTGTCAAACCCATGCGTAGGTAGGGTTCATAAAACAGTACATTTAACGAACTACTCCCGTCAAAGAGGACTTTCGTAACGTTCCATCCGTGTATTAGAAGAGTGATCACTAGTGGATCGTTGTGCATCTCGACCTCCTGATTGACGTCTTTTGTTGAGAATGTTAATGGCGTGGCCATCCACTCTTCCCAAGTGCTAGTAGGTGGTCCACTTAGCTTGAACACCTCATGGGATTCTAGCTTTTTTCTGTTTCGAGCTCACTCGAGGATGTCTTCGAGCAGTTCTTCTTGACCTCCGCTGGAGAAGGTGATCATGTTGATGTATTTGCCGTCCTGAGGTAATTCTAACTTTTTCTTCGGGGCCTCCTCAGTTTCAACTGGCTGTAGTTGTACGTACTCCATGAATTTTCCTTCGTCTATGAATCTCTAGATCACATTTCGTAAGTGGTAACACGCATCCGGTGTATGCCCGTAGTATTGGTGGTATGCACAATACTCCTTGGCCACCTTCATTTTGTCTGGCTGTTTTCCCCTAGTATTAAGGTAAGGAAAACCTGGCTTTGCTGCCTCCTTGCTTAGAATGTGAGAGAAAGTTGTATTCAGCTTCGTGTAGATTTTATCTACAAATTCTTCTCTTCCTTTGCCTCTTTTTCCATCCCCGTATTTGGATCGTTTGTCTCGAGAGCTGGTCCTGCCCCTGGCTTCGATTTGTCGCTTAGGTGTCTCCGGAATTGGTTTCGGAGAGTTGGTACGTTGTGGAGTTGTTGTCACCTTTTCTTGTGCCCTGGGGTTGTCCTTATGGATTTCTTCGAGTCTGATGTAGCGGTCTTGAACAACCCTGAGCTCTCATTCGGAATCGAGGGCTCTGTTGTGAAGCTCTACGAAGATGGCTGAGGTTCTATCGGGTCCATACTTATAGCAGTTAATGCTAATTTCTGGATTGACTTTTCCAATTGCTTGGCACGTCTTTTGCCACCTGTCTGTGTACTGCATCAATGTTTCCCGGGGTCCGATAGCTAAAGCAAATAGCCTATATAACCCTGCCTTTGTTGATTTTTTGTACATGTATGTCTCCAAAAACACCGTAGACAATTGCTCAAAAGAGTCAATTGAGTTTGCTGGTAAATTGTCATACCAAGTTAGTGTTGATCCCGTCAAGCTTGTAGGGAAGTACCTACAAAGTACTACCTCGTCTCTTTCCCAATTGGCAAGGACATGAGTGTAATACCGTAGGTGGGCTGCGGGATCTGAGGTACCGTTGTATGCTTGGAACATAGGTACCGGTCATTTCGGAGGGATATGTTTCCTTAGAATGCGAAAAGACAATGGGGATGTGGTTGCCTCTTGAAGCACTTCTTCTAATCTTGCACATGCGTGGCCAGTTTTTAGACCTTGTTTCTCCTTCCTCATTTTCTCCATTTGCTCCATAACCATGTTCACATTGTGAGCATCTTTGGAAAATGCTTCGTCGTAGTAGGATTGAGAGGGCTTGTATGTTGAATCCGTCTCGTCTGGATCGTGGCGTGTTCTCCTGGCTCTCCCCGCTGGGTTAGCCTTTGGTGGGTTGGGATCCACCCTTCGTCTTCCTGAGATAGATACGTTCTCATGCCTCTTTAGCGGAGGGTGAGTTTGGGAACCTTCGATCTGTATGTCTAACATATCGTTTAGGTTCTGGTTCTCTTGGGCCATCTCATGCATTGCATCCTCATGCTCCATGTTACAGAGTAACAAAGCTGCTACTTGTGTTGCCATCTGGTCTTCGTTGTGGATTTCACCACCCTTAGGAGTGTTGTCGGCCGGATTTTCAGAGTTATCCGCTTCTTCTTCTATAACTGGTGCGTCTGGATCTATCTGGATTGGAGTTAGGTTTCCCAACCCTCGTCCCGTAGGAACTAAGGTTCTGGGTAACCCTGCGTTGGCCGCAGCTGACTGTATAGTGGTGGGATGCTCCGGTAACGGTATGTCGTAAAGTGGTTGAGCTTCCGATGTTTGCCCCATCCCTTCGGCAGGAATAAGTGATTTGTTAGCAATCGTTCTTCTTGCTATTTCGCTTTGTCCGTCCTCTGCTTCGGTTTTTTGATTCGCTTGAGACAGCTTTTGAGATCTTCCTCTGGTAAGTGTTGGTCGTGAGCTTATTGGTATATCATTTGGTTTCTGCATGCCTTCAGCTTTTGTTATCCTGCGGTCACAGAAAGTCGAAAAAACCTGCTACTTGGGTGCCTTCTTGAGCTTGTTGGTATATCATTTGGTTTTTGCATGCCTTCGGGTTTTTTTATCCCGCGGTCACAAAAAGTCGACAAAACCTGCTACTTGGGTGCCTTCGTCAAAAGCAGCAATTAATGCTCTGACACAGAAAACGGCTAAGCATCTTTTTCAGAAAGAGGACTGAAATAACGTCTTTGAAAGGCAGGTATTTAATGTTCATGACACCCTTGGAAAGAACAACCTTAATCGTTGAAAACCAATTAAAAGGGGTGTCAGATCTTCGCAAAAAAAAAAGGTTCTTAAATGCTTGAGAAGATCTTTCTTCCTTAAAATCTTCACTGAGATTCCTCTGTCAGTCAAAGGTTCTCAGATCTAAAAGATGCTTTGTTGAAAAAGGCAGCTTTAGTACAAAACAAAGGTTTTAACGTTTTGTGAGTATGCTTTTGTGAAAATTTTTGTAGATATGTGACATGGTACGTCTTTAGAGGCTATGAACTCAAAGAACATACATAAATAACGGATGAACAAATCACTAGAAAGTGAGATTCATCGATTTAAAGAACATATCCCTTCGTTAGAAAGATGCGTAAGTTAAAGATAAAGCTATGTCTAAACTCAAGCTTGTGAGCAAAGCACAATGGGCGCCAAATTGTGACTACTCGTTTTCCCGTAGTCTACGTAATGTATACAGCTCAGAGAATCAGATGCTAAGTAGTATTGATACCTCTGTTGAACTGATAATGCTAAGTAATAAAAGATATCAAAGATCACAATAATAACTAAGAACACAATATAATGTAAAAGCTTCTAAGTTATCATGAGACACAAGAGATTACGTGGTTCGACTTTTGTCGACGTCCACGGGGTAATGAGTGATTGTTTTGTATTAAGTATGGTGGTTACAAAGATCTTAAATACTTCCCACAGTAATAGAGAGAACTCAAGTTGAAGTAAATACTTAAGTTCTAAACATTAAAGAGGTATAAGCTTAAGACTAGATGTTCTCTCCTAGATATTGAATGCCCTTAGTTTGTTGGTGAGGCTTGGTATTTATAGCTCCTTCTGCTCCAGGTATATCTTTGCTGCCTCTGGGTCCATCGTTTGCTGATATACCTTTTGTACCGATGGTACCTTCGTTAACCGCGTGCTTTCTCCAGTCGTATTATGCTATCTCAGCTGACCCACGTTCCTTCGGGAACTTCCTAACCTTAGTAAAGGTTGTACCTTCGTTCACCGCCAGCCTCCGCCAATCAGGTACCGCCACATCATCTCTCTTCACGTGCTTTGATTATGCGTGTAGATAAGAGATTTATGCATTTAATGCTGATTAGATGCGTCATCTAACTCTGTCCCCTCGCCAGCTGCCCCTTCCTATACTAGGCTTTACTTTTTCCATCCTGGTCGTCGAAGTATCCCTTCTTGGGATGAGATAAAGCTGATCTGCGAAGGTATCCTCTGTTACTCAGGTTTCTCTGCATAGAGAGGGCTACACAGTTATCTTGTATGCGACCACTAAAATCGTGACACGTGCTCCGCAGAATGTTGGTATTCACATGAATCTATTGTAATGTTTCGTTTATGTGTAGTTTAAAGTAATGACAACATTCTATGGTGGCAAATTTCTGGAAAACAGTGGGAGAATGATAGCATTTGTTTTTTGTTTACATCATACCTGTTCAACTTATTTTACTGTCTATGTTGTTTAACGAACTTAAAATCAGTGGGAGTTCAGTACAGGAAGTCCTTTTCGAGATAGCTTGTAATGAGCACAGAAAATGTCTTTTCGAAGACATGGCTCCTTTGAGCACATATATAAATCTCTTTGGAGATCAAGGTCTTTTTTGAGACACATATGAAGATCTTTATGAAGATCAAGTCTCGAGTGAGACACAGTTTATTTTTGTCGGACATACCTCAATTGAGCCAGATGAATCTCCTCGGATATGTCTCTTCGGAGATGTTAAATGTCTTGACATACATACTCAATTGAGTCAGATGAATCTCTTCGGAGATTTTAATTGTCTCGACAAACATACCTCAATTGAGACAGTAGAATCTCTTCGGAGATGTATCTTCGGAGATGTTAAATGTCTTGTACGACATATCTCAATTGAGCCATATGTATACTTGTTATATGTTTTCGACGGAAAAATGCCTCTTAATTGAGCCATATGTATACTCGTCTCGATGGAGATGTATTTAGAAATCATATTGATTGCGGTAAGAGCATATAAAGTTGCAGTAAGAGCTTATAAAGTTACATTGAGAGATTATGAAGATTGATTCAAGTTTAAGTTTCATAGTTTGACAAAATAAAGTTTAAAGTGCAGTTTGTATTGCATGAGGTTAAGCCATTTAAAGTGTTTTTACTTGAGCATAAAACGACCCGTCTAATTTTCTGATTATGGAAATGGCATATGCATCTTCTAAATGGTGTATAGGTAGTCGAATCCTAGCGTACCTTTTAGACTCGAGCCAACTGTTTTCTATAAAGTTTTGTTGCTAACCAAAGTGGGAGAATGTTAGACTTAATGTTGGTTTGCAACAAATGTTGGTTTGTTTAAGGTAATCATTTTTTGCTTAAGCTAATCTTGTTTTGTTCAATCTTGATTAGTGCTAACTAGGAATACACTCAGCTGCTTAGCTATCCCATGACTCACCTAGTGGGGTGTCAACCAACTAATGATGGACAGGTTGGTTGACACATAGGATGTGACTAAGCTCTCTTATAGCCTCTTATACATATGTATTTTTTCTGATAATCCATCACTGAGAAATGAAAGGAAATAGAAGTAGAAGCTAAGTCATAAACTGTATGTTCCATGATGTTTCCGTTTCCTATTAATCTAGTTCTTTTATATTGTATTGAAGTTTCTGTATATACATATGGTGTCATGTGAGCTGTTATGAAATGAATATGCTTAGATATGTGTTGTAATATGAGCTACAGAACATGTTAATACTAGGATATAGTTTATTTCAGTATAAGGGTACTTATAATCATGTTTAGCATAAAGAAATTGCTGATTATTAAGCTGAAATTCCAACAATAAATGTTAGATTTTATGTTGGTTTAGCAATAAATCAGGCTTAGCAAAGTTAATCTATGATTAGTTCTAATCTAAGCTGGATTAAGTATATGTCAGATTAAGGAAAGATTAGAGTTAAATGTAGCAATTAGATTAGCTTAATGTTAGCTGAGGTGTCATGTTGACTAAGCATGACTCACCTAGTGAGGTGTCATCCAACTGATGATGGATAGGTTGGATGACACACGGCTACTAAAGTATTGACTAAGCCATCTTCTAACCTCTTGTATATATCCAGAATATTGTGATTTTCCATTAAGCTAAGCAAGAGGAAATAGAAGTAGAATGTTAGGATTTCAGCTTCATAATCAATATATTTTATTCTTAAACATGATTATATAGAACTCGTATGCTGAAATCAAGAATTAACCCTAGTATCTACATGCTCTACAACAACTGAAATAGGTATGAAATCAACTAATATTTCCCGTCATTAGTTGAACATGATCACTAATAATAGCACACCTAACACTTGGTTGTTTCTGAATTGATTAACATCAGCTGAACATGATCACTAATAATAGCACACCCAACACTTGGTTGTTTCTGAATAGATTAACATCATTAAGAGCATAATAGAAGCATGATACATTCTATAAGTATAAGAAGAAGAAAACATAAATCATCAAGTAATTAAGGGTTCAATGACTTAGATTCTACTTCTATTTCCCCTAGTAATTACATGTTTTTAAACTAGGGTATATACAAAACTAAGTTTTGGTTTAGTTACCTATTGATAGTGTTCTTGTGTGTGTTCTCCATTAACTTTTTTGATGGAGTTATGGTTGAATCAAGCACCAAACATCAAAATGAGGGATAATGAATCCAGTATCATGTGGAATAACTATAAATTCCTGTCGCACAAAGTCGTTGCCAAGAAGTACACAACTTTAGCAACAGTCGTTTTGGAATATGAAGGTTGCACATCAGCGGAAACGGGTTGGTTACAGTATTGCTTGTTGCTGGAACGAATCCAATTTCATAAGATACACAACATCGACAAACTTCTTTGCATATGGCAACTGTGGTTAATGATATGGAGTACATGGAGTGGATGTATTCTTCGATTGTACAAGCTTTAGACAACTGGGAGGATAGCTCTAAATGCTACATACAACCTGGTAAAGTTTATCTAATGGGAATGGGCCATATCGAGATGGTTGTCTCGCCTAGTCCAGATGTTTCAAGACCATCAATTACAGGGCCTTATATGGACAAGTAATGGTTCTAGGTGGGCAAAGTTTTCTGTTGGTTATTGGGGATATGCTGGAAGAACCCATTAGCTGATGTTTAGGCTCTAGATGAATGGAGGAAAGTTGGTCTAAAGAAGAAGGTTAACTTGTATCCATGTACGTAACTGCAAATGCACCATTGAGATGTTAGTCTTAAACATGCATAAGACTCATGTATGTCGTATTTTCTGCCCAAAGGTGATTTGCGATGATACCGAGTCTTAGTTTGAGTTTAAGATGTTATATTATGTATAGTTGTTTAAATGATAATTAGCATGTATATTGTGGTTTGATGGCGATTCATTTCAGATATTTGTGAATTCACCCAAAAGTGATTCATACTAGTAATAACATTTTAAATGAATCATATTTCATATATTGTTATCTGTTGTGTAAAAGTTTTACTTAGCAATTTGAGATTCATGGATCATGGGTTTACTCAAATGCTTACCAGGACACGCATTGATTGAATTAGAGGTAATTCTTGTCACATGCCCTCCAGTAGAAAATTATCCAGATGTTTGCACTGGATGGAATTTCATTAGCAGTGCTGACACTTATATATCCGTAGTCGGGGTTTATTGGTTTGTGGTCGTCCCAATCACTTTAAATAGTGACCAAATATCTGTTCCAACTGAACTAAATTGGGATGTTAAAGAGAATTCAACCACACTGGAATGGATGGTCCAAAGTCCTCTAGACATTCATACTTCCGGAGAACTTTGAGCATCAATGTTGTATTTCTGACCAACTTTTTTCTTTGTAGAGAGATTTGACATTAAGGTGCCCACTCTCAATTAGGGTATACATAATTCAATCTTATTCTTCTGGCCTAATATCAGTGTGGAGAATGGCTTATATTTTCTATTGATTAAAGCATTCCTTTTTTTATTAATATCCCCACCTCCCCCCGTCATATGTGATATGCTTAACAAGGATCAGGTCTTTTGGACAGTCAACTGCTTTGTTCAGATGGATGTTTTGGGTCAAAGATTCACTTGCCATCACATAGACTAATGCAGCTTCCATTTCTTATCATTTATTTGTTATATATATATATATATGGATATCCCCAATTTCTTCCAAGATTCCTTTCCAGATCCAAGAGTCTTCTACATTTGTCGTGGTATTCATGTTCAGGATATTCTTGTCTTTTATATAATTTCCAATCATGATTTGGTACCAAAGAGATTTTTTTATCTTGTGTATGTCCCAACCTGTTTTTGTGATCATAGAGTTGTTAGAAATATCCATGTTGATGAAGCCTAATCCTCTCAGCTCCTTTGGTTTGCATATTGAGTCCCAAGCCTTTAGATAATAACCTTTTGGGTTATTTCCTTTCCCGAGAAGAAATCCCTTTGAATTTTGTTTAATTCCCAACAATTTTGCTTTGGAAGTCTGAAACAATTCATTGATATATGCTAGATGAGAGGTAATAATATTGATGCGAGTAGTTGTGCCAGTTGGATTTAGGAGTTTGTTTAATCTGAATTTAAGTTTGTCCATACAAGATTTGAAAGAGGTAATCTTGCTTTTGTTGGTGAAAAGAGGGGATCTCAAATACTTGTCATTCATATCAATCATGTATACTCCCATAACATTATTTATTTTGATGCCCAAATCCTCGTCAGTATTTTTGCTATATAAAATTCCAGATTTATTGAAGTTGATAAGTTGACCTGAAGTGTTGCTGACGATCTTGAAAATGTCAAAATGGTTGTTGCATTCTACCATATTTGCGTTACAAAAAACCATGCAGTCATCAAGAGAAGATGGTTGATGGAAGGGTCATTCTTACAAATCTTGATACTAGAAATGGGGCCAATATTTTCATCATGGGAAAGAGTTTTATATATAGCCTACATTTAGAAAAGGAAGATGTGGGGAGATAGGGGATCGTATTGTATGAGGCCTCTAGATGGGTTGAAGAAGTCGCCTAAAACTCCATTTACCAAAACAGTCAGATGGATGGTGGATATGCATTGCCGAAATAATAGCATAGCAGAGGGAGGATCCATGGACAATATCATTTGGACACTGTATCACAATACTTGTACCAATTTTGCTTTGGAGTTCAAATGATAATGAATTAAAGCTAATATTTTGTTGATACGTTCCTCTTATAAACTCTAAATTCCTACAAAAAATGAACACAATTCGAGATACCAAACCTCACTATCTACCGATTCTGATTCCGACCATTAATTTTCAATTGTTGATTTTTAAAGTGGTAGACAATGGTGTAATATGTCTTGGATTATGCTTATTTTTGGTAGAATCGTCGAGTTTCGTAAGAAGAATGTATCACCCAAGTATTGGCTTTAAATTCATAGTTGTTTGAATTTAAAATAAAAATTGGTGCAAAACTTATAAGTTAGTGTCTATATAAGATTGTCCATGGATTCATCCTCTAGCATTAAACCCCATTCTTTTCATTATAGTTAGATATTAGAAATTCTCGGTCAACCCAAACAACCAATGTAACCATTTTTTTATGCACATAACAAGTAAATAAAACTAGGTTGAAATACGACCATCGTTTCTCAAGAAATTGACCTCAACCTTTTATCCTCCAACTCTATGGGCATATATGTAACGACTAAAGACATCAAACACTCTACACTTTTTCATATCCATTTTATCTATGGTAGACCCATTATCTATGATGGACCCAATAGTGGTCTTAGACAAGCCTTTTCGGTTAATCAACATAGTCTAACTCATACCCCCTAAATGAGACGATTTTTTTTTGTAGGAGATTTTAATGCTTGGTTAGGTACTAAAGATAAAAATGGTAGTTTAAAGGTAGATGATGGTGACTTATATAATTTGAGGAATTTTTGTAATGTGTTTGCTCTTCATGATCCTGGTTTTTCTGGTCCTAGATTCACTTGGTCTATTATGCAACATGGCATTAATCTTATTCTTGAAAGATTTGATAGATGTTTGATTAACCAAACTGCCGAACACTTATTTCCTAACATGGTCTAGAGATTCTTCTGACAACTTTCCTATTCATATATTAGTTTGAACTCTGTAGATATTTGTATGCCTAAACCTTTTCATTTTATGTCCGTATAGATTGAATATCTAACTTGTAAGGATGTTATAGCTAACTCTTGGTTTGTTAATGTTGTGGGCTCTCCAACTTATAAATTAACAGATAAACTTATGAGCACTAAGAAAATCTTTAGGGAATGGAACAAATCTTCTTTTGGTAATATCCAAACCAACATATCTACTACCAGAGATGAATTAGTTGAAATTCAAAATTCTGATCCTACTGACTCTAGGTCTACCTCTATACTAAGAGCCAGATTGGAGTATTTGTACAACCGTGAGGAGTTGTATTGTAAGGATAAATCTAGATAGGTGTTGCTAATGAGAGGAGATAGGAATACTCCATATTTCCATAGATTCACACTCTTCAGGAGAAATAAAAATGCTTTAAGTTAGATCAAAGATGCTACTGGTACTACCTTAACTGATGAGGATAGTATAAGTAATCCTTTGTTGATTATTTCAAAAATATTTATTATTCCCGTCCTCAACAGTATCATGATGAAATTATTCAAGAACTTTCTATGAAGTTTCTGAAGAAGGCAGTCATCATCTCAATACCCATCTACAGGTCGAAGAGATTAAGAATGATGTCTTTCAAATTGGAGGGAAGCAAGTCCCATGTCCTGATGGCTTTACTGGTCTATTCTATCAAAAAACATTGTGATATTGTAGGAGAAGATGTTGTTGATATGACACATACTTTCTTTAGAACTGGCTGTATTGCCAAAAGTGTTTAACCACACTAATATTGCATTGATAATGTTGATGGTGTTTTTTAGTTCAGGGTTAAAATTGTAAACCTTGCGTTTAGTATGCCGTCACTCTACAAAGAAACGAAGCCATGTAAAAGTGATGAGTGTTCAACCTCTTCACTGGCGTATTTATTGAGCAACTCAATATTTTCTTATGAAATTTACCCAGAATGGTGCATGTAGCAACAATCCCAGATATTCTGTAAATTTCGGCACCTTGCCTTGCCTGTATTATAAGTTTCTTTGAATACTTTATGTGCTATGTTCCCCGGCCGAACCCTTAATATTGATATGGCATGACAATTTGTGTTCACTCGCAGTAGAGTAGCGTGGATTTCCAAGTATCGAGATTAAGGTCCTTGCATAAAAGTACTCAATCAGAAAGCATACGACTCTCCGGCAATAAACTTAAAGAACTCTGTTTCAACACATAAAATTCAATCAATTTTGTAATAATTCACAAGATTCAAATACTACCCTGATTAATGTGCAGAAATTAGGGTTTTGCGCCTTCTGCAATATATTAGACCCCGTTGGTCAAAATTAAGCTTAGGCTAACTAATCAATTAATCCGCCATGGATTAGTAGGTGCAAAATCCTACCCAAAATCAGAAAACAAGGAATAAAAAAAGCCGCGGAATAGGAGGAGCAGCAAAGGGAGGTGTGGCCATGCCTTAGGCCATCCGACGCCATTTGCAAATTGGCCACCCCCCAAGTTGCCCGACCGGCCTTATTTCCCCGTCGACCAATCAGGTCGCCTTAAACCCGCCACACGTTGGCTGGGCCCATACTTTCCGGCCATGTTTCCCATCGACCAATCAGGTCGCTTTAAATCCGCCACACGCACACCAGAAGTGTGGTCACGCCCATGCTTGGTCGGCCCCTCTTTTTTCGACCAATTAGGTCGCTCTAAACCTGCCACAGTATCAAAAGAGGCAAATTTGCGCCAGAAGGTCACAATGCCAAATTGGATTTCCAAAAGCCGCGCCAACATGCTAATTGGCATGCCAAACATGTCAAACGTGCATGCCAAACGTGTCATTCCGCTCCGGTATGCTAGTGACATGCCGAACATGCCATGACGCGCTAATACGCTAATTGGCATGCCAAACATGCCAAACGTGCCAATTCTCCACAGTAGCATGTCGAACATGCCAAACGTGCCACTTTGCCGCAGTAGCATGCCGATCGTGTCAATATGCCATAAATAGCGCGCCAAAGTGCTAACCCACTTCTTGTTCGTGTCCAAACGCCATAACATATTCCAATTAGGGTATTCCAAACACGGCTCTGCCTTAGTGGCATTAGTCAAACCCTAATTTCCAGTCGTGACCCAATTACGCCACTTTGGCCCTACAACATGCCACGAGCCATGTGGGACCCGCCAAATCCTAAAAACGGCGCGATTCTATAATCACCCGTGGCCATCCTTGCGCCTGTGGTTATTCCCATATTATGGCCTGCCATGATTCCTTTAATGTGGGCATGGCACCGATTGCATAAAGCGCCACCGTGCCGCGGGCATGCCGTACGCGCTAATTAGGGTTTCGATATGCCAAACCCTAATTTAGCTAAAGTTTCCACACCAACTAAGTCAAGTAATTCTTATAAGGCCTTAAGTTTGATATAGCAACAGGGCCAATGTTACCAGAGCCATATTTGGGTCTAACACCAATATGCCAAAATAGCTGCCATGGCTACACCAGGCGCCACTATGCCACGGCTACGCCAGGCGCCACTATGCCATTGGCATGCCGCTACATGCCACTACACCATTGGCATGTGCCAATGACGCCACTGTGCTACCATCAGGCGCCTACAGAATGTGGACATAATCAATGGCCACCCTTTCTCATGAGTTACGATCTCAGCCGTCCAAATTCGCCACAGAATTGACAGGCCTTTGGAAAGTTTTGGGCGACCAACTAAGACAAGCCAAATAGCATCACGTGTTATTCTCTTGTGGCAAGTCTCCCGATTTTGACTTGCCACACATAGCAACCTGGTACATGTTTTCCATGAAAACACTCGAGATATCAAACATGTCACAAATTGGGGGATGCTCATCAGGGTATTGGTCAAGCGGTTTACAACGTGCGGCGTGCAACACGCCCATTATAAGAAAGTGTCAGAAAGCAGGGCAGTTAGTGGCGGCAAGAAGTAGTGGGTTAAACTAACCACTTACTTCCATAGTGGGAACATGGTTTCTGACAGTTACACATAACCCCACTTCTCCATCACTCAATCACTCCAACTTTCTACGAGATCAGGGTGCGTTCAATATGACTTGTATAAATAGGTTTTACATATTTTCGACCAGGCACAAGTTTTGGTTAGAACAACAACACAGTATCCAGAAAAATACCAAAGAACTGATAGCTTTCATTCCGCAAGCCAGTTCCAAATTCTGAATACAAGTCTTAAAATAACCACACCTTCAGAACTAACCATTCTGGTCTCAACACCTTCTTCGCTTCCCTCCCTAAGACCAACCCTTCTCCTTCACTTTGTGACCGAAGCAAGACTGGAACGACCATTTCTTGGTTTATGCCAGGATTGTACAGATTGATCTCTCGAATCTAAAGTACTCCCGTGCAGTGCATTTGTTTTAGGTTTAGATTTGGTTCTCATCCACACACCCAAATTTACCAAAACCAGCAAAAACAGTTTTTATCCATAAACAACTGGCGACCACAGTGGGAGATTAATCTCTCGGTTGCAATATCAATTTTCGACTTTCAGTTTCATTTTTTCAATTCTAATTTCAAGATGGTAGAGCTTAGATCCGGATCAGCAACAAGCCCTGATGCCACCAGTGCTGAGAACATCCTTGGTATCAACGTCCCATCCAGTGGAATTAATTTACCACCTGTCAGCATGACCAACACCAGAAGATCACCAGAGCTAGAGATGCTGCCGCCACCGCCAATATTTCTTCAAGCATGAAGCCCCCAGTTGTCACCAGAGCTGCCATCACTCCACCATCGGGACGAGAAACTGTTGGAACCAGAGGAGGCCAACCCCCTATTACCATTGCTGATTTTATGGAAAGACAGGAAGTTCTTGCTAAGGCTCAAACAGACATGGCTTCAACTCAGAAGGAGGTACTCACTTTCCTCAAGACGTTAACGGAGCGGCTACCGCAGGAACCACGCCAACCAGAGCCAATGAGGAGTACTTTTAATGCTCCTGGCGCCAGTGCCTCAGCAGGGCGCACCCTTGTAGATGAAGAGGCCCGTCCATTGGAGAGGAATCGGGCATCCAATTTCATTACGCGTGAAGATTTGTAACGACTTCTACGAAATCGAGACAGAGAAAACCCGGTGGACATGCACCAACATCAACCTCCATATCCTCCTGATGTGCAAAGAGTTCCTCTTCCGAGGGAATATTCTTCTCCCCGGTTCTCCTTATATGACGGCACTAGTAATGCACGTGAACATATCTCTCGATTTCTAGAATCCTTGGGTGAACATGAGTTTAATCATGTCCTCCGCCTGAAAGAATTTTCAAAGTCACTTACTGGAAGAGTGTACACCTGGTACAACAACATTGCACCAAACAACTATCCAACTGGCGTGAGATGGTTGCAGCTTTCTACAAGAAGTATTTCTTTGTGTCTGAGCAAATCACCTTTTCAGACTTAGGAAGGATGTTCCAACGAAACAATAACATCCGAATGATTATGTCAAGAGATACAAAATTCAGGTGTTGGATTGTCACGATCCAAACGTGATTGAACAACAATTGGTGGACTCTTGCATCCATGGCATGGTTCCCATTTATCGCGCCTTACTGGAGAATCTACGCTTCCAGACATTCTCCGAACTTCATGAAGCTGCTAAGCGGTCGGCCACAACAGCACCAGCATTGTTAGAGAGAACCAAGCCGACCAGAGATGAAGATGCACGCAAAACTCGAGGAAACAGACGCCTCATCAACAAGCAATATAACACTGGCCCCTCTGTAAGCGTAGTGGGTGAAGGAGGAAAAAGGAAAGCTACAACAATAGAACAGCAGCCCAAGCGTGCAGCACCAACACATCGGGAGGCTCCACCCCGAAAGGCTGCGGCTAAAGCTCCTACGCAACACCAAGAAACTGAAGAAGCTGCCCAAGATTTCCCATTCCCAATTGAGGAAGTAATTGAGCTCTTGGAGGCATGGATCCAAGATGGTGCTATCAAGCTGCCTCCTATCAGGCGCCCGCCAACGGAAGAAGAAATAGCAAATCCCAAGTATTGCCGCTACCACAGGTTCGTCCATCACCCGACCAATGAATGCAATAGGTTAAAACGCATTTTCAAGGAAAAGGTGGAGGTAGGAGAACTTCAACTGGGCGATGAGGGAGTTCACAGAGATCCTCTTCTAGTCAGAAGTTGTATGCTTTCCGAGGACTCCGTTCACAAAACTGTGAAGTCTATGATGCAGCATGTATGTGAAATCCTCTATTTCTCCAAGGTGCAGCGTCAAGACATATTTGCATCCCTAAATCGCGTTGTGTCGGGCAAACGACTTTTCTCTGTCGAAAAATCCATTCCTAAATCCCGATCTCTCTCGGGAAACACTGTTGGAAAGTGAAACTGGGGACTGCTGACCACTGCTCACCTGAAGGATGTCGAGTTCGATAGCACACTAATCGACGCGGCATCCGACTTCAACATTGTTACTGTCAAAACTTTGATATCTGCAGGGGTTTCAAAGCAAGAGGCTACCCACTCCCCAATTGTGGTCAAAAACCCATAAGGAGAAGCAATGAATGCTTACGGCTACATCAATCTCGAAATCAAGGTGGGAGATACTTTAACACACATCAAATTCCACATTTTCAAAGAATGCCCAAATTATGACATGATTCTGGGGCGCTCATGGGTGCATAACAATAAAGCAAAATTAGGAGTATGTCCTCTGCCGGTGTCCGTACCTGAAAGAATTTCCAACAAGTCGTCCGAACCTGAGGACTACATGCTGCCGTATCTACAACTTTCCAATGTAACCCATCTGCCTGGAGAAAGCCCGTCAACGTGCATACACATATTTCGGACACAAGTACGTCTCATGGAACAACCTTTTCTGCAACCAGTCACTTCTCCTCCCTTCCAGGCCTGGGGACTAGATCCAATTATCACCCCGGGCATCATTGGAAGGTGTGAATGGGATGCCGGCCCCTTCAAGTGTTTCATCAAAAGTTTGGAATTTGTCTTAGTCAACAATAATGGATCCAAGAATCAAATAGCGACGCAACATCAAAACCCATTCCAATTTGTAGACATGGTAGTGAAAGTTGCCGCTCAGCCTCCTTCGTCCGACTCCACAGACGAACCATACCTAGTAGCAGAAGTTATTTTGGGAGGCTACTGCAAGGTCATCAACACGGACAAGTTAGAAGGCGTAGTAATACATGCCCGGTGGCTCAAACTCTTCAAAGTCTAAAAATTTACGCCACCTCTTGCCTCAAAATTCTTCTTAGTATTTCCTTCAGCAATTTTTCCTTTTATGCAATATATGTAATTCCTCCAAAATGATTGCACTGCTTGCATTAATAATTAGGGTTTCGATTTTAATTAAAAGTATCTTTCTTTCAAAAACTAAGTTTTCCTGAATCTCAAAGGGAAAAGCACCAAGTAAATCCAAACCCTCACAAAGCCATTACCCATCAATTCGAAACCAGAAAAAATCAAACCCTACAAGAAATATCTTATTCAAAGGTACTGAAGGAGGGAATATGCAAGGAAGAAGATCAGCAAGTGGCAACATAAGAATATCTGGCTTCAACTTTCGCCTGATGAGGTTTCTCTACTTCTCACGACGGGTTTCCCAGCTTGTGGCAGCTCACACTTCTACATACCCAGGCGGCATGCCATAGACATCCTGTGTATTTTGCAAGGGAAAGTCTGATAAAAGGTTGGTAAAACCATTAACCATTGCTACCGTTTTCCTTGTTTTGAGTTACGGTTGCCAACGACATGCGGAGGCGTTATTGTGGAAGTATCCAAACGGGATGTGACACGCCAGCTAGCATTATTGCTGCGCTATTTATGCGTTTTGACTTTATCGCTTTGGAAGAATGAAAGAACTTTCTTTTCGCAAAAAGGGGTTTTGGAATTCTTTCAAAGATTTTATTCATTCATCCAATCAAAGATATGAAATTATCAAAGCAACATGAATAAAATAATATTACTCGGTGAAACATGGCTCCAGTCACATGAACAAAAAAAAAAATGAAGTATCAAAAACATCTACAAGTTACGAAAAAGATTGTTCTTCTACGGGAGGAAATGATGTATCGGGAAAACTAGTTGTCAATGCCAATATTAAGGTCAGCAGCGCCTCCACTAGAGGTCTCTCAAGAACTTGCTCCATCACCATCTCCAACAGCAGGCATCCACTCCAAAAGCCGTTTCAGCAGCAGCTTCAGCATCTACTCCAGAAGTCTCGTTTCAGCAGCAGCTTCAGCATCCTCTCCAAGAGTCTTTTCAGCAACATCTTTGGCGGAAGCTGCTCCAGTTTCCTTCTCGTGGGCCGCACCGACATCTTTCTCAAAAACTGCTCCAACAGCCCCTTGAGGATACACGGGTTCGTCCACATCAGATTCAAGGATTATGATGCCATTATGAACAGGATAATCAAACTTATTCTCGCCCGAGGGCTTCTTATGCTCAACCCTTCGTCGTTTCAGTCGAGCAGCGAACCTTTCATTTCTGGCACTTGGTTGCTGAGATGCCTCGTCGCGCTGAGACGCCTTATCACATTGGGATGCTTCATCATGTCTCCATTTCTCCTCCATGTCAACTGAAGCCATGAAAGCTTGAGCACGCCCTCGAACAATGCGCAGATGAGTGAGAGGCATACCATGTATGATCCGACCAGCCTCACGGAACAGAGGATTGATTTTGTTTAATACCTCCTCAGACGCAGAAAACCTGGGTTTGTCAACTTCAAAGCTTTTCTCCGAGGAATTGGAAGAGTGATCATCGCCAGAAGTTCCCATCATATACTGCAGAAAGGCATTATGTCTGCATCAACAACCTACGTGATGAAATAAGACAAAAGAAAAGCTGCAAGAAGATATGAAGCAATACCTTAAAAGATGATGAACGCAATTCTGTGATGATCGATATGAAAAGAAAGGCTCATAATGGTCTTTTATATTACGTAGATATAAAAGAGAAACCTGAAAAAGAGAAACTCTTTCGCCTGCCGTACATCAAGGCTCGGGATACGAGATATCAACTGGATTAGATACTCATCTATCTGGGATAATTGGCTCACCTGGGTTGCTGACGGAAGGAAGCTCGCTGCTACAGAAGCAAAACCAACGGAACACGAGTAGAAGAGAGGGTAATCCCTTTTGAATGCACGTCACCTTGAGAGTTTGGGAAGGAAAAAGAATCCGTTTTGGATTCAGCCACGCCCAAATCAGCGCCAATACTCTGTGGTCAAAGTTGCAACGCCAAACACTAGCACCATATAGCTGATCCGGAAGTACGCCAACGTCCCAAGCCGCCGGCGCAAGGACCATAGACCACTCGTGCCTCTATAATCCTAAAAATGGCGCCATTCTATAATCACTCGTGGCCATCCTTGCGCCTGTAGTTATTCCCATATTATGGCCTGCCATGATTCCTTTAATGTGGCCATGGCACCGATTGCATAAAGCTCTACCGTGTCGCGGCCATGCCGTACGCGCTAATTAGGGTTTCGATATGCCAAACCCTAATTTAGCTAAAGTTGCCACGCCAACTAAGTCAAGTAATTCTCCAAAGGACTTAAGTTTGATATAGCAACATGGCCAATGTTGCCAGAGCCATATTTGGGTCTAACACCAATATGCCAAAATAGTTGCCATGGCTACGCCAGGTGCCACTATGCCACTGGCATGACACTACACCATTGGCATGTGATAATGACGCCACTGTGCTACCATCAGGCGCAAAACAGAATGTGGACATAATCAATGGCCACCCTTTCTCATGAGTTACGATCTCAGCCATCCAAATTCGCCACAGAACTGAAAGGCCTGTGGCAAGTTTTGGGAGACCAACTAAGACAAGCCAAATAGCATCACGTGTTATTCTCTTGTGGCAAGTCTCCTGATTTTGACTTTCCACACATAGCAACCTGCTACATGTTTTCCATGAAAACACTCGAGACATCAAACATGTCACAAACTGGGGGATGCTCATCAGGGTATTGGTATGGCGGTTTACAGCATGCGGTGTGAAACACGCCTAAGAAAGTGTCAGAAAACAGGGCAGTTAGTGGAGGCAAGAAGTAATGGGTGTAAACTAACCAGTTACTTCCATAGTGGGAACATGGTTTCTGATAGTTACACATAACCCCACTTCTCCATCACTCAATCACTCCCACTTTCTACGAGATCAAGGTGCGTTCAATATGACTTGTATAAATAGGTTTTACCTATTTTCGACCAGGCACAAGTTTTGGTTAGAACAACAACACAGTATTCAGAAAAATACCAAAAACTGATAGCTTTCATTCCGCAAGCCAATTCCAAATTCTGAATGCAAGTCATAAAATAACCACACCTTCAGAGTTAACCATTCTGGTCTCAACACTTTCTTCGCTTCCGTCCCTAAGACCAACCCTTCTCCTTCACTTTGTGATCCAAGCAAGACTGGAACGGTCATTTCTTGGTTTAGGCCAGGATTGTACAGATTGATCTCTCGATTCTAAAGTACTCATGTGCAGTGCATTTGTTTTAGGTTTAGATTTGTTTGTCATCCACACACCCAAATTTAACAAAACCAGCAGAAACAATTTTTACCCATAAACAGATACCTAAAGTCCCCTTGGATGAATCGGGCTCTCCATATATACCTATAGGTTTACGTAACTTCATTTATAAGATTTTGCTTATACAGTGGCCAATAAACTCAAACCCTTTTTATGGACAATCTGATTTCTCAAAATCAGGGTGCTTTTGTACCAAAAAGGAGTATCCCTGATAATATTCTTCTAGCTAATGAGGTTACTTACATTGTTAACCATCATAAAGGAAAATAAAGTATTTGAGCTATTAAGCTGGATATGTCCAAGGCTTATAATAAATTAGAATGGTCATTTCTTGATAAAGTCTTAACTAAAATGGTTATATATGACAATTGGATTAAACTGATCAACCAATGTTTGTCTATTGCGTCTTATTTTGTTATTGTTTGCAGTTTGTGGGCTTCCAACTCAAAACCAATTGGCTAAGGAGTTGGAAGCCCACACACTTCTAACATGGTATCAGAGCTAGGCCCGTATGAGAGTGGAATGAGAAGTAGACCAAAAGGGTTGCCCGTCTACCCGTACAAAGGTCCACATTGTAGTGGCTTAATCTCCGCTCTACACGTGGAGGGGGAGCATGTTGGAGAAACTATAAAATAGTCCCACATAGCTAACTCCTTAGCCTAGATCTTAATATATAAACTCCTTAGCCTAGATCTTAATATATAAGGTGTGGAGCCACTCCAATCATTGCCAATTGGTTTTGAGTTGGAAGCCCACACACTTTAAACATGTTAGAAGTGTGTGGGATTCCAACTCAAAACCAATTGGCTTTGAGTTGGAAGCCACAAACTTCAAACATGGTATCAAAGCTTAGATCTATTAGATTTGATCTTGGTAAATGAAAAAAAATCAATCAATACCCATTAAATCTCAAAAATCAGCAACATTCAAAGTTTTTAAAATCTAGATCTAGAAAAGAAAAAACCCAATTTCTTCAATCAATCTTCAATTAAATCAATGGCAAGTAGTAGCTACTCAAATCAATACATTCAACAACCTTCAATACCACTTTTTCATGGAGAAAATTATGATTTTTGGGCAATTAAAATGAAAACCTTGTTCATGTCTCAAGAAGTGTGGGAGATTGTTGAAGATGGGTATGATGAAATTGAAGATACTTCAACTTTAGATCAAACCCAAAAGGATTTACTAAAGGAGAATAGGAAGAAGAATGCAAAAGCATCCATGTACATCCAACAAGGAGTTGGAGAAACTATTCTACCAAGGGTGATTCATTTTCCTAAAGCTAAAGAAGCTTGGGATATTCTTCAATAAGAGTATGGAGGTAATAAGAAGGTAAGAGAGTTAAAATTACATTCATATAGAAGAGATTTTGAGAATCTTAGAATGAATGAGAATGAATGTTTAAATGAGTTTTCATATAGAGTAGTTGAAGTTGTTAATAATATGATGATGTGTGGTGAGAAGATGGAGGAAAGAAGAATTTGTGAGAAGATATTGATGTGCTTGCCGGAAAAATTTGAACCCATTGTGGCGGTTTTGGAAGAGACAAAATATTTCTCAACATTAAAGTCACAAGAGTTATGGGCTTCCTTGAAGGTGTATGAGCAAAGGTTTTTAAGACACTCCGAAAAGTCAATTGAGAGTGCATTTCAATCAAAATTCAACTTGGATTCAAAAAATTCAGCAACAAAGAAAAATGAGTACAAGGGTGAATCAACATCAAACTTCAAAGGAAAAGGAAAATAGAAGAAAGGAGGAGCTAATTCCAACAACTATACAAAGAATGATTCGTCTCAAGTACCAAGATGCAATTTTTGCAAGAAGATTGGTCACTTGGGGAAGAATTTTTGGAAGAAAGGAAAACCACAATGTCGTAATTGCAAAAAGTATGGACATTTGGAGAAAGATTGTAGATACAAAGAAGATGAAGAACAAGCCGGTAGAGCCGAAGAAAAAAAGGATAAACAAAATTTTTTTTATGCTTGTCAAAATGCCATGGTAACTTCCAAAAGTGAAGTTTGGTTTGTGGATAGTGGTTGTACAACTCATATGTCCGGTGAAAAAAGCTTGTTTGTGGATATGGATACTTCCATAAATTCTCTTATGAAGATGGGGGATGGAAATATGGTTCAAGCTAACGGAAGAGGTACAATTCGCGTGTAAACTATCAATGGAGAAAAATATATTAGAGATGTGTTGTATGTTCCGGACTTGACACAAAATTTGCTTAGTGTTGGGCAACTTGTGGATCTTGGGTACGCGGTCCATTTTGAAGATGGATATTGCACCATTTATGACAAGAAACACAAGAATAAGAGATAAGTGATGAAAAGTATCAAGATGGAGAAGAATAGAAGCTTTCCAATTGTGTTTTAAAAAGAGAAGAACGTTACATTGAGGATGGAAACCATTGATGAAACATGGTTATGGAATAAAAGACTTGGGCATTTGAATTTCAATAGTCTCTAGGTGCTTTCCAAAAAGAACATGGTGCAAGGACTTCCACAACATATCAACCACAAGGATGAAATATGTGAAGGTTTTTCACTTGGGAAGCAACATCGCCAACCATTCCCAAAAGGTGTAGCATGGAGAGCAAAAGAACTTCTTGGTTTGGTACATACCGACGTGTGTGGACCAATGAAGACACCAACTCATGGAGGTAATAGATACTTTATCTTATTCATTGATGATTTTAGTCGTATGACTTGGGTGTACTTCATGAGACAAAAGTCCTAAGTTTTTAGTATCTTCAAGAAGTTTAAGAGCCTTGTTGAAAAGCAAAGTGGTCACTACATCAAAGTTTTGAGAAGTGATAGAGGAAAAGAGTACAACAACAAAGAGTTCGATAAATTTTGTGAAGATGAAGGCTTGGAAAGGCAACTAACCATGGGTATACTCCTCAACAAAATGGTGTTTCCGAGAGAAAGAACCAAACCGTGATGGAGATGGCGAAGTCCATGCTTCATGAGAAGGGCATGCCTAGAGAGTTTTGGGCCGAAGCCGTTAACACCACCGTCTACTTGATGAATAGGTGTCCAACAAAAGCCGCATGGGACAAAACTCCTTTTGAAGCATGGAGTGGGAGAAAGCCATCGGTAAGACATCTCAAAGTTTTTGGTAGTGTGTGTTATTCTCAAATTCCAAAGGTGAAGAGAACAAAGCTTGATGAATCAAGTGAGAAATGTATATTTCTTGGCTATAGCCTCCAATCAAAAGGTTATAGGGTTGTTTAGCTTGAAAAACAACACAATGATCACAAGCCGTGATGTCTTGTTCGATGAAGGTGCTTCATGGAATTGGGATGAAGGTAAAATTGAGAAGAGAACCGTCATTGTTGATGATGAACAAGAAAATTCAGCAACAAATGAAGTTGGAGAAGCTGAAGAAGAAGGTGAAGAACTACCTCAAACACCCCAAATGCAAGGTTTAGAGCATCTCCAAGTATGTCTCCAAGTACTAGTGCATCAACATCACCACCATCGGCACCAAAGAAGATGCATATGTTGAGTGAAGTGTATGAAAGATGCAACTATTGTACGGTTGAACCGAAAAATTTGGAAGAAGCATCAAAAGAACCGGTATGGATAAAATCCATGGAAGAAGAAGTTGTTGTCATAAATGATAACGATACATGGGAGAAAGTAGCAAGGCCAAGTGACAAAGAATTTATTGGTGTGAAGTGGATCTACAAGGTGAAGTACAATGCGGATGGATCGGTTCAAAGGCACAAAGCAAGGTTGGTGGCAAAGGGATATGCACAACAACCCGGCATCGACTAAATGAGACTTTTGCACCGGTTGCTCGTCTTGACACCATTAGAGCCATGATTGTTATGGCTTCCCAAAAAGGTCGGTTACTTTACCAACTTGATGTCAAATCGGCATTTTTGAATGGAGAACTCCATGAAGAGGTCTATGTAGAACAACCACAAGGTTTTGTGATTGAAGGAGAAGAGGAAAAAGTATACAAGTTCAAGAAAGATTTGTATGGCCTCAAGCAAGCGCCAAGAGCTTGGTATAGTGAGATAGATGGATACTTCAAAAGGAAAAACTTCAACAAAAGCAAGAGTGAGCCTACACTATATGTGAAGATAAAAGGTACGTCTATTCTCATCGTTTCCTTGTATGTTGATGATCTTATCTTTACGGGTAATGATTCTCATATGGTTGAGAAATTCAAGAGAGAAATGATGATGAAATATGAAATGAGTGACATGGGTTTGCTCAAATACTTCCTTGGTATAGAAGTTCATAAAAGTGAAGATGGAGTGTTCATTTCTCAAAGCAAGTATGCCGAAAAGATGTTGAAGAAATTTGGTATGCTTGGTTGCAACCCCACATCAACACCGCTTGTAGTGAATGAGAAACTCAAGAAAGATGATGGAGGAAGAAAATTTGATGAGACTTACTATAGAGGTCTTATTGGAAACTTGTTGTATCTTACACATACAAGACCCGACATCATGTTTGCTTCAAGTATGCTTTCTAGGTTCATGAGTTCACCTAGTCATTTACATCTTGGCGTTGCGAAGAGTTTGTTGAGGTACATATAAGGAACAATGAATTTTGGAATCATGTATTCAAGAAATTTGGATGTCAAACTAGTTGGCTATTGTGATAGCGACTTGGGAGGGTGTATTGATGACTTGAAGAGTACATCGGGGTATGCTTTTTCTCTTGGTTCGGGCATATTTACATGGGCATCGAAGAAGCAATAAACCGTAACTCTATCCACAACGGAAGCGAAGTACATTTCAGCATCAATAGCTACATCTCATGTTGTATGGCTAAGAAGAATCATGGAAGATATTCAAGAGAAGCAAGAAGGGTGCACCGAATTTTTTTGTGACAACAAATCCGCAATTGCTATGTCCAAAAATTCGGTTGAGAATTGTAGAGCAAGGCACATTAAACTCAAGTATCACTTCATTCGAGAAGCGGCTGAAGATGGTGAGATAGAACTCAAATATTGCAAGATGGAAGATCAATTAGCGGATATATTCACCAAGGAACTTCCCAAAGGCAAGTTTCAAAATTTTAGAGAATTAATTGGAGTTATAGAACATCACATTAAGGATGAGATTGTTGAGTGTTAATGTAATGTCCAAATGTAATAGGAGTGTAAGAATATAAGTAGTAGTAGAATTGTACGGACAATAGATGTCCACATATCATCTTATCTCTTTGGTCTTATATTGACCACGGGTAGAGAGAGAAAGTATTATTGAGAGAGATTAATGAAAAAGAAAAGAGAGTGAGTAGAAACTATTAGTTTCCCACTTCTTCATGATCAAAATCCTTCTTAATCTTCATCGTAAATTCAACAAAATATCTAACAGTTATCTTAAATGAGGTCCCAACTGAATTAAATAATCCTGATAGAGGATTGAGACAGAGAGATCCCCCTATATATATAATTATATGCTTTAAAGCTTTATCTGCTTATATGGACTCCCTGAAGAGAAAAGGATTAGTCGAAGGAATCAGGGTCTGCAAGAATGGCCATGACATTATACATTTCATGTTTGTTGATGATTGTCTTCTGTTTTCTAAAGCTACTATTAAATATTTTCAAACTATAAAAGATTATCTTCATAAACATTGTTTAGCTTTGTTCAAGAAATAAATTTTTGATAAATCTGGTATCTTGTTTAATAAAAAGATTCCAGAACATCTCATGAATCAGTTGTCTGGCATTCTTAATATCCACATTCGTTATCTAGGAGAAGAATCATAGGTACTCCTATTGATTTTCAAGTTTTTAAAACTCAAACTCACATGGGTATCTTGTAGTATGTGGATGTCAGAATTTTTTCTTGGTTCCACAAACTCTTATCTCTGGCTGCAAGGACTTTTTTTGATTAAACATATTAATCAAGCTATCCCTTTGTACCAGATGGAAGCTTTTTTAATTCTTAAATACCTGTGTAGGAAGATAGAATCTAATCTTTGTAAGTTCTAGTTTGTGAGAACTTTGGACCATGAGGATAGAAAACTGCATTTACTTGGTCGGGATATCTTGTGTTCCCCTATGTCATAGGATGGTTTAGGTTTTAGAAAAGTCGAGTTGAATAACTTGGCTATGCTGGCTAGAAATGCTTGGAAAAGCATTGAAAACCCAAATTTCATGTAAGGTATTATCCTCAAAGCTAAGTATTTTCCTAAAACTGATTTTCTAAATGACAAGTTCCTAGTAGCTACTCTTGGACTCATAAATGCATGCATACCATAAAAGAACTTACAAAATCTTGTTTCTCTTGGATTATTGGTGATGGAAAATTTATTAATCCCTGGTGTGACAAGTGGATAGCAATTTTGGGTTATGCCTCTCCTAATCCTTTAGTCCCCCAGGACCCTAGTGTTAAAGTCCCTTACTTCATTAATCATGACATTAGAACCTGGAATATTAGTAGATTAAATACTCACTTCGATAATGCTTCTGTTAAGAAAATTGTCAGTATTCCCTTAATCCAGTTATGCGCTCCATATAGGAGGGCTTAGGGAGCTTTAAAAAAAATGACATATTTTCTTCTAAATCTGCCTACTTGGGACTTATAGGTTCTAGGCCCTCCCCTTGTAGTAAACTTCGGAAGTGCATTTGGGAACTTAGAATCCCACACCGTGTTCATGTTTACATCTGGAAAGATGCTAAGAATGTTATTCCTGCTAGAACTGTTCTTCATACTAGAATGCATATGACTTATGTAGATTGTTCTAGATGCTCTGATCCTCATGAACGTGTCATGCATGCTCTTGCGCTTTGTCCTTTTCCTAGTCATGAGTGGTTTATATCTTCTCTTTGTGTGAATTCTTCTGTTTTCTTGGACTCTGATTGACTGTCTTGTGGATCATGTTACTAGACTTCCTGAAGAGTGTCAATGTTTCTTTGTTACTATTTTATAGTCCATTTGGAGCAGTATAAACAATCTAATTTTTAATTATCAGAAGGAAACTCATTTTGTTGTCATTAGTAAAGCTAGAGCTATGTTATTAACTAGAAAACCTAAGTTACAAATCCTTATCATGATAAATGAATAAAGTGTAATACTGATGGCGCCTTTGATGAAACATCTTTGGACAATGGTGCAGGGTATGTGATCAGGGATTTCACAAATAAAGCTTCATTTTGTGCATCAATGGTTTTTGATGTTGAATCTACTGCTGAAGTTGAAGCTAGAGCTATTTGGAGTATTCTAAAGAAAGCTGTTGAGCAGAAACTATCTCACATTATCATTGAAAGTGATGTGAAGGATCTCATCGACCAATTTTCAGATGGGAAGTTTGATGGAGATCAAAGGACGGATTTATCTTTAAAGACATTTAGTTCTTTTTTTTCTAATTTAGTTGCTTGTTTATTTACTTTTCAGTCACGTTTATGTAACTTTGCAGCTCATGCTTTAGCACGTGTAGTGGTTTATACCTCCAATCTGGCTTAGGTCGATTGGTGTGCGAGATCATTAGCCTTTTTTGAAGGCTGTTGACGGGAAAAAAAAATATACCTCTAGATAAATCAATTAAATATTCTAAAACGTTGGATTCAATTGTTATACCATATATTATTTTTGCATGATTGCTAACGGTCGATACCAATTCTTTCGGGGATACTATTTTATATAAAACAAAAGATGAAAATTGATCCTGACCGTTGGATCACTCAAATGGTATCCCCTGCTAATCCCAATATCCCCTTTAGCAATCATGTACATTACATAGCTCTCCAAAGCCAAGCAGCATTCTACCCATCTTTCGATTTTAAACCCCTTCAAATAAATTCTTCACTTTAGGACGAAATCTTAGACACGGTATAGCATTTAGAGAGAGAGGTCTTTGGAATACTGGAATCCAATTCTATAAAGATTTAGGAGAGAGATACCATTTTTTGCATATTGGAAGGGTAAGAATTTGCATAATCTTCTCTGCTTCTCAGTCTATGGTTTATTTTCACTCAATATATGTTTGTCAAAATGCCTGAGTTATATTTTTTTTGAGAATTTTGTTGGTAGTGTTTTCCTTGATTTTTCCACTGACACCTAAAATTATTATCTGATTTTCTTCACAACTTTTTGTAGTTAAAATGCTAGCATCCAATCTAGTCCATCTGAAAAACCCACACCACATTCCAGAAATCTCTCCAACTCGAGAAAAGTCTTTTACCATTTTGAAATTTCCGCAGATGTTTTTATTTAGGTTTATTTATAGGCAGTACACTAAGACATTCTAATGTGATGTACATTATATTGATTGCTAATAATTACTGTTTATCCAAGCATTCTGTTGTCATGATTGGTACAATCAATGTAACCTTTTTTTGATTTTTTCTTGCTTGCTTCATGTAGTGGTAGAACATTGAACAAATTGTTGGACCACAAACAGAATATTCTTGTTTACATTTATAGGGTATCTGATAAGATGCGTAAATTTGGAATTTGAGAATAGACTCCAAGGTACATAGTTTTAGGCAATTGTTCTCTGATCAGATAGATTGATTTGTAGTTTTATGCAATTGTTCTCTGATCAAATAGATTGATTTGCTTTCTTCTTTGATTGGTTTCTTTTTGGTGAGTTGGAAGTTGGAACTATACCCTGACTATTTTCTCAAGGGACGTCTTTCATTAGAAGCATTGTCTCGAACTGAATGTGATTATAATTCGAGATCAAACTAGTCGGCACCATTAGTGGGGTACATTATGAGTGATAATGATGCTTATAAGTAACTTTGCAATGAGCTTGTAGATTTTGGAACTCAACTTAATTGAAAATGTGCAGGAATTAGCATGTGGCGTTCTATTTGATAAGTTTCTGGCCCGAGAAGTTGTGGAAACAATGACGGATCCTTCTTTTCTCAATAGCCCGAGAAGGATACTGAGTTTATCAAAGGAGAGAGCCACTGTTTCCTTTACAGATCCGGATGACAAAGTATCTGGATTTCCTGTATCTGAAGAACATGGCACGAAGCCTTCAGAGGTATATGGCTTTGTGGGGTCTATTTCGACCATCATGACTACAGGTTAAGTACAATACTATCCTTTAATTCGTACTTTCCTGTTATGTGTAAGATAATAATTGACAGTTTGATTATGTATTCTAACTGGGTTGCTTACTAAAATACTAGCTGTATACAAACAATAGTTAAACATTTCTGCTAATAAACACTAGCCATAGTTCAGTCCCATCAAGTTTATCAAGTGGCTGACTTTAGGGTAGGATCCCTTGAATTTTCTCTGCTTCCATTTTGACGACCCAAGGGTATGTGTTTTTAGAAAATTTTTTGTTTCATCATTGTTTTGCAAATTTTCGTAGAGATACCAATTTCAAATATTTATGCTTCACAAATATGTCTGCAGTTGTTATTTATCTTTCACAAATATACCAACAATCTGGATTCACTTGTTTTTATAGATTATGCTCACAAACATAAGAGTATATGACATCCTTGAGTTTGTTTTACTTGGTCCACCCTTCGTAGGAGTTATGAAATTGCAAACCACTTAACGTGACTGTTAGTCATTGGCAAATATGATCCATTTTTATGCCCTTTTGTTTTGTATAACGTCAGTTATGTAGCAGAACTTGTTAGGCGGTCGTCAGGCGGCTGGGTGGGCCTGGCACCTGTAGGGACTAGTTGGGGACTATTCGGGAATCTATATATACATGTAAATCTAATAATAGAAAGAGATAGTAGTACCCATTAAAACTTTGTAAAAGCTGGTATTTCCCATTAATATGTCTAAATCGGCAGCCGAATAATAACTAATCCCCCAAAATCTGCGCCTAATCTCTTAAACCCATTAGGTACAGAATGCCCAAATATTTCGGTATCAGGCCAAGGTGCCGTTCTGATTAACTTTCATTTTATGACCATCAGAATCAATTTTTTTTTATAGTTTGCTTATAAAACCTTATTTTGATATTGTTCGATCTGTAACTCTTTGGTAGCAGTTATATACTTAGTATGGGCCTACACTCCGGAACCTTGGCTGCGTTCTGTAGGGATTACTTACTATCCTAGCAGGTCAGTGAGATCTTCAATTGTGACCATTTCTTTGTATATTTGCTAGTCCTGGTATTGCATGGGTTTGCTTAAAGTGTATTGGGTTTAAAACTACATAAATTCGTTCGCGACAGCTAATAAGGGAGTGTGTACTATGTACTTTTATACATCTAATAAGGGAGTGTGTACTATGTACTTTTGACACCTGGATAGGTATAAGAGGAATCATTTTTTGTTCTCTTCCTCATATGCAGCTTTGCATAATGTGGAAAATGTTTTCACGAAGAACTGTTTCTGAAGTGGTTGCCTTTTTCTTTCATGTTGCTATTCAGTTAGATACTTCATTCAAGTTGTTCGAGTAGGGCTTGCATTTTCATAACCAGTGTGTTGTTGTTCAGGTACTGGGCATTGGCATTGCCATCTTATGCCATGGTCACTATAGTATTAGCAATCACATTTTACATTGGTCTGAACTTCATGGCTACAGCTCCTCCCACCTCGTTCACCACTATTTATGGTAAACCTTTGGCCAACTCTTTTAGAAGCACTTAAAATATTCTTATCTTTTGGGATTATTATTGTATCCCAAGATCATTTGTTTGATCAATATGTTGCTGGATCTATCTATAGCTGTTACACAACTGCAATTTTAACTGCACTTTTGATTGGTTTTACATTTACTAAGATGTGACCTCTTTAAAACCATTTCAATTTGGCAGATGAATTCAGCAGAGAACATTCTCTTTCTCAGGTTTCAAAGGAAGGAGATGAGCAACCTATTGAACCTATATCAGATATTGGGATCCATCAAGTTAACAGTCTCATGTTTAATTCTGCAAATTGACGAGGAGGAACTCTTTGACTTTAGTTGGATTGAGATGCCGAATTACACGAGACAAATGTTAATCCTACACTGTTCTTGAATTGTGTAGACAAAACTGTAATTATCTTCTCCTACACTGTAATTATCTTCTTCTAGTTCTTCTGATAAACACAAAACCTTTGAATTATAGACAGCAGGCATGGATGTACATTTGAATACTGAGATGACAATATTTTTATTTTATGGATCATGGATTTCATCTTAGCATTTCTATTACAGTTTCTTTAAATTGCACATAAGACCAAATAATAATTCAGCAGAAGCGACGTAGAACTATACAAGTTCAAATAATAATCCCAAGCGAAGAAGATGAAGGAGAGGTAGGAATTTCCCAGCTAGTTTCGGAAGATCCTAAGGTTAGCATTGCAAAGCCGTTTTCATTGAAGCCAATTGTTGGAATTGGTATGAAATTGGGTATGAAACCCAATGGTACAGGTATGGGTACTCTCTCAAGTTTAAAAAAGAAAAACCTCGTAAATCTAAAGTTGAAAACAAAGTTTCGGCAAATAAACTAGTGGAGTTTGGTTCTTCATATGGGGCTTGGAATTTCCACCTCTAAAAGATAATCGTGAAGAAATGTTTAGTGATCTTGCAAAAAAATCACGCTGATCTAGATATAGAAGATGTTGACGAGCATGTTAATTGACAATAGGCGGCGGTCTTTTTTGTTTCGTCATTAGGCAGTGGTCTTTGTTGTGGCTTGAAGCTTTATTCTAGTTTTATGTTTGTTTTGTTGCTTTTTTTGTGGGCTTTTCGTTTTATGTCAGTTGTATTCGCCTGCACACGGCTTGTGTGCCTTTTAATAATTCTCTTTGATCGATCAAAAAAAAAAAACGATACAAGTTCAAACTTCACAAAAAACATTAATCTTACACAAATTCATAAACAAAATCAGTATAATATACTTCAAATGCATATTATTAAACATGCCACTCATATCGAGTCAGGTTGAACCAAGTAGCGATGCACTTATGTGTTATCGGGAAACACTCATGGATACCCGGGATTAAGGCTAGTTGCCTTTTCTGTTATCGGTCTGGCTAGCATGAGAAAAGTGTGTTATAAGGTTAACATAGTCACATAAGACTAATCAGTTAAAAGAGAAGAGTAGAACAAGTAGTGAACATTATGTACTTAAAAATTCTGTAAATACAATGCCATTGGAACCTCCCCAAGAAGAACTCTGTAAATACAATGCCATCTGAACCTCCCCAAGAAGTAAAGTAGATCGGGACGGTGAGGGTGTAATCACCATGCAATCCCACTGTCCACATCACACTTGTGTTTATGCACTTGCGCTCCGTGTACCCATACACGATTAAAAGAGGGTTTAAATAGGTTCACCTGAAAAAAAATCTACGAAATTCTTAAAGTTTGAAAGAATAAATTTGGAAGAAACTGATTCTCGACAACTGAAGGCTAATTCCATGATCCTTCAAATTAAAAGAGCAGACAAAATTGTTTCTCAACTCATCAGATGAACAAAAATGTTTTATAAATCCTTAATGATGTAGACTTTACAGCGGCTGAATTGATCAATATGTTCCCAGTAAAACGGAAGTATAAACGACACAGCAAAAATAAGGCTTTGACAAGAAACAAGCGAACAATTGGAGAAAATACTATCTATTAAATCAACCGCTCAAACCATTTCATTGAACCTTGCCACAACCTTTTTGTGCATTTGAGTCTTATAACTATCCCCTGCTTTTACCTTCAGACGAGGGTCTTTCTTTTGCTGACTACCGAGTCCTGCCCGTCGATCCATCCCTTCAGCCTGGACTGGCTCCGTTATCCCACTACCGTCCTTTCCAAGTCCCTGTATACATGGTGACACAAGAGAAGACATCCGAAGTATATCAGAATAATGTGTACTTAAATAAGATACATATCAATGAAACACAAACAAATTTCAACAACATATCATACCAATTACAGTTCAAATAAAAAGTTGAACCACATACCAAGCCCTCCTGCCATCCCATGTTGCGCAACATCCGGTTGCCTTTATTGCTCTCACCAATCGCTTTATCAGCGGTGATCACTTCAAAACTCTCAACATTGCTATTGACATCTGCAACGCGTCCACCTCCAACCCCAGGAGGAAAGGGCATCACCGATGGATCCAACAAAGAACCCTTTCTGGAATGCCGATCTTGACATAGAACAGTAAAAACATCTCATAACGTTAATATTCTGTTTCCTATTCTAACCAAGCTAGGAAGCTGAGAACTCAGCCAAGATCTAGGTCATCTACGATTCTACGATGGCACATGTAATGAAGCCCTCCTGCATTAAAACTTAAAAGGGGGTTCACATTCATCTAGTCTACGAGGTTTGTGATTTTTAGGGTGCGGTTGTGGGGAATTATGTGTTTTGTATCTATCTAGTTTACCGTTCATATATGGAATAATGTGTACACAATATAAAAATGACAACTGGAGTGGCTCAAGAAGAATTTAGCAAGCACACTTACTTGAATCCCCTAGCCCAAGGTCTGATTGATCATCTCCAAGCGATGATGATGATCCATACAAGCTCCTCCTCTCAGCTGCACGGTCTCTATATGTGGTTTGAACTTGTTGTTCCTTTTGAGATGAAGCCTGTTGAATTGGCATCTCAGAAAACCTCCTCTTACCACTCCCAGCAACCACGGGTGGTGTATAAGAGCCCAATGCAGAGACATCTGTTTTGAAAGGAGTGGCAGCAGCTGGAGTCTCTAGGTTCACTGATGATCCCCCAGAGCTGCCCACAGCAGTTGGTGTGGGAACTCCACACAGTGAACCCGAATACACTGTATCTGATTTCACCGTCCCTCTCCCAGAGCCCCTAATCACTCCCATTATTGGCCTTGGCTTAGCCGAAGATTCCACTTGAGCAGCAACAGCTATAGATGAGATATTAGATGCATCACGACCTACAGATCCAGGCACAAGAGCAGAGCTACTTGTAGGATAATCTTTTGTAGTTATAGCATCAGCTTTGAACTTGGCTTTTGCATCTGTTGCAGCAGATGGCTGATTGTCATCGAGAACAACGCGCGCAGCCTGACTCTCATGATTTCTTTGCTTCCACTTGGTTAAAACATTATTCAAATTCTTCTTGTTCGCCAGAATACTGCCCTTCGAAGCCAATTTTATCTCTTTTACCTTCTCTTTCTCCCTCTTCTCCGCCGCTAATGCTGCTGCAGCAGCAGCTTGGACAGCATCGGGTAATGATGATGCCACCTTCTCATTTGATGATATTGTTGCAGCAGGTGCAGATATAACTACTCTTTTATTGCTATTAGCGCCATCCAAGGCTTTGGATGATGTATCATTCGATGGCTTCCCAGATGCCTTGTTGTCATCTTGATCAGTACAAGGTACATATTGCTGACTTTGATGATCATACGAGTACCAGGTAGCGTTGTTACCATCGTAATAAAGACCTGCATTTACATTAAAAGCCAAGCAGGTAGATTGATTACAGAACAAGTCTTAACTTCTAAAGCAGACACAAGTTTTTAGCTACGCTACAACAACCAAATTAGAAGATAAACTCGCATCAGAACCATCAAAACCATACAACGGAAATTTTTTAAAACCTAAGGAAAATATACAAGTCAAATCAATTTTCAGTTAGATATATTTTATCTAAAAGAAAATTGTTCCATTTTTGCAGGGTTCTACAGTACTTCCCTTTAGCATAATAAAAGCAATATATCTGGCATGGTTCAAACAAATCCAGCATAATAAGAGGCCTTCAGACGTGAAACTAACAGTAAAATATGGTAACTATCAAATTTGTTTCACTGGTTGCAGTAAAGAAATATATTAACCTGAATTGCCATCATAGTAGAATCCAGAAGAGGCATCATAATAATAACCGGATGCTTCATCCCAAACAAACCCAGATTGAACGGCTGAATCATCTTTTGGATCTGCCTGTTCGCCTCCGCCTTGTTGCTCCTGTCCGCTGGCAGAGTGTTTCGCATCAGGATTATATTCTTTTGGTGCCCAACCAACAGCATCATACTGAAAAGAACAATGGAAAAGAAAAAAAATACTTAATTTAATACAACTATATGCTGAAGCAATCGAAGATATTGTTAGTTCCAGTTCAACCAGTGAGACCACCATGAGGGCTTGCCAGAGCAAATTTTCTAAGAAAGCAACGCCATGATTTACAAGTTTATTAATATTGCTAGAAGCTCAAATACTTCCTAGCTAACAACAAACCAGGATAACTTGATTCACTAGCGGATGCAGAAGACAAAAAGCTATAGTGTGGCACATTCTTGATGAGGGATTTTATAAGTCTAAAGCAAGCATAATAACTAAGGGCGGAAAACCTGTTGAGCAAACGTTGCCGCCTCAATAGCAGCTGCAGCTAGGCTGCTAGATTGTGATCCCCCTGGTCCAGGTCCATGTATACTTTTTGCATATGCTACCCGTAGGAGCTGACCATTCTTTTCAAGAGTGGTTCCATTTGTCGCTTCTAGAGCTTTTGTAGCATCCTCCACCTAGAAAAAGAATGAAAGAGGAGATGTTACAAGAAAGAAAGATACAACAAAAATGAGGAAGGCGATAACAACTGTAATTGACCATGCGGGATAGAATTACCGAATGGAAATGAACAAAGCCGAACCCTCTGGACACATGCGTAAATTTGTCTCTAACAAGACGAAGATCCTGAAAAGTGATATCGCAAAAATAATAAACAATGATATCAAGACTTTCAATGACAAAGAAGAGTGTGAAACGAGCAAGAGAACCAGCTATTACCTTAATCGGAGCATGCTTTGAAAACTCATAACGAAGCATTTCTTCATCTGCATTCTCATCCAACCCACGGACAACTAATACATGAGTAGGACCTGCCATGAAGTACCATTATTACTCCGACGATGTTAAACATTACAGCACTTACCAGTTAAACAAAGTAAAGAGTACCTACCAGCATCAGGCCCCTTCCTTCCTGTAGAATTAGATGATGCCTCATCTGCAGCAGGAGCATCATCACTTCTTGCCTCGTTACACTGTAGTAATAGAGATCGTATCAGAAACCACTGAAAATTCAAGAGAACATGACAGTGTCTAGTTTGTTTTAATCACAACCATGGTTCTTCTAAGGATGAATTGCAATTTTATATAGAAAAACAGTTTTCAGATGAGCACAGCAATGGATGATCCATGGGTCATTTGGTCCCAGATCCTACATATTGCATAGAATGAAAGGAAAACAGACCTGGAAACAGGATGTTCGCCTTGCAAAATTCACACAACCACATATAGTGCACATCCAATCAGATGGCGGCAAACTTCTATTACCATGACTAGATTTCATTGGACTGCCCTGTCCATAAGAAGGTGCACCTGTGCCACCAGTCGGCTTGCTACTGAAACAGAAGATAGTTAGTTAGCCGAAAGAGGTATGTCCCTATCAGAATGTAATAGTATTAAATCCAAGTGGCTTGGACTTGGCCTGCAAACTAAATTCTGAGCCCCAACCTGCAAGTCATAAGATATAAAATAAAATACCCTAACTGTAAGAATAACATCTAATACAACAAACACTTGAGAAACTTAAGCATTGACTCAGACAAATGAGATTTTGAACATGGAATGCTGAACAACTTAACTGAAGATGCGCAGTACTTGTACGTGTCATAATCCAAAATATAGACAGTGTTTCATCCTCAAAAGAACTAGCTATATAATTTTACAATAACTAGTTTACTAAAAGAAACTTTCATATACAAGGTATTTGAGCTGGTCTACAAGTACAACTTAGTGGATGTCTGGATGATCAAAGTAAACAAAAAAAATAAATGAAAACAGGATGAAGGTTTCACATCAACCAACTTCTAATGAATCCATTGTGAGAAAGTCTCCTAATGATTAGGTAGTTCTACAGTAAACATTTGATCCTTGGCACAGTGTGTATGCTTCATGAGCGATGCATTAACTCCTGACTCCCGAGGAGCAAACCAACTGTGTCCTCATATTATAACCGTAACCAATTACCAGAAATAAACATCCAGCACAAATCAATACTAACTCAAATCTCCATCTCGCAGGACAATGAAATATAAAGCATTAGTAAAGAGCTTTCTTTATTCAAAACATGTACCTGTACTCAAAAAATAGTTTTCTTCCATCAACAACGAGACCGTCATCTCCGATTCCATCCATCATAGTACGAGCCGATACCTGGGATACCATAATGAGTTTCTAGGTACAGACAAAAAAGTAGATAGAGAACTAAATATCTAGATAGATACCGTAGAAGGAAAGTCAATAAATGCAAATCCACGGGAAGAGCCAGAATTCCGTTCTTTTATAACTCGAACATGACGTAGGGGGGCCCATTCTGCCTATGAATACAGATAATCCATATTAAAAGGTATACAATCTTTCTTACAATCAAAACAATATCTTTTCTTTTCAAGGAAACACAAATCTTCCTTGCGCAGTATAGTTATAACATCGGAAACAAATAAGATAAGAGAACATGTTTCAGAGTTAGAAGTTTTATGGAGGTTACTACTTACTAGGATCTGATAAAGATCTTCCTCAGTTGTCTTTTGTGACAAGCCCTTCACCACAACTGTAGCAGATGGAAACTAAATGTGGAAATGGTGGGGGTCAGCAACTATTTTAGCGCATATATACATATATAAAAGATTATAACATGGTATCTGTTGTGCATACCGATGAAGAAGACTCGTGACTTCGTCTATCATCACGATCCCTTCGCCTCTCACTCCTCTCATGCCTCCCTTCATCATAATTGTCCTCCCGGTGACTTCGACCATGGCTGCGACCTCTAGGAGACCTTGATCTCTGGCGATCATCACGTCCACGGGACCAAGAACGCTCACGTTTCCTGGGTGGACTTTGATCTTTCTCCCTGCTCGAACTTTTTTTATCACGTATACGACGAGAATCACGCCTCTTCCAACTATCATCTCCCTTACTGCCTCTGTCATAATCAGAATCATAGCTGGACCGATTATAATCATAATCTCTTTCATGGCTATCCTCCCTGCTACGGGAGATACGATGCCTATAATCATAATCATCCGGCAGAAAATCAGCACGGCTACGTCCACTAAACCTCGCAGACCTATCAAACCCGTGATTGTGGTAGCTGTCACTGCCACGATAGTTATCTTGAAACTTATCCGTTTCTTGAAAATTATCAATTCCGCGATATTTATCAGATTCACGAAATCTGTCCATTTCAAGTAAGGAATCCCCATAAGGTTTCTCATATCGTCTTGAATCTCTTGCTAGTGCTGATTCATCGTCAAAACCTTTCCTTCTTGGTTGAGGCCAAGAGCCAACTGCTGGCGGGGGTGCATAATTATCCCTCTCAAGTATGTCTTGATGAAAAGCATTCCTAGGGTAGGTGCGCTCTCTTGGGAATCCCTCATCAATAAACCTTCTACCATTATATGTACCACCACCCCTGACAAAATGAGTAACAGGAAGAAAGATAAAATAAAATTGCCATATAATAGACTGAACACTGAATCACAAATAAATAATTTAAGAAAACGAGCACAGTACACACCCAGTAATCAGAATCAACTAGAGAGAATTGAGTTCACATGGCATAAGAATGTGGCCACTGGCCATAATTAGTTTGATCATTTGGTGGATGTCGAAATACAAAGACACCTAGAGAGTAGTATAAAATTTTAAGAATACTGCATGAGAACTACCATACGGAGTGGGTAATATATATTAATGAAATTACTAGGATGCAGACACCATATGTGGAGCAACATTTGGCACTTACCGGAAGTCTGGCTCATGCACTGCAGGATACCCCTCCAGAGCCTGTCCATTAAGAGAATAAGCTAAGTCAGCAACTAATAATCATGGTACAGGTAGGCAAATCCAGTCCATAACCTCACTGGCGAACAGCTTTCTCTCATTTTCCTTAAAGGAAGAGATGCCAGTAAAAATGGAGTACAATCACATGAGGCCTATATTTCTTGTATATCATCCCGTTATGTGAAATAAGTAGGAAACCGCATTTACGCTGTTATTATCCCATCCTTGCTGATGTACATAACGTCCAGGATCCATTACTCGCAAGCTTCCACTGGAGTTTAACTCTGCAAGGCTCCTGATGTTCTTTCAAATGATTCGTGTAGCAGGTTGTCTGTAAATCTTTCCTGTAACGGATGCAGAAACAGATATAGTTATGCAAACTTGACCCGAGAAACATTTCTCATGACTTGGCCACCTTTTTCATTGGAGTCCTCAAAAACCCAAACCCCTTCTATAAATACCCATCTTCAAGCTTTCAGAACAGATAAATTATAAGGTCACACTGCCTCAGAGCTACCACATAAATAATCAACCCCAGCGTAAACAATTTTACTAATAGAGCCCTATTTTCCAGATTCAAACACAAATCTTTAGCACGAGATAATTATACAAGGGCAACTCTGTACCAAAACATGAACTACGCATGAATATAACTATGTTACTCCAACTCCATGCTTTTTCAGTACTGGCCTAGCAGATTCACTACATGAGTTCATTTTCAATCCAATACTAATAAAAAAACAAAAGACGCTCAACTAATAGCTAACTATAACTATATATCTTCCATAGTTTCCCATACCAAGGTATGCCAAGTGTGCATATTTGGTTGAACAAAATGGAGAACTTTCTAACAATGGATTAAATAACGTGTTTCGAAGATCGAAAAACAACCCAATATGGAGCTTAGAATTATAAAATATACTCAGGAAAGCAAAAAAAATCGTCTACTTGCTAAAATTTCATATTGACGAAAACCCTAGAACGGGTTAAACACCTATCATATGGACAAAGTAAAGAGACATAATAATTGCAGGATATATCATGAAGCGTATGGCAATTGAAAATTACACCAATATCATCAATTGGAAAATTCAAGCACAACGAATCGATATCGAGAGAGAATGGAATAAGAAGAAGAGAAATAAATTAAGTAATTACAATAACGCAGAACATGAGATGATTATTTGAATTGAGAGACAGGCAGAAAAGATTAGAACTCACGATAACAACAATTAATCACCGTTTTACAGAGAGATCTTCCAGCTTCCTTTCGTCGAGAAGATCAAAAAATACTGAGACACATACCAAACGATTTGGGCGTAACTGAGCTGCCTTTTATTGTCGACGAAAATCTTTAGGGGGCGCATTAAGGACTGTTGGATGAGTTTGAGCCTGCCGGCTAATTTTTCAAAGAGTGCCTTTATCAATTTGACCAGGATACACCAACGGGGAAGTCAAATGAGAATTCCATAGACTACCGGTTTTCTACTGAGAGAGTGTTTTTTTTTATTGAGAGACTCTTGGAGATTCTCTGGAAATCCAGAGAGTTTACGGCAATATTACCAGAGGGTTAGTCCTCGAGTGATTTTGGGGGAGTTGGGTGCATTTTGAATCTTGGGGATTTTGAGATAGTTTGAGAGAATTGGGAGAATTTGAGAGAGTTTGGTGTTCTGGGGGAGTGTAGGGAGTTTGAGAGAGTTTATTAGATGAAGTTTGAGAGAGTTTGGGGGAGTTTGTGAGAGTTCATTCCTAACTGATCCTCTTTTAAGAAACAACAAATCCTCATTTGCAAGTAAAAATAATCTTTAATCGAAAGAAAAAATAAAAGTAAAAATGATCATATCTCTGTATATCAATAGTGTGTTATTGTTGTGCAACGAGATTTTTTTCTTCTTCATTTTAACGGTCTCCATACAATTCTAACTCCCTTTGTTCACGAACATTATCCCACATGTCATCCGTTATACTCTTTATCCATGTATTAGCTTCTTGACGTTGTTGTTCTTGAGTTTGCGTCAAAACTTCGTCATCATTTTCAAGCAATGATGGATAACTATCTTCCTCTTCCTCGACTGGAAGCTCATCTGAACGATAAGAAACTAAATCCTAATACAATGTACAGTTAACTATACAAGCAACAGATTGGATTGGAAAATAACAGGTACGTTGAGTAACTTTTTAAATAATGCCCACTGCCAGTTCAAACTTTGGTACAGATTATATTTTCCCAGAGTTCATGGTTTTCTAATCTCTTAATGGATGCAACACGAATTGGTGCTACAAAAATACTACTGCACAAAAGCAATCGTCAAGAATACAGAAAATTAGGAATAATTATTGCGCATATCATTTTCTTTTATCTTCAAGCACACTTGATAGGATTAAGCTAGAAAATGTGGAATGATATACAACTGGTTCAGTACTGGAAGGCAAAATAACAATATTTTCCAAAAAACTCAAAAAGAAAAATCGTTAAGCACCGGAGAAATGTACCAGAACAGCTAACTCATCTTCAACATTCACGAAGACCAGCTAAAAAAACAAAAATCTATTTAACAAGTCTAAAAATAAGCATCAAGCAGTGTAGCATAGAAAGCATACCTTTATGTGAACAAGTTATGCATCTGATGTTTCGACAAGAGAAAGCTCACTTGAACAGCTAGGCTATAAACACGAATCAGGCACTCAGAAAAGTCATTCCAAATTAACAAAATTGACTGTCTGGCATAATAGTGGATCAGTATTTGAGAGTCAAAGGTGCAAAAATTCTCATTGCTTACTGCAGTATTAGAATTCCATGACTTAACAGCAACAATCAAATAAAAATACTCAAGAGTAGCTTCACAGAGTTGTGTTAGAGAAAATGAATTTATACAATAGTTTGGTTTTTTGGTCTTGGTGGGATTGGAACTTAGGATCTATTGGTCACTAAGGACACTAGCTCATTTTCACTATTTGTGAATGAACCTTTAGTCCCACATAAGAAAAACTAAAGATGATACCTCTCCATAAGTATTGAATTTTTTGATATTAGAGTGGCCCTTGGGTCATTAGCACTTTTGTGCGAGGGAGAGGACTTAGGCAATGGGCTAGTTGGTGCAATCGCACATTTTCACACACGCGCGGTGCTTCGCACCGAAGCACGCCGTCCGTGCGGGCGGGGCGGGTTCGGGTTCGGGTTCAAACTTAAATTTGCATGAACGTTTTATATCAAACATAATGACGCATGAACGTTTCAAATCGATATTAAGTGATGCATGAACGTTTAAAACCGTTGGAAAAAATCTGGATTAATTGAAATTGTTTTAATGCGCGTTTATGAGACCTCTCTCTATTCTCCCCTATATAAAGCGATCACTTTCTCTCATTTCGTTTTGTGTCCAGAAGAGCTACTATCCTCTTCTTTTCGTCTTCTCCCCCTGTGTGGTCCTTTATTTTTCATTCCGTGCGCAATCGCTGTTGAGGTTGTAATAGTGGGCAAGTACTGTAGTGCTAACAGTGCTTGCAACGGGCAGCTTTATCCTGGATACGAACTTGACCACAGGGTATAGGCATCACTCATTCTTGAGGCGTACCGGTCAAATATCGTGTTAAGGACAGCGTGTTGAACACGTGACTTTGTCCTCTGTTTGCAGTCCAATTGAGTGTTTATTTACCTTCCAGAAATTAATCATTTTATTCTAACATCTTTCTTGAGTGTTTTATTGTTACAGACGCAACAATCTTAACACGATATTTCTGTTTTCTGTCTGTAACAATGGGTAAGAACGATGTTGAAAGGCCTGCAAAGTTTTCTGGAAAAGACTTTAAGAGGTGGCAGTCAAAAATGTTATTCTTTCTAAGTTACCATGAGTTGGATTCCTATGTTCTGAAACCTTTTGATGAATCGCTGAATGATGTTGGTCGTGAGTCTTCTTTAGAAGAATGGAAGAGGAACAATTACATGTCTAAAAATCATATTCTGAATTGCTTTGGAGGCGAAATACCAAGCTGAAACTGCCGGAAGTAAGAAATTCTTGATAGCTAGGCTTTATGAGTATAAAATGGTGAATGACAAATCTGTGGTTGATCAATTCCTTGAACTCCAGCAAATTATGAATGAAATTCTTGCGGAAGGTATGGTGATTGATGAAAATTTTCAAGTGTCTACTGCTATCGAGAAATTGCCTACTTCCTGGTCCGAGTACAAGAAGAAACTGAGACATGAAACTGCTGAAGTTACTATGGTTGAAATGGGTAAGAAAATTCAAGTTGAAGAATTGTTGTGCTACAAGGACAAAAATGTATCTTCTTCAAGGGACATGTCTTACAAAGCTCATGTGACTGAACACAAAGGATCCAATGCTGATAAGAACCGAAAAAACTCCAAGAAACCTCCAGGCAAGAAAGGTATGTTTCAGAAACCTAAATCTAGCATTAATAAAATTAAGGGTGATTGCTATGCTTGCGGAAATTCTGGCCATATGGCGGTTCACTGTAGAAACCGTAAGGACCTTAAAAAGAAAAATAATGCTAATTTGGTTGAAAACAACAAAGATGAATTTTTTGGCACGGTGTCTGAAGTAAATTTGGTAACAAATGTGAGAGACTGGTGGGTAGACTCTGGGGCTACCAAACATGTCTGTGGGAACAAAGAAATGTTCACCTCCTACAATAAGGTAGGGGAAGGAGAGAAACTCTATATGGGTAACTCATCTGCAGCTGCGGTTGTAGGAAAAGGCAAAGTTGGGATCAAGCTCACTTCTGGCAAGACTCTCACTTTGAATGAAGTTCTTCATGTTCCAGACATCTGCAAAAATCTTGTCTCTTGTGCTGTTTTAGATGATAAGGGTTTTAAAATTGTAATAGAATCTGGGAAATGTGTTGTAACCAAGGGTAAGGATTATGTGGGACAGGGTTATAAGACTGAGGGTCTGTATAAGCTTAATGTAAACTCGGATGTAATGAATAATAATGATTCTTCTGCTTATGTTTATGAGTCTTTGAACGTTTGGCATGGTAGACTTGGACATGTAAATTATAAGTCAATGCTTAAACTAGCCAATGTGGGCTGCATACCCAAATTTAGTTTGGAAAAGGAACACAAATGTGAAATATGCGTAGAATCAAAGTATGCTAGAAAACCTTTTAGCAAAAATGTTCATAGAAATTCTAAACCCTTAGAATTAATCCACTCAGACCTAGTTGACATGAAATCAGTTCAAACTAGAGGTGGCAAGAAATGGTTTGTTACTTTTATAGACGACTGTACTAGGTATTGTCATATATATTTGCTTAGAGGTAAGGATGATGCCTTAGAAGCATTTAAGAGGTATAAACTAGAAGTTGAAAACCAATTGAATACTACCATTAAAACCATTAGGTCTGACCGTGGTGGCGAGTACATAACTCCTATAGGAGATTTCTGTGTAGAACATGGCATAATACACTAGGTTACCCCTCCTTATTCACCTCAGTCGAATGGAGTAGCTGAACGTAAGAATCGCACCCTTAAGGAGATGATGAATGCCATGTTAATTAGTTCAGGATTACCTTCGAACTTGTGGGGGGAAGCTGTCCTCTCAGCCTGCTATATCCTGAACAGAGTACCTTTTAAAGGATCAGATAAAACTCCATACGAATTGTGGAAAGGTAGACAACCTTCTTTAGCATACTTTAAAGTGTGGGGGTGTTTGGCTAAGGTTCATATCCCTAAACCTAAAGCAACCAAGATAGGATCCAAAACTGTTGACTGTGTCTTCATAGGGTATCCTGAGCATACACCTGCATATAGATTTATGGTTGTGAATTCCGATGTTTCTGAAATTGGTGTAAATACTATTATGGAGTCTAGGGATGCTGTGTTTTTTTGAAAATGTTTTTCCTTTAAAATCTGACTCTCGTAAGAGAGGTTTTGATCCCCTAGATGTTCCTTCAACCAGTCAGACTTTACCTTTAGAGGAAGATGAAGTAGAATTTGATCTTAGGAGGAGTAAAAGGGCTAGAACCAAAACCTCTTTTGGACCTGACTTCATAAAACTAGCAGAGTTTGATCCTCAGACTTATAGAGAAGCCATGACTTCTTCCGAATCTCTGTGGTGGAAAGAGTCTTCTATTAGTGAAATGGAATCCATCAAAGAAAATGATACATGTGAGATAGTAGATTTACCTCCAGGGTGTAAGGCCATAGGATGTAAATGGATCTTCAGGAGGAAACGTAACATAGATGGAACTATTCAAAAATACAAGGCTAGGTTAGTAGTCAAAGGCTATAAACAAAAGGAAGGTGTAGATTTCTTTGATACTTACTCACCCGTTACGAGAATTACTTCCATTAGGATGTTAATTGCTATAGCCGCGGTTCATAACCTAGAAATACATCAAATGGATGTAAAGACAGCTTTTCTACATGGTGAATTATATGAAGAAATTTACATGGAACAACCTGAGGGCTTTGTAGTGAAAGGTTGTGAAAACAAAGTTTGTAAACTGAAAAAATATTTGTATGGATTGAAACAAGCACCTAAACAATGGCATGAAAAATTTGATCATGTAATGTTTTCTAGTGGTTTTAGAATCAATGAATCTGACAAGTGTGTATATACTAAGCTTGTAAATGATGCATGTGTGACTATATGCTTGTATGTTGATGATATGCTTATACTTGGTACAAATATGGATGTAATTAATTCCACTAAGAACATGTTGAATGAGAACTTTTGACATGAAAGACTTAGGCCCTGCAGATGTAATCTTAGGGATGAAAATTAGGAGAAATTCTAACGGTTATAGTCTTAGTCAATCTCACTATGTTGAATATGTGCTTAAAAAATTCAATCATTTTGATTGTAAACCTGCTTATACTCCGTATGATCCTTGTTGTAAAATCAAAAAGAACAGAGGTAATGGAGTATCACAACTTGAATACTCACGAGTTATAGGAAGTCCGATGTATTTGATGAACTGTACTAGGCCAGACATTGCTAATGCTGTGAGTAGGTTAAGTAGGTATACTTGTAATCCAGAGCAGGAACACTGGGATGCACTTTTTAGAGTGTTGAGGTATTTGAAATACACGTTGACCTTTTGTTTGAATTATGAAAGGTATCCTGCCGTCTTTGAGGGATTTTGTGATGCAAACTGGATATCAGAATCAGAGGAGTCTAAGTCTACGAGTGGATATGTTTTCACTCTAGCATGTAGGGCTGTTTCTTGGAAGAGTTCCAAACAGACCTGCATAGCTCGATCCACTATGGAATCTGAGTTTATTGCGCTAGATAAAGCAGGAGAGGAAGCCGCTTGGCTAAGATGCTTTTTAGAAGACATTCCTCTCTGGCATAGGCCTGTGCCGGCTATATCTATACATTGTGATAATCAAGCTGCCATAGCTAAAGCTAAAAACAGACATATAAAGAGAAGACACGATACCCTAAAACGACTAATCTCAAAAGGCGTTATGTCCATTGATTGGGTTAAGTCCAAGGAGAATATCGCGGACCCTTTGACGAAAGGTTTGTCCAAGGAGATAGTTAGTAATGCATCTAAGGGGATGGGGCTTAGGCTCATTAAATAAACTTGCCATGAAGGATACTCAATCTTGCTGACTGGAGATCCCAAGATCAAGGTTTCGAATGAGAAACTAATTTGTGGCGGGTCAAGGTAAACACTATCAGAGAATTCATTCTCTGCCCCTTCCCTATGGTGTAGACGTGATAGTATGACTGCATGTGAGGATGACTTTCTGTTAAGTCTTAATGAGTTCTATAGTTTCAACTTTAGATTGAAGTGGGGTGTAGCAGTAAACACTCTTGATAGAACTCACCAATCTGAATGTGGAAGTGGGTCGCTTCCTATGAGAAAAGAGTTGATTCTCTAGAGCATTCGGAGAATCTGGATTTGTCCAGGGCCAAAAAGGACACAACGGCACGAACTCGACAGCACCTAGAGAGATATCACGCGTGGTTATTATCGCGGATTACACCAAACGATGGTAGTTCAAGACATCGCATTCACTGTCCATCAAGTAGTTCCGGCAATTTCTCACTAAGCAAAGGTTCAAGACCTCATGGACACCTCTTGCCTAAGTGGTATTTCTCGCTTTCCGTTTTCTGATTTTTTATCGATATTTCATTCATGTGGAGGATTGTTAGAGAAAATAAATTTATACAATGTTTTTTGGTCTTGGTGGGATTGGAACTTAGGATCTATTGGTCACTAAGGACACTAGCTCATTTTCACTATTTGTGAATGAACCTTTAGTCCCACATAGGGAAAACTAAAGATGATACCTCTCCATAAGTATTGAATTTCTTGATATTAGAGTGGCCCTTGGGTCATTAGCACTTTTGTGCGAGGGAGAGGACTTAGGCAATGGGATAGTTGGTGCAATCGCACATTTTCATACACGCGCGGTACTTCGAACCGAAGCACGCACGCCGCCGCCGTCCGTGCGGGCGGGAGGGCCGGGCTCGGGTTCGGGTGTGGGTGTGGGTGTGGGTCAAGACTTATATTTTTTGGCAAAATTTCTTTTGAATTATTGAATTAATATTTGAAACAAAATAATTCCTTGGGAAACATTATGTTTATGCATGAACATTAATTTGCATGAACATTTTAATCAAACTTAAATTTGCATGAACGTTTTTATATCAAACTTAAATTTGCATGAACGTTTTATATCAAACATAATGACGCATGAACGTTTCAAATCGATATTAAGTGATGCATGAACGTTTAAAACCGTTGGAAAAAATCTGAATTAATTGAAATTGTTTTAATGCGCGTTTATGAGACCTCTCTCTATTCTCCCCTATATAAAGCGATCACTTTCTCTCATTTCGTTTTGTGTCCAGAAGAGCTACTATCCTCTTCTTTTCGTCTTCTCCCCCTGTGTGGTCCTTTATTTTTCATTCCGTGCGCAATCGCTGTTGAGGTCGTAAGAGTGGGCAAGTACTGTAGTGCTAACAGTGCTTGCAACGGGCAGCTTTATCCTGGACACGAACTTGACCACAGGGTATAGGCATCACTCATTCTTGAAGCGTACCGGTCAAATATCGTGTTAAGGACAGCGTGTTGAACACGTGACTCTGTCCTCTGTTTGCAGTCCAATTGAGTGTTTATTTACCTTCCAGAAATTAATCATTTTATTCTAACATCTTTCTTGAGTGTTTTATTGTTACAGACGCAACAAGTTCCACATGAGTAAACATTCAAGGGGTAATGGACCATTACGAAAAAATAACATATCCTATCATCCCTTTAAAGAAAAAAGCTAACTTCACATATCTCATGCATAGGACCAGGAATCTATATATTGTAACATGCTTACTGCTTTTGTTTCAGTTTCGTATATACATCCTTTTCATGGTTTTACCTTTTAGTGTTCACTGGCATCTATATGTTGAATGTCGTGGAGTTGGTGAACTTTATAGGGAAGATGAAATAATGATTTGAATGCTTATTGATCCTATAAGTTAACTCCAAATTATCTCATAATGCCTGGCTAAGCATAGGGAGTTGGTGAACAGTAAAACTGATGTTTGGTTTAATCTCTCCTCTAGGATACAGCTCAAACTAGCTCAGAGTTCCTAAACATGCCCAAAAGTCTCCTCACCACTACAAGTTCTACCGATACTACAGCGACATTCGCTACATTAACATTACCAGCATGGTTCATCTAGAATGAAAGATGTAAAAAATAATTCCAGCACTACCTTCTTCTTCCTGCTGCAAGTATACATAAGATAGAAGAATGAAAAACATGTCTTCTTAACAATGTTACTGTTACTACACACATTGAACTGCAGCTCACTAGAAATTGGCTGATACAAGACTTTTCAAAAGAATAATGAAGTACTGCACTGCAGCATTGGTTTAGATGAATAGGAGGATGATTCTGGTTTGTTTTTTTATAAGTGATTCAATTAGTAAAAAGGCAGTACACAAGAAAAGAAAATAAACAATCACTACTACTAAAAACCCAGAATATCCTATCAAAACTTCTACTGGCAGATTTTTTCTTAATGGTCGTGGAAAAAAAAATCATTAGAGAATTGCACCAATACAGCACGTACACAGATCTATTATATAACGGTAATCACAATTAAAAAAACCCATCAAATCATGGCGATCAAAGAAGAAAGAAAAAAAATATGAACATACATGAAGGTGAAGTGTTTCCTCTTCTTTCTCCTGTGTTTTTCTCTAACCAAACTCCCTCCAAATCTCTACTGTTTTGAGAGATTTGCAGAGAGGAGAAAATACCTTGTAAACTCTCTAGAACTCCCCAAGACAACCAAATCCATAGCATTCTAGGGTTTTACCACTAACAGGGAGTTCAAGAGTTTTTTTTCAAACTCTCCCACGACTAACGGGGATTTTCTAGGGAGTTTAGGAAACTCTTTTGAACTCTCCCACGACTAAAGGGGATTTTGAGATACTCTCTCGAACTCTCCCACGACTAACGGGAAAAAACCCAACTATACCGAGGACTAACACCCTGTACAAAGATTTTGGAGTAATAATGAGAAAAGAGAGAAAATAAAGAGAATAACTTTCTATTAGCCAGAGAGGAAAAAACCTATTACAGATGTATAGCATTCTATTTATACAAGAGAAGGGAAAACCATAGTATTCTAATGGACCACACATCCATGGGCCATAGGCCCTATAAGACTCCCCTTGTGTGGTTCAATAATAAAACTTTATACATCATGTTTCACATATAATGCTTTGAATGTAGTTCTTCAAATGTCGTTCTCTCCTTGATGACTTGTGCTGAAATCAATTACCTATTAAAAATTTGACAATGAAAAACCCAGTGGGACAAAACCTTGTATCATTCTTCACATGTAGTACTTCATATGTTATCTCTTACTTTACATGTAGTTCATCACATGCAATATGATCTTCAAGGACTGACTATTCTAAGTTAACTGCCTCGTTAAAACTTCGTCAGGAAAACCCAAAGGGACAAAACCTGAGCTAAAGAAAAGGAATACAATATTAAGAAAACTTAGAACATAATTGGACTTGAATGTGTTGCCTCATTAAAACCTTGACAAGGAAAAACCTAGTGGGACAAAACCTTGACGAATGGAAAAGAGTACAACGTGATAGATACAAGTAAAGGTGATCCGTTGCAGATGATCACTTTGCTCCGCTGAAGTTGACTTCCTCGTGGGAAAGACAATAACCTTAGCTGGGAAATTACTTCCCGGTTTTTGTTGTTGTCTCATTAAAAACCTTTCCGAGTAACAAAACTTTTTGGGAAAAAGCAACCTCGGTGAAGGAAAAAAGTCCAACACACTATTAGATTCTCCCACTGACGTCGGACAGTTTCATTAGTCCAAACAAGTCATGAGAGTTCATCACACTTTACTTTGGTGACTTAAATGTTTATAAGACCCTGTTGTTGATTCTGGAAGTTACGTTGCTTAACGGACTATCGCGTTTCATTTCTTTGATTCAGATATTTTCAGTAATATCAACGCGATCTTTATGTCTTCAACGTTCAACATACTTGATGTTTTTAGTATTGTCTCCCTAAAAACCTTGTCGAGTAACAAAATCCTTTGGGAAAAACTATTCTCGACAGAAGGGAAAAAGAGTACAACACAACTTCAATTTCGAAGTAAAATATGTCCACATCATTTCCTTGGATCCTCCCCCTGATGTCGGCATCTCCCCCTGATTACTTTCAGAGTTGTTCCAGACAGTTCCTTTAGTCATGTACTTTTTGAATTGAATATCGGTAATGACTTAGAAAATAGTCTACCGTATCTCCCCCTGATTACTTTCGTTGGAGAAGAGATTATTGTTCTTTCATAATCAACAACCTTTGGATCACACTTTCGTTAGTATTCCTTTTTTATGTCTTTGCAGGGATAAAACAAATTTATGTCAATGGTTACTTTTAAGTATATAAGACTAAAAATTTCGTTAGTATTACTTTCATTAGTATTCACAATACCATTCCAATGACGTTGCGTTGGCGCTGAGTTATATCTAGCTAACAAGTTCCCTGAGGATGTAACATTTGGCCGAGTACATTATGCTAAGTACAATAATGCGTCTATTATACTTAGATAAGGAAAGTTCGTCTCCCGACACAACTTCGTCATATTACTTTAGACGAACTGGTCATTTATGTACATTTGAAACTCGACTAATCATGGGATTGCTAGCAGGATGCATGTCCTTGTTCAATTGCCTGACAATGTACATATACAAACTGGTGGAATAATATACCACAAGCTCGGTCTTCTAGTTCAGAACATAGATAAGATCGAGATTTCCCTGATTTTCATCTCAAGTTCAGATTTTAAATATCTTGTAAGATCTTTTATTCCATTAAGAGTACTTATCATGTCCATATCGTTGACATGGATAGATATAATTCTGAATCAGGAACTTATTTAATATGCATGGCACAAACCGTACTTGTTTATCCCTTCCCAATCAAATAGTCACTTAGACGGGTATACCACATCCGCCTGATTGTTTAAATCAATAAATGAGTGTTCTAGTGTAACTGCAAACACACTCTGTGGTTTAGAGTCATTCGACTTGGGAAGCAAAAGGCCGTCATGCACTTTTGAAAATATCTTTGAGTCTAAATATCCAGAGATATAACCACATAACCACATTTACTATGTTTCAAGTTTTTTTGAAACTACCAAGCAAACTAATTAACTGAACATTATGATGTTTAAAAGAGTATGCGATCCAGGGGTTTGTGAGAAACCTCGCGCCACAAGGTGATTCTTTATACTTTAGACTTCATTCCTCTCACTACACTTTTTGACAAATAACTACATATGTCCCACATGCTTTACACTTGGTTGGTTAGCACTACCACACCAAATACCCGTATATTTGTCAAAGAACTAAGTTCTACCTGGATTGCGTGGGCCAAATATGCTCTTTATTTGAAATTAATCAAAATAAAACATGGTTCAATCTCATTGTACTCTACTTCCGGAGCAACTATATATCATCATTGTGCACGCATGATCCTTCAATTGACTCATGTGCATTCTCATAATCCGTCAGGATTTCATTGTTCTCTAGAATCATTTAAAACTTCGGAGCTTCCTCCAGCATTGATTCATGGACATAGTTAGAGACAATCAAATGAGATGATTTCATTAATGATACAAATTAGGTTGTGCCTTACTCATCTACTTCAATTCTAGGTGAGCATTGATCGAACCTGGTGATCTCTCCATCTTCCTATATGGAGCCACGACCTCAACTACACTTTCACCAAGTGTAGTTGCAACACCTTAGTCTTTGGTGTACCCCATACTGAGGATTTCTAACCTTGAAGGAAGATCTGCAGCTGGTATGTGTGATCTTGTCACTTTAGAGACATCAGTGTACGTTCTGAAAATCGATTATTCTTTGTCAGTTCACATATACATTTGTGGAGTACAAGAATCAATATGAGACACGGCGGGAATATACCACGACAATTCCTGTCGGTCCCTTAGAAAATACGTTTTCTTATCTCCCCCTAACGACGGGAAGACTATCTCATTATAATGACAACCCGCAAATCTATCGATAAGAGATCTCCTCCAAAGATTTTAAAAATTCGGATAATTATTGGGAACTCATTTCCAACATAACTACTTAACAGTTTTGAAGACCCATCATAGTATAGTGTGGAGTCGTAATGGCACATGTATAGTGCAACCAAAAATGCATAAGAACACGAATGTCAGGTTTAAATCCAGTTACCAACTGGTACGCAAAAAAAATGGTTGACTTATATTAGGGTCTAAAAACGAATTATGTAAAGATGCATGTAATATTTCATATCCCCAAAGCAATAAAAGGTAGGTTGGTACGCATAAACTATTCCTTAGACACCATCTGTAACCTTTGATGATAGCTTTTGCGAGACCATGGGGTATATGATGCTCTACATTGATCCTATTAAACATGCAATAATCATCAAGTCATTTTGATGTATACTCTCTAGCATTTAAATGGGGTGGTGAGCCCTTACATGTATAATATGTGCTAGTAGTTTTCCGAACGCAACGTTTTTCGGGAACTGTAACTAGTCCAAAGTGTGAAAACATCCACCAGAGCCATAAGTCACTTTAATGGTCCGCATTCTGTGTGGATACGTTTCTAGATCACCTTATTTTCTTTGTAATATAGTGATGGACACATTTTTGTGTCCGATTTGTCTCAATTCTATATATTGTTAGGGATCATTTTTGTACTTATTATGGTGTTTTATGTATGTGTAGGTATTTTTGGCCAATAAACATTTTTGGAAAAATCGGCTCGAAAAGTTGCAAAAGGCGCCTCAGAAGGACACGTGCTATTCGGACCCCCAGTTTGGATAAGGGGTACCTCGATTACTAAGGGTACCCTAATTGCTATTTACACCTCACATGTTATTCGCACTCCTTTTCTGGATAAGGGGAGGTCATCTTCAACAATTCAAATCCTCAAATTTGGCGGGAAAGTTTTGGCAGCAAAGAACAGATTAAGGCTCGATTTTAGGGCGTGCTAAGAGAGATTCAATGGCTGAGTTGTGTTGGAATGGATTGGATTGGGCCAAACAATGTTGGTATAGTTTATCAAATGGACCGAATTGGATTGGATAATGGTCCGAAGCAAAACAGGGCATGTGGAGAGTTCTCGGAATTTTTCTTAGCAGCATAATTATCTAGTCTTGATTTAAACGATATTTTCTCATTAGTTGCCTACAGTTTGGTTTTGGAATGATACGGTACATCGAAACAGGGTTGGTAAGAGAGTTTGTTTGGAAAGAAAGAATGTTTCTACGTATATTTCGATTAAACAGGGAATACAGGTTAACTCGGACTCTGTTGGTTGTATTCTTGGAAGTTTCGTGCAGTAATGAACCATATATTCTGTTAGATTCGTATTAATCTTTACAGGGTATTTGGGAAGTTTTGGAAAGACAGAAGACGCGTTGAAAAGGAAGAAAAAGGGAAAGAAAAGTCTGAGACTTCCGATAAAAGAAAAAAAGATATTTTGAAGATTTTCTTAGCCTGGTGTGTATATATAGCCAGTTGGGAGGTCAAGGAAGTGGTAGAGACTTTGGGGAGTACGCTGCAGAGCTAAGAATCAGGCTGCAGGAGGAGTTGCAGTAGCAGCAGGAAGAAAACGAAGCTGAAGAACATACTGCTCTGCAGCACAGTCATTCATAGGGTCTTAAATTTCAAATCCTGTAACAGTCCATTAGTAACAATTATGTTCAGTTTGCAACAATTCCTTGTAACACTCGATCTGTAACAATTATAACTGTTACGATTAAGCTACTTTCATTCTTTTCTCACATACCTTCAATAAAAAACACCTTTTGAGCCATGAGATATTATTTTGAGCGTGTTTTCACCATGAAGAGCTAAACCCCAACACTGGGATGACGGAGGAAGCCTAATATCATACTTGGGTACTTATATTTAATTCTTATATGACTTTTGCACTAATTAAAATTGAATTATGATTTTGATTAATTAGTTGTCATCTCGTTTGATGGGTCATGCTTTCTTAGATGTTTTGATGTCCCATGCTTAGGATTTACAACTAAAGTATTGAGAATCTACCTTGGCAAAAATAAGAGTCCATGTCTTTATTGATCTATAATTGTTAAAATAATTAATATTTGAACCTTATGTTATGAGTTTGGTGGAATCCTAAGTCCCAGTTTCTCCCGATATTGCTACCATATTTTTGTATATATTTATTAGAATTAGTATTTAAGTCTAGAATCGAGTCTACACAAGTCCGAGTTGAACGAACTTTATTTACCACTTGAAAAACTACATCATATAGGTTGTTTACCATTTGCATCTTCGGATGCTCTCAATCCGTTTTACAATAGGAACTAGGGGATGGTGTATCTAGTTCTTTAGAGAACACTTATTGAGAGATACGTCGTTATTTCACATTCTGTCAATCTTTCTCCCGATTTTGTTCACTCAAATAAAGTGATGTTCGTATGAGTCCTTTCAAAACGATCATCATGTCACAACCAAAGTTGCTTTATGGTTATGTCCAAAGCCTGTATGATTCAACTCCCAACATTTCATCGTCGGAGTCATATGGATTCAATAATCCAAATACTATAGTGATTAACATTTCACTAGATTAACTTGACTCATTAGTTTCCCTAAAATATATTTCCTTCCAAATATATTAGAGACTATAAAAGATGCAATCAATTACATTCTCATCATTGTGAGGCTCCACATGATATCCGTTTGCATGGGTTTCTTTGGAATTTAACAAGGTGATTATCTCTCGGTACATAGAGAGCTTTGGTAACTTTTAATCTTTGTTCCATCTTGGAAACAAAATTTGAGCAGTGCTTCGCTCGATGATCCAATCATCGTAGTCAAGTTACTAGTTGGACAACTAGTGTATATTCCTTAAATTAGGGGAGAAAAATCACTATCAGTTAGACATTGAGTCTCGAGAGATTTAATAAGTGGCGTGGCCTTATTACGTAACAAAAGTGGGATTCAACTCAAGTAGAGTGAATATGTGTTACGTTTCAGGGGGATGATATATTTTTCAACCATATATATCTCAAGTGCTTTAAAGAATTTATGTCTCGTGGGAATGATGTACTTTTCATTCCATAAGCGCAGACATTGGATCTAGTTCAATTAAATAGGAAATTAGCCAAGCAAAGTTCTTCTTGCCAATAAAGTTGACGTCTAAAGTATGATCTTCCTACGAAAATCGATTGCTACTATGGTAATTGCATTACATTGCTTGTACCAATACCAGTAACAAGATTCATTCCCAACTCTTTTGTTTTGATGCGAGCTAGAATTACATCTTAGCTTGATCTTATGTTCGGTTTATACCTATACTTTGGTGTCATTACTACGGGGTACAAATATACATCTTTGTCTCATAATATATATATATATGTCCCTTTTCACATGCTTCACATGAGACAGTACGCATGGCCCTCATTATTTCGGAATTCTTTCTATTTTCAATTTTTCAACAATTAGCTTAATTTTAGAAATTTCTTCATCTCAATGGGTCAAGAGAATCTCACTTTGCATGTCAACCGCTAACTTTAGGTTGAATAGTTTACTAAAGATAGTGAAAATTTCTTGTTTGCATACTTTAACATATACTGACTCATATCACTTTTTGTGAGTTCTTTCACAAAAGTTGGGATATATGTTTTTTGAAACACAAGGGGTATATGTATCTACACCTTTTAGATAGTGCGTTGTCATTGGTAGAAGTTTTGATATGGATATATTCATTTTCCACAAAGAAATGGTTTCCACATCAAAAACATAATGATGGTGCTCAAGTACTTTTGAGTCCAAAATATCATTTTTGAGTCGAGTTGGGTCCAACTATAAAGGAATTTAATAAAGAACATTAACATGGCTAAATTCAGTTTAATAATCCCAAAACCAAACTTCTTTTTGGTTGCAATGGATGTTTAGAAACCAGATTTATTGATGGTTCTAACGGTGAATCGGTCAAGTTACAATCCAATTAATGATCAATACCCCGTTAAGAATTATCAATACTTAGTCAACATACCAACAATACCATCATACTTCATACGTTATCAAAGTTTGCAATCAAACAGTACGAAAATGTATAATAGTATAGTATTAAGCATATGTTGCAAAAATGCCATGGGAGAAGGAAGGCATTACATTTAATTGATTTACAAAAGTAATAAACAAGGATTCTTACATAAAGAACTAAAAACAAATTAATTATTTTATGACTACATTTTAGAAAAAACATGTTAAGAAAAAACATGTTAAGAAAAAACAACAACAAAGAAAAGACGGACAGTGGGGTGGAGTACATCAAAATAAATCAAAACACATAATAAAAAATAAAATAGATTAAAACATGTGTAAGACGAATTAACATAGGTAATGCAGTACAATGGATTACTAGCACATATATATATTTATAGTTGCAGTAAAGATATTTTGTTACAATCATCATGGATTAAAAAAAATAGAGAAAAACTCTACCCCATATTTAATTTAATTCTTTATAAGAGAAGAATAAAAAAAACACACATAATAGCAAGAGTAAATATCATAGCAAAATCAGATAGCAACGACCATTATATATATATATATATTATAACAAAAAAAATCAATCTAAAGAGAAAACGTATGACAGAGACAAATATGCCAGACAAAATTCAATACGAAGATGAAACGTATGTATCATCACAAATCACATAGGACAAAATTATGGAATCACTTCATGTATACAGTTATTGTCAAATATGGCAGATAAAAAAACCGTATGATATCAAATCTATACAAGCATCAGGACTATGTACATGGTATAATCATGACACACATAAAAATAAAATGAATTGAGTGTTGTATCAACCAAAAGCATATATAAAATAAAGTTAAGCATAGGCATGTATATGATGTACATGGAAGTAAAGCAAATTACAGAGCAGAAAACTAGCTAGGAAAGCATAGATCGTGTCTAGTAAAAAAAGAATATAGTTAATCTGTTTAATGTATACCTTTTGCGACAGAACAGACAGAGGTGGAGGATCTGTACATGGGTTCACTGGACCGATTTGGACTAGACAGGGATTTTCCTTTCAGAGACTTTCTTCTTTATCCTCGTATCGTCTCCTCGGATTTTCACCGAACAGGAACAGAATTCCCACCCAACAGATTAGCACGGTGTACATAGGACAGATTAGTACATAATACGACCATATATACGCTCACAACAATCACACAACACAACCAGGTGAAGAGAGAACGAAAAAAATAAAAAAATTATTCAGATCTATACTTTTTTTTTCTTTTCAAATCAACAGATTTCCTTTCCTCCATTAAATCAAATCAAATGAAGATAAATACTTAGCTTAACAATGATTCCATGAGTGCGTTGATGTAAATATGAGACCATTATTTTATTTTATTTTCTCGTTTTTCAAATAACTTGTGTTTATCATCCATGTAGAAAAAAAATAATCAATCGATCCATTTTATCTCTGCGGTATAGTTTCGTGCATGATAACGTTTTGGAGTAATAATGAGAAAAGAGAGAAAAGTAAGAGAATAACTTTCTATTAGCCAGAGAGGAAAAAACCTATTACACATGTATAACATTCTATTTATACAAGAAGAGGGAAAACCCTAGTATTCTAATGGACCACACATCCATGGGCCATAAGCCCTATAAGACTCCCCCTTGTGCGGTTCAATAATAAAATTTTATACATAGTGCTTCACATATAGTGCTTTGAATGTAGTTCTTCAAATGTCGTGCTCTCCTTGATAACTTGTACCGAAATCAATTGCCTCATTAAAACTCTGACAAGGAAAAACCCAGTGGGAAAAAACCTTGTACAACTCTTCACATGTAGTTGTTTATGCGTGAAAACTATTTCTGCTGGTTTTGGTAATTTGGGGTGTATGGATGAGAAATGAATCTAAACCCTAAACAAATGCACTGCACGGGAGTGCTTTTGATTAGAGAGATCAATCTTTACAATTCTGACCTAAACCAAGAAATGGTCTTTCCAGACTTGCTTCGGTCACAAAGTGAAGGAGATGGGGTTGATCTTAGGGAGGGAAGCGAAGAAGGTGTTGAGATTGTGGAGGTGTTGGTTGTTTATGACTTGTATCATAATACCGAACTGGCTTGCAATAATGTAAGCAATCAGCTCTGGGTGTTTGAATACGTTGTATCAACACTTGGTTTCTGTCTTGCCTGTGTTGGAAATAGGGAGGAGAACCTATTTATACAAGTCATTGAGCCTAACCCACGTCTCTCATGGGAAGTGGAGGAGGTGGAGTGATGGAGTAGTGGAGTCGTGTTAGTGATTGTCACACGATCAGGTATAAGCCCACTTCTCCCGTCATCACTAACCGTCCATGTCTTCCTGACACGTTCTTGTGATGGCGCATTGCGCGCTGCACGCTGTAAACCGCCAGACCAATACCCCAATATGTATCCCCCAGTTTGTGACATGCTTGATGTCTCGATTGTGTGGATTGTGGGACTCACAGAAGGTAGCATACGGTGCTAGGTTAAATAAATAAGTTATTTAGGAAGTCGATACTCATGAAATATCGTGTGTACTCTATACATGTAATGTATCGAATATAATCAATGTGTATGAAGCATCGTTGTTTTAAGGCTTAACGAAGTAAGTCGCGGATTAAGCGTCTTAGAACAGATGCATGCTTAGCTATCTTCGAATGATAGTTTGGAGGTTGCACAGGCAATCCCTCCCTTGGCCGATCACATGATGTGGTAGAGTGACGGATGATAATCACCACGACACCTTATTGGCCATTTAACTCCTAGCCTGGGATGCCTAACCAAGCTGGTAGAGTTGGACGGATAAGATGATATATGACGCTCATCTGCGACCGTTGATGAAGTTTTAGGATTTTTAAGAGGTGTGCAAGCATCACTCTTCAGCTTGGTCGAAACCAAGCATGGGAGGTGTTTTTGACAGGACCGACCGGGCAGGCGTGTAGACGGATTTACGGTGTGCATGTCCATACCCCACTGCCCCATGAAGATGCGATCTAGGCCACTCAAGTTTACCGGTAAAGAGGAGTGGCTGATATCGATTTGCGGCAGGAATCCTGTGCCGCAAAGGATTTCCAAAGGGGCGCGGCATGCCACCTTCAGGGTGCACGAATCGAGGCGTCTGGTCCAGCTTTGCTCTAGTCGGTCGGACATAGGTGATCACGTAGATACTCTCTGGACCTCCTTAGTCTATTCCTGCACCCTTCACCCAGGCTGGCGAATATGGACGCTCGTGATCGATTTACGACACATGTAATATGCCGCAAACCCTAATTAGGGTTTTATGTTGGTCGCGCGCATGTTACTTTGGCCGGACGAGTTTGCATGCTATGCTCTTCGTTTGGATTGGCCGACCACGTGGGACCCACATTGGGACGGTGGTGAACATGGTGATACCTGACTGACGGTCATAGGCATGATCTAAGCCATCCAAACATGCTGGTGAAGTTGGATGGTCGTGATCAATTTGAGACCCTTAGTGGAATTTCCTGCGACCCTTTAAGCCTCACGTCGGCCCAACCTCATGAAATCGCACGTCATTCGGTGGCTAGGTCAGGGGAGGATCGATTATGCAGGTAGGAAGGGGGCCCACCAGTGTACACCACAGTACTTGTCCGACCGTACTTGGAACAATCTACGCCGTCCAACTGTGCCGGCGAAGTTGGACGGCCGTGACTGTTTTTAAGTCTTCCTTGGTCAGCCCTTGTCGCGTGATCCTTATGCTCCACACCAGCCTGGACATCCAACTCTGGGCTGGCGTTTGGTGGCTATTTGAAGGGCGTGGTATTATTCGACTGACCAGGGCAAAAACGGGCCCGATGGTGGTCATTGTGGTGATAGCCTGCTCCTACTGAGGATCGTCTAGGCTATCGAATCATGCGGCCAACCTGCATGGTCATGATTATTTCTGAGACTGGCACGGGCAGTCCAGATTATACTCAATCGGGCTAGTATAACACACCAAGAGGAATGCTAAATCTGGCTAGTATAACACACCGAGAGACTTTACTCAATCGGGCTAGTATAACACACCGAGAGATAACATGTACGGGCATTTCGTGCATGCCTCACTATTGATGCTCGAAGATTGTGTTACTCTGTTAGGAGCAACACTCAGTCCTTATGCCGCACCAATAGTGAGGGTTCCCGGGAACAACACATGAAATACAAGGCCAATAAGGCATTAATTAATAATGCTATAAATCCACAGAAAATCGGGATTGTTGCTACATGCTCTGTTCTGGGTGTATCTAATTCACAGGGATTGTTGACACATGCTCCATTCTAAGTGAATTAATAAAGTGAAGAAGTATTCATCACTCAAATGACTTTATCCTTTACATGATGTCAGCCTATTAAAATTCGGATTTTACAATTTTATCCTTAAACAAAAATCCACCAGTAGTACTTCACATGTTATCTCTTACTTTACATCACATGCAATACGATCTTCAAGGACAGACTATTCTAAGTTAATTGCCTCGTTAAAACTTCGTCAGGAAAACCCATAAAGACAAAACCTGAGCTAAAGAAAAGGAGTACAATATTAAGCAAACTTAGAACATAGTTGGACTTGAATATGTTGCCTCATTAAAACCTTTGACAAGAAAAAACCTAGTGGTACAAAACCTTGACGAAGGGAAAACAATACAACGTGATAGATACAAGTAAAGGTGATCCGTTGCAGATGATCACTTTGCTCCGCTGAAGTTGACTTCCTCGTGCGAAAGACAATAACCTTAGCTGGGAAATTACTTTCCGGTGTTTGTTGTTGTCTCATTAAAAACCTTTCCGAGTAACAAAACCATGTGGGAAAAAAGCAACCTCGGTGAAGGAAAAGAGTCCAACACACTATTAGATTCTCCCACTGACGTCGGACAGTTTCATTAGTCCAAACAAGTCATGAGAGTTCATCACACTTTACTTTGGTGACTTAAATGTTTATAAGACCTTGTTGTTGATTCTGGAAGTTACGTTGCGTAACGGACTATCGCGTTTCATTTCTTTGATTCAGATATTTTCAGTAATATCAACGCGATCTTTATGTCTTCAACGTTTAACATACTTGATGTTTTTAGTATTGTCTCGATAAAAACCTTGTCGAGTAACAAAACCCTTTGGGAAAAACTATTTTCGATAGGAGGGAAAAAGAGTACAACACAACTTCAATTTCGAAGTAAAATATGTCGACATCATATCCTTGGATTCTTCCCCTGATGTCGGCATCTCCCCCTGATTACTTTTAGAGTTGTTGGAGGCAGTTCCTTTAGTCATGTACTTTTCGAACTGAATATCGGTAATGACTTAGAAAATAGTCTACCGTATCTCCCCTTGATTACTTTCGTTGGAGAACAGATTATTGTTCTTTCATAGTCAACAACCTTTGGACTACACTTTCGTTAGCATTCCTTTTTATGTCTTTGCAGGGATAAAACAAATTTATGTCAATGGTTACTTTTAAGTAATGATTATATTCACTATACCATGCCAATGACGTTGTGTTGGCACTGAGCTATATCTAGCTAACAAGTTCCCTGAGGATGTAACATTTGGCCGAGTACATTATGCTAAGTACCATAATGCGTCTATTATACTTAGATAAGAAAAGTTCATCTCCCGACACAACTTCGTCATCTTCCTTTAGACGAATTGGTCATTTATGTACATTTGAAACTCGACTAATCATGGGAGTGCTAGAAGGATGCATGTCCTTGTTAAATTGCTTAACAATGTACATATACAAACTGGTGGACTAATATACCACAAGCTCGGTCTTCTAGTTCATAACATAGATAAGGTCAAGATTTCCCAAGATTTTCATCTCAAGTTCAGATTTTAAATAGCTTGTAAGATCTCTTATTCCATTAAGAGTACTTATCATGTCCATATCTTTGACATGGATAGCTATAATTCTGAATCAAGAACTTATTTAATACGCATGGCACAAACCCGTACTTGTTTATCCCTTCCCAATCAAATAGTCACTTAAATGGGTATACCACATCCGCCTGATTGTTTAAATCAATAGGTGAATGTTCCAGTGTAACTGCAAACACACTATGTGGTTTAGAGTCATTTGACTTGGGAAGAAAAAGGCCGTCATGCAGTTTTGCAAATATCTTTGAGTCTAAATATCCAGAGATATAACCACATAACCACATTTACTATGTTTCAAGTTCTTTTGAAACTACCAAGCAAACTAATTAACTGAACATTATGATGTTCAAAAGAGTATGCGGTCCAGGGGTTTGTGAGAAACCTCGCGCTACAAGGTGATTCTTTATACTTTAAGACCTCATTCCTCTCACTACACTTTGTGACAAATAACTACATATGTCCCACAGGCTTTACACTTGGTTGGTAAGCACTACCACACCAAATACCCGTATATTTTTCAAAGAACTAATAACTACCTGGATTGTGTGGGCCAAATATGCTCTTTATTTGAAATTAATCAAAATAAAGCATGGTTCAATCTCATTGTGCTCTACTTCCGGAGCAACTATTTATGGATTATATCATCATTGTGCACGCATGATCCTTCAATTGACTCATGTGCATTCTCATATTCTGTCAGGATTTCATTGTTCTCTAGAATCATTTAAAACTTCGGAGCGTCCTCCAGCATGGATTCATGGACATAGTTAGAGACAATCAAATGAGATGATTTCATTAATGATACAAATTAGGTTGTGCCTTACTCATCTACTTCATTTCTAGGTGAGCATTGATCGAACCTTGTGGTCTCTCCATATTCCTTTATGGAGCCACGTCCTCAACTACACTTCCACCAAGTGTAGTTGCAACACCTCAGTCTATGGTGTACCCCACATTGATGATTTCTAACCTTGAAGGAAGATCTGCAGCTGGTATGTGTGCTCTTGTCACTTTAGAGACATCAGTGTACATTCTGAAAATTGATTATTCTTTGTCACTTCATATTTACAGTTGTGGAGTACAAGAATCAATATGAGACACAGAGGGAATATACCACGACAATTCCTGTCGTTCCCTTAGAAAATACGTTTTATTATCTCCCCATAACGACGAGAAGACTGTCTCATTATAATGACACCCGCAAATCTATCGGTAAAGATCTCCTCCAAAGGTTTTAAATATGCAGATAATTGTTTGGAACTCATTTCCAACATAACTACTTAACAGTTTTGAAGACCCATCATAGTACGATATGGAGTCATAATGGCACATGTATAGTGCAACCAAAAATGCATAAGAACACGAATGTCAGGCTTACATCCAGTTACCAACTGGTATGCAAAAAAAAAAAGGTTGACTTATATTAGGGTCTAAAAACGAATTATGTAAAGATGCACGTAATATTGCATATCCCCAAAGCAATAAAAGGTAGGTTGGTACGCATAACCTATTCCTTAGACACCATCTGTAACCTTTGATGATAGCTTTTGCGAGACCATGGTGTATAGGATTCTCTACATTGATCCTATTAAACATGCAATAACCATCAAGTCCTTTTGATGTATACTCTCCGGCATTTAAAAGGGGTGGTAAACCCTTACATGTATAATATGTGCTAGTAGTTTCCCAAACGCAACATTTCTCAGGAACTGTAACTAGTCCAAAGTGTGAAAACATCCACCAGAGCCATAAGTCACTTTAATGGTCTGCATTATGCGTGGATACATTTCTAGATCACCTTATTTTCTTTGTAATATAGGTTGTTTACCATTTTCATCTTCGGATGGTCTCAATCCTTTTTATAATAGACTTTGTAAAATGAGTGATGTGTTTCCTTACTTTAAAAGCATAATGGGAACTAGGGGATGGTGCATCTAGTTCTTTAGAGTACACTTATTGAGATATATGTCGTCATTTCGCATTCTGTCAATCTTTCTCCCGTTTTTGTTCACTCAAATAAAGTGATGTTTGTATAAGTCCTTTCAAAACGATCATCATGTCACAACCAAAGTTGCTTTATGGTTATGTCCAAATCCTGTATGATTCAATTCCGAACATTTCATCATCGGAGTCATATGGATTCAATAATCCAAATACTATAGTGATTTACATTTCACTAGATTAACTTGACTCATTAGTTTACCTAAAATATATTTCCTTCCAAATATATTAGAGACTATAAAAGATGAAATCAATTACATTCTCATCATTGTGAGGTTCCACATGATATCCATTTGCATGGGTTTCTTTGGAATTTAACAAGGTGATTAGCTTTCGGTATATATAGAGCTTTGGTGACTTTTAATCTTTGTTCCATCTTGGAAACAAAATTTGAGGAGTGTTTCGCTCGATGATCCAATCATCGTAGTCACATTATAAGGAACTAGTTGAAAAACTAGTATATATTCCTTAAATTAGTGGGAGAAAAATCACTATCAGTTAGACATTGAGTGTTGAGAGATTTAAAAAGTGGTGTGGCCTTATTACGTAACAAAAGTGGGATTCAACTCAAGTAGAGTGAATATATGTTACATTTCAGGGGGGATGATATATTTTTCAACCAGATATATCTCAAGTGCTTTAAAGAATTTATGTCTCGTGGGAATGATGTACTTTTCACTCCATAAGCGCAGACATTGGATCTAGTTCAATTAAATAGGCAATTAGCCAAGCAAAGTTCTTCTTGCCAATAAAGTTGACGTCTAAAGTATGATCTTCCTACGAAAATCGATTGCTACTATGGTAATTGCATTACATTGCTTGTACCAATACCAGTAACAAGATTCATTCCCAACTCTTTTGTTTTGATGCGAGTTAGAATTACATCTTAGCTTGATCTTATGTTCGGTTGATACCTGTACTTTGGTGTCATTACTACCGGGTACAAAAATACATATTTGTCTCATAATATATATATGTCCCTTTTCACATGCTTCACATGAGACAGTACCCCTGACCCTCATTACTTCCGGATTCTTTCTATTTTCAATTTTTCAATAATTAGCTTAATTTGAGAAATTTCTTCATCTCAACGGGTCAAGAGAATCTCCCTTTGCATGTCAACCACTAACTTTAGGTTGAATAGTTTACCAAAGATAGTGAATCTCTTGTTTGCATACTTTAACATATACTGACCCATATCACTTTTTGTGAGTTCTTTAACAAAATTTGGGATACATGTGTTTTGAAACACAAGGGTATATATATCTCCACCTTTTAGACAGTGCGTTGTCATTGGTAGAAGTTTTGATATAGGATATATTCCTTTTCCACAAAGAAATGGTTTCCACATCAAAAACATAATAATGGTGCTCAAGTACTTTTGAGTCCAAAATATCATTTTTGAGTCGAGTTGGGTCCAACTATAAAGGAATTTAATAAAGAACATTAATATGGCTAAATTCAGTTTAATAATCCAAAAACCAAACTTCTTTTTGGTTGCAATGGATGTTTAGAAACCCGATTTCTTGATGGTTCTAACGGTGAATCGTTCAAGTTACAGTCCAATTAATGATCAATACCCCGGTAAGAATTATCAATACTTAGTCAACATACCAACAATACCGTCATACTTCATACGTTATCAAAGTTTGCAATCAAACAGTACGAAAATGTATGATAGTATAATATTAAGCATACGTTGCAAAAATGCCATGGGAGAAGAAAGGCATTACATTTACTTGATTTACAAAAGTAATAAACAAGGATTCTTACATTAAACACATTAATTATTTTATCGCTACATTTTAGAATAAACATGTTAAGAAAAACAAACAACAACGAAAAGACGGACAGTGGGGGTGGAGTACATCAAAATAAATCAAAACACATAATAAAAAATAAAATAGACTAAAATACGTATAAGACGAATTAACATAGGTGATGCAGTACAATGGATTACTAGCACATATATGTATTTATAGTTGCAGTAAAGATATTTTGTCACAATCATCATGGATTAAAAGAATAGAGAAAAGTTGTTCCCTGTTATAAACGTGTATTGCACGGGTTGTAATCTAGGGAATATCTAGGGTTTTACATTAATTTTATTTAGATGCCCTTGTGTCTTGCCTATATAAATAGAGGTTGTATTCTCCTTTTACCGAACACACAATAATAAGAATTCTTCTTACCTCTATACTTTCTCTGTATTTTTCTTTGTGTCACATTACGTCATCAGCAACGAGCTCACCAACTGAGTGGTAATCCTTTATTCTCTCCTGTCAAACTTTTTTTTTCTTTTATCAGTCAAAGGCATCCATGTACGTTGCGTATTACGTGATGCAGAAAAGAAAATAAATAAAAACAGTACAACCGTTTACCTTTTTAGGTTTCTGTTCTTTATGGTGTTTGATATCAATGAGTACTCACGATATATCAAATTACAGGGTTTTTATTGACCTGCAAAGTCTCTTTCGTGAATAGTATTTTTTTATACACATCTGTACCTAACTTTGATAGCAAACCGCTGCTACTATACACAATAACTTTATTTTATTTTTTTTCTTTGCTTTCTTCTTTGTTCATACACCGGATGCTAGGCATGTGAAGGTGACAACTCTCAGCATTTTTTCTTTATAATTCTTTTTGAGTCTTTGTTCTCTCTACGATTCAATGATTAGATTATTATTTATTTACCTATAGCAGACTTACAACTTGCAAGCACTTTTATATTTTTCATGCTACAGTGCTACAGCCATGTGAAGTCAACCGAAGCTTGCTATAGCTTTTGACTTGGAACGATTAGAGCACTAATATTGAAAAGCACAATCTGCTTTTGTTTTTGATTTTTACATCGTTCTGTTTTTTAGCTCCTCGGGTTTCGTGAAGTATTTTTTTATGTATTGTATAATGTTATCAATTTCGTATTATTTTACTAACAATATTTGTTTATGCTTGAAGTGTGTCTGTATGTTTAATATTTATTGGTCATGTCTAGCTATGCCGTCTAACCAATAATTATTTCTTTGATATTGTTAATTTAATTTTATTATTTATTGTGTCACGTTCAATATTTTTTATTTTTATATTCAGACAATGTCCAAACTCTCTAATCTGGACTTCATGACCCTTGACATTACTGGAAAGAACTATTTGTCATGGATTTTGGATGCAGAAGTGCACCTTAGTGCAAAGACTTTGGGAAACATTATTGTTTTGAACAACAAAGAATCCCCTGAGGATGGCTCCAAAGCCTTAATATTTCTCCGTCATCACCTTGACGAGGCTTTGAAGTACCAATATCTTACGATGAAAGACCCGTACACTTTGTGGACAGAGCTGAAAGATCGTTTTGATCATCAGAAAACAGTGATTATACCTCGTGCAAGGTATGAGTGGATGCATCTGCACCTTCAAGACTTCAAGAGTGTAAGTGCATACAACTCAGCACTTTTTCAAGTTGTCTGTCATTTAAAACTATGCGGCGAAACAGTTACTGATGTTGATCTTCTGGAGAAGACTTACTCCACCTTTCATGCTTCAAACATTTTGATTCAACAATAATATCGTGAAAGGCAGTTTAAGAAATATTCTGAGCTTATCTCTTGCCTTCTAGTAGCTGAGTAGTATAATGAGTTTCTACTCAAGAACCATCAAAGTCACCCAGCAGGTTCAACAGTTTCTCCAGAGATGAACGCTACAGAAAGTCGGCAATGCCCCTGAAAGCCGTGGGAAAGGACACAGACGTTGGTTAAGAATGTTTTCCCAAAACACAAAAGGGGAAGAAGAATGTTTTCCCAAAACACAAAGGCAAAAGCTCGCAAAGCCACTCAAAGCACCATGAATCTGTCTGCCACCGTTGTGGTTCACCAGGGCACTGGGAAAATGTTTGCCGTACTACAAGGCACCTTGTTGATCTTTATCAGGCGTCTATTAAACAAAAGGAAAAGAAGGTTGAAACCAATTTTGCCCAATATGACATACCAATGGATATTGCCCATCTTGATATTTCTGACTTCAAGAATGATGGAAATGAGATTGAAGACATGGATTCCTTCCTTAAGGATATCTGAGTTTATTTTTTTTGTGATAAGTTCGTTTTAGTAGATTGAGTAGTATTTTGGTTTGAAAAAGTGACAATGTTTTGTCATATTTTTTTAGAGATTGTTTTTCTTTTAGGCAGTTGATTTTAATGTATTAGTTATTGAAATTCTCTTTAGTAATGAAATTATTTCCTTAGTATTTATTCTCCATAACTTATATTATTATCTTTATTTTTCTAAAGGGATATGGATATTGCTAATGGAAAGCCTAAAACAAGTGACGAAGATATATGTCTTGTTGATAGTGCAACAACGCACACAATTTTTCGTAACAAAAGGTTTTTCTCCCATTTAATGTTGGCTACGACCAATGTTACTACAATTTCAGGGACTTCTAATCTTGTTGAGGGACATGGAAAAACATCGATAATTCTCCCTAATGGTACAAAAATCCATGTCCAAGATGCATTATTTTCAACAAGATCTAAACGCAACTTGTTGAGTTTTAAAGACATTCGTCTTAATGGGTATCATATTGAAACAATAAATGACGCTAACAAAGAGTATTTATGCATTACTGTCATTGTCTCAGGTAAGGAACAAGTCCTAGAAAAGCTTCCATCTTTGTCTTCTGGATTATATCACACTATCCTAATAGAATCACATGTTGTGAGTCATCCTAAGACTTCTGATCCGGTGTTTTTAAACTTTGGCATGAACGTTTGGGTCATCCGGGATCAACTATGATGCGTCGAGTTATTGAAAACTCATATGGACATCCTCTAAATAGACTAAAAGTCTTATAATTTAATGATTGTCCATTCATCGCTTGTTATCAAGGAAAATTGATTATTAGGCCATCATTGATGAAAGTTGGCATCAAATCACCTAATTTTCTGCAACGAATTCAAGGTGATATATGTGGATCAATTCACCCTTCGTGTGTACCATTTCATTATTTTATGGTTCTTATTGATGCTTCAACACGATGGTCACATGTTTGCTTACTTTCGACTCGTACTGTTGCATTTGCAAGACTTCTTGCACAAATTATTAAGTTACGAGCTCAGTTTCCAGATTTTCCTATTAAAACTATTCGTCTTGATAATGCTGGTGAATTTACCTCTAAAACATTTAATGATTATTGCATGTCAATTGGCATTGATGTTGAACACTCCATCGCTCACGTGCACACTCAAAATGGCTTAGGGGAATCATTTATTAAGTGCTTACATTTGATTGCCCGACCATTAATATTAAGGTCTAACTTGCCATTTTCAGCATGGGGTCATGCAATATTACATGCTGCAGCATTGGTCCGTATAAGACCAACCATCTATCAAAAACACTCACATGTACAACTCATATATGGGCATCCACCAAATATCTCTCATCTTCGAACTTTTGGTTGTGCTGTGTATGTTCCCATTGCTCCACCACAGAGAGCGAAAATGGGTCCTCAACGTAGACTTGGCATATATGTTGGCTATGACTCTCCATCTATCATTCGGTATTTAGAATCTCAAACAGGAGATGTTTTGAAAGCAAGATTTGCTGATTGCCAATTTGATGAATCAAATTTCCCGTCGTTAGGGGGAGATAAGCCAAAACTTGAGGAACACCGTGAAATTTCATGGAATACACCATCATTAGCCCACTTTGATCCTCGTACAAAACAATGTGAACTTGAGGTTCAAAGAATCATTCATTTGAAAAATATTGCAAACCAAATGCCTGATGCATTAACTGATACAGGTAAGGTAACAAAATCACATATACCTGATGCAAATACTCCTGCGAGAGTAAGTATCCCAGAAGGACATCATGATAATCAGTCCACGATACGCTTAAAGCGTGGAAGACCTCTTGGTGCAAAGGATTTAGTTCCGCGGAAAAAGAGATCAGTAGTTGGCATTCCGAAAAAAGCCATTCTCTCTGAAACATTGATTGATCAATCAAATACTGATACACAGGTTGCACCTGAAGAAGCACATGTACCTCAAAACAATGAGATCTCTATAAACTATGTTGGTACAAGACAAAACTGGGATATGAATACAATTATTCCTGATAGTAAATTTGCTTTTACAGTTGCTTTGGATATCATTGAAAATATTGATGATCCTGAACCACAATCTATCGAAGAATGTCGTCGTTAAAAAGATTGGCCTAAGTGGGAGGTTGCAATCCAAGCAGAGTACAACTCATTAGTAAAATGTGGAGTCCTTGGTCCTGTTATTGTAACTCCTGAAAATGTAAAAGTTGTCGGATACAAATGGTATTCATACGAAAACGTAACAAGAAAAATGAAATTGTGAGATATAAATCTCAACTCGTTGCACAAGGTTTTTCACAAAGACCAGGTATTGATTATCAAGAAACTTATTCTCCAGTGATGGATGCCATCACATTCCGGTTTCTTATTAGTTTGGCAGCTTCAGAAAAGCTTGAAATGCGTCTTATGGATGTAGTTACAGCTTATCTTTATGGGTCACTTGATAGTGACATTTATATGAAACTTCCCGAGGGATTTCGTATGCCTGAAGCAGACAAGTCCAAAGATCGTAGTGTATATGGTATAATCGCCTTAGTGAATATTTACTGAAAGAGGGATATACGAATAATGCTATTTGTCCATGTGTTTTCATTAATAAATCCAATTCTGGGTTTGCTATTATTGCAGTATACGTTGATGATCTAAATCTTGTTAGAACTCCAAAAGAACTCACTGAAACTGCTGCTTACTTGCACAAGGAATTTGAGATGAAAGATCTTGGTAAAACTAAGTATTGTCTTGGTTTACAAATTGAGCATGTCTCAAATGGGATATTTGTCCATCAATCTACTTACACAAAATAAATCTTAAAACGATTTTATATGGACAAAGCACATCCATTGAGTTCCCCCATGGTTGTGAGATCACTTGACGTGAATAAAGACCCATTTCGACCTAAAGAAGATGGTGAAGAACTTCTTGGTCCTAAAGTGCCATATCTAAGTGCAGTTGGTGCTCTTATGTATCTTGCAAATTGCACAAGGCCAGATATTGCATTTTCAGTTAATCTGATAGCTAGATACAGTTCTGCTCCAACTCTGAGACACTGGAATGGAATCAAGCACTTATTACGTTATCTTAGTGGCACTATTGATTTAGGTTTGTTTTACCCTTATGAATCTAAATCGAAACTAATTGGGTACGCAGATGCAGGTTATCTTTCAGATCCATACAAAGAACGATCACAAACTGGGTATTTGTTTACTTATGGAGATACATCTATATCTTGGAGGTCAGTGAAGCAAACAATTTCAACTACATCTACAAATCATTCTGGACTACTAGCAATCCATGAAGCAAGCCGTGATAGCGCCTGTTTAAGGTCAGTAATACATCATATTCAGGAATCATGTGGACTTCCTTTAACTAAAGATTCACCAACAATATTATACGAAGACAATACTGCTTGCACTGCACAACTAAAGGAAGGATTTATCAAAGGTGACCGAATAAAGCACATAAGTCTGAAGTTTTTTTTCTCATATGATCTACAAAATGATGGTGTGATTGATATCCAAACAAGTACATTCAAGTCACAATCTAGCAGACCTCTTCACTAAAGCATTACCAACTTCTACATTCAAGAAATTAGTTCACAAGATTGGAATGCGTCAACTTAAAGATTTGTAGGCCAAGATTTCGCTTAAGTATCCATCAGGGGGAGCATCATTAGGACTTAAACGCGATGTACTCTTTCCTTCGTCAAGGTTTGTCCCACTGGGTTTACTTGTCAAGGTTTTAATGAGGCAGCATATGCGTGTCCAACACTATTCTAAGTCTCACATATTTTAGGTTTTTTCTCTCTTGATTTTCCTGATATATTTTGTGACTTACACAGTGGTCATCAGGGGGAGTATTATAAACGTGTATTGTACGGGTTGTAATCTAGGGAGTATCTAGGGTTTTACGTTTATTTTACTTAGATGCCCTTGTGTCTAGCCTATATAAATAGAGGTTGTATTCTCCTTTTACCGAACACACAATAATAAGAATTCTTCTTATCTCTCTACTTTCTCTGTCTTTTTCTTTGTGTCACACTATTCCCCATATTTAATTTAATTCTTTATAACAGAAGAATCTGAAAAAACACACATAATAGCAAGAGTAAATATCATGGCAAAATCAGATAGCAACAACCACTATATATATATATATTATAACAAAAAAAATCAATCTAAAGAGAAAACGTATGACAAAGAAAAATATGCCAGAAAAAATTAAATACGAAGATGAAACATATGTATCATTATAAATCACATAGGACAAAATCATGGAATCACTTCATGTATACAGTTATTGTCAAATATGGTAGATACAAAAAAACCCGTATGATATCAAATCTATACAAGCATCAGGACTATGTACATGGTATAATCATGGCACACACAAAAATAAAATGAATTGAGTGTTGTATCAACCAAAGGCATATATAAAATAAAGTTAAGCATAGGCATGTATATGATGTACATGGAAGTAAAGAAAATTACATAGCAGATAAATAGTTAGGCAAGCATTGATCGTGTCTAGTAAAAAAAGAATATAGTTAATCTTTTAATGTACACCTTTTGCGACAGAACAGACAGAGGTGGAGGATCTAGACATGGGTTCACTGGACCGATTTGGACTAGACAGGGATTTCCTTTCATAGACTTTCTTCTTTATCCTCGTATTAGGGATTGCACAAAAAAAATCTTAAAACAATTTTATATGAACAAAGCACATCCATTGAGTTCCCCCATGGTTGTGAGATCACTTGACGTGAATAAAGACCCATTTCGACCTAAAGAAGATGGTGAAGAACTTCTTGGTCCTGAAGTGCCATATCTAAGTGCAATTGGTGCTCTTATGTATCTTGCAAATTGCACAAGGCCAGATATTGCATTTTCAGTTGATATGATAGCTAGATACAGTTCTGCTCCAACTCTGAGACACTAGAATGGAATCAAGCACTTATTACGTTATCTTAGTGGCACTATTGATTTAGGTATGTTTTACCCTTATAAATCTAAATCGAAACTAATTGGGTACGCATATGCAGGTTATCTTTCAGATCCATACAAAGGACGATCACAAACTGGGTATTTGTTTACTTATGGAGATACATCTATATATTGGTGGTCAGTGAAGCAAACAATTTCAACTACATCTACAAATCATTATGGACTACTAGCAATCCATGAAGCAAGCCGTGAGAGCGTCTGGTTAAGGTCAATAATACATCATATTCAGGAATCATGTGGACTTCCTTTAACTAAAGATTCACCAACAATATTATACGAAGACAATACTGCTTGCATTGCACCACTAAAGGAAGGATTTATCAAAGGTGATCGAATAAAGCACATCAGTCCGAAGTTCTTTTTCTCATATGATCTACAAAATGATGGTGTGATTGATATCCAACAAGTACGTTCAAGTCACAATCTAGCAGACCTCTTCACTAAAGCATTACCAACTTCTACATTCAAGAAATTAGTTCACAAGATTGCAATGCGTCGACTTAAAGATTTGTAGGCCAAGATTTCACTTAAGTATCCATCAGGGGAGCATCATTAGGACTTAAACGCGATGTACTCTTTCCTTCGTCAAGGTTTGTCCCAATGGTTTACTTGTCAAGGTTTTAATGAGGCAGCATATGCGTGTCCAACACTATTTTAAGTCTCACATATTTCAGGTTTTTTCTCTCTTGATTTTCCTGATATATTTTGTGACTTACACAGTGGTCATCAGGGGGAGTGTTATAAACGTGTATTGCACGGGTTATAATCTAGGGAGTATCTAGGGTTTTACGTTTATTTTACTTAGATGCCCTTGTGTCTAGCCTATATAAATAGATGTTGTATTCTCCTTTTACCGAACACACAATAATAAGAATTCTTCTTATCTCTCTACTTTCTCTGTCTTTTTCTTTGTGTCACATTATTCCCCATATTTAATTTAATTCTTTATAACAGAAGAATCTGAAAAAAAACACACATAATAGCAAGAGTAAATATCATGGCAAAATCAGATAACAACAACCACTATATATATTATAATAAAAAAAATCAATCTAAAGAGAAAACGTATGACAAAGACAAATATGCCAGACAAAATTAAATGCGAAGATGAAACGTATGTATCATTACAAATCACATAGGACAAAATCATGGAATCACTTCATGTATACAGTTATTGTCAAATATGGCAGATAAAAAAAATCCGTATGATATCAAATCTATACAAGCATCAGGACTATGTATATGGTATAATCATGGCACACACAAAAATAAAATGAATTAAGTGTTGTGTCAACCAAAAGCATATATAAAATAAAGTTAAGCATAGGCATGTATACGATGTACATGGAAGTAAAGCAATTTAGATAGCAGATAACTAATTAGGCAAGCATTGATCGTGTCTAGTAAAAAAAGAATATAGTTAATCTTTTAATGTACACCTTTTGCGACAGAACAGACAGAGGTGGAGGATCTGGACATGGGTTCACTGGACCGATTTGGACTAGACATAGATTTTCCTTTCAGAGACTTTCTTCTTTCTCCTCGTATCGTCTCCTCGGATTTTCACCGAACAGGAACAGAATTCCCTCCCAACAGATTAACACGGTGTACATAGGGCATATTAGTACATAATATGATCATATATACGCTCACAACAATCACACAGCACAACCAGGTGAAGAGAGAACGAAAAAAATAAAAAACATATTCAGATTTATATATATTTTTTTTTCAAATCAACATATTTCCTTTATTTTATTTTATTTTCTCTTTTTTCAAATAACTTGTGTTTATAATCCATATAGAAAAATAAATAATCAATCGATCCATTTTAGCTCAGCGGTATAGCTTCGTGCATGATAACGTGTTGGAGTAATAATGAGAAAAGAGAGAAAAGGAAGAGAATAACTTTCTATTAGCCAGAGAGGAAAAAACCTATTACACATGTATAATATTCTATTTATACAAGAGAAGGGAAAACCCTAGTATTCTAATGGACCGCATATCCATGGGCCATAGGCCCTGTAACAAGAGAGTCTTTATGATACAAAATTAGTGGATTTTTAGAGAGTTTTTGTTATCTATAGAGATAAAAAAAAAGTAACCCACATTTGGGGTATCCTCCCAAAACTTGGGGGATACTAATGGTTATATGGAGATGGATCTTGGCTAAGGGGGTATTTTTTAGTGATGAAATGTCCATACTGCCCTTTATCCTAGTAAAAATAAAAAGAAAACCTATAAAACCTAAATCAGTTTAACCTTTGGTATACCCTTTCATTCTCACTTGCCGGATTCTCCTCTTCTTACATAATTTCTTCATTCATTGTCAATTAATTGAGGATTCTAAAAAAAATCGCCGATTAATACCGTTGTTAGTACCTAAAAATTACTTCTAGAAAAAATAATGTACCGTCGAGGTACTTTCTTTAGGTTCATACAAGACAAGTCTAAACCAAGAAAATGGTTGTTCCGTCATGCTTAAGTCGCCAGGAAAAGATGGGTTGATCTTAGGGGAGGGAAGTACAGAAAGTTGAGAAATTGCAGTGGTTATGAATTATGTGTAAGGGTGTTGAACTATGAAATTACAGAGCTTCTGAATGATAAGCTTGTTCTTTTTTCTGAATAGACGAATGAGCCTATTTATAGTAGTTAGGATACATACTTCTTTTCCTCATAAATAATGGAGGTATTGAAAGGATGTAAAAATGGAGCTAAATTGTAGAGGTAATAGTAAGGTTCATTATGTTTGGGAAGTTTCTGGAAACTTTTAGACCATTACTTCATCATCTCTTCAACTGTTCTAAACCGTCACCGCTACTCGTCACTTTATTATAATGGGGTGTTATCATGTCGCATAACCCCCCATGTGACATGTCTTGATATTTCGTAAGATTTAGTGGAGTCATGTACTACCTCTTACTTTGGGTAAGCCATAACTATGATGTGCTAGATGTCACCTCTGGATACATTGATTAATATTGAGGCTCAACAAAATGACACTGAACCTCTAACGACTCACATTTTAGAAAACCTATTGAATATTGGATGGTTATGGCCAACAAGTAGAAAGGCCACAATGTCGTGACATGTACATGATCGAGAAAAGTATGCCACAGTGTCGTGGCATGGCCATGGCCGAAAAAAGTATGCCACGATGTTGTGGAATGGACATGGCATGTAGAAGAGATGGTCACGACAGCGTGGCCGTGGCATGGCCATGGCTTGTAGAGGACATGGCCACGATATCATGGTCGTGGTTTGGCCATGGCCTGTAGAGGAGATAGCCAATGCAGCGTGTCGTAGCTTAGCCATGGCCTGTAGAGGAGATGTCCATGGCATCGTGGTCATGGATTTTCCATGGCCTATAAAGTAAATGGACAAGGCAGCATGGCCTTGGCATGGTCATGTTTTGAAGAGGAGATGGACATGGCATGTAGATGAGATGGACACGACAACATGGTCGTGGCTTGGCCATGACATGTAGAGGAGATGGTCACGGTAGTGTGATCGTGGATTGGTCATAGCCAGTAGAGGAGAAGGCCACGAAAATGTGGTCGTGGCTTGTAGAGGAGAAGGCCACGGCGGAGTTGCCATGGCTTGTCCATGAACGGGTAATAATACAGTTTCGTGGTCATAGCTTTGTATGTTATAAAATCGCCATGGATATGCCACGACTGTGGTCGTGGCTTGGATAGCCATGGCGTAGACATAACCTAGCAAGGGAATGCCATGGCACCATGATCGTGACATGGAAGGTGGCGGCATATATACATCATGTTCAAGTATTCAGTCGTGGAGTCGCAGGTTAGATATTGGTATCATTTAAGGATAAAGTCGCAGGTTAGATATTGGTATCATTTAAGGATAAGAGTATGTTCCAAACGTGTATTTTGTATAGTCAGAAACCATCTGGATGGAAGTTGCAAATATCACCAGTTGCATCTTGAGGACAATATTACTTTATACTAGCGGTCAATCCGTCTAGGAGCTGTCCAATCGGTTTGATAGAAGTGAGTACATTACAAGTACAGAAATACTGCACAAATATACATAGGACGCCGAAAGTTCAACTGGGTGAAGCCATAACACATATATACTCATAGATATGTCTCTGTTATATGTTCAGAGGCAAATTTATAAAATTTTGCCCTTATTAGAATACCATTATCTATAAAAATGAGATCGCGAATCAAACAATGACAAAGGGATTGCATTAATCCTGGAATCGTAATTACGGCTCAAAAGAAACAAAAACAAGTTGTAATTGGAAATCAAGAAGAGAAAAGGAACTCGGACGATCAACTGCTCAGTCAAATGGCTTCGGTGAGAAAGTAAGTGATACCCAACCATTTGCAATAAAAAATAATTGAACTTTGAATTCAGTTACAGTGTCTTAGTCAGTATTGATTGCATGATGAAATCAACGCCGGCTGAGTTGTCGGTATAAAAAATTTAGGATCAAAACAATATCGATTCTTCAGTCGGTATAGAATTTTAGGTTAAATTTAATGCCGACTTTTGAGTCGGCATAGAGTTTTAGGTTGATTTCTACGCAAACAAATACACCAAATATCTGGTTTTAAATTGTTGTCTGTCGGTATTGTCAAATTCATTTTTGCAATTCGGACAGCTTACTGGAACAGTCAATATAGTTAATAAAATCTACGAAACAATGTTGATAGTGGGTCAATATCTCTGGATTGAAATTAGACACTCTCGGCATTGTTTGTACAAAATTATCAATATCGATTGGGTGTCATAGCAATGCCGACTAAAGATTTCCAATGGAGACTTGTGTATCTTTTAATGCGGACTCGTTTCTTTTGTACGCCGACTTTTTTTTTACGCCGACTTTGGGTTCTAAAATGCATAGTTTTGATGGATAGTTTGTGATGTATGTTTTTTAGTTTAGGGCCAAGAATAAATGATCAAAGGAACTTGCATCCTTGAAAGGATAAGATACTGCCTCTACTCATGGGTCTCTTCCAAATCATCATGGTACTCGTAAACGATTGGGAGCAAGCAATTGAGGTACCAATCATGTGGAGCCACTAAGGAATCGTATCATCGTATCAATCAGGGATCATACGAGTTGGGATGAAGATCTCAGGAGGAAGACGAATACATTCTCGTAGAAGAAATAGTTCAACACAAGGAGGAGGACAAGACAAAAAAAGGTAAAGGATTACCAATGAAGGAAAAGATAAGTTATATACCTGTTGTTGATCTTATGCTACCTAACCACGATGATGACCATTTTTGGGGTGAAATAAATGATGATGAACTCTTATTCTGGTACAAGGATTTGTTGGCTCATATCATTTATAAAACATATGTAAGATTATCTGTTTTATCATATTTCTTTAGTGTATTATTAATAATATTTTATGATCATTTATATATGTTTGTTTTGCACTTTATCGTTTTGTAAGATCATACGAATGCAATATGTATGTTTAGACACCAACTGATGCATGCATGGATTTGGATAAGGAATTTCAAGGTATAAGAGATCTAGTTGAAGCATTCGAGTTGTATCATGTGGTCGTCTCACATGGAGTATAATGTTGTCAGTGTTAATTGTTTCACACAGAGGTTTTATGGAGAAACTGATACCTTGCACTTTCCATGTGGGGAGATGACCATAATCCTCGATGATGCTCATCAAATTCTAGGTGTTCAAGTTACTGGTAAAACTGTTTCTGGACGAAATTATACCAAGGATCTTGACAAGGACCAGTTGCACATTCTTACCTTGAAGTTATTTGGTTGGTACAAAGACACTTTAGAAGAAATGTTACATAAAAACGAGAGTTACAAGATCAGGACGTCCAGGCCAACAACGTTAAATGATACATTTAGAGGGACAAAGGAGAAAGGATCACATGGAAGGCCCTTCGACGTTCGTCGCACAACCATTGGATATTTGTTATATGTCTTGGGCATTAAGATATTCCTTGACACTAGTGGAAATCGTGTGAATGCAAACTTCCTACAGTTGTTGGATCCTTTGGAAGATGTATGCATGATACCTATGACTTATTTATCTTGGTGACTATTATTATAGAGGCGGAATTCAGAATAATAATAGACAGAAACTTAGAAAACAGAAGAAGATGACAAATTTATTGACAGGCTCCTATTTTACAAGATCTAATAGTGGCTCGTAGCTGTAGGATGTACCAAATTTAAGGGACGTGATTTAATCAATATGATCAAAAAAATTCGGGTTAACCCGTGATCTATAAATGTTTTCGTATCATTTTTATTTCTCAGGTGAACTCTCCTCTAATTCCTTCATTCTTTCATTCTCAGTTTCTCCGCTAAAACCTCTGTATACCGCAGAATTAGATCAGGAATAGGTATGCTTAATTTAATTTTAAGAAAAAAAATGGGTTCATGAAACATTTTATCAAAGTTGCTTTGATTGTATGAATTTGTTTCATGTGATTTTCAAGTTTGATTTACGACTCTTTACCCATAGTATAATCAATATTTCATGATGGAATAGGCAGAAAATTGATTAAAGAAAAATTGTACTATTAAACTTTTGGAACCCTAAATCTGTATGTAAGTTTTCCCCTAAATCCAAATTTGTCTTTGGATTCGTTTTACTCAATTAAGTTAATCAGTTGGAATTTTTAACTCATCGTCCATGTTAATATTAATATATTTTTTTTAGGTTTGATTCATTAATTTGATCTTGGTTTAGTTACAGTAGGGGTTGATTTAAAGAAAACATCAAAAAGGAAGAAGAAAGGTAGGACAGAAAGAGAGAAGAGGGAGTAGTAAACCAGAGAGACACTAAATGGGTAAAGAGTTGGATCTGTAAAATTTTAGTTAGTTTGATTAAATGGTGGCCATTAATTTTCATACATCCAATGATTATGAGCCATTAGATATTGTAAAATTGGAGCCTGTCAATAGATCCGTCATATTCGAAGAAAATATCTTCTCTAGATTATGAACAAGAAAATGATTACAAAGACAAGTTCATGGAATACGTGCAGATACAACCAGCTGATGCTGATATAGCCCCCAAGAAAAGGATAAAACTACCTCAAGACGGCAAATACATCAACATGATCACCTTCTCCAGCGGAGGTCAGGAAGAGCTAATCGAAGACATCCTCGAGTTAGCTCGAAACAGAAGAAAGCTAGAAGCCCACGAGGTATTCAAGCTAAGTGGACCTCCTACAAGCACTTGGGAAGAATAGATGGCTACGCCATTAACATTCTCAACAAGACACGTGAATCAGGAAGTCGAGATGCACAACGATCCACTTGTGATCACTCTTCCAATTCATGGATGGAACGTTACGAAGGTCCTCGTTGATGGGGGCAGCTCGTTAAATGTATTTTTTTTACGAACCCTACCTACGTATGGGTTTGACAGTTGAGCAAATGGATTCATCCACTTGCACAATATACAGTTTCAACGGAGCAGTCTCTAGACCAAAAGGATAAATTGTCTTACAGGTACGCGCAAGACCCTTAGTAACCAATACAAGGTTCTGTGTTGTAGAAGCACCTTCGCCCTACACCGTAATCATGGGAAGACTATGGGTCCATCGATTACGAGGAACAACTTCGACATATCACCAACACCTATGATTCCCTACACCCATGGGTGAAATAGAAATCAAAGGTGACCAGCAAGATGCAAGGCTATGCAATCTAGCAGAGGCCAGGCTCAACGAAGAAAGAGATGCTGCCTAACGACATGAAAGGAAAAGACGAAAGGAGAATACCGACGAAGTAAAAGACGAAGGCTTCAAGGTTTCCGAAGCCCCCTCAGTTCAAGACGCAGGCACATCCACCACTCCTGTAGCGGACGTTTCTACCAAATGACAATTACAGAAATGCACTCCTCTACGACCTCAGAAGCAAACCTTCTCACCAGTGGAACCAACAAATAAAATCAACATCGACACTTTGAAGGAACCAAAGATGATCAACATCGGAACTTTGCTAGAAGAAGACGAGGAGATGCAACTACAAAGGCTACTACGGGATTACGCAGATGTCTTTGTGTGGTCAATGGAAGACATGTCAGGAATTGACCCGAATTTGGTCTCCCACCATCTTCGACTCAAACCAGAAATACAACCATTCAAGCAACGTATCCGCAAGGTGGCAGATATCTACCAAGAAGCGGTAGAAAAGGAGTTGCAAAATCTACTAACAGCAGGATTCATACGAGAAGTCAAGTATCCCACGTGGATATCCAACATGGTGATTGTACCTAAGAAGAACGGCGGCGTACACATTTTCATCGATTTTAGAAATCTCAATAAAGCCTGCCCCAAGGACAGCTACCCACCGCCAAACATTGACCAACTAGTCAATGCAACCGAAAGTCACCAGTGACTATCCTTCATGGATGGATACTCCGCTTACAACCAAATCGCCCTTGCAGAAGAAGACCAGGAGCATATTGCGTTCTTTACCCACGAGGCTTGTATTTCTATACAAGGATGCCTTTTGGACTAAAGAACGTGGGGGCAACATACCAGCGATTGGTAGACAGAATCTACAAGCCATGGATAGGCAAGATACTGGAGGTCTACGTGGAAGATATGCTTGTCAACATCAAAGAGGCGAAAAACCACTTGTCAAACCTAAGGGAAATATTCGAAGCCATGAGAAACTTTCACATGAAAGTGAACCCGGAGAAATGCACATTCGGAGTAACCTCAGGAAAATTCCTAGGATACTTGGTAATTAAGCGAGGAATAGAAGTGGACCCCGAAAGGGTAATCGCTGTCGTAGGCGTCAAAAATAATTACACTTTCTTACTACTCAAAATATATAATGAAGCAAGGGCAAGAAAGGATCGTTCCCATAGAGAGGTCTTAGATTGTCAGTATGTTTTGGTTTCCTAAAGGTAACAAGGGGGGTTCTCTGATTTTTATGTAAAGGAAAATAAAGTAAAAGCAAACAAAGAAATAAACACGCAAATCAAGGGTGTGAAAATATTGGGTAAAGGTTTCATCTTCAATTGTGAAAAAGTTTTTGAATATATGAATACAATTCGTATTTAATCTCCCTATCATCAAAAGCTCTAGAATACCTTATTGCAAGAATACTCCGTGAATTTCCTAAGTTCATCAAAAAACACAATAGAACTGTGAATGTGAATTCTACCTAAAGAATAACGTAACGCCTTGCGCTAATTAAGTTCAATTCCTAGGAGCATTAAGTTTCAGAAATAGGCTAATCAATGCAATTGTCATACATTGCGCATAACAATTCGGACAAAGGTCAATTTCTACATATGACTACAAGAAAGTATCACTACAATCCGTAATCACATCATGCTACTCGTATTCAAGGTTATCGCTCGATGATGAACCCTAAATTAGCTATAGATACGGATGCGAGTATGAACCCTAAATTAGCTATAGATATGGATGTGATTTCAATCAATACTAGACTCAACTAAAAAAACATTCAATCATATTGCAATAAGTCAATCATGCAATTATTATAAACCGTAGAAAGTGAACGATAATATGGAGAGAAAACTAATTCATCATATCAAAAAGCATGCTTGCAAAATCCGACTACATCTTTAACCAATAACAATAAATTAAGTACTTGTGTTAATGGAGTTTATCACAAAAAGCATAGCAGAAAGCATCGTGTTATAAAACCTAGAACCAAAGTAGAAGATGAGATTCTCCTTTCATGTAGAGAGCCTCCTCTCTTTTTATATGTTTTTCCTCTAGCAGCAAGGTCTAAATTTGGGTCGCATCAAACCCACGGAAAATACAGCTCAAAATTCTTCTAAAACCTGTCCAGAATATGTTAGGCCCACAGCCCAGTTTAACACTTGGCCTGTTGAACTGACAGCATATTTCCAGATTCATTCACTTTCCTCCAACTTGTATTTCCAGCCTTCTTCCCTGCTTAGCTTCAGCACCATCTGCTTGCACCATGGCTTGACTGCAACAACTGAGATTTCAACAGCTCCATAATCTCGCCTGCAATATCCCAACCTCCAGTTGCGCACTTCAGCTCAGCTGCAATATCATCTCATTACCACCATAACTTCCCAGACTGCTCTTAACTCGCCACTGCCTATTTCCACCAGAAACTGCAGCTGTAACTACTCTCTACAACATTTCTTCCTTATATGTAACAACCTATTCTGCTGCTGCAATTATCAGCTCCTGCATCATAACCACTTTCAAGCACAGCTGCAATCTCATTGAACAACACCACCTGCAATGTTATTTCCATACTGCACACCAACTTATGCATCTCCATCCTTGTACATTGAGTCAACAGTAGTAACCTCAGTTGCAAACTTCTCAGCCATCGACTTGAACCTCTGCCAAAACCATCTCTGCAACACTTACTCTCCAAGTTACAGCAGCATCAGTTTCACATCCATTCTCTTGAACCCATCTCTGCAAGATAAGAACCACCAGCCCTGTAAACCTAACATTCATCTAAAACAACTTCATTACCACTAATTTCAGTTCCACCTGCGACTGCATCTGCTCTTGCCAGTTCAGCCGTGTCCTAATCATACATCTAGACCAGCACTTCCATCTGCCATTACTTGCAACTGCAATGCAAAAACTCCCTGCAACATTCAAAAGTTCCACCGGCTTCATGAATCCATTCATTCAATCAACACCAGCTAACCGCTTCACCACCTGCAACTTGAATTCACCTTAATCATCTCTTCCTTGGACTGCACCTTACTTCAATTACCCATTCCTGCAACACCACAGAGAACCCCATTTATGCTTCCGTTGTCTTCTTTGATCATTGCAGCCAACTTCATACTCTTCTTCATCTCGTCACCAGCAACAACACCCTATCTTCTTCTTCATCTCAACAATCGAACCATGGCAACAACTTACTCCATCCACCTCCACTCAAGTCAATGCCTGTAGCTTTATCAACCTGCAAATGCATCTGAAACATGCTTGCAATCTCTTTGTAAAGCCATACATTCTATCTCCAACTACAGCTGCAGCAACATTAGCTCCTCACTCTTGCGTCCTAATTCCACCAGTTTGCAGCTTCATTACCAGAACCTGAACCATCTTAACAGCAGCCGCAACCATCTTCTCAGTCATCACAAGAGCCACCACTGCCTTTTCTCTTAAAGCTTCAATTGATTGCCACCAAATGCATACTTTCAAACCCTAAAATCTCTTTCTCCACCAATTTCACCAATACAGCTGTTGATTCTTCTAATGAGCAAAACCCATCCTCCAACTTCAGATTCTGCAGCAAACCCTAACTCAATACCATCAACAAATCTCTGATTCTCTATCTCAGAACCCTAGTTTCACCATCACTATTAGTTCCATCTCTTCCTTGATTCAACCAACAAACCCATTAACAATTCTTCCTTATCGATCTCCATTTCATTCTCGATCTGTAACAGCAGCCGTAACAAATCCTTGACAGATTCTAACCCACACTTGTACCCTTGAGAATTACCACCTCAAATCTCTTCATTTCTCAGGAACCCACCTCTCTGATTTACCTTCTCAATTCGGACAACAGTAGCAGAAACGAAGTTGGGGGAAAGAAGACTGAGAAACTGATTTCTCAGATTTAGAGTTATGGATTATATCCGTGGGACAGATGGCACCTATCAACTTGATGAGGGTATCCCTGAGTAAAATTGATATCTTCTTTTAACAGTTCTTTTTGGATTTTTGGCTGGTTGTCCCTTATCTTTGGTTTGGCTCCCAGCATCTCTTGCCTGTGAAATGGCGCTTTTCCTTTTTCTCCCAAATTGGATGATTCCTTCTTCTTTTGCTCCAAATGACTCCATGACACCTGATAAACTCAAAATCAATCATAAGATACATTATTTACAAGAAAACTCGCAAAGAAAGCATAAACAATAGATAAATATTAAGGTGTTTAGGACACCTATCAAACTCCCACACACTTAGACTTTGCTAGTCCTCGAGCAAATCAAACAAAATAATTCTAAAACATACATACAACTCCGTGTCGTCGAGGCTACGGTCATACTTAGCACGTATAACAAGCCTTTAAACCCCTAGGTGTCCCTAGTGGACGAGTTTTAGTCTCGTGAAGGTTTACAAGAGGTATACCTACAAAATCTATATTTCTAACTCCATCCACCTGTGACAATTTAAGAATGATACTAAATATTTTTATTAATTGGCATACTATCAATGATTACAAGAGGAAGTACCCACTTTCAAATCCAATTCATACATTAGTGATGTAGCTTCATTCGGAAAGTTGAACACAACCACAGTACTCGGAATCTAATCAACCACAATCACATGAAAAGATTAAGAGGATGGATATAGAAAGTAGATGGTGGCGTACTGTTGACTAAGGTGTACGGTGTTTCCCATATCTGTCTGAAGGTCACTGCCAAAACAAACCTAAAAATCCTATTGGATTAAGCTACTGGTCTGAATACTAATATCAACACGACTGGCATATACAAGGGAACCAGCGGTCGACAAACTTAATTCTAGATCAATTCACTGACATATACAAGGGAACCAGTGATTGATTTTATTCAACACAATAATAATAATATTTTCTTTTTCTTTTTTTTTTTCAAATCGACAACATGATTGGATCTTTTGGATCCAAGCGCATGATTCTTGTCAGCAGATTACATGGTAATTCCCATGGATCCTGCATTCCATGCTTGTTTAGGCGACGAAGACAGGGATAACACACACATATTGCTATCCAAGTGTCAATAATCTATTTTTTTATGTACACCATTTGGTCAAATTGGTCTGGTCTTTATATATATATATATATAGTAACCCAATCACTCTATTTCATTCTAGCAGTGATAACAATTCGATGCTGGTGTCCCACCAAATCACTTAGAGAAACAATAGATAAATATGGAAAAATAAAAAAAGAACGTGATATGGTGAAGACTCCGAGATATGGTGACAACTATCATGTTATTTGTTTTTATATTTAATTTATTTTTATATGAATAGACTCTACTAATGGGTTCCTCAACTCCTACAACCACGATGTTTCCATTAGTGTAAGGCACAAGTTTCTAGACTTATGAGTTTATCATCTCTTTTTTTTCTTCTTTTTTTTAGTTTTTCTACTTTTTTTTTTGGGAAAACTAACAAGGTTAAAAACTCTATATGAGAACACTCCCCCATACTTAAACTTTACATTGTCCTCAATGTAAAATTTAGTCAATCAAAGTAAAGTTCAAGATGGGAAATTCATAACATGATATATATACACAATAAGAAAATAAAATGCATAATAAAAACTGATACTCCAACTCATAGCTATTTCTGAACAATAGAGGATAAACACTAAACAAGCTATTTAGTTGGCATCTAATCCCAACTCAGCCAATATATATCTCATCGTCAAGAAAAAATTCCATCTACTTAGAAAGGCTAGTGTTTATTCTAAATTGTTCAAAAATCTCTAAAAGTTGGAGTTTTGATATGCAAATATCCAAAATAAGAAAATAAAGATAAAAGACTTGAGAAATAAAAAGATAGAAATAGATACACAAAATCAGTGGGTTGCTTCCCATTTAGCGCTTGGTTTAAAGTCTTCAGCCCGACTTGCAAGACGAATTCTTCATACACCAACAATCGGAAAAGTTGGGGATCCACCCATAGCACCTGGTTCGCAAACATTAGCTTCACACAAATATTAGTAATATAAAACAAAAATGAAGCTATTAACCGATAAAAGTTTCCCCCACACTTATTCTTGTCCATACTTGGAAGTGGGTAAAGAATATATAATTCAGGAACTTCCACGGTTTCTTGTTCCAAAACCTGCATAGTAAGAGAATCAAGTATCTCTGGAGGATATCGCGAAATAAAGTCATTCAATAATACTCTCGAAACACAAACATTCAAACCAATAATAGGTAAAGGAGAAGAATCAATATGCAAAGGGTTAGACAAACCTCGCACAATCTCTTGTAGCACGGAATCCTCTTCATCCTTGAAAAATTCAAGTGAACTATTCACCTCTTGTATATCATGGTCCTCTATCAAACCTTGCAACCATTCTTCGTCCGTTCTGCCTTAACCAAAATCTCGGCATTAACATCATCATTACAATCATATGCAAGCTCAATTGGGTCTTCCACAATATTGGTCATAACGGTCTCATTCTCAACATACTCTTCTTCATTAGACTCAAACCTTGTTGCAAGGAGGTTCTGTAAAACACTAGTTTCATCATACTCATGTACCTTTTGAATAGGTGCTTGATCATTATAAAGATCAAGAGTTGAGTCAACTACACTAATGTCATCAAATATCTCCAAAGGTTGGTCATTTTCAACATAACTATTCATTTCCTTTGTGTATTCATCAATGCCCTTTCTTAAGTGGGAAACACCTTTTTGAAGCTCTTGGAGTGATCCATCCAAATTCTGAATATAATGTTCCATTTGTTTGTAAAGCTCGTTCGACAAGGCAAAAGTAGAATCACTTACTTCAGTATTTCTAGGCCAATTAAATTCCCTTTGAATGGGTGAATGATCATAACTACGATCAGAAATTGGGCCAAACATACTATGAGTATATTCGGTCGATGAAACTGGTTCCATGCTTGGTTGTCTGCAAACTGACTCCATGCTGACCATAAATTGTTGCATTTCATCTACCAAACTAGAGGAAATATTAATAGGATCACAAGTATCATCCCCTCTTTGTGGTTGCTCACTTACATACCCACCATAAAAAGGTTGGCATGTATGAGAATAACTAAAAGGGTACGTGGAGTATTGAACATAACCAAAGGATTGGTTTTGATTGTACTCCCCATAAGGTTGATAGTTGTCATGTTGTTGAGGTTGAAAGTCGTATTGATTGTTCCAATATGCTCCGTCCATAGAATTGGTACCTGAAACAAGATTCTCAAAACAAAGCTTAAAACCAGAATATAAGAAAAAGAACTAAAAACAAAACAAATATAAAAATAAAATAAGAAACCAAAAACAAATGACAACTGGTGCCTCCCCGGCAGCGGCGCCAAAATTTGATCGCTGTCGTAGGCGTCAAAAATAATTACACTTTCTTACCGCTCATAATATATAATGAAGCAAGGGCAAGAAAGGATCGTTCCCACAGAGAGGTCTTAGATTGTCAATATGTTTTTGTTTCCTAAAGGTAACAAGGGGGGTTCTCTGATTTTTATGTAAAGGAAAATAAAGTAAAAGCAAACAAAGAAATAAACACGCAAATCAAGGGTGTGAAAATATTGGGTAAAGGTTTCATCTTCAATTGAGAATTTTTTTTTGAATATATGAATACAATTCGTATTTAATCTCGCTATCATCAAAAGCCCTAGAATACCTTATTGTAAGAATACTCTGTAAATTTCCTAAGTTCATCAACACACATTAGAACCGCGAATGTGAATTCTACCTAAAGATTAACCTAACGCCCCGCGCTAATTAAGTTCAATTCCTAGGAGCATTAAGTTTCAGAAATAGGCTAATCAATGCAATTGTCATACATTGCGCATAACAATTCGGAAAAAGGTCAATTTCTACATATGACTACAAGAAAGTATCACTACAATCCGTAATCACATCATGCTACTCGTATTCAAGGTTATCGCTCGATGATGAAACCTAAATTAGCTATAGATACGGATGTGAGTATGAACCCTAATTAGCTATAGATATGGATGTGAGTTCAATCAATTCTAGACTCAGTTAAACAAACGTTCAATCATATTGTAGTACGTCAATCATGGAATTATTATAAGCCATAGAAAGTGAACGATAATATGGAGAGAAAACTAATTTATCATATCAATCATGCTTGCAAAATCCGACTACATCTTTAACTAATAACAATAAATTAAGTACTTGTGTTAATGGAGTTCATCACAAAAAGCATAGCAGAAAGCATCATGTTATAAACCCTAGAACCAAAGTAGAAGTTGAGATTCTCCTTTCATGTAGAGATCCTCCTCTCTTTTTATATGTTTTTCCTCTAGCAGCAAAGTCTAAATTTAGGTCGCATCAAACCCACGACAAATACAGCTCAAAATTCTTCTCAAACCTGTCCAGAATATGTTAGGCCCACAACCCAGTTTAACACTTGGCCTGTCAGTTACAGATAAATGACAGTATATCTCCAGATTCATTCACTTTCCTCCAACTTGTATTTCCAGCCTTCTTCCCTGCTTAGCTTCAGCACCATCTGCTTGCACCATGGCTTGACTGCAACAACTGAGACTTCAACAGCTCCATAATCTCGTTTGCAATCTCCCAACCTCCAGTTGCACACTTCACCTCAACTACAATATCATCTCATTACCACCATCACTTCTCATACTGCTCTTAACTCGCCATTGCCTATTGCCACCAGAAACTGCAGCTGTAACTACTATCTGCAACATTTCTTCCTTGTATGTAACTGCCTATTCTGCTACTGCAATTATCAGCTCCTGCATCATAACCACTTTCAAGCACAGCTGCAATCTCATTGAACAACACCACTTGCAATGTTATTTCCATACTACCCACCAACTTATGCATCTCCATCCTTGTACATTGAGTCAACATTAGTAACCTCAGTTGCTAACTTCTCAGCCATCGACTTCAACCTCTGCCAAAACCATCTCTGCAACACTTTCTCTCCAAGCTACAGCAGCATCAGTTTCACATCCATTCTCTTGAACCCATCTCTGCAAGATAAGAACCACCAGCCCTGTAAACCTAACATTCATCTAAAACAGCTTCATTACCACTAATTTCAGTTCCACCTGCGACTGCAGCTGCTCTTGCCAGTTCAGCCATGTCCTAATCATACATCTAGACCAGCACTGTCATTACTTGCAACTGCAATGCAAAAACTCCCTGCAACATTCAACAGTTCCACCGGCTTCATGAATCCATTCATTTAATCAACACCAGCTAACCGCTTCACCACCTGCAACTTGAATTCAACTCAATCATCTCTTCCTTGGACTGCACCTTACTTCAATTACCCATTCCAGCAACACCACAGAGAACCCCATTTATGCTTTCATTGTCTTCTTTGATCATTGCAGCCAACTTCATACTCTTCTTCATCTCGTCACCAGCAACAACACCCTGTCTTTTTCTTCATCTCAACATTCGAACCATGGCAGCAGCTTACTCCATCCACCTCCACTCAAGTCACTGCAAATACCACTTGTAGATTTATCAACCTGCAAATGCATCTACAACATGCCTGCAATCTCTTTGTCAAGCCATACATTCCATCTCCAACTATAGCTGCAGCAACATTAGCTCCTCACTCTTGCCTCCTAATTCCACCAGTTTGCAGCTTCATTACCAGCACCTGAACCATCTTAATTACCAGCACCTGAACCATCTTAACAACAACTGCAACCATCTTCTCAGTCATCACAAGAGCCACCACTGCCTTCTCTCTCACAGCTTCAATTCATTGCCACCAACTGCATACATTTAAACCCTAAAATCTCTTTCTCCACCAATTTCACCAATACAACTGTTGATTCTTCTAATGAGCAAAACCCATCCTCCAACTTCAGATTTTGCATCAAACCCTAACTCAATACCATCAACAAATCTCTGATTCTCTATCTCATAACCCTAGTTTCACCATCACTATTAGTTCCATCTCTTCCTTGATTCAACCAACAAACCCATTAACAATTCTTCCTTATCGATCTCCATTTCATTCTCGATCCGTATCAGCAACCGTGACAAATCCTTGACATATTCTAACCCACACTTGTACCCTTGAGAACTACCACCTCAAATCTCTTCATTTCTCAGGAACCCATCTCTCTGATTTACCTTCTCAATTTGGACAACGGTAGCAGAAACGAAGTTGGGGGAAAAAAGACTGAGAAACTGATTTATCAGATTTAGAGTTATGGATTATATCCATGGACAGATGACACCTATCAACTTGATGAGGGTGGCCCTGAGTGAAATTGATATATGCTTTTAACAGTTCTTTTTGGATTTTTGGCTGGTTGTCCCTTATATTATGTTTGGCTCCCAACATCTCTTGCCTGTGAAATGGCGCTTTGCCTTTTTCTCCCAAATTGGATGATTCCTTCTTCTTTTGCTCCAAATGACTCCTTGACACCTGATAAACTCAAAATCAATCATAAGATACATAATTTACAAGAAAAATCGCGAAGAAAGCATAAACAATAGATAAATATTACGGTGTTTAGGACACCTATCAAAGGGTCAGACCAATAATGGAAATGCCATCTCCGCAAACGCTAAAAGGAGTACAAAATCTAAATGGAATCTTAGCTTCCATGGGAAGATTCATAGCAAGATCCTCGGATAAATGCAAAGCATTTTTCGATACACAAAGGAAAGGAAGCAGGTTCATATGGACCACGAAGTGCGGACAAGCTTTCCAAAAGATCAAGGAATACTTGGCTTCAGTACCCATCCTACGGAATCCAGAGCCAGGTGAAATACTCACCCTATACTTAGCAGCAACAAGTTACGCTGTGAGCTCACTGTTGGTGTGAGATCAAGGGCAAGGTGAAAAACCCATCTACTACATCAGCAAGACACTCAGTTCAGCGGAGCGTAACTACACCAAGGTTGAGCAGCTTATATATGCCTTAGTAGTGGCAACACAAAAACTAAGGATATATTTTGATGCACATACCATCCGAGTCTTCACGAAGGCTCAAATAGGCCAAATACTCGACAACACGGAGAAAATTAGAAGGGTGGAAAAATGGAATGCCATGATCAAACAATTCCACATGATATTTGAAACTAGGAAGGATGAGAAATCACAAACCGAGCTCAAATACCAAACTTTGGATCCAATGCTATCTTCATACCTAAAGCTATCTCAGGAGCATGCGTCAAAGATCAGCAACATAACATTCAGGCATGTTTGTCGAAAAGATAACAGACACGCAGATGCCTTAGCATTCATATCATCAATGCTAAGGGATATAAACACCACCGCCGTACAAATTGGAAGAATATGATCCCTCGATAGAAGGACCTATCTCAGATGCTGAAGAGTCTTTGGACGTTCAAACTCGAGCCACGAGAGGAGCAGATAAAGAAAAGGAAGACGAAGAAATAGATAACGAGGCCGAAGAATCTGACAAAGACCAATCCATGTCAGATGGAGGCGACGAAAATGAAGAGGAGGATGATTGGAGGATTCCAATTCACCAGTATCTCGACAAAGGTACCTTACCAGCCGATGTTAAGGAAGCTCGGAAACTCGAATCAAAAGCAGCAATGTACAACCTTCGTGATGGGATACTGTATAGGAGGTCATTTCTCGGACCTCTGATGCGGTGCCTCTCACGAACCGAAGGGAGGAAAATACTCCACGATATACACACTGGAGATGCCGACAACCATAGCGGAAGAAGGTCCTTGGCAGTCAAAGCCAAAATGCAAGGATACTACTAGCTAAGTGTAGATGGTGGATTTTCGACAAAGGGATAAAATCGTAAACTCATAATTATACGAAGCTCTGATCCAGCAATCAGACGTGAGTATTGAGACACGGGCCTCTCATCGAATTCTCAACGGAGAGTACTTTCTCTCAGAGTACATGTAGATATGTGGTCTCATGACTGGACAACGACATGTCTCATGAATACTGAACACTTTCAGTGATTATTTCTATATAGTATCACGAGATGGACGGCTCCTAGACAACTTGCTCTGCTAGTATAGAGCGATAACGTCTTCAGAAACAAACAACGAGTTTACCCTGACTATATAAAGGATATGACTTCCCGACAAGCTCATATCAGGATAATTAATGCTCCTAGGAAGCTTGCTCTGCTAGTATAGAGCCACAAAGTTAATTATTCCTAATTACAATTGCTCTTATTCCATGGTCGAATCCACGACTGGTCCCATGGAATGACAATAACAATTGATCTTATTCCATGGTTGAATCCACGACTGGTCCCATGGAATGGCAATAACAATTGCTCATATTACATGGTCGAATCCACGACTGGTCCCATGGAATGGCAATAAACAATTGTTCTGATTCTATGATCGAATCCACGACTTGATCTCATAGAATAACAATAACTATATTATCTCATTACTCCGATTTCATGATCGAATCCACAACTGGTCTCATAAATGGTAATAGATAAATCTTAATTACTCCGATTCTATGGTCGAATCTACGATCCCATGGAATGGTAATGCTCACTTTATTATTTTGAATTTGTAGTCGAATCCTCAGCTGATCCTATGAATTAATAATAAACATCTTATTACTCAGTTTTGTGAATTATTCTCCACTGAATTCCACAATTAGTAATAAATAATCAACAACCGAGCGTCTGAGCTACCTCTAAGTAAGCCCCGATTCAAATGGTGAAAGTGTATTCAACGACGATACACTAACAGTCACCGCACGAACGAGTATTTCAAAATACAACGAAATGATGAACCTATGCAAAATAGGGAAGAAAATAATAAATAATTAAAAATATTGACCAAGGTGCTGGGAACACGGACACACGGCCTACCGACCGTGCCGTGGACAGTTCCACGCCAGTTTTATATTTTTAATACATTTTTATTATTTTCCATGATTTGATGAAAATTCTCTCATCTGACCAAATCTCCTTCGTCTCGAGGAAGCTCCTCGGTTTCATGGTACTTCCATAAATCCATAACAAATAATATAAAATTAAGGAAAGGAGTGTGGGGCGTGATCATTGGCCAACCGGCCATGCCTTGGTCCCAGCCGGCCCCACACCCCACGGTTCCTTATTATTTTATTATTATTATTATTATTATTATTATTATTATTTCTCTAATTTCATGAAAAAACTCCTTGATCTCATGGTATTTTTTGCACAAATCATCATATAATAATGAAATAAAATAAAATAATGAAAACTTATGGGACCGGGCCACTAGCCGGCCGACCATGTCCTAGCCGGTCCCACACGCCCTTTGTTTTATTATTTTATTATTATTATTCCTATTTTTCCTTGAATTCATCAAATTCCTTGATTTTATGGTATTTCTCTCAAATTAGGAAAATTCCCTCAAATCATCGAAAATACCTAAAAATATTAAAAAATTATAAAAAAACTCGTGGGACCGGTCCATAGCCGACCGACCATGCCTCCACGGTCCCACACACCCGTGTTTTTATTATTTTAATATTTTTCTTCCATGAACTCATGAAGACTCCTTCAATTCATGGAAACTCCCTAAATTCATCAAATTTTTCAAAATTCATGAATTTTTCATAAAATCATCAAAATATTATAAAATTAAGGAAAAGGCGCCACAGGACCGTGGTCATGACCGGACGACCATGCCTTGACCACGGCGGTCCCACGCCTTCTCATTCCTTATTTTATAATTATTTTTCATCATCTCATGGTGTTTTCCTCAGTTTCGTCGAAACCCTAATTTTGGCATATTTTCTCGAATGGATGCTCAATTGCATGCCAGAAAATATCAAAATTCTCAGGACTGAGACGCGGACACCTTGGGGACACGAGCACGCTATCTTGACCGACCAAGATTGGCTCTTTGGATCACGGAGGCCAGTCCCATCAATTTTCACAGTTTTGACCTAATTTGCACAATTGCTCGTATTAGGTTCAAAACTCTTCCAAACACTTTGGATTTTCATGAAGTGATCGTCAGGCGGTCACGTGACAACCCAGGGCCGGTTTCATGACTCCATGGTCGGTCCCTCGCCTCTTCATAATTAATTAGGTTTTCTCACCTAAGGCTCAGACGAGCATTTTTGAACAAATGATTAAGCCAACATTTAATCATTCTTCCACCAACAAATCGTCAACTCTGCAGGAGTTCTTCGTATTTGCTCACGTGAGCATATGGACACTACATGGTTGATCCACGGTCCCACATAGTCGCTCTCCTTCGTCCTATGGTTAAACTTCTGACGAACCATGAATTGATCATCAATTGATCAAATTAGGGTTTCTGAATCCAAGGATCATCATTCCAGATTCCAACTTAATAATTTTACGACGGCCTCGTGGTCATTAATTTTATTAATTACGCTCGGTTCAACGACCAGTATTCTAATTAATATTTTTGGTGCGCTGCCAATAATCCATCAGATGAGCAACACATGCTCAGACGATCAAATATTCAACAATTCATCACATGAGCATTACTTGCTCAGATGATAAATATTTGCTCAAACCAAGGAATATTGGTTCAACAATCAATATTCAACGATCCATCGAATGAGCAATACTTGCTCACTTCATCGTAAGAATTATACCTATGTCTCATGACATGTTCAATTCAGGAGTTTCAGAACATCATGTTCGACACTCAGCAACTACATGGACTCATCGTCCCATCAAACCACGAAGTCATCAATTGACTAACAAACCACGAGACGTCAATCGTGTCACTTGAGGGGATATCACTTAGGATTTTGGTCTGGCGGTCTACGGCACGTGTGTTCAAACACACGATGGAATGTGAGCAAGTCGTGCAGTCAGTTGAAGGAATTTCACGAGGTAGTGGGTGGAAAATCGACCAAGTCTCCACATGTTGAGCAACTGGTTTCAAACACGATCTCCACTTTCCCACTCCTTGATTCCATCAACTGTCATACTTCATGGGATCATGGTGTCTAAAATTCCAGCAATATAAATAAGTCTCTGAATCATGATTGGAGCATCATCGGCATCATCAATCTCACGTCAAACAGACAACACGAGATCATCAACTCGTCAATTGAGCAACTACTCTCAATTGAGAAATTTCAATCATTCAGAGCTTATCATATTTAGAATTCACACACCCACAATCTTTGATTACCATTGATTCCACACATTTCCCAGCTTCCCTCCTACATATCAACCCATCCTCTCTTGTGACCGAATTTACTCTGGAACGGTCATTGTCTTGATTTAGGCCGGAGTACTACAGATTGATCTCTCGAATCTAAACCACCCACTTTGCAGCGGTGCATCTGTGTGAGGTTTAACATTTCGCTCGGTTCGAGGAGTCTCCTCCGTACGGTCGTCTCCTCAATTCCTTAAAAACCAGCAAATCGTTTTTCCCCATCTACAGATTGGCGACCACAGTGGGAGATCATTCTCTCGGTTGCAATCTCAATTCGGAAGGATGGTCGGTCTTAGGTATAGTTACCAATCCGGGTTCAACACCCAACTCTAACATTGCAAGTCCTAGTGGTACTCCCAGCAAGTACTACTCCTATTAACGTTGCAGGCTCTAGTGGTAGCGCTAACACCACTCCTTCGGCCAGCAATATCACGTCACATGTTACTATCACTCTTCCAAGCACTGGTGCTCCAGATATCTCCCCTTCAAATGAAGACACTGGCGCCATCAACAATCCACCCTTCGGTTGGTCTCCTGAAGAAACCAGAGGAAATCAGCTTGATCTCATGAAGGTTCAGACTGACGTGGCTGTAACACAGAAAGAGTTGTATGCTTATCTCAAAACTCTTACAAACAAGTTTGCGTCTGAACGAACTCAGCCTCAGCGCGAAAAAGGAGAAGCTAAAGAAACATCTTCAACTGCTGATCCTGAAATCTCTCCAATCCATGTTGTACAAGATAAAGAATTCCGCAAAGCTGCAGATGACTCTCCAGCAAAGGAACTTGCAGGCTTCATCGCTCGTGAGGACCTGGAACGCTTCATGGAGGATCGAGGAAAAGACAAAACATCATCTGTTCATCGTTATCAACCTTCATACCATGTTGCTACGCAAATAATTTCTTTCCCGAAGGGCTACACTTCCCCAACGTTCGCACTATATAACGGAACATGGAGCGCTCGAGAACACGTCTCTCGATCCCTGGAGGAACTAGGAGAGCATGAACAAAAAGAAATGATCCCAATCTACAGAGCCTTTCTCTGCGACTCCAGACTCTCTCAGAACTTCATGAAGCAGCCAAACGATCAGCGACTACTACACCTGCTTTGCTGAGAAAAATCTACAAGGTCGAGGAACCTCGGAGCAGCCGATTCCTGATCAAAAAACAATACAATGTCCAACCTTCCATGAACATTATTGCTCAAGCAAAAGGAAAGACTCTGCTCAAACATGAGACATCCAACACCTCATCCTACAAAAGCATCAAGAAAGGATAACCAATCTTACACAAACCTCGATTCGGCATTAACGAACATGGATATGATCGTACATACTCAAACTTATCATGAAGAAGTGATCGAGTTACTAGAAGTCTGGGTTCAAGATGGTGCAATCAAATCGCTGCTCATCATAGAGAGCCAACTGAAGAAAAATGAAGAAACCCAGATACTGTCACCTTCATAGATTCATCAAATCATCCAACAAGTAACTGCAATATTTTGAAGCAAATTTTCAAAGAGAAGGTTGATCCACAATAGCTTCAACGATGTACTGAAGGAGTACACAAGAGTTCTCTCCCAATCAGAAGCTTTACACTCTCTATGAACAACCTATCAAAGAGGCAGTTCAATGCTGGTCGAACGTGAATTGCTCTATCTGTCGAAGGCACGAAGGAGAGACATGTTCACAACACTAAACACATCATGTCAAGAAGTCCATTCCGAAAATACTTCTTGAGCCTCCATCCACGGACCAAGAGGTGTACGACTGGGGACTTCTTACCACAATCAATCTCAGAAGAAACGAATTGGGAAGAACGTTGATCGATGCTGACACCGCCATCAACAACGTTCCACTGAAAACCATCGGATCCACATGCATCACTCGACAAGAAGATACTCATGCTCTATCTCAATCAGAGACCTTGAAGGAGCGCTCGGAAATACTTATGGCTACATCATTTTCAAAGTGAACATAAGTTCAACCTGGACAGAAACCAAGTTTCACATAATCAGGAAGATCCAGGATATGACACGTCCTTCAGAAGAGCGTGGATCCACGCTGAAAATATGGGTACTTACAAAGCGCCTTTGGTTACATATCTCTTCAACAAAAATTTTTTGATCCAGAAGATTTGACGGACATTCCATCATCAGAGCACTTGGAGTAATTTCGAACTTTGACGAGATTGAAGCAAGAACCTGTAAAAGATGCATAGACATTCATCAAGAGGTTCCACACTCAGGCAAGTTTCATTCCTCCTGTGTATACTTCATTTATTTCCTCACATGCTATGTAGCATGGGGACTTAATTCTGCTAGCAACTCTGCAAGAAGTTATGAATGGTAACTTCACCGCATTATTATTTTACCAAGTGGTTGAATCTGACATTTCTCTGAATCGATCACTGAGACGTTCATTGCTGAGATGATGTCCAAACATGGCAAAGAACACTTTGGGAGTTTCTACATAGCCTTGCAGGAGCGTCCATGTGTGCCACAAAATTAGAAAACTCTGACTTCTGCACAAGTGTTGAATCCCACTGCTGCAACGAAAAGAATGCTGAATCAACAGAGAAAGTCGGGGCCCAGATGATCAAACCTAAGACATGCTCAAGGGGTATGACGCTTCAACGCTCAATCATCTAAGAATCCTTCAAAATTTTACTCCCAATCAAAGAGTACACCTTCGATAATGGCGCCTCTGGCTTCAACACAAATATCTCGACACTGATTCAACACCAGCACGACACTACATTCGATAAGTCTTCATTATCTCATTATAAGACTTCTGAAGCAGATGCAACATCATTCACACATGAATGTGACCAACTCCTTCAACATACACTGGGCAACCTGAGGTGATTCCGTGAAACTTCATCGACGAGACTTCTCTACATCACAAAACCCTACATGACTGAGGAACTTGTTCCCTTCACCGATCCAGAACGAAGATTTCTGCTGCTATCTTCCACAACAACGTGGATTCACTTAAAAAGCCGCTTAACGATACAGTCATGCTTTCAGGAGCACTCAGGTTGAACTCCCAGTATATCGGATTCTCAACTCACTAACTAGTTCGTGAACGTAAAAGGCTCACTGGATGAAGGAACAAAAATTATATATATAATCATAGTTCTAGCCTTTTCGGTCTTTAGAGCAACTTCAACCATGGTATCAACACCAACAATAATCTCTAGAGGAACAACATCCATGATCTTAGCATCGACAAGGATATCTGGAGCATAATAATTCATGGTCTCAGCACCAACAACGGTCTCAGGAGCAACATCCTCATGACAAGGCTCCATCAACTAACTATTCTCTGAAGTATTGCTCGAGGAAACGGACTTCTCGAAGCACTAATGATTCATATCAAGGCATGTAGACATGAAATATGCTCACATGAAAGTCTTTCTGAAGATTGCACGATGGGCGGGCACAACACCAAAGTCTTCTACAAGATGTTCTCATCACCTCTACAAATGAGATACAACATACTTCAGAAAATGGGTTTACAAAAACGTACCAACGAGTGAGGAATGAGACGATACTTCCTCGACAAAAGATGTTCGTCTATGTCTCTTATACAACCTACCAAAAGGGCGCATCAATCGTACATACGAGCTGAAAGATATGGCATTTACCGTCAGGTCTACGAAATCTGAAAAATTTGTACGGGATTAAAAATTACAAATGTGCACGCTTCGTTGGATGACCTCTACAACTCCAAATTGAGTGATTCTTATCTCATGGGATAACTCAGTCTCTTAGCTTCAAAGTTTGGGGTCAAGCATCAAATTACGACGTCGTATGAGGTTCCTACATCTTCCAGAGCTTACAATATGCAAGCAGCAATTCTTAGACGGTATTCATGACTTCCACAGTCGATCGGTGTCCACCAGGTCTTTCCACTAAGTACTTCATCAAGGTACCTCCAACTTAGACCATCTAGGTCTTTACATCAATTTTTCTACCTGGGTCCTCTATCCAAGTCTTGCCAGAAGAAGAGAAAACGAAGAGGAGACATCTAACCAAAATACTGGGGACTGGCGATCCACTGATCATGACAACCAGTTTCACAGTCCAAGACTCGTGGCACCGGGCTCTCCAGTGCTAATCACTCATCATAAAAGGAATGCTACCACCGGGACATGAAATCATGGTCATTACATAATCCCCTCTTGAGAGAAACCTCAGTTATGGTCCCATGACCAGGGTTTGAAAAGTAATGTTTCCACGACTGACAGAAACAAGATGGCAATCAAGCACCATACTCATGTGTCAATCAAGGGTCCTGATCTCAAATGAATCAATAGCATTGAAATCCTCCACCAACTAGTTTTTGGTATGGGAGTGATGCATGGAGGACCAAAACAACCCCTGCACTTGGGTATTCATACACCACTACACGATTCTCAGTTACTGAGGAAGCTTCTACAATCAGGGCAACAGTTTCTTCAGTATTCTCTGCTGGTGGCTCGGTTTCTTCTATCACTGAAGCAACAACAATCGAAGTTTCCATAACTTCAATTACAAACTTCTCATGGCCTTGAAGTGCAGGGATGGTTGTCTCTTCATCAACAACTCCAGACCAGCTCGAGTTATCCTTATTGGTTTCAATATCCTCAACTTCGGTATTTGGCACCTGATACGAAGATTACATGATTTTAGAGCAATCTAAACATGAAACCAAGTGAGATTATAAAATTCAGTATGCAAGCATTGCAACATCATCAAAGTTCATCATCATGCACCTGAGATACGAACAAATAGCATGAAAGTCGTGAAAATACGTTTTACGGCAACCTCGTCAGGAGAAACTGTACTCTTCCCTGTACTAAAAGGTGAACTGGGAGCAATATACAAGGAATCTGAAGATGGATTATATACCATTCTCTTCGTATGTATGTCCTCTACAATGTATCAAAATTTCATAACAATCCGATGAACGATCAAGGAGATGTGACAAAAACATCGAGCAACATACCATCTGGAAAAGTTCTGAAAGTCTCCTGGAAGTTTACTATTTCGCCTTTTTCAAGACCTGAACATGCTCAAACCTTAAAAATCTTCTATGTTAAAGCTTGGAAATTTCCTGGGCTTGAGGATACATATTCAGACATTGAAAATACGATTCCGGACGAAGATTTTACGGTGTTTTCATTAAAAGCTGAAGCCTGAAATTTTCTGACGACGTATTTCGCCGAAATTACGTGCATATTCACATGGATTCTCATTCATTCACTCACAAATAAGAAATTTCATACTTCTATGAAGAGTTTACAAGATATGTACTTACTTGGGAGGTCTCCTAAGCATTCAAGGAATTGGGATTGCCCGTGTCAACATCAAGAGGCTCATTACTTCCATTCGATTCCGAACCTTTGGAATTTACTCCATCTCTATTCTCAGAGGATGACCGAGTATCATCACTCTCTACTTCCATAAATACATCCTCCTAGATATATTCTCAACAATGAACATTTTATCTACAAAATATCATAATTTGTTATATGGATAAAAACTTACTTCGGCCTCTTCTTCCACACTCGAGTCAGAAACCGTCTGACCATCCGCAGAGAATCGAAGACCGTCAATACTTGATGGAGGAAAGTTCTGCAACGGGATAACAAATATTGGTTTCACGATCCTAATTGCATGGACAAGAAAAGATCATGATGTAAGGAGCGCTAACGAATCACCAAAGAGATAGGGGACTTTACAGTGCTCGAACCTGGGTGACGTTTTTTGGGTTTATATTGAACCAAGAAGAATTCATTCGCATTTGGAGAACTCTTAGTCACCACTTCTTCCTATTCATCAACTAAAGGAGTCTCATAACCACCATTTGACATCTCTGCAAAGTAGCTGCGGTATCCATCTGATATATCTACTTCAGAATGTCATTCAGAGGTGCAAATTTCATCAAAGCAGTGAAATTAAATCATAACAAAGGTGCTCACGTCAGCGTCAAAAATGGTAACAATCCAACTCTCACTTGTTTACAATTTCACTAGATGTAGTGATTATAACATCAGAATTTTGAAAACCCGCTCGTTCCGTCAAACCTGCAAGGACGAGCAAAATTCATTATTCAAAATCATGACTTGATTTTTATAAAGCCGTGAACAACCCACGTAAATTTTTACTATGTGAACACTCACTGGTCTTCAAAAAATATACAGACGTCCATTCTACAATTGTGAAAACTCACATATAGACATTATTTCACCATGTATAATTGTCTACTTTCAACAGTTTTTCAAAATCAAAACATTGATTTTACAAAATATATATATTCAACGTGAAACTCACGTAAATTTGAAAAATATATCTATATATTTTTGCTCCCTCGCACGAGCATCTGTCTTTGAAGCGAGAGTACATTTTCAAAGATTTCTGAAAGCTCGAAGATGAAATTTTCATGAAGGCTCATAAACAAAATTTTATTACTAACAGACGCATGTCTATAAAAAAAATATTTTCTCTCGTACGAGCATCCACCTTTGAAACGAGAGTTTATTCCACTTTGTGAAATCTCACATATTTAAAATATAAAATTCCGATTTTAGTGAAAGCTCATAGACGAATTTTATATCATTAGACTCAGGTCTATTTTGTTTGTTCCTTAAACTAATGAACGAACGAGCGTCTATTCATAAAACAAGGATTTCCTTATTGGTCCCGGCCCGCGAATCCTAACCGACCACGGACTCGTCGTCCAAACCAGCGGTTCAACACCAATTTATGCTCATCAAACGACGCTCCAATCATGACATTGAAGCCTTCATCAAGTCGTGGTTTTCTCATGCTCTCTAAATCCGGTAACGTCTGAACTTACGACTAAGTTCAATTACTGGTATTATTATTTATGGCCGGAAAATCACCATTTAATGCTGACTGAGGAACACAGCTTTCCTCAGTAAGCAGGGGACATAATGTAGTTGGTGGATTTTCGACAAAGGGATAAAATCGTAAACTCATAATTATACGAAGCTCTGATCCAGCAATCAGACGTGAGTATTGAGACACGGGTCTCTCATCGAATTCTAAACGGAGAGTACTTTCTCTCAGAGTACATGTGGATATGTAGTCTCAAGACCGGACAACGACATATCTCAGGAATACTGAATACTTTAAGTGATTAATTCTATATAGCATCACGTGATGGACGGCTCCTAGACAACTTGCTCTGCTAGTATAGAGCGATAACATCTTCAGGAACAAACAACGAGTTTACCCTGACTATATAAAGGATATGACTTACCGACAAGCTCATATCGGGATAATTAATGCTCCTAGACAGCTTGCTCTGCTAGTATAGAGCCACAAAGTTAATTATTCCTAATTACAATTGCGCCTATTCCATGGTCGAATCCACGACTGGTCCCATGGAATGGCAATAACAATTGATCCTATTCCATGGTCGAATCCACGACTGGTCCCATGGAATGGCAATAACAATTGCTCCTATTCCATGGTTGAATCCACGACTGGTCCCATGGAATGGCAATAAACAATTTTTCTGATTCTATGATCGAATCCACGGCTTGATCTCATAGAATAGCAATAAATATATTATCTCATTACTCCGATTCCATGATCGAATCCACAACTGGTCTCATAAATGTTAATAGATAAATCTTAATTACTCCGATTCTATGGTCGAATCTACGATCCCATGGAATGGTAATGCTCACTTTATTATTCTGAATTCGTAGTCGAATCCTCAGCTGATCCTATGAATTAATAATAAACATCTTATTACTCAGTTTTGTGAATTATTCTCCACTGAATTCCACAATTAGTAATAAATAATCAACAACCGAGCGTCTGAGCTACCTCTAAGTAAGCCCTGATTCAAATGGTGAAAGTGTATTCAACGACGATACACTAACAGTCACCGCACGAACGAGTATTTCAAAATACAACGAAATGATGAACCTATGCAAAATAGGGAAGAAAATAATAAATAATTAAAAATATTGACCAAGGTGCTGGGAACACGGACACACGACCTACTGACCGTGTCGTGGTCAGTTCCACGCCAGTTTTATTATTTTTAATACATTTTTATTATTTTCCATGATTTGATGAAAATTCTCTCATCTGATCAAATCTCCTTCGTCTCGAGGAAGCTCCTCGGTTTCATGGTACTTCCATAAATCCATAAAAAATAATATAAAATTAAGGAAAGGAGTGTGGGGCGTGACCATTGGCCAACCGGCAATGCCTTGGTCCCAGCCGGACCCACACCCCACGGTTCTTTATTATTTTATTATTATTATTATTATTATTATTATTATTATTATTATTATTATTATTTCTCTAATTTCATGAAAACAATCCTTGGTTTCATGGTATTTTTTGCACAAATCATCATATTATTATTATTATTATTATGGATTGATCATATCATATAACAAACAGTTACAAGTCGGTGGAAGGAAGCCTGGCTACAAGCTGAGCGCCAACCCCCTTTTGAATTATAATTCCTAATCTATGGAAAAGGGCACCGCCTATTTTGTAATTCGCATTGTGACTGGTGAGGCAGTTCCCTAATCTTTTCAGAAAGGCAATTGTATCTTCACCTAATTCCCCTAGAGTAGTAAATGCGAGCACACCGAAGCCGTAACCATGTGTGGAGCACTTCTCGAGGTATTTGTTGCATTTGCGGTTGATTTCCATGGAAATAGCGTTTCCAGGAGTGAAGCGTCGAGTTCTAGCACTGGTAAAGGGAGAAACTACTGTGACATCGAAGCAAACGTCCTTCCCTCCTTCCCAATTGAGCACAAGGATATCCGTTGGATTTAAGTCTTTGGCGGATTCAGATCGAAGTCCTAAGGAGGCTTCTTTTCTGGCAGGTACATTGGCTTTGTGGCATATATCAAACACGGCATCTCTCGCAATATCATGTCGATATTTAATCCATATATCCTTGGCACAGTGTAGAGCGTGATCGCCGAAAGCATCCATGGGTTTGTTGCAGCTGGAACAGAGACTATCGTCATTGAAGAACGGTATCCCGAGGCGATATTGGAGGACAGCTCGAAATTGCTGAGGCCCAACGGCTTGGACAAGCCCACTAATAGGAATAGCTTTGAGGAAGTCCATGGCATAAGGAAGCCGGTTATTGTGCCATAAGAACAAGTCACGCTCGGATAATGAAAATTATGTAGGTAGGTTTTCCGACACAACTCCGAAGTATTTTGCTGCCAGTTTTTTCATGAACTTAAGGGAAGCGTCGTCGATGTTGCATTCAGAAGAGGGTAACCTACAAGCTTCTGAATAGTCTTGCAAAGCAATCTAATAGTTGGTACACGGTTCCAGGGCATCAGGGCATGACAAGATGGTGTTCTGAAGATGCCGGGTTTGGAGGATTGACGAGAGGTAACAATAAGCACCAGCATCAGTCATCGTTAGAATGCCCAGGCCACCAAGTTTGATGGGTAGGGTTGCAATACGCTGCTGCATGACTCCAAAACCTGAACCGTCGCCGACAATCAACCTGTGTAAGTGATGCATGAGATGCATGTCAAAGTTGGAGGCTGCCGGATGAATGGCCGGAGTACATGTGGTGCGTAAGGTGAAGTATAGTTTCGAAACACCACAACAATTGCGTAGAAGTAGCAACTCCGATTGCGGATCCTGCAATTTCTGGATTTTGTTCATTAAATCCATTGTTTTATCAACTCTTCCTTGGACCATGTTTCGACAAAACTGGAGGTCAAGGCTGACAGGCCCCCCCTAGCAGTTTTACCCCTAACGTTTGCTTGATGATCTCTTCTGGAAAGACCTCAACGTCATCCCTCCGAGGGTCATACGTTGGCCAGTACAATTCCATTTTGGACAAATTCAAGTGTAAACCTCTTCGTGGTCCCACTTCCTGCAAACTAAAATATAATAATAAATAAAATAAAATTATGAAAACTTGTGGGACCGGGCTACTAGCCGGCCGGCCATGCCCTAGCCGGTCCCACACGCCCTTTGCTTTATTATTTTATTATTATTTATCCTATTTTTCCTTGAATTCATCAAATTTCTTGATTTTATGGTATTTCTCTCAAATTAGGAAAAATTCCCTCAAATCATCAAAAATACCTAAAAATATTAAAAAATTATGAAAACTCGTGGGACCGGTCCATAGCCGGCCGGCCATGCCTCCATGGTCCCACACGCCCGTGTTTTTATTATTTTAATATTTTGCTTCCATGAACTCATGAAGACTCCTTCAATTCATGGAAACTCCCTAAATTCATCAAATTTCTCAAAATTCATGATTTTTTCATAAAACCATCAAAATATTATAAAATTAAGGAAAAGGCACCACGGGACCGTGGTCACGACCGGTCGACCATGCCTTGACCACAGCGGTCCCACGCCTCCTCATTCCTTATTTTATAATTATTTTTCATCATCTCATGGTGTTTTCCTCAGTTTCGTCGAAACCCTAATTTTGGCATATTTTCTCGAATGGATGCTCAATTGCACGCCAGAAAATATCAAATTATCAGGACTGAGATGCGGATGCCTTGGGGACACGATCACACTATCTTGACCGACCAATATTGGCTCTTTGGCTCACGGAAGCCGGTCCCATCAATTTTCACAGTTTTGACCTAATTTGCACAATTGCTCGTATTAGGTCCAAAACTCTTCCAAACACTTTGGATTTTCATGAAGTGATCGTCAGGCGGTCACGTGACAACACAGGGCCGGTTTCATGACTCCATGGTCGGTCCCTCGCCTCGTCATAATTAATTAGGCTTTCTCACCTAAGGCTCATACGAGCATTTTTGAACAAATGATTAAGTCAGCATTTAATCATTCTTCCACCAACAAATCGTCAACTCTTCAGGAGTTCTTCTATGGATACTACATGGTTGATCCACGATCCCATATAGTCGCTCCCTCCTTCGTCCTATGGTTAAACTTCTGACGAACCATGAATTGATCATCAATTAATCAAATTAGGGTTTTTGAATCCAAGGATCATCATTCCAGATTCCAACCTTAATAATTTTACGACGGCCTCGTGGTCATTAATTTTATTAATTATGCTCGGTTCAACGACCAGTATTCTTATTATATTTTTGGTGCGCTGCCAATAATCCATCAGATGAGCAACACATGGTCAGACGATCAAATATTCAACAATTCATCACATGAGCAACACTTGCTCAGATGATAACTATTTTCTCAAACCAAGGAATATTGGTTCAACAATCAATATTCAACGATCCATCGAATGAGAAATACTTGCTCACTTCATCGTAAGAATTATACCTATGTCTCATGACATGTTCAATTCAGGAGTTTCAGAACATCATGTTCGACACTCAGCAACTACATGGAATCATCGTCCCATCAAACCACGAAGTCATCAATTGACTAACAAACCACGAGACGTCAATCGTGTCACTTGGGGGGGGATATCACTTAGGGTTCGGGTCTGGCGGTCTACGGCACGTGTGTTCAAACACACGATGGAATGTGAGCAAGTCGTGCAGTCAGTTGAAGGAATTTACGAGGTAGTGGGTGGAAAATCGACCCAAGTCTCCACATGTTGAGCAACTGGTTTCAAACACGATCTCCACTTTTCCACTCCTTGATTCCATCAACTGTCACACTTCATGGGATCATGGTGTCTAAAATTCCAGCAATATAAATAAGTTTCTGAATCATGATTGAAGCATCATCAGCATCATCAATCTCACGTCAAACTGACAACACGAGATCATCAACTCATCAATTGAGCAACTACTCTCAATTGAGCAATTTCAATCATTCAGAGCTTATCATATTCAGAATTCACACACCCACAATCTTTGATTACCATTGATTCCACACATTTCCCAGCTTCCCTCCTACAGATCAACCCATCCTCTCTTGTGACCGAATTTACTCTAGAACGGTCATTGTCTTGATTTAGGTCGGAGTCTTACAGATTGATCTCTCGAATTTAAAGCACCCCCTTTGCAGCGGTGCATATGTGTGGGGTTTAATATTTCGCTCGGTTCGAGGAGTCTCCTCCGTACGGTCGTCTCCTCAATTCCTTAAAAACCAGCAAATCGTTTTTCCCCATCTACACTAAGCATGGACGAATACTCAAAGAACGTGGCTAAGCGGTGTGAAAGATTCCAACGTTTTGCCAGGAAGATCAAAGCACCAGCAACGGAGCTAAACTCAGTCATCAGCCTTTGGCCATTCGTAAAATGGGGGTTGATATTGTCGGACCCTTGATAGAGGGAACCTCGAAAAGAAAATATCTTATTGTGGCCACAAATTATTTTACCAAGTGGGTAGAAGCAAAGGCTTTGGAAAGAATTAGGGACGCAGATATCTTTAAGTTCTTGTTTGAGAAAATCATATGCAGGTTCGGAATACCAGCCTCCATAGTCTCTGACAATGGCAAGAAGCTGCAAGGATAAAACATCGACATGTTGTTCGATACTTTCAACATTCAGAAAAACAAGTCCACTCCTATATACCCTAAGAGCAATGGACAAGCGGAGGCAACCAACAAAACCATAGCGATGAACTTAAAAAAAAGCTAGGAGCATACAAGAAGACATGGTGCGAACAATTGCACAATGTCTTATGGGCCTATCGAACTACAAGAAGGGCAGCTACGGGAGAAACTCCATTCTTGCTGACCTACGGAGCCGAAGCGGTCATCCCAACGGAGATAATACTCTCAAGAACAAAAACGGAGGCATGGGAGAAGAATCTAACAACAGACCTAATGTTGGAAAAGCTGGATGATCTTGAAGAAAGACGAGAAGTATCTTTGCAAAAGATGGTGAACTACCAACGAAGTCTAGCCCGGTAATACAACAAACGGGTCATCCCTAGGAACTTTGTGGTCGAAGAATATGTGCTACGTCAGATACCACCATATCAAAGAGAGAAAGAGTGGGACAAGCTAGATCCGACATGGGACGGGCCCTATATCATACATGACATCGTCGGAAAAGGGTCTTATTACCTAAGGACCCCCAAAGGTGAAGTATTACAACATCCTTGGAATGCAACGTACCTAAAAAGTACTAGCCGTAAGAGAATGGTGATTAATCAGGATAAGAAAGGAGCGGGCCATAACCCACCATGTTCCATCCCTGATCAAAGGTATTATAAACCTTACTAATCAATGAAAGAAACTTTTTGCTAAAAGGTTAGTTTCGATTAAAATAATTGGGTTAGAATAGACATCCTCCGTCAGAATTGACGATGAGACAAGGAAAGACATAACTCCGCATATGTCAATACTCGGATCCTCGAAGCAATAGCTCCCTTCATGAGGCAATAAGAAAAAGTAAGATATACTCTATAGATATTTTATACCTTGTCAAGTAAAACAGTCTTCGCGTTGAACGCGTAGGGCTACAGGAAACCTATTTCCCATGTAGGAGCCTTCGCCACCACGAAACCTTCTGGCCAAAGGATACTTAGGTAGGACGATGAATGTTCCACCAAAGGTTAAGTATACCTTAGCACCTTGTGATAGCTTGATTGTGCGATCAATTAGACACAATACATCTACAAACAAAAATATACATGCAATAACATAGGTGAAATAATAATATTATCAAAATACGACTGACATGTCTTAAAAGTTGCAGATAAAGAAGGTTCAAACCATCACGAAGTATTTTTTCAAAGAAAGGAGACATCACAAAGGTGCCTCAACTAAGGGCATAATACAACACAGAGTTCAGTTAAGCTAAGTTGAATACAACAAAATCAAGGGTAAGGAAGACGCGGAAAGACGACTCCTTCAACTTAGAGCTCGGCTTCCGCAAAGGAAGCATTGATGTAATCAATTGCCGAACGCTCAAATTGCACCTTCATCTGAGAGGACTGAGCCTCCAGATCCGAAGCCAATTTCTGACGAAGCTCCATCATCTGAGCACTAAGATGATTGTTAGCTTGCTGGAGAGCCTCCGCCTTGGACTTTGCAGCAGTATCAAGTTAACGGGAAATCTCCAATGAAGATATCTGTCCCTCAAGACGGTTAATCTTAGCATTCGCACCAACAAGTTGTTCCTGAAGACCTGCAGGAATAGAAGGGATAAGTAAAAGCGAAGGCAATAATGAATACAAACGCTACTGCGGAATGAAAAAAACCTAAGCTACCTCCAGCATGGCTAAGGGATTCTTCTAAACTATGTTGGGATTCGGCAAAGTCCACCTCAACAACATCGAGGTCCTCCACAAGGGTGTCTCGCTCAGTCCGGAGATCATCAACATCAATCTGGAGCGAAGCATTCTCAGAGGATAAAACCTGGTACACATTCTCTAACTCTTCCAACCTCTTGACCAAAGATGCATGAGACATGAAAGAAGACGCGGAGCCAACCTCAAAAAGTCTATTCTTAATAGAACAGACCTCAGAAGACAAAATATTACGCTCTGCAGTAACCTTAGCCAAGGAAGCACATGCATCTTCGAAATCTATATGATACTTCTTACGAATAATTTCTTGGGCTGAGAGGCGTTTCTCAACTAAGGCATTATCCTCCTTTTGATTTAAAATGAGACGCTCTTTCCACTTAAAGGCTTCGTCACATTCTTTACGGAGTAAATCCACCTGCTTCACAAGATCCAAGTTATGAGCAGATTCAAGAGAAAGTTGGGCCTCGTTATGAACAGTCACGTTAATTAACCTATCAGACTTATTCTGATAATACCAGACATCGGAGGTCAACTTGGATACCTGCTCCCAGAGATATCTGAGCTCACTAGAGATACCAGCTGACAGGCGTGGGTTGTCTCAGGACTATGCAACCAAGCGAAATTATAAACAAAGCTGCGAGAAAGAAGAAACGAATATATGGCTTTAGAAGACTCGGCAGCCGGGACAGAATCAACAGCTTTGCGCCCATCCTCAGAAACTTTAGCAGCATTGTTAGCTCTCTTAAGAGCCAACAGACAAGCCTCCTTAGATCTCTGAGTCTTTCTCAGATCATCCTCCAACAAAAATACCTTAACAGCAGAAGCAGCATCATTAGACGAAGGTTGTTGAGTGCTAATGAGGGCATATTCTTGACGAGTACGCTCCAGCAAAGCATTCAAGTGAGTACACTTAGACCTATAGAACTTGAACAAGGTGCAACCAACATCTATTTGTTTACAAAGATGCAAACAAAGGAGCATAAGAACATACGAAGATTCAAAACAACGTGTCAAGCAGTAAGATAAGAATCACTTACTGAGAACAACGAAAGACGGGGGAGGAAATCAGCATAGGTGTCTATGAAAGCCTCCATATCTTGGATGCTACCCCTGCGGATTTCACCAAAGCTCTGACTAGAGCGAAGGTAGTCCGGGTCAAAGAACAGATCCTTAGCCACACGATACTGAGTGGACATCACATACAAATGCGAAGCTACCTCAAAAGAACCATCCAGGTAATGACGATCAACCTCAGCAGAAAAGGGACCCTTTGAATCCTGCAGAATGTCTTCAAGAATAGCATCATCAGAACTACCAAGGCTCAAACCCTCAGGCAGCTTACCCTTCTCGGTATCATCAACAACTCCACCAATCGCTTGAGAACGAGCATGGGGCACGAGTATTGAGCCCTCACCACGACGAAGATACGACATAGTGGATGAACTAGGGACCGAAGAAAAAGCATGATCATCACCTAAGTCCATATCACCAGCAGAAGTAAGATTGCCCAGTACGGTCCAATCTGGTGACGAAGGTGGAGGTCCAACAGCCTTGCTAACAGAGGAAGTAGAAACAGATTGAGCGCTCCCTAGTGAGGTGGGCGTAGCATTGAAGGAGTAGATGGCCAGTTAAAACACAACCTTCTTATTAGGTTGAGAGTCTGAGCTACTAACCCTCACCACCGGGGTAACACCCTTAGCAAACGAACCGCTCGATTGAAGCGAAGTAGCAGCAGATGAAGAAAGACTCTTAGAAGATACAACCACAGCACCAGTATCAGCCGATACAATAGGCAGTGCACTGCTAAGGGAAGAAAACGAAGGTACCTTTGGCAACAAAGTAGGAGTAGGATCTCGAACACTAACCGGGCTCACCAATAAAGCCTCACCAACAACTAGGAGGTTCTCACCCTCCACTGATCCAGCACGAATAGTACTGGAGCTATTCTTGGAAAAATCTTCCTCAATATCATCCAGATGAGGACTGACGCCAGTGTCCTCAATATCCTTCATATCTTCGTCCTCAGGCACCTCCTCACCAACCTTGGGATCCTCATCGGATTCCTCAACATCAATAACGGCCTACAACTTGCCTTTTCTCTTGGAAGACTGTGGAAAAACACATGTGCCAGCTAAGGATCAGGGAGCAAGATACTAAGGAACCTACGAACACAAAGGTATGTCTATGATCCTTACCTACGCAGGAGTGGGCATAGCTGCTTCAGCCGAAGCCTTTCTTTTCCTAGTCCTGGTGGCTACGGAATTACCAGCAGAACCCGGAGCAGTCCTAGCAGCAGAACCTGGGGCAGTCACAGCAGAAGAAGCAGGGGCAGACTGCAAAAGAAAGCCATCAGAATACAAAACAAATACTGCAAAGCAAAAGACGAAATGAAAAACCTCCAAAGGAAGTAGAGGTTACCTCATGAGAAGCACCAGGGTTGAAAACCCAAGGCTGATACCCATTGTAGATGGGGAAAAACGATTTGCTGGTTTTTAAGGAATTGAGGAGACGACCGTACGGAGGAGACTCCTCGAACCGAGCGAAATGTTAAACCTCACACAGATGCACCGCTGCAAAGGGGGTGCTTTAAATTCGAGAGATCAATCTGTAAGACTCCGACCTAAATCAAGACAATGATCGTTCCGGAGTAAATTCGGTCACAAGAGAGGATGGGTTAATCTGTGGGAGGGAAGCTGAGAAATTTATGGAATCAATGGTAATCAAAGATTGTGGGTGTGTGAATTCTGAATATGATAAGTTCTGAGTGATTGAAATTGCTCAATTGATGAGTTGATGATCTCGTGTTGTCAATTTGACGTGAGATTGATGATACTGATGATGATTCAATCATGATTCAGAGACTTATTTATATTGCTGGAATTGTAGACACCATGATTCCATGAAGTGTGACAGTTGATAGAATCAAGGGGTGGGGAAGTGGATATCGTGTTTGAAACCAGTTGCTCAACGTGTGGAGATTTGGGTCGATTTTCCACCCACTACCTCGTGAAATTCCTTCAACTGACTGCACGACTTGATCACATTCCATCGTGTGTTTGAACACACGTGTCGTAGACCGCCAGACCAAAATCCTAAGTGATATCCCCTCAAGTGACACGATTGACGTCTCGTGGTTTGTTAGTCAATTGATGACTTCGTGGTTTGATGGGACGATGAGTCCATGTAGTTGCTGAGTGTCGAACATGATGTTCTGAAACTCCTGAATTGAACATGTCATGAGACAGAGGTATAGTTCTTACGATGAAGTGATCAAGTATTTCTCATTCAATTGATCGTTGAATATTGATTGTTGAATCAATATTCCTTGGTTTGTACAAATATTTATCATCTGAGCAAGTGGTTCTCATGTGATGAACTGTTGAATATTTGGTCGTCTGAGCATGTGTTGCTCGTCTGATGGATTATTGGCAGCGTGCCAAAAATATTAATTAGAATAATGGTCGTTGAACCGAGCATAATTAATAAAATTGATGACCATGAATTCGTCATAAAATTATTAAGGTTAGAATCTGGAATGATGATCCTTGGATTCAGAAACCCTAATTTGATCAATTGATGATCAATTCATGGTTCGTAAGAATTTCAACCATGGGAGGAAGGAGGGAATGACTATATGGGATCGTGGATCAACCATGTAGTGTCCATATGCTCACGTGAGAAAATACGAAGAACTCCTGAAGAGTTGACGATTTGTTGGTGGAAGAATGATTAAATGCTGGCTTAATCATTTGTTCAAAAATGCTCGTCTGAGCCTTAGGTGAGGAAATCTAATTAATTATGACGAGGCGAGGGACCGACCATGGAGTCATGAAACCGGCTCTGGGTTATCACGTGACCGCCTGACGATCACTTCATGAAAATCCAAAGTATTTGGAAGAGTCTTGGACCTAATACGAGCAATTGTGCAAATTAGGTCAAAACTGTGAAAATTGATGGGACCGGCTTCCGTGAGCCAAAGAGCCAATATTGGTCGGTCAAGATAGCGTGCTCGTGTCCCCAAGGCATCCGTGTCTCAGTCCTGAGAATTTTGATATTTTCTGGCGTGCAATTGAGCATTCATTCGAGAAAATATGCCAAAATTAGGGTTTCGACGAAACCGAGGAAAACACCATGAGATGATGAAAAATAATTATAAAATAAGGAATGAGGAGGCGTGGGACCGACGTGGTCAAGGCATGGTCGGCCGGTCGTGACCACGGTCCCGTGGTGCCTTTTCCTTAATTTTATAATATTTTGATGATTTTATGAAAAATTCATGAATTTTGAGAAATTTGATGAATTTAGGGAGTTTCCATGAATTGAAGGAGTCTTCATGAGTTCATGGAAGAAAAATATTAAAATAATAAAAACACGGGCGTGTGGGACCATGGAGGCATGGCCGTCCAGCTATGGACCGGTCCCACGAGTTTTTATAATTTTATAATGATTTTATGAAAAATTCATGAATTTTGAGAAATTTGATGAACTTAGGGAGTTTCCATGAATTGAAGGAGTTTTCATGAGTCCAAGGAAGCAAAAATATTAAAATAATAAAAAAAAACAAGGGCGTGTGGGACCGTGGAAGGCATGGCCGGCCGGCTAGGGCCCGGTCCCCACGAATTTTTCTAATTTTTTAATATTTTTAGGTATTTTGATGATTTGAGGGAATTTTTCATTATTTGAGAGAAATACCATGAAATCAAGGAATTTGATGAATTCAAGGAAAACTAATAATAAAATAATAAAACAAAGGGGCGTGTGGGACCGGCTAGGGCATGGCCGGCCGGCCAAGGCCCGGTCCCACAAGTTTCCATAATTTATTTTATTTTATTATTATTTGATGATTTGTGCAAAAATACCATGAAATCAAGGAGTTTTTTCATAAAATTAGAGAAATAATAATAATAATAATAATAATAATAATAATAAAATAATAAAAAACCGTGGGTGTGGGGCCGGTTGGGACCAAGGCATGGCCGGTTGGCCAATGGTCACGTCCCACACTCCTTTCCTTAATTTTATATTATTTCTTATGGATTTATGGAAGTACCATGAAACCGAGGAGTTTCCTCGAGACGAAGGAGATTTGATAAAATGAGAGGATTTTCATCAAATCATGGAAAATAATAAAAATGCATTAAAAATATAAAACTGGTGTGGGATTGACCACGACACGGTCGGTTGGTCGTGTGTTCGTGCTCCCAGCACCCTGGTCAATATTTTTAATTATTTATTATTTTCTTCTCTATTTTGCATAGGTTCATCGTTTCGTTGTATTTTTGAAATACTCGTTCGTGCGGTGACTGTTAGTGTATCATCGTTGAATACACCTTCACCATTTGAATCGGGGTTTACTTAGAGGTAGCTCAGACGCCCGGTTGTTGATTATTTATTACTAATTGTGGAATTCGGTGGAGAATAATTCACAAAACTGAGTAATAAGATGTTTATTATTAATTCATAGGATCAACTGAGGATTCGACCACGAATTCAGAATAATAAAGTGAGCATTACCATTCCATGGGATCGTAGATTCGACCATAGAATCGGAGTAATTAAGGTTTATCTATTACCATTTATGAGACCAGTTGTGGATTCGATCATGAAATCGGAGTAATGAGATAATATAGTTATTGCTATTCTATGAGATCAAGCTGTGGATTCGATCATAGAATCAGAACAATTGTTATTGTCATTCCATGGTACCAATCGTGGATTCGACCATAGAATAGGAGCGATTGTAATTAGGAATAATTAACTTTGTGGCTCTATACTAGCAGAGCAAGCTATCTAGGAGCATTAATCATCCCGATATGAGCTTGTCGGTAAGTCATATCCTTTATATAGTCAGGGTAAACTCGTTGTTTGTTCCTGAAGACGTTATCGCTCTATACTAGCAGAGCAAGCTGTCTAGGAGCCTTCCATCACGTGATGCTATATAGAAATAATAACTGAAAGTATTCAGTATTCCTGAGATATGCCGTTGTCCGGTCGTGAGACTACATATCCACATGTACTCTGAGAGAAAGTACTCTCCGTTGAGAATTCGATGAGAGAGCCGTGTCTCAATACTCGCGTCTGATTGCTGAATCAGAGCTTCGTATAATTATGAGTTTACAATTTTAGCCTTTGTCGAAAATCCACCATCTACATTAAGTCCCATTCTTACTGAGGAAAGCTGTGTTCCTCAGTCAGCATTAAATGGTGATTTTCCAGCCATAAATAATAATACCAGTGATTGAACTTAGTCATAAGTTGAGACGTTACCGGATTTAGAAAGCATGAGAAAACCACGACTTGATGAAAGCTTCAATTTCATGATTGGAGCGTCGTTTGATGAGCATAAATCGGTGTTGAACCGCTGGTTTGGACGACGAGTCCGTGGTCGGTTAGGATTTGCGGGTCGGGCCCAATAAGGAAATCCTTAGAAAATTAGGTTTTGGAAATAAAATTGATATAAAAGGGATTAATCCTTTTTTTTTCCACGACTAGTTCTCCACCGCCTCAGCACTTCACGCCAGCAGCAGGAGAAGACCGCCGGGATCAGCGCCGCTGCCGCCAGTCGCCGTCGTTCGTCGCCGCCGTCCAAATTCCGGCCGATCAGGTACGTGATTTTTTTTTTTGCTGATGTTTATGATCCTTATGAGTCGTTCATGCTTTGATCATGATGAAGTTATATACATGTGTATATTAGTGTGAGTTTTATGAAAAGACCCTCGTTTTTTGAAAACGTATGTTCCTTCGATCGTTAGTTTTGAAAACTAACTATAATCCCTGATTTAGGAGATATTTTTTTAGTATATGAACCTAGGTTCAGTGATAAAACTTAGTTTATGAGCTTTCATGTGTACCAAGGTTCTATCATAAAATAAGTGAATTTTACATGAAATCGGAATAATCCTTTGTTTTAAAGACAAATAACGATGACGCGAAGGAAAATATGTATGATGAACTTGTGTCCAGTGATAAAATTTTGTTTATGAGTTTTCATGTAAATACAAAACTTTATCATATGTATAAGATGTGAGCTTTCACAATATTTTTGAAATAAACCTTCGTTTTAAAGACAAATAACGACGATACGAAGGAAAAATAGTTATATATATATATATATATGCAGCCGTGATATATATTGTGTAAAATATGATGGTATATTTTATTTGCATGAATTTGTTTTCATTAGATAAAATTCTTGAGAATTTAAGTAAGCAATGTTGCATTAATTGTTGTTTTTTCGAAAAATCAGAAACGTGGGTTTTAAGGAACCTTCGAAGATAGACAATATATTTATGATGAAATATTTTATTGTTGTAAACTTCATAGGTCAGTTGTGTGAATGTTCACATTATGGAAATTGTGTCCGTGATTTCATGAAAAATTAGTTTCGGAAAGTGAATAAAGTTTCGTTCGTTTTTGCAGTTTTCGAAGAGATGAACGATTTTGGGGTGTTAACTCTAGCATTACTATCACTATTGTTAGTGGAAGTATAAAAGGTAAGAGTTAAGAGTTACCATTTTTTCTTGTATTTCCTTGATTTATATCTGGACGACATACTGAAGTAGAATGTAGTGTGACCCTTTTCAGCTACTTAGCAAAGATGTCCAATTCCCAAGCTGACGACGCCTCGAGGGAAGAGATGTGCGTTGATGATGGTATCTCCAGAGATGAGACATGCATGGATGAAACTTCCGTTGGGGGAGACGAAGACGAAATCCCTGGGATTAAGAATGTCCCGAACATAGATGATGCATTCTTTGAAAAAGATATCCCAGGAGCTGAGCAACATTTGAAATCCCCAGTGTATCGTCTTTTAATAAATCCCAGAACTGTTACTCAGAAGAAATTGGTGACTTCTAAGACAGTGATTTGATTTTGTCTTGAACGAGGGGTCTTCGCCTCATCAATCATAGAGTTTAAGCTTTCTCGACGACATTTGGAGAAATTTGCCGGCTGGGCGAGGCATATGTTGGGTTTTCCTCATGTGAGGACTATGCTCGACCAGGCGCAGGTGACGAGAGCTATTCAAGCTTCTGGAGAGTTGTTCATTTATCATGACGCAAGTGGTATTGTGGCTCTGTTTTCTCGCTAGTGCATTCCCACACACACTTTCATATGTAGATGGGGAGAGTTTACCATTACCTTGGAAGACGTGGCGGCTCTGATGCATCTCCCGATCACGGGCAATCTTCCTGGGGATCTTTCAGATGAGGAGACCGTCGTTTCTCATGTCTTGACAGCTGCAATGGAGAAAGCGAATAAGGTTGGTAGTAAAGGATGCTATGCTTCCTGGTTGACACACTGGTGGCCCAGACGAGGTTTCTGATAAACCCATTGACGGTATGTTACCATTGCTGCCTTCTTATGTTTATGGTTGTCCAGAGAAGTTTGTGAAGACAGTGGAAACTTGTTGAAGCCTTTTGTGATTCCCTTTGCTATTAAGATGGCTCAAGGTGAGCAACTTCCGATAGGTAGTTTATTCTTAGGCTCCTTGTATTACAACCTGGACTCCTTGATTATAGACTCCAGTGTGTCGAACGGCTCTATGAAGATTGAGTGTTATGCCAACACGATGTTTCTTCAAGCTTTGATGTGGGAGCATTTTAAGAATTATGCACCTACTCCACGTAATGTTCTGCAAGGATCGAATACTGATGCGCGCCATAATTTCCCTGAGAAAGATAATGCTAGGATCATGCGTTGGTCCACCTCGTTCTAAAATACGTTTTATTGATGTGTTAGATGAAGAATCTGAGTTCAATTTTCTCCCGTGGGTGTCAGTCCCTGATTATGTTTCTCAGCCGATGACTTTCAATACTGGAGAAGGCACGATTTTGACATCTGGTACGCATCTGAGTGATGGCGAAAGATCTTTCATGTTGTGTTGCACTCCTGGTCATTTGCTATCAGTCACGTTTAGAGAGATTTCAGTGGAGGAGTATAATATTGATAGAGCAGCTCGACAAACGGGTATGGATCAGTGTGTTCCAACCATACGGAGAAGGAAGCCATCAGTTGAGAAACTCAGGACTCATTTGGATCATACTCACGTGGAAGGGAGTAGCTACTGGTTTCCTGGTTCTGATAGATTCGCCTATGTAACGCCAGGTTATGTAGAATTCTGGGACCAGCAACTTGGGCGTTTGCGTGGCTTTGTAAGATTTCCCAAACCTCCATTCAAGGATCTTCCTTCGGCTGAGATGATTTCCAGTCGACCAAGATTGAAGTATCTTTCTGGTGATAAACGAAAGTCGTCTCCAGGATGCTCTCAGGTATGTTTCTTCATATAATCTTCACGAAATTATAAGAACTGTATTCTGATTATATTACTGGATTTCACCACAGGACGGTCGTAATATACGACCTTATATCGGTGTATATTTCTCAGAGACTGAGGCGGTTATTCATGGTGGAGAAGGCAGGCATAAAGGTTATAAGTTGTTACCTAATACCGTAAAGTCCCCAGTTGGTGCTTTGGTGAGTTCCCAATATTTATGACCGTGACTTTCATTGCTATTAGCATTAGAATAATGAATCCAACGTTGTTAATTTTGTTGCAGAATTTTACTCCATCAAGTCTTGAAGGTCTTCAATTTTCTGCTACTGAACAAGCAATCGCTGATTTGAGTGATGAAGAAACTGTAAGTATTTCTTCACATGTTCAAATGGGGTGCTTCATAGATGAAAATATTGATTGTAAAAGACGTGTACAGGAGGACGTCGTTATGGAGATGGAGAATTCTGGAACTCAATCATCCTCTGGGAATAGGAATAGAGGTAATTCCCAAGATTCGGAGCCGGATGGAAGTGATGTTCTCTTGTCGTTGATGTGGACAATTCCAACCCCTTGGAAACTTTCGAGACTCCTCAAGTAAGTATATATCCTGTACATTCTTCGTATAAGTATAAAAGTGCTGACTTGTGAATGAATTAATGAATGGGAACCCATGTGAATATATGAAAACTTAGTCGAATTTCATCGTCAGAAAATTCAGAACCCAGCTTTTTAATAGAAACGCTGTAGAATCTTCGTCCGGAGTCGGATTTTGACGATCTGCATGTGCAAATTCAAGCCCGAAAAATTTCCAAGCTTTAGATAAGAAGATTTTTAAGTTTTTAGCACGTTCAGAGCCTGAAAAAGGCGAAATAGTAAACTTCCAGGAGACTTCCAGAACTTTTTCAGATTGCGCGTCACTTGATATTTTGGCCACATCTACTCGCTCGTTCATCGGATTGTCATGAAATTTTGACATGTCATAGAGGACATACATACAAAGATAATGGAATATGACCCATCCTAGGATTCCTTTTATATTGCTCCCAGTTCGTCTCTTAGTACAGGGCAGAGTTCAGTTTCTTCAGACGGACTCATCGTAAAATGTGTTTTCATGACTTTCATGTTATTTGCTAGTTCCTTGAATGTAGTATGATGAACCTTGATGATGTTTCCTTTCTGGTATACTGTGTTTCATAATATCCTTTGGATTCGTGACTCTAACCTCATGCAATCTTCGTATTAGGTGCTAAATACCGAAGTTGAGGACACTGGAGCCAACGATGATAACCATAACCATTCCGGAGTTATTGATGAGGATAAAACCATCCCTGTATTTCAAGTCCATGAGAAGGTCTCTAATGCTATTATGGAAACCCAGATGGTCGTTTCCTCAGTGATAGAAGAAACCGAGACAGCAGCGGAGAATACCGAAGGAACTGTTGATTTAGTCGTGGGAGCCACTCCAGTGACCGAGAAACGTATAATAGTGTATGAATATCCAACTGCAGGGGTCGCTTTCGATACTCCCTTTAACACTTCACTCTCGTATCATGAACTGGTCGGTGGATTCAGCGTTCCCATTGGACATGCACACTTGTATGAGACGATATGGAAGAAGTTCGGCCATATGATCGTTGACAGGAACCCTGGGCGTGCTTACGCTTTAATCATGCAAGTAGGCGTTATCTTGCGTGTCGTGAGTGATATGCATATGAGACCCATGAATACCGTGACTCCAGATATACTCTTTGATTGGGAGTTTAACTTGGAGAATTCAGAAAGACTTGGCCTCAACGTGAAATGGCTTCGTAAGCAAAATTACGTTATAAAAGATTCATGTGAGAAGAACATACCCTTTCCGAACGATGCTGTGAAGGAGAAGGAGGACAAGATTGCCAAGCTGACCGGGGAGTTGAACAAGGAGAGGGCGGCTTTGCAAATCTTGAAGGATGTTGATGAGCGAAAGCCTTTTCTTGATGATCTCTTGAACTCCTGAACTTCTGAGAGATGTGAGGTTTATACTTGGTTTTTTGATATTTAGATGGCTTTGGATTGACTGATGGTTGAGGATTTTCTTGTAGATTTGATAGAGATTTCTTTTACGAAATATGAACTGAATTTTGATAAATTGTTGAATTCAAATACTGATTGCTAGTATTGCAAATGTTTTGGAGGAATTGAAATACAAATGAAAGAAATCCTAAATGTTAAACCCCAGCACCATGAGTGCTCCAAACGCCCAATACCTTAAATGTCCAATAATTTCAGATAAACGCCTTGAGCCAATTTTTGTGAATTACTGGTAGGGTTATGCCATCTGTGTTGGTTAATTTGTAGTATCCTCCGGCCACATATTCAGCGACCATGAATGGTCCTTCCCAATTGGAGTTCCTTATAGAATGAAGACCGCGCTAAACTGCTTTGAGAACCAGGTATCCTTCATGAAACTTGTTAGGCTTGGTCGATCGTGCCTTGAATATCTTCCGCTGATTCAGAATTCCCTGTTTGATGGAATTCCTCAGTTGTGGCCCGTATGGACACTCGCGCGGAAGAGAGTATCCATCATAGTGTTGATCATGCTTAGCCAAGTCTTCAGCAATAAACCTCTCGATGGAGTGACCGATTTGAAGAAGTTCTGACACCAACCATTGAGTGTAATATTGTTGAGGTGAAGTCACCCACTCGTAGCTTTTGATGACTGCTAAATTATTCATGGGGAGAAGTCCTTGGACCATAGTAGCGTATTTGAACATTGGTAATATTGGAGCAGGAGGAGGAATAAGACTTCTCTGAGATCGGAACCTTCTGACAAAGGTGTGCGGATTATCTCCAAGTTCCTGTGTAAGTCCCATCAGAGAAGTCTTCTGCTTCGTCTTCCGACTCAGAATCCTCGTCGATGACGGGATGTGTTGAAGGCATCGTTGTCCTTTCAGCATGAATCCAAGTTCTCCCAAGTACCATGTCGTATCCAGGGTGTTCCCGGATTATGAAAAACTTGGCCTCAGTGCAGATCGATCTTTCCGTAACTTTGAGAGTGACGAAGCCGTATGCGTTTCTGGAGATTCCTTCGTGATCCCTAATTGCTATGGGAGCGTGGGTGGCTTCCCGTCGAGTAATACCAGCAGCTCTGAGAGTTTTCAAAGGGATGATGTTGACGGCGGTACCAACATCGATGAACGCCCTCTTGAACTCATTTACCTTAATGTGCACTGTGGTGAGCAGTCCCCAGTCATACATTTATGTGTCAGTGGCTGAAGGTCCGGTGATAGTCTCTTGGATCAGCGGACGTCTTCCGGACACGATGTGGTTCAGTGTAGCAAACATGTCTTTCCTTTGAGATTTCGAAAGATACAACAGCTTGCAGACATGTTCTATCAGAGATTGGACCGTTTCCTTGACAGGAGGTTCGGAGATGGTAAAAGTTCTGACTGAGAGGGGGTTTTTGTGCACCCCCTCAGTCCACAGGTTGAGCTTTCCTGATGCGCTTCAAAATTTTGCAATCACTCGTGGGGTGGCTGACGTATCTATGGAAGCGACAATACCGAGGATTTTCCATGGCCTCTTCAGTTGGTTACTTCTTGACATAAGTCAATTTGATTGCGCCGTCTTGAATCCAGGCATCGATTAGCTCATTAACTTCTTCCATTGAACAGGGAAAATCAGGTGCTTCTGGATCTTCCGTATGCTGAGGAGGGATTTTCGAATTCTCTTTCTTGTGTGTCTTTGAAGGGGTGGAGGAAGTTTGCTTGTGTTGTGGTTCTGATTTTCGCTTACTCCCTTCCGCGACAGCATTTTTTGAAGGTTGCAGGTTATACTGCTTGTTGATCAGACGCCTGCTTCCTCGAGTGTCTTTTGAATCTTCAGTCTTTGTTGACTTTGCTCTTTCCAAAAGAGCGGGTGCAGTGGTTGCCGACCTCTTCGCAGCTTCGTGAAGCTCTGAGAAAGTCTGGAATCGAAGGTTTTCTAGCAAGGCCCTGTAGACCGGGAGCATGCCATTGATGCACAAGTCCACCAGTTGTTGCTCCGTAACGTTTGGGTCATGATAATCCAGGGCTTGGACTCTGAACCTTTTCACATAATCATTGGGATTTTCACTGACCCTCTGAAACATTCTTCCAAGGTCGGAGAGGGTGACTTGTTCTGACACGAAGAAGTATTTCCTGTAAAACGTGTTAACCATTTCTCCCCAATTGTTGATGGTCCCTGGTGTGATGCTGTTATACCAGGTGTATGCCCTGCCTTTCAGATATTTTGAGAATTTCTTGAGACGGACGACATGATTATGTTTATATTCTCTCAAGGCTTCGATAAAACGAGAGACATGTTCCCGAGCATTGCCAGTTCCATCATACAAGGTGAAAGTTGGAGACATGTAACCTTTGGGGAGTGGAATCCTCTGCGTAGCGGCAGGATAAGGAGGTTGATGACGATGGTCATGCAATGTCTTTTCTTTTCCATGGTTCTCTAAGAGGTGCTCCAGATCCTCGCGAATGATGAAATTCTGTGATCCCTTCGCTGATGAGTTGTCGGCAGCAGTTTTGTGGACTTCGTCGTCTTCTACTGTATGGATTGGAATTACTTCAGGACCGTCGTCCGAGGATTTATCCTTCTCCTTTCCCTTCTCTTGAGTCTTCTCTGACATCTTGTCAGTAAGAGTTTTGAGATAATTACACAGCTCCTTCTGTATAGCAGCCATGTCAGTCTGGTTCTTTGCAAGAGTCTCCTGCGTTTTGATAAGATCAGCAATGGTAGGCGGTGGATCTCCTCTGACTTCTTCAGGGTGTCGCCCGGATAGTGGATGACCTTCGGCGTGAGGAGGAGTAGTGTCACCACCATCAGTGTTGGAGGTCGGAATTGTCTCCGGGATATTCTGATTGTTGTTGTTGCTAGTGCTAGCACGGTTTTTGTTAGTATTTGTAACTGAACCTGACCTGAGATCAACCATCTTGTGAAATTCTGAGATTGCAACCGAGAGAATGATCTCCCACTGTGGTCGCCAATCTGTAGATGGGGAAAAACGATTTGCTGGTTTTTAAGGAATTGAGGAGACGATCGTACGGAGGAGACTCCTCGAACCGAGCGAAATATTAAACCTCACACAGATGCACCGCTGCAAAGGGGGTGCTTTAGATTCGAGAGATAAATTTGTAGCACTCCGGCCTAAATCAAGACAATGACCGTTCCAGAGTAAATTCGGTCACAAGAGAGGATGGGTTAATCTGTAGGAGGGAAGCTGAGAAATGTGTGGAATCAATGGTAATCAAAGATTGTGGGTGTGTGAATTCTGAATATGATAAGCTCTGAGTGATTGAAATTGCTCAATTGAGAGTAGTTGCTCAATTGATGAGTTGATGATCTCGTGTTGTCAGTTTGACGTGAGATTGATGATACTGATGATGATTCAATCATGATTTATATGCTTATTTATATTGCTGGAATTGTAGACACCATGATTCCATGAAGTGTGACAGTTGATAGAATCAAGGAGTGGGGAAGTGGAGATCGTGTTTGAAAACAGTTGCTCAACGTGTGGAGACTTGGTCGATTTTCCACCCACTACCTCGTGAATTCCTTCAACTGATTGCGCGACTTGCTCACATTCCATCGTGTGTTTGAACACACGTGCCGTAGACCGCCAGGCCAAAACCCTAAGTGATATCCCCCAAGTGACACGATTGACGTCTCGTGTTTTTTAGTCAATTAATGACTTCGTGGTTTGATGGGACGATGAGTCCATGTGTCGTTGAGTTGAACGTGATGTTCTGAAACTCGTGAATTGAACATGTCATGAGACAGAGGTATAGTTCTTACGATGAAGTGAGCAAGTATTGCTTATTCGATGGATCATTGAATATTGATTGTTGAATCAATATTCCTTGGTTTGAATAAATATTTATCATCTGAGCAAGTGTTGCTCATGTGATGAATTATTGAATATTTGGTCGTCTGAGCATGTGTTGCTCGTCTGATGGATTATTGGCAGCGTGCCAAAAATATTAATTAGAATACTGGTCGTTGAACCGAGCATAATTAATAAAATTAATGACCATGAAGTCGTCATAAAATTATTAAGGTTAGAATCTGGAATGATGATCCTTGGATTCAGAAACCCTAATTTGATCAATTGATGATCAATTCATGGTTCGTCAGAAGTTTAACCATAGGACGAAAGAGGGAGCGACTATATGGGATCGTGGATCAACCATGTAGTGTCCATATGCTCACGTGAGAAAATACGAAGAACTCCTGAAGAGTTGACGATTTTTTAGTGAAAGAATGATTAAATGCTGGCTTAATCATTTGTTCAAAAATGCTCGTCTGAGCCTTAGGTGAGGAAACCTAATTAATTATGACGAGGCGAGGGACCGACCATGGAGTCATGAAACCGGCCCTGGGTTGTCACGTGACCGCCTGACGATCACTTCATGAAAATCCAAAGTATTTGGAAGAGTTTTGGACCTAATACGAGCAATTGTGCAAATTAGGTCAAAACTGTGAAAATTGATGGGACCGGCTTCCGTGAGCCAAAGAGCCAATATTGGTCGGTCAAGATAGCGTGCTCGTGTCCCCAAGGCGTCCGCATCTCAGTCCTGAGAATTTTGATATTTTCTGGCGTGCAATTGAGCATCCATTCGAGAAAATATGCCAAAATTAGGGTTTCGACGAAACTGAGGAAAACACCATGAGATGATGAAAAATAATTATAAAATAAGGAATGAGGTGGCGTGGGACCGCCGTGGTCAAGGCATGGTCGGCCGGTCGTGACCACGGTCCCGTGGTGCCTTTTCCTTAATTTTATAATATTTTGATGATTTTATGAAAAATTCATGAATTTTGAGAAATTTGATGAATTTAGGGAGTTTCCATGAATTGAAGGAGTCTTCATGAGTTCATGGAAGCAAAATATTAAAATAATAAAAACACGGGCATGTGGGACCATGGAGGCATGGCCGGCCGGCTATGGACCGGTCCCACGAGTTTTCATAATTTTATAATGATTTTATGAAAAATTTATGAATTTTGAGAAATTTGATGAACTTAGGGAGTTTCCATGAATTGAAGGAGTTTTCATGAGTTCAAGGAAGCAAAAATATTAAAATAATAAAAAAACAAGGGCGTGTGGGACCGTGGAAGGCATGGTCGGACGGCTGGGGCCCGGTCCCACGAATTTTCCTAATTTTTTAATATTTTTAGGTATTTTGATGATTTGAGAGAATTTTTCCTTATTTGAGAGAAATACCATGAAATCAAGGAATTTGATGAATTCAAGGAAAACTAATAATAAAATAATCAAACAAAGGGGCGTGTGGGACCGGCTAGGGCATGGCCGGCCGGCCAAGGCCTGGTCCTACAAGTTTTCATAATTTATTTTATTTTATTATTATTTGATGATTTGTGCAAAAATACCATGAAATCAAGGAGTTTTTTCATGAAATTAGAGAAATAATAATAATAATAAGGAACCGTGGGTGTGGGGCCGGTTGGGACCAAGGCATGGCCGGTTGGCCAGTGGTCATGTCTCACACTCCTTTCATTAATTTTATATTATTTTTTATGGATTTATGGAAGTACCATGAAACCGAGGAGTTTCCTCGAGACGAAGGAGATTTGATAAAATGAGAGGATTTTCATCAAATCATGGAAAACAAATAAAAATGCATTAAAAATATAACACTGGCGTGGGATTGACCACGACACGGTTTGTCGGTCGTGTGTCCGTTCTCCCAGCACCCTGGTCAATATTTTTAATGATTTATTATTTTCTTCTCTATTTTGCATAGGGTCATCGTTTCGTTGTATTTTTGAAATACTCGTTCGTGCGGTGACTGTTAGTGTATCATCGTTGAATACACCTTCACCATTTGAATCGGGGCTTACTTAGAGGTAGCTCAGACGCCCGGTTGTTGATTATTTATTACCAATTATGGAATTCGGTGGAGAATAATTCACAAAACTAAGTAATAAGATGTTTATTATTAATTCATAGGATCGGCTGAGGATTCGACCACGAATTCATAATAATAAAGTGAGCATTACCATTCCATGGGATCGTAGATTCGACCATAGAATCAGAGTAATTAAGGTTTATCTATTACCATTTATGAGACTAGTTGTGGATTCGATCATGAAATCGGAGTAATGAGATAATATAGTTATTGCTATTCTATGAGATCAAGCTGTGGATTCGATCATAGAATCAGAACAATTGTTATTGTCATTCCATGGGACCAATCGTGGATTCGACCATGGAATATGAGCGATTGTAATTAGGAATAATTAAATTTGTGGCTCTATACTAGCAGAGCAAGCTGTCTAGGAGCATTAATCATCCCGATATGAGTTTGTCGGTAAGTCATATCCTTTATATAGTCAGGGTAAACTCGTTGTTTGTTCTTGAAGATGTTATCGCTCTATACTAGCAGAGCAAGTTGTCTAGGAGCCGTCCATCACGTGATGCTATATAGAAATAATCACTGAAAGTATTCAGTATTCCTGAGATATGTCGTTGTCCGGTCGTGAGACTACATATCCACATGTACTCTGAGAGAAAGTACTCTCCGTTGAGAATTCGATGAGAGAGTCGTGTCTCAATACTCACGTATGATTGCTGAATCAGAGCTTCGTATAATTATGAGTTTATAATTTTAGCCTTTGTCGAAAATCCACCATCTACACCCATCATACTTCTCAGGCAAAGAGAAAGCTACACGAAGGACGTTGGGATCTGCGGTAGTAAAACCGTAGGCCCAAGGACCCACCATAAGAAGCGGAGTACGAGCTCAGCGATCATCATGATCAAGATGGATACGATCAATCTTGGGCAAAGGTAGCTTAGCAGAATAAGGGATAACAATCAAACCAGTTTTATCGATCTCCTCCAACAGACGAAGGCTATTACCCTCCCTGATCTGCTTAGCAGTAACCTGGAGACGACGAGGGCCAACACTCCAAGGAAGAAGATTACTTTTCTGAATAGCGTCAGCGTACATAGCATTGAAGTTGGCAGGAGTATAATCCTCTTGCTCAGACCTTCCAGCAGCAAAAGGGTCATAAGACTTCAAAGTAGTCTTTCCCTTACTACGGTACCAGCACTCAAGAAGGGCACGCCAGAAATTACCAGTATACCGCATGACCCCTCGAACATGGGTCTTGTTCACCCGGTCATCCCTGGTGTTTATGGGTGAAAACTATTTCTGCTGGTTTTGGTAATTTTGGGGTGTGTGTGGATGAGAAATGAATCTAAACCCTAAACAAATACACTGCACGGGAGTGCTTTCTGATTCGAGAGATCAATCTGTACAATTCTGGCCTAAACCAAGAAATGGCCGTTCCAGACTTGCTTCGGTCACAAAGTGAATGAGATGGGGTCAATCTTAGGGAGGGAAAGCGAAGAAGGTGTTGATATTGTGAAGGTGTTGGCTGTTTATGCCCTGTATCAGAATACCGAACTGGCTTGCAAGATGTTAGCAATCAGCTCTGTGTATTTGAATACGAATTGTATCAACACTTGGTTTCTGTCTTGTCTACCTTGGAAATAGGGAGGAGAACCTATTTATACAAGTCATTGAGCCTAACCCACGTCTCTCGTGGGAAGTGGAGGAAGTGCAGTGATGGAGTAGTGGAGTCGTGTTAGTGATTGTCACACGATCAGGTATGAGCCCACTCCTCCCATCATTACTAACTGTCCATGTCTACCTGACACGTTCTTGTGATGGCGCGTTGCATGCTGCACGCTGTAAACCGCCATACTAATACCCCAGTATGTATCCCCCAATTTGTGACATGCTTGATGTCTCGATTGTATGGATTGTGGGACCCACAGAAGGTAGCGTACGGTGCTAGGTTAAATAACTAAGTTATTTAGGAAGTCGATATTCATGAAATATCATGTGTATTCTATACATGTAACGCATCGAATTAATGTATATGAAGCATCGTTGTTTTAAGGCTTAATGGAGTAAGTCGCGGATTAAACGTCTGAGAACAGATGCATGCTTAGCTATCTTCGAATGATAGTTTGGAGGTTTCACAGGCAAGCCGTCCCTTGTCCGATCACATGATGTGGTAGGGTGACGGATAGTAATCACCATGACACCTTATTGGTCATTTAACTCCTAGCCTGGGATGCCTAACCAAGCTGGTAGAGTTGGACGGATATGACGCTCATCTGCGACCGTTGATGAAGCTTTAGGGTTTTGAAGAGGTGCAAGTATCACTCTTCATCTTGGTCGAAACCAAGCATGGGAGGTGTTCTTGGCAGGACCGACTGGGTAGGCGTGTAGACGGCTCGCCGGTGTGTATGTCCATACCTCACTGCCCCATGAAGATGCGATCTAGGCAACTCAAGTTTATGGGTAAATAGGAGTGGCTGAGATCGATTTGCGACAAGAATCCTGTGCCGCAAAGGATTTCCAAAGGGGCGCGGCATGTGATTAATGATTTAATGGGGGTTGTAGTAATAAAGGTTCAAACTCTCGGACTTGTGAAGGTAATGGATTTTTAGATTTATAAAAATTATATACACAAAGATATTAACAATGGTGCAAGAGGTACTGGGGTTTAGGATTCCACCGAATTCATTTCTTAAGGTTCAAATAATGATTCTTTTAACAATTATAGCTCAGTAAATATATAAAATATATTGACTCTTATTTTTGCCAAGATAAATTCTCCAAATATTAGATGTAAATGTTAAGCATGAGGCATCAAATCATCTAAGCTAAGCATGCCGCATCAAATCAAATGACAACTAATTTTTTCAAATCATAATTTCAATTAAAATTAGTGCAAAAGTCATGAGAAGAATTAAATATAATTACCCAAGTGTGAAATAAGGCTTTCTCCATCACCCCAGTGTTGGGTTTAGCTCCTCATATTAATCATAATCTCAAAATGTTTTATTATTGCTCCAAAGTTGATTACAATTGAGTAAACAATGCAACAGAGAAATCGCAACAGCAGTTCCTGTTGCGAAGACGATGTTGAACTGACACAGCGAAACAAAAGGTGACGGAAAATTAAATGCTGTGGTTTACTTCTCTGTTGCAAAATATGATGAAGAAACTGTTGCGATGAAGATAAACGTTGCAGAGCAGTTAAAGAAACAGTTGCAAATGGATGAAGGAACCGTGGCCGATTCCTTGTTCTTCACGGGCAGCAGCAGCAGCAGCAACAGAGTTCTGAAAACTCTGATTTCTGCTCCTATGGCCCTCCTTTCGACTCCCAACTCTCGACAGCCCTTCCCTGTGATAGTAGCAACCTATTTATACACCTAAGCCTCATTGAATCTCGCCATAACTCCTCAAAAATCTTCACAATGAAGAAAAATATTTTTGAGAATAATTTCTTATTTCTTCCTCTGTGTACGTTAATTGTCTTGGAAATCTTCATAAACTGATTTATACGCATCCTAGGAGAATATCTGGGCTTAACTACACAAACATGCAACATCTTTTACGTGATTTTCTTTCCAAAAATGAGACGATATTCTTTTCTCTGTTTTGATTGGGAATTGATTTTCTGGACAAATTTGATCGATCCCAACCACCATAATATCTTCATATACTCATATCACATATACCCATTAAGTCTAAGCTCTTTAATCTCGTTAAAACACCTTCAAATGTCGAATTGAAAATCTGCCAGTAAAGGAAAGAATTTTCCCGCCAAAACAAATTTTGAATTTTGAAAGAAGGTCGCCCCTTATCCAGTGGTCGCCCCTTATCCAAAAGCGAGAGTCCGAATAACACTTGTCCTCCGGGTGCCAAAATCAACTTTTCGAGCCGAATTTTCTTAAAATATTTATTTCCAAAAAATACCTACAAATACATAAAATAACAAAATTAGTACAAAATCGAGTGCCAACAATACGGACATTGAGAACAAATTAGACACAAAAATGTGTCTATCAAATACCCCCAAACTTATTATTTGCTAGTCCTCGAGCAAAATTTATTCTTGAAAAGTGACCGAGTTAATCTCGGGTGGGTTTATCAGAGGTGTACCCACAAAAACCAATACTCCAGTCCCTAGCTATCTACGAAAAATCTTGGAAAGCACTAAAGAACCTCCTTGGTTGGCATACTTATTAATTACAGGAGGAAGTACCCTGACGCGAAATTCCAATTTCTGTATACGAGTTTGCACTCAAGCATACTAAAATTCATATAAGTGACAGAGCTCTACTAAGATAGTTTCACGATGGACATCACACTCGGAGTCAGACTAATCACATGAAAAGATTAAGAAGATGGAAAAAGAAAAATGTAGATGGTTGAAAAGCGAACGGTGTTTCCCATATCTGTCTGAAGGCCTCTGCCAAGATGAACCTAACCTAAATGACTGAGATACCGGTCTGACTAATATTAACACACTGGCATATACAAGGGAACCAGTGGTCAATAACTTAAATCTAGATCAACAAACTGGCAAATACAAGGGAACCAGCAGTTGACTACACATAACAATAATCATTTTTTTTTAAACTTAACGGCATGAATAGATCTTTTGGATCCAAGCGCATGCTTCTTGTCAGCAGATTACACGATAGTTCCCACGGGTCCTGCATTCCACGCTTGCTTAGGCGACGGAAACAGGGAGAACACACGCATATTGCTATCCAAGTGTTAATACTTATTCCGATTGGTCTAACTGGTCCGGTCTTTTTTTTTTTTTTTTTTTGAAAAAGGTAACTCAGTCACTCTATTTCACCCTAGAAAAGGTAACAACTTGAATCGTGTGCCCCACCAAATCACTTGAAACAAAAGAAAACTAAAAATAGAAAGTGAAAAGGACTCGACAAGATATGGCGAAACTATCATGTTATTTCTAACACCTGAGCTCTGTGCTTTTATGAATAGACTCTATAGATGTTTCCATCTAGTCAGATTGGTTCCTCAACTCCTAAAACAAAAATGTTTCCATCCACTTAGATTGGTTAGTGCTATCCTAAATACGCATAAATTTCTAGGCTCTGGAGTTTATTTATTGCAACTAAAAAGTTTCTCCCATACCCCCAAACTTAAATCTAACATTGTCCTCAATGTTCTAAAGATGAAACTAAAAGCATGAACAAGGAGAAATTGTTACCATTTGAAGCGAAAGAGTTAAGGAAAGATATTACCGTATTGCATGAGATTGGGTTACCTCCCAAGAAGTGCTAAGTTTAAAGTCTTCAGCCAGACGTAGGAAAGGTTTAGTCAACTCGAACCGTATAACAGTAGCCGGAATAACTGTGGGTCTTTAAAACCAAAAAGAGCTGACAAAAGGAAACTGCAGTGAACCAAGAAAATGTACAAGACTAGCATGCCCTTACCTAGTTTCCTGATAACTATCGCTAATTGCGGTTCAGGTTCAGGTTCTATGAAGGGGTCTAAATAAACTATTTTCCTCGGATGCATTTCCTCATAGGTATGATCCAAATTATTAGGTCCTAGAGTTTGGAAAAACTCAGATAAGAACCTGGAGTCACAAAATAACCTAAATAATTTAGGATCCTCTAAGTCAATTAGGTATGACTTACAAAGTTGACCACAGTCAGAGTAGTGGTCATTCTGAAGCAAATGTGTCGATTCTAATTTCCTAAAGTACTTAGGCTTAGTCTCAGAACTTAATAAGTGACACATTTGAAATCTATACGTTCCCACAATTGGAAGAAAACTATTTGGTGGGAAAACAAAGTCAATCTGGGTATCATAGCCTGGGAAAACCACATCGACCAGAGGATGGGTTTCTAACGACTGAACCTTTTTCAGGACATCATTAGGTTCGGGAAAACGAGTATGAAGGTAATCTTGTAAAATTGTCGAGGCAGAGATATCAAGTCCTAAGTGAAGGGACTTTCTGAGAGTTAAAGGTAAGGCACTATGAAGGTGATAATCACCCCCAAACTTAGAGTTTTTAGTGTCTCTAGATAGACTAGTTACAATCTCCCTAATTTCTGGATCATTAGATTCTTGAAAATGGTCAATTGATTCTTCTAATTTATTATCAGGTAGTGCATCTTTACTCATCTCTACGAGTCTATGTTCTTCATTCAAGATTATTGTTTCTAAGTCGCTAGACTCTAAAACAGCATTTTCAGAATAAACCCGTTCCTCTAAACCACTATCGGCTTCGTAATCAAAAGGAAATACTACATCGTCTAAAACGGTGGTATTCCTAATCAAATCCTCGTCCTCTTGAATAGGTGAATAATCATAAAAATTATTTGGATTTGAAGTAGAAATAATATAATCACTATAAAGCTCATTTGGATTACTAGATTCCTGATCACTATGCCTACATATTTCAGATTCTTCATCACTACTATCCTCATCATTATAATAGTACGAAGATGATTGAACCTTATCTAAATAAGTAGTGTTACCAATTATAACCTCGTTCTCTTGATTGTGTAAATAACTATCTTCATTCTCAAGGGTATTATTGGATACACTATATTGGCAATTCAAGTAATTTCGAGCAATTCTTTCGTTCGTCTCAGCTATCCGCTTGAGGTGGTCTTCTAAAGAAGGTTCACTCATTATTGTAGTTCTTTCGTCTATAATTATACTATTCATATCAGCTAACTTACGCGTCGACTCAGCTAACTTACGTGTTGACTCTAGTAAAGAGGAATTATCAGAAGGATCATAAAAAGGACTACTTTTCAATAGTTTGATTGTATCCTCTAGAGACGAAGAATTAGTACTATAATCTTCTTGCTCGTAAGACTGATGCATGTGTGGATAGTAATTGGGCTCACCATGGTATGAACCATAACCTTGAAAAGGTTGGCGTTCCCAACTACTATTCCCACCATGGTCATAAAACTGATGATGTCCATATTCAAATTCAGGTCGATACTCATTGTATTGGCTTCTATCATACCAGTTCGACATTCTTAATTGCAAGGGAATTATACACAACCACAAACAAAGCCGACTCGACTCCACCAAAACAAACCTAAAGATTTCTAGCAAACAAAAAGCATGATGGCTCCACTTAGATTGTTTCTAGACCAGCTTCTATCTTTCGAAAGGGAATTCGTTGCAATTTGAGCAAACCCCTCTGGAATCAATCCGAGTCAAAGTAAGTTGAATTGAGACGAGGGAAGCTCAGTGGAGCTTTGATACCCAAGGCCTCACCGCTATCACAAGGCGGCGCAGTCACGCATTCAACTCACAGAAACCATCATGAACTTTGGAGTGTGCTTAAAGAGCAACCAATATTTTTCGAACGAGTTTCCTATTAAGCTCGTTACCCTATCGGTCTCGTTCTATTCCAAATTTTAAAGCTTAGGTTCGCGTTCGGTTTTGTTTTCCTAAGGCGGGCAAGAAGGAAACGGTGATGAAATCCGAGTCCTTATCTTGATTTGGCCAGGCCTTGCCCTTTACTAGGAATTTAAAGACAGTCCGGTTCGTCCTCAAACAATTATCACCTTAAGGCAGACAGTAACTCGCTTACAGGAGATTCGCGAGTGTTTCGATGGACTTACCTCCCGTACCAGACGGGCGATGAACCGTTGTCGTCGACTCGGGCCACGACTCCTATGCCGTGTACGAACCCGAGGGGCCGAGACGATATAGTAATCGTCGTCCTTCCCTGCACACAGTTTATATAATTTTTTTTTTTTTAATAATAATACCCTTCCGTAGGGTTAAAAAAAAATAATAACAAAGTCCAAGAGTCCAGTCCAAAGTCCAAATAAATAAATAAAGAAAAAAATATTACAGTTTTCCTCACACACTCTAAAAAAAAAAAATTAAAAATTAAATCCTAAAATTGTCCTTTTTTTCTTCTCTTTTCGCTTTTCGCTTTAAGATTTTTCCTCTCCAAGTCCTTAGTTTTCACTTTGAACCTGCAAAATAAAGACAAAAAGAAACGTAAAAGGGAACAAACAATTCTAAAAAATAAAATAATAATAAACCTAAAAAAAATAAATCAATCTATATACAAGTCCCCGGCAGCGGCGCCATTTTGTTATAGTATTTTTCAAGAGGTAAGTAAAAGTTCGTTGCTCGGACTTGAATAGATTTTAAAACGAAAATATATGTACAAATTTGTCACAAGATGTTCGAGAGGTATTGGGACTAAGGACTTGGCCAATTCTTCATGCATGTGGTATATTTTATTTGTTCTTAACAATTACTGCTCAAAACATAAATATATGGACTCTTATTTTGCCAAAATAGATTCTCAGAATATTAGTTATAAATCGTAAGCATGGGACATCAAACATTTAAGCAAGCATGCCGCATCAAATAAAATGATAACTAATTAATTAAAATCATTTTTCAATTTTTAATCAGTGCAAAAGTCATAAAAAGAAAAAATTAAATTTACCACAATGACGAAAATAGACTCCCTCCGTCGTCCCAATGTTGGGTTTAGCTCCTCATATTAATCATAATCTCAAAATGTTTTATTATTGCTCCAAAGTTGATTACAATTGAGTAAACAATGCAACAGAGAAATCGCAACAGCAGTTCCTGTTGCGAAGACGATGTTGGACTGTTACAGAGAAACAAGTGGTGACGGAAAATTAAATGCTGTGGTTTACTTCTCTGTTGCAAAATATGATGAAGAAACTGTTGCGATGAAGATAAACGTTGCACAGCAGTTGAAGAAACTGTTGCGATGAAGATAAACGTTGCAGAGCAGTTGAAGAAACAGTTGCAAATGGATGAAGCAACCGTGGCCGATTCCTTGTTCTTCACGGGCAGCAGCAGCAGCAGCAACAGAGTTCTGAAAACTCTGATTTCTGCTCCTCTGGCCCTCCTTTCGACTCCCAACTCTCGACAGCCCTTCCCTGTGATAGTAGCAACCTATTTATACACCTAAGCCTCATTGAATCTCGCCATAACTCCTCAAAAATCTTCACAATGAAGAAAAATATTTTTGAGAATAATTTCTTATTTCTTCCTCTGTGTACGTTAATTGTCTTGGAAATCTTCATAAACTGATTGATACGCATCCTAGGAGAATATCTGGGCTTAACTACACAAACATGCAACATCTTTTACGTGATTTTCTTTCCAAAAATGAGACGATATTCTTTTCTCTGTTTTGATTGGGAATTGATTTTCTGGACAAATTTGATCGATCCCAACCACCATAATATCTTCATATACTCATATCACATATACCCATTAAGTCTCAGCTCTTTAATCTCGTTAAAACACCTTCAAATGTCGAATTGAAAATCTTCCAGTAAAGGAAAGAATTTTCCCGCCAAAACAAATTTTGAATTTTGAAAGAAGGTCGCCCCTTATCCAGTGGTCGCCCCTTATCCAAAAGCGAGAGTCCGAATAACACTTGTCCTCCGGGTGCCAAAATCAACTTTTCGAGCTGAATTTTCTTAAAATATTTATTTCCAAAAAATACCTACAAATACATAAAATAACAAAATTAGTACAAAATCGAGTGCCAACAATACGGACATTGAGGACAAATTAGACACAAAAATGTGTCTATCAAATACCCCCAAACTTATTATTTGCTAGTCCTCGAGCAAAATTTATTCTTGAAAAGTGACCGAGTTAATCTCGGGTGGGTTTATCAGAGGTGTACCCACAAAAACCAATACTCCAGACCCTAGCTATCTACGCAGAACCTTGTAAAGCACTAAAGAACCTCCTTGGTTGGCATACAATTATTGACTCTAAGAGGAAGAACCCTGATGCGAAATTCCAATTGCTGTACACGAGTTTGCACTCAAGCATACTAAAATCCATATAAGTGACAGAGCTCTACTAAGATAGTTTCACGATGGACATCATACTCGGAGTCAGACTAATCACATGAAAAGATTAAGAAGATGGAAAAAGAAAAATGTAGATGGTTGAAAAGAGAACGGTGTTTCCCATATCTGTCTGAAGGCCTCTGCCAAGATGAACCTAACCTAAATGACTGAGATACCGGTCTGACTAATATTAACACACTGGCATATACAAGGGAACCAGTGGTCAATAACTTAAATCTAGATCAACAAACTGGCAAATACAAGGGAACCAGCAGTTGACTACACATAACAATAACCATTTTTTTTTATTTTTTTTTAACTTAACGGCATGAATAGATCTTTTGGATCCAAGCGCATGCTTCTTGTCAGCAGATTACACGATAGTTCCCACGGGTCCTGCATTCCACGCTTGCTTAGGCGACGGAAACATGGAGAACACACGCATATTGCTATCCAAGTGTTAATACTTATTCCGATTGGTCTAACTGGTCCGGTCTTTTTTTTTTTGGGGTAACTCAGTCACTCTATTTCACCCTAGCAAAGGTAACAACTTGAATCGTGTGCCCCACCAAATCACTTGAAACAAAAGAAAACTAAAAATAGAAAGTGAAAAGGACTCGACGAGATATGGCGAAACTATCATGTTATTTCTAACACCTGAGCTCTGTGCTTTTATGAATAGACTCTATAGATGTTTCCATCTAGTCAGATTGGTTCCTCAGCTCCTAAAACAAAAATGTTTCCATCCACTTAGATTGGTTAGTGTTATCCTAAATACGCATAAATTTCTAGGCTCTGGAGTTTATTTATTGCAACTAAAAAGTTTCTCCCATACCCCCAAACTTAAATCTAACATTGTCCTCAATGTTCTAAAGATGAAATTAAAAGCATGAACAAGGAGAGACAATTACTATTTGAAGCAAAAGAGTGAAGGAAGGATATTACCAGGTTGCATGATATTGGGTTACCTCCCAAGAAGTGCTAAGTTTAAAGTCTTCAGCCAGACTTAGGAAAGGTTTAGTCAACTCGAACCGTATAATAGTAGCCGGAATAACTGTGGGTCTTTAAAACCAAAAAGAGCTGACAAAAGGAAACTACAGTGAACCAACGAAATGAATAACACTAGCATGCCCTTACCTAGTTTCCTGATAACTATCGCTAATTGTGGTTCAGGTTCAGGTTCTATGAAAGGGTCTAAATAGAATATTTTCATTGGTTGCGTTTCTTCATAGGTTGGATCCAAATTATTAGGTCCTAGAGTCTGGAAAAACTCAAATAAGAACTTGGAATCACAAAGTAATAACCTAAATAATTGCGGATCCTCTAAGTCAATCATATATGACTTACAAAATTGACCACAGTGAGAATAGTGGTCATTCTTAAGCAAATGTATCGATTCTAATTTCCTAAGGCATTTAGGTTTAGTCTCACAACTTAATATTCGACACATTTGGAATATAAACGTTCCCACAGTTGGAAGAAAACTATTTGGTGGGAAAACAAAGTCAATCTGGGGATCATAGCCTGCGCAAACCACATTAACCCAGAGGATGGGTTTCTAACGACTGAACTTCTTCCTGGACATCATTAGGTTCGGGAAAACGAGTATGAAGGTAATCTTGTAAAATGGTTGAGGCACATATGTCAAGTCCCAAGTGAGGGACCTTTCTAAGAGTTAAAGGTAAGGCACTAGGAAGGTGATAATCACCCCCAAACTTAGAGTTTTCAGTGTCTCTAGCTAGACTAGTCACAATCTCCCTAATTTCTGGATCATTACATTCTTGAAAATGGTCAATTGATTCTTCTAAGTTATTATCAGGTGGTGCATCTTTACTCATATTTAAAATCTCTACGAGTTCATGTTCTTCGTCTAAGACTAATGTTTCTAAATCGCTAGACTCTAAAACAATATTCTCAGAATAAACTCGTTCATCTAGACCATTATCGGCTTCGTAATCCTCGTCTAAAACTGTGGTATCTCTAGTCAAATCCTCGTCCTTTTGAATAGGTGAATAATTATTAAAATTATTTGGACTTGAACTATAAATAACGTTATCATTATAAGGCTCAATTGGAGAAACAAATTCCTGATTACTCTGCCTACATATTTCAGATTCTTCATCATCACTATCCTCATCATCATGATACAATTTTTGAAATTCAAGAATTCTCAATCTTTGTTCCAAACTACATGGTCTATGTTTATAATATTTCTCATAGATCGTTAGAGGTGATTCCTCAATAAAAGTTGGAGTATCCATATATCGCTGCCCACGCATATATTCACCAAGAGTCATTTCCGAAGACGTCTCTTGATAACGAGAATTCCTAGACATATATTCTCGCAACGTCATCGCAGGTGGCGTATCCTCAAAAGGATTCATCACCGAAGAAATATAAACTACAGAGGGATTCTATACAATCACAAACAAGGCCGACTCGACTCCACCAAAGCAAACCTAAAGATTTCTAGCAAACAAAAAGCATGATGGCTCCACTTAGATTTTTTCTAGACCAGCTTCTATCTTTCGAAAGGGAATTCGTTGCAATTTGAGCAAACCCCTCTGGAATCAATCCGAGTCAAAGTAAGTTGAATTGAGGCGAGGGAAGCTCAGTGGAGCTTTGATACCCAAGGCCTCACCGCTATCACAAGGCAGCGCAGTCACGCATTCAACTCACAGAAACCATCATGAACTTTGGAGTGTGCTTAAAGAGCAACCAATATTTTTCGAACGAGTTTCCTATTAAGCTCGTTACCCTATCGGTCTTGTTCTATTCCAAATTTTAAGGTTAGGTTCGCGTTAGGTTTCGTTTTCCTAAGGCGGGCAAGAAGGGAGCGGTGATGAAATCCGAACCCTTATCTTGTATTGGCCAGGCCTTGCCCTTTACTAGGAAAATAAAGACAGTCCGGTTCGTCCTCAAACAATTATCACCTTAAGGCAGACAGTAACCCGCTTGCAGGAGATTCGCGGGTGTTTCGATTGGACTTACCTCCCGTACCAGACGGGCGATGAACCGTTGTCGTCGACTCGGGCCACGACTCCTATGCCGTGTACGAACCCGAGGGGCCGAGACGATATAGTAATCGTCGTCCTTCCCTGCACACAGTTTATATAATATATTTTTTTTTTTAATAATAATACCCTTCCGTAGGGTTAAAAAAATAAAGTCCAATTGTCCAGAATAAAGTCCAAAATAAATTAAAAAATAATAATTACAGTTTTCCTCACACACTCTAAAAAAAATTAAAAATTAAAAATTAAATCCTAAAATTGTCCTTTTTTCTTCTCTTTTCGCTTTTCGCTTTAAGCTTTTTCCTCTCCAAGTCCTTAGTGCTCCACTTCGAACCTGTAAATAAAAGACAAAAAGACAAAGTAAAAAGGAACAAAAAATAAAGAAAAAAAAAATAAACATAAAAATTCTACCTAAGCACAAATCCGCGTCGGCGGCGCCATTTTGATTAATGATTTAATGGGGGTTGTAGTAATAAAGGTTCAAACTCTCGGACTTGTGAAGGTAATGGATTTTTAGATTTATAAAAATTATATACACAAAGATATTAACAATGGTGCAAGAGGTACTGGGGTTTAGGATTCCACCGAATTCATTTCTTAAGGTTCAAATAATGATTCTTTTAACAATTATAGCTCAGTAAATATATAAAATATATTGACTCTTATTTTTGCCAAGATAAATTCTCCAAATATTAGATGTAAATGTTAAGCATGAGGCATCAAATCATCTAAGCTAAGCATGCCGCATCAAATCAAATGACAACTAATTTTTTCAAATCATAATTTCAATTAAAATTAGTGCAAAAGTCATGAGAAGAATTAAATATAATTACCCAAGTGTGAAATAAGGCTTTCTCCATCACCCCAGTGTTGGGTTTAGATCCTCATATTAATCATAATCTCAAAATGTTTTATTATTGCTCCAAAGTTGATTACAATTGAGTAAACAATGCAACAGAGAAATCGCAACAGCAGTTCCTGTTGCGAAGACGATGTTGAACTGACACAGCGAAACAAAAGGTGACGGAAAATTAAATGCTGTGGTTTACTTCTCTGTTGCAAAATATGATGAAGAAACTGTTGCGATGAAGATAAACGTTGCAGAGCAGTTAAAGAAACAGTTGCAAATGGATGAAGGAACCGTGGCCGATTCCTTGTTCTTCACGGGCAGCAGCAGCAGCAGCAACAGAGTTCTGAAAACTCTGATTTCTGCTCCTATGGCCCTCCTTTCGACTCCCAACTCTCGACAGCCCTTCCCTGTGATAGTAGCAACCTATTTATACACCTAAGCCTCATTGAATCTCGCCATAACTCCTCAAAAATCTTCACAATGAAGAAAAATATTTTTGAGAATAATTTCTTATTTCTTCCTCTGTGTACGTTAATTGTCTTGGAAATCTTCATAAACTGATTTATACGCATCCTAGGAGAATATCTGGGCTTAACTACACAAACATGCAACATCTTTTACGTGATTTTCTTTCCAAAAATGAGACGATATTCTTTTCTCTGTTTTGATTGGGAATTGATTTTCTGGACAAATTTGATCGATCCCAACCACCATAATATCTTCATATACTCATATCACATATACCCATTAAGTCTAAGCTCTTTAATCTCGTTAAAACACCTTCAAATGTCGAATTGAAAATCTGCCAGTAAAGGAAAGAATTTTCTCCGCCAAAACAAATTTTGAATTTTGAAAGAAGGTCGCCCCTTATCCAGTGGTCGCCCCTTATCCAAAAGCGAGAGTCCGAATAACACTTGTCCTCCGGGTGCCAAAATCAACTTTTCGAGCTGAATTTTCTTAAAATATTTATTTCCAAAAAATACCTACAAATACATAAAATAACAAAATTAGTACAAAATCGAGTGCCAACAATACGGACATTGAGGACAAATTAGACACAAAAATGTGTCTATCAAATACCCCCAAACTTATTATTTGCTAGTCCTCGAGCAAAATTTATTCTTGAAAAGTGACCGAGTTAATCTCGGGTGGGTTTATCAGAGGTGTACCCACAAAAACCAATACTCCAGACCCTAGCTATCTACGCAGAACCTTGTAAAGCACTAAAGAACCTCCTTGGTTGGCATACAATTATTGACTCTAAGAGGAAGAACCCTGATGCGAAATTCCAATTGCTGTACACGAGTTTGCACTCAAGCATACTAAAATCCATATAAGTGACAGAGCTCTACTAAGATAGTTTCACGATGGACATCATACTCGGAGTCAGACTAATCACATGAAAAGATTAAGAAGATGGAAAAAGAAAAATGTAGATGGTTGAAAAGAGAACGGTGTTTCCCATATCTGTCTGAAGGCCTCTGCCAAGATGAACCTAACCTAAATGACTGAGATACCGGTCTGACTAATATTAACACACTGGCATATACAAGGGAACCAGTGGTCAATAACTTAAATCTAGATCAACAAACTGGCAAATACAAGGGAACCAGCAGTTGACTACACATAACAATAACCATTTTTTTTTATTTTTTTTTAACTTAACGGCATGAATAGATCTTTTGGATCCAAGCGCATGCTTCTTGTCAGCAGATTACACGATAGTTCCCACGGGTCCTGCATTCCACGCTTGCTTAGGCGACGGAAACAGGGAGAACACACGCATATTGCTATCCAAGTGTTAATACTTATTCCGATTGGTCTAACTGGTCCGGTCTAATAATTTTTTTTTTTTTTTTTTTTTTAAAAGGTAACTCAGTCACTCTATTTCACCCTAGCAAAGGTAACAACTTGAATCGTGTGCCCCACCAAATCACTTGAAACAAAAGAAAACTAAAAATAGAAAGTGAAAAGGACTCGACAAGATATGGCGAAACTATCATGTTATTTCTAACACCTGAGCTCTGTGCTTTTATGAATAGACTCTATAGATGTTTCCATCTAGTCAGATTGGTTCCTCAACTCCTAAAACAAAAATGTTTCCATCCACTTAGATTGGTTAGTGCTATCCTAAATACGCATAAATTTCTAGGCTCTGGAGTTTATTTATTGCGACTAAAAAGTTTCTCCCATACCCCCAAACTTAAATCTAACATTGTCCTCAATGTTCTAAAGATGAAACTAAAAGCATGAACAAGGAGAAACTGTTACCATTTGAAGCGAAAGAGTTAAGGAAAGATATTACCGTGTTGCATGAGATTGGGTTACCTCCCAAGAAGTGCTAAGTTTAAAGTCTTCAGCCAGACGTAGGAAAGGTTTAGTCAACTCGAACCGTATAACAGTAGCCGGAATAACTGTGGGTCTTTAAAACCAAAAAGAGCTGACAAAAGGAAACTACAGTGAACCAACGAAATGAACAACACTAGCATGCCCTTACCTAGTTTCCTGATAACTATCGCTAATTGTGGTTCAGGTTCAGGTTCTATGAAAGGGTCTAAATAGAATATTTTCATTGGTTGCGTTTCTTCATAGGTTGGATCCAAATTATTAGGTCCTAGAGTCTGGAAAAACTCAAATAAGAACTTGGAATCACAAAGTAATAACCTAAATAATTGCGGATCCTCTAAGTCAATTAGATATGACTTACAAAATTGACCACAGTGAGAATAGTGGTCATTCTTAAGCAAATGTATCGATTCTAATTTCCTAAGGCATTTAGGTTTAGTCTCACAACTTAATATTCGACACATTTGGAATATAAACGTTCCCACAGTTGGAAGAAAACTATTTGGTGGGAAAACAAAGTCAATCTGGGGATCATAGCCTGGGAAAACCACATCAACCAGAGGATGGGTTTCTAACGACTGAACTTCTTCCTGGATATCATTAGGTTCTGGAAAACGAGTACGAAGATAGTCTCGTAAGATGGGTGAGGCATTGATGTCAAGTACCAAGTGAGGGACCTTACTAAGAGTTAAAGCACATGGAGAATGATACTCACCCCCAAACTTAGAGTTTTCGGCGTCTCTAGATAGACTGGTCATAACCTCCCTAATTTCTAGGTCGGAAATTGATTTTTCTAAGTCAGGTTCATCCTCGCTAATCTCTACGAGTTCATCTAAGACTATTGTTTCTAAATCGTTTGACTCGATCTCAAGATAAACTGTTTCCTCTAAACCATCATCGGTTTCGTAAACAGGACATACTACATCGTCTGAAACGGGGGTATCTCTAGTCAAATCCTCGTCCTTTTGAATAGGTGAACAATTTTTAAAATTATTAGGATCTGAACCAGAAATAATATAATCATTATAAGGCTCAACTGGGGTAACAAATTCCTGATCACTATTCCCACATATTTCAGATTCTTCATCATCACTATCCTCATCATCATGATACAATTTTTGAAATTCAAGAATTCTCAATCTTTGTTCCAAACTACATGGTTTATGTTTATAATATTTCTCATAGATCGTTAGAGGTGATTCCTCAATAAAAGTTGGAGTATCCATATATCGCTGCCCACGCATATATTCACCAAGAGTCATTTCCGAAGACGTCTCTTGATAACGAGAATTTCTAGACATATATTCTCGCAACGTCATCGCAGGTGGCGTCTCCTCAAAAGGATTCATCACCGAAGAAATATAAACTACAGAGGGATTCTATACAATCACAAACAAGGCCGACTCGACTCCACCAAAGCAAACCTAAAGATTTCTAGCAAACAAAAAGCATGATGGCTCCACTTAGATTGTTTCTAGACCAACTTCTATCTTTCGAAAGGGAATTCGTTGCAATTTGAGCAAACCCCTCTGGAATCAATCCGAGTCAAAGTAAGTTGAATTGAGGCGAGGGAAGCTCGGTGGAGCTTTGATACCCAAGGCCTCACCGCTATCACAAGGCGGCGCAGTCACGCATTCAACTCACAGAAACCATCATGAACTTTGGAGTGTGCTTAAAGAGCAACCAATATTTTTCGAACGAGTTTCCTATTAAGCTCGTTACCCTATCGGTCTCGTTCTATTCCAAATTTTAAAGCTTAGGTTCGCGTTCGGTTTTGTTTTCCTAAGGCGGGCAAGAAGGAAACGGTGATGAAATCCGAGTCCTTATCTTGATTTGGCCAGGCCTTGCCCTTTACTAGGAATTTAAAGACAGTCCGGTTCGTCCTCAAACAATTATCACCTTAAGGCAGACAGTAACCCGCTTGCAGGAGATTCGCGGGTGTTTCGATTGGACTTACCTCCCGTACCAGACGGGCGATGAACCGTTGTCGTCGACTCGGGCCACGACTCCTATGCCGTGTGCGAACCCGAGGGGCCGAGACGATATAGTAATCGTCGTCCTTCCCTGCACACAGTTTATATAATAATTTTTTTTTTTAATAATAATACCCTTCCGTAGGGTTAAAAAAAAAATAAAGTCCAAAGTCCAAAATAAATAAATAAAAAAAAATTACAGTTTTCCTCACACACTCTAAAAAAAAAATTAAAAATTAAATCCTAAAATTGTCCTTTTTTTCTTCTCTTTTCGCTTTTCGCTTTAAGATTTTTCCTCTCCAAGTCCTTAGTTTTCACTTTGAACCTGCAAAATAAAGACAAAAAGAAACGTAAAAAGGAACAAACAATTCTAAAAAATAATAATAATAAACCTAAAAAAAATAAATCAATCTATATACAAGTCCGCGTCGGCGGCGCCATTTTGTTGTAGTATTTTTCAAGAGGTAAGTAAAAGTTCGTTGCTCGGACTTGAATAGATTTTAAAATGAAAATATATGTACAAATTTGTCACAAGATGTTCGAGAGGTATTGGGACTAAGGACTTGGCCAATTCTTCATGCATGTGGTATATTTTATTTATTCTTAACAATTACTTCTCAAAACATAAATATATGGACTCTTATTTTGCCAAAATAGATTCTCAGAATATTAGTTATAAATCGTAAGCATGGGACATCAAACATTTAAGCAAGCATGCCGCATCAAATAAAATGATAACTAATTAATTAAAATCATTTTTCAATTTTTAATCAGTGCAAAAGTCATAAAAAGAATAAATTAAATTTACCACAATGACGAAAATAGACTCCCTCCGTCGTCCCAATGTTGGGTTTAGCTCCTCATATTAATCATAATCTCAAAATGTTTTATTATTGCTCCAAAGTTGATTACAATTGAGTAAACAATGCAACAGAGAAATCGCAACAGCAGTTCCTGTTGCGAAGACGATGTTGGACTGTTACAGAGAAACAAGTGGTGACGGAAAATTAAATGCTGTGGTTTACTTCTCTGTTGCAAAATATGATGAAGAAACTGTTGCGATGAAGATAAACGTTGCACAGCAGTTGAAGAAACTGTTGCGATGAAGATAAACGTTGCAGAGCAGTTGAAGAAACAGTTGCAAATGGATGAAGAAACCGTGGCCGATTCCTTGTTCTTCACGGGCAGCAGCAGCAGCAGCAACAGAGTTCTGAAAACTCTGATTTCTGCTCCTCTGGCCCTCCTTTCGACTCCCAACTCTCGACAGCCCTTACCTGTGATAGTAGCAACCTATTTATACACCTAAGCCTCATTGAATCTCGCCATAACTCCTCAAAAATCTTCACAATGAAGAAAAATATTTTTGAGAATAATTTCTTATTTCTTCCTCTGTGTACGTTAATTGTCTTGGAAATCTTCATAAACTGATTTATACGCATCCTAGGAGAATATCTGGGCTTAACTACACAAACATGCAACATCTTTTACGTGATTTTCTTTCCAAAAATGAGACGATATTCTTTTCTCTGTTTTGATTGGGAATTGATTTTCTGGACAAATTTGATCGATCCCAACCACCATAATATCTTCATATACTCATATCACATATACCCATTAAGTCTAAGCTCTTTAATCTCGTTAAAACACCTTCAAATGTCGAATTGAAAATCTGCCAGTAAAGGAAAGAATTTTCCCGCCAAAACAAATTTTGAATTTTGAAAGAAGGTCGCCCCTTATCCAGTGGTCGCCCCTTATCCAAAAGCGAGAGTCCGAATAACACTTGTCCTCCGGGTGCCAAAATCAACTTTTCGAGCTGAATTTTCTTAAAATATTTATTTCCAAAAAATACCTACAAATACATAAAATAACAAAATTAGTACAAAATCGAGTGCCAACAATACGGACATTGAGGACAAATTAGACACAAAAATGTGTCTATCAGCATGCCATCTTCAGGGCGCACGAACCGAGGCGTCTGGTCCTGCCTTGCTCTGGTCGGTCGGACATAGAGGTAGACGGGCCCACGTAATCATGTAGATACTTTCTGGACCTCCTTAGTTTATTCCTGCACCCTTCATCCAGGATGGCGAAGATGGACGTCGTGATCAATTTACGACACATGTAATATGTTGCAAACCCTAATTAGGGTTTTATGCTGGTCGCGCGCATGCTACTTTGGTCGGCATGCTATGCTCTTCGTTTGGATTGGACGACCACGTGGGACCCACATTGGGCCGGTGGTGAACATGGTGATACCTGACTGATGGTCATAGGCCTGATCTAAGCCATCCAAACATGCTGGTGAAGTCTGATGGTCGTGATCAATCTGAGACCCTTAGTGGAATTTCCTGCGACCCTTTAAGCCTCACGCCGGCCCAACTTCAGGCAACCGCACATCATTCCGTGGCTAAGTCAGGGGAGGATCGATTATGCAGGTAGGAAGGGGTCCCGTTGGTGTACACCACGATATTTGTCCGACCGGACTTGGAACAATCTACGCCGTCCAATCGTGCCGGCGAAGTTGGACGGCCATGACTGTTTTTAAGTCTGGTTTGGCCGGCCCTTGTCACGCGATCCTTTTAGCTGCTCCACACCAGCCTGGACATCCAACTCTGGGAACGCGTTCGGTAGCCGTTTGAAGGGCGTGGTATGTATTCGACCAGCCAGGGCATAACCGGGCCCGCTGGTGGTCATTGTGGTGATAGCCTGCTCCTACTGAGGATCGTCTAGGCTATCGAATCATGCGTCCAACCTGCGTGGCCATGATTATTTCTGAGACTGGCACGGGCAGTCCAGATTATACTCAATCGAGCTAGCATAACACACCGAGAGGAATGCTCAATCTGGCTAGTATAACACACTGTGGGACTTTACTCAATCGGGCTAGTATAACACACCGAGAGATATCCTGTACGGGTATTTCGTGAATGCCTCACTATTGACACTCGGAGATTCGTGTTACCCTGTTAGGAGCAACACTCAGTCCTCATGCCGTATCAACAATGAGGGTTCCAGGGAACAACACAGGAAATACAAGGCTAATAAAGCATTATTTAATAATGCTATAAATCCACAGAAAATCGGGATTGTTGCTACATGCTCCATTCTGGGTGTATTTAATTCATAGGGATTGTTGCCACATACTCCATTCTAGGTGAATTAATAAAGTGAAGAAGTATTCATCACTCAAATGGCTTTATCCTTTACAAGATGTCAGCCTATTAAAATTCGGCTTTTACAATTTTATCCTTAAACAAAAATCCACCATCAACATTAAGTCCCCTGCCTAGCACACAATGGTTACACTATTGCGGGGTAGGCATGAGATGGTGACAATTTACATATCGAAATGACCAAGCTACAGTAAATATATATTTACCGCGTGAGAGAAGACTGTCATATGCCCCAAGCGTCCCGGAGCTAGTTGAGCCGTTCCTCCTCAATAGTATTTTCCGATCTTAGTTAGGGTTTGGAAGAGAGTACGACTTGGTTAGTCGAGCCGCTTTGACTTTCTTTGACTCCCTCCGCATATCCCTGGACGAAAATAGGCTCGCTTCTTGGACTGGGTGTGCTTACTCTCATTATACGACAGCTTCTCCCAAGCACGTCCGACAAGTATTGTATATCTGATAAGTATTGTTGATCACTATCCCGGATCAGTAGCCTTTATAGGTGGTAAGAAAAGACTCCTTTTTCTCCTAGGATCTTGTTGGATTGTGAAATATAAAGAAGAATCCAAGGACCTTCTTCCTATCAATTAATCGCTTACTTCGATATCTCAGGTACTGCTCTGTGTCTATCTGATCCTCTGATTGACCATGATGATTTTTTTATTTTACATGCAACGGTAACCTCTTTTTTTCAGTACATCATGGAAGCAGTTGGTGATGACCACTCTGTAACTTCTCCAGAAAAAAGTTTCGAAGTCAACAAGTCTGAGGCTAATGCGCACGAGGAGGTGATGGCTAAAATTGACCTCCCATTTCGCGAAGTTGGTCGTGCTATACAGGGATGTCCATTCTGCATCTGCGTATTTCCAGGGGACGTATTTGTGCCCTTTCAGCTACAATCGATATGGAGGAGCAATGTAGGCATGATGAAGCGTCGCGAGTACCAGTGAGCGCGAGAGATGAGAGGTTTGCAGCACGGTTAAAGAAATTGACTTGGTATTGAAGAAATTGACTTCACAACCGAGAGATTAATCTCCCACTGTGGTCGCCAATTGTTTATGGGTGAAAACTATTTCTGATGGTTTTGGTAATTTTGGGGTGTGTGTGGATGAGAAATGAATCTAAACCCTAAACAAATGCACTGCACGGGAGTGATTTCTAATTTGAGAGATCAATCTGTAAAATTTTGTCCTAAACCAAGAAATGGTCGTTCCAGACTTGCTTCGGTCACAAAGTGAATGAGATGGGGTTTGATCTTAGGGAGGGAAAGCGAAGAAGGTGTTGAGATTATGAAGGTGTTGGTTGTTTATGAATTGTATCAGAATACCGAACTGGCTTTCAAGATGTAAGCAATCAGCTCTGTGTGTTTGAATACGAATTGTATCAACACTTGGTTTCTGTCTTGTCTACCTTGGAAATTGGGAGGAGAACCTATTTATACAAGTCATTGAGCCTAACCCACGTCTATCGTGGGAAGTGGAGGAAGTGGAGTGATGGAGTAGTGGAGTCGTGTTAGTGATTGTCACACGATCAGGTATGAGCCCACTCCTCCCATCATTACTAACCATCCATGTCTTCCTGACACGTTCTTGTGATGGCGCGTTGCACGCTGCACGTTGTAAACCGCCATACCAATACCCAGTATGTATTTGCTCTAGTCGGTCGGACATAGAGGTAGACGGTCCCACGGTGATCATGTAGATATTGTCTGGACCTCCTTAGTCTATTCCTACACCCTTCATCCAGGTTGGTGAAGATGGATGCTCGTGATCGATTTACGATACATGTAATATGTCGCAAACCCTAATTAGGGTTTTATGTTGGTCTCGTGCATGCTACTTTGGCCGGACGAATTTGCATGATATGCTCTTCGTTTGGATTGGCCGACCACGTGGGACCCACATTAGGCCAGTGGTGAACATGGTGATACCTGACTGATGGTCATAGGCCTGATCCAAGCCATCCAAACATGCTGGTGAAGTCGGATGGGCGTGATCAATCTGAGACCCTTAGTGGAATTTCATGCGACCCTTTAAGCCTCACGCCGGCCCAACTTCAGGCAACCGCACGTTATTTCGTGGCTAAGTCAGGGAAGGATTGATTATGCAGGTAGGAAGGGGCCCTATTGGTGTACACCACGGTACTTGTCCGACCAGACTTGGAACAATCTACGCCGTCCAACCGTGTCGGCGAAGTTGGACGGCCATGACTGTTTTTAAGTCTGGTTTGGCCGGCCCTTGTCGCGCGATCCTTTTTAGCTGCTCCACACCAGCCTGGCCATACAACTCTGGGCTGGCGTTCAGTGACCATTTGAAGGGCGTGGTATGTATTCGATCTGCCAGGGCATAACCGGGCCCGCTGGTGGTCATTGTGGTGATAGCCTGCTCCTACTGAGGATCGTCTAGGCTATCGAATCATGCGGCCAACCTGCGTGGCCATGATTATTTCTGAGACTGGCACGGGCAGTCCAGATTATACTCAATCGGGCTAGTATAACACACCGAGAGGAATGCTCAATCGGGCTAGTATAACACACCGAGAGACTTTACTCAATCGGGATAGTATAACACACCGAGAGCTATCCTGTACGGGCATTTCGTGCATGCCTCACTATTGACACTCGGAGATTCGTGTTACCCTGTTAGGAGCAACACTCAGTCCTCATGCCGCATCAACAGTGAGGGTTCCCGGGAACAACACAGGAAATGTAAGGCTAATAAAGCATTATTTAATAATGCTATAAATCCACAGAAAATCGGGATTGTTGCTACATGCTCCGTTCTGGGTGTATTTAATTCACAGGGATTGTTGCCACATGCTCCATTCTAGGTGAATTAATAAAGTGAAGAAGTATTCATCACTCAAATGGCTTTATCCTTTACATGATGTCAGCCTATTAAAATTCATCTTTTACAATTTTAGCCTTAAACAAAAATCCACCATCAACACCTGGTAGACAAAACATCATAGTAAAATGGATCATTTCTACTAAACAAGGGCAAAATCATACCCGCGGCCAGCTGGACAACACTGATCAAGAGGTTGTTCTCATCATATGGAAAACTTCGAATCATGGATTCGGTGAGAACATCAGGTACTTTGACAAAGGAGATATCAAACTTATGGAGGCGAAAGGACTTGGCGATCTCAGTTAAAGACAAGTGAGCGTAGATATCTTTGTCACGTAGCTGCAGCCTTTGAAGCTCATAATGAGGTAGAGGAGGAGGAAGACCCTCAACAGCGACCTCTTCAACCTCAGGGTCCTCAGCAACCTCAGGATCCACAGACACCTCAGTACCAGCAGGTACCTTAGAATCCTCAAGAGGTGGAGAAGGCGTAGCATCAGGATGATCCATCCGCGGAGGTGGATCAGTAAACGAAGATGGTCTACGGTCCTTCCGCGTAGGCTTCTTCGTAAGTCTCATGATCCCTAACACCAGCAGGAAGAAAATTCAGTCAACAATGGCGGACTGGAATTACAGTCGACCCAAAAGCTTGGTGGGGGCAAAAATGATAGTACTTTGGGCATGGGTTTAGCAAAAACCAACCAGGGGAAACAATTTTGTCCTCCCAAAGAAGTAAAAAACATAGTCGACCAACACATTTAAAATCTTGCAGACATGGAGCAATCATGATACATTCGTGGTGAAAAACACGAAAAGTAGCAGACCCATGATTCTCAAACAACACAAAAAACACAACAGAAACTTCAAATACCGCATGCAAACATCCAAGAACGTCAATGGCGTTCAATAATAATTAACCAAAATCGAAGTAGTGCGAATCGAGGATGAAAATCCAAACAAACAGAAAAGAAGCAAAGTATCACTTACTTGTATATGATGATCGTGTATTGAACCAGAAGTCTTGACGAATCAAAGGGAAGACCAGCAATTGAAAGTGGAAGAAAATCTCTGAAAAAGAGATGGAGAGCGACAGTTCGAAGAGAAAGAAAGGAGTTAATTAAAATTCCTTCTCTTTATTCTCTTCTTATAGGCGGCTGGAGAATCCAAAAATTTTGATGTCCCGAAATCCAAGAGGAAGTTATTGCATGAAAGGACATGTGGGGACCACCCAATCGGTACGTGCAAAAATGGCGGCGTTACGGGGGTTTTTCTTCTAATCCTACCAAATGGTAGAATACGAAAGAAAATGGGCAAACTGTGAATACCAATATTCTGCGGAGCACGTGTCACGATCTTAGTGGTCGCATACAAGATAACTGTGTAGCCCTCGCTATACATAGAAACCTGAGTAGCAGAAGATACACCTTCGTAGATCTTCTTTATCTCATCCCAAGAAGGGATACCTCGGCGGTCGAGATGGAAAAAGTAAAGCCTGGTCTAGGGAGGGGCAGTTGGCGAAGGGACAGAGGTAGATGATGCATCTAATCAGCATTAAACGCACAAATCTCTTATCTACACGCATAACCAAATCACGTGGAGAGAAATGACGTGGCGGAATCTGACTGGCAAAGGTTAGCGGTGAACGAAGGTACAATCTGTACTGAGGTTAGGAAGTTCCCGAAGGAACGTGGGTCAGCTGAGGTGGCAGAGTCCGACTGGTGAAAGCGCGCGGTGAACGAAGGTACCATTTATACGGAAGGTATATCAGGGAACGATGGATCCAAAGATAACAAAGATATACCTGGAGCAGAGGAGGCTATAAATACCAAGCTTCACTAACAAACCAAGGGCATATCTAGGGGAGGAAGATCTAGTCTTAAACTTATACCTCTTTAATGTTTAGAACTTAAGTATTTACTTCAACTTGAGTTATCTCTATTACTTTTGGAAGCATTTAAGATCTTTGTAACCACCGTAACTTAATATAAACAAATCACTCATTACCCCGTGGATGTAGACAAAAGTCGAACCACGTAATCTCTCGTGTATCATGATAACTCAGTTCCATTTACATTATATTTGTGTTCTTTGTTATTATCGCGATATTAGATATCTTTTATTACTCAGCATTGTCTGTTCAACAGAGGTATCATTACTACATAGTATTCGATCCTTTGAGATGTTTACATTACGTAGACTATGGGAAAACGAGTAGTCACATTTATCATGGTCAACTCGTCGACCATACAAGATAGAACCACGTATATCACACTTGGGGACTGAGGCTCAACACGGAATCCCTTCACTGTCAAGAACCTTTTCAACTCAGAAGAGATAGTCAACCAAGAAGCCATAACCGTGACAAGGTCACCACTTTTCAAAGATGCAACATAAGGATATCATCACCTCCCTGTCTAGAAGACGCTTGACCGACAATCAGTATTTGGTTAAACCATCCATAAGCATTGTTATCAATGAAGAATCAAATAGGAAAATCGCGCCTCAGCAAGCCAGACCAACCGAATCATGTTTGCCACATCACCTACTCAGAACTCAGTACCGCCTACCCAAGGTCTGCATGAAGTTGCGCATCAACAACCACATCAGTCGACAAAGTCAGATTCGGTGTTTCTAGATTTTCAATTTCCTATGGAAGGGGTGCATGGGATGCCAGAAGTTTGGATACGATACATGTCTATCAAGTGTGACTCCCCACCCATTGATTAACAAATGGCGGATCCAAAAGATTGTCGTTTTCGTCAATTCGTCAACCACCTTACCATCAAATGCAATGGAAGTACATCTTTCAGGAGAAAATAGGCTTAAGATAATTACACCTGAAGACTTCCAGCACTGGATGCCTTCACGTCCCTCAACCAGATTATTTCTGATACCAGCATCAGCACTGTTAGAGCTTTACGAGCCGCAGGAATTTCTCAACATGAAGCCGTACACGTGCATCAAAGACTCCAAAATTACGTCGCAGAGATGTTTTCACATATCTGGCCACGCCATTGGATCTAGTACGCATCTACACCTCCTTAAAAGACCGCATTGTGTTCCCAAGCCGACTCAAAAATACAGCTCTAGCAACCAAACAAAAGTGTAACTGAGGACTGCTCATCGCATCCCATTCCATACAACAATCCAAAATTCAGAAGATGGTTCAAAGGATGTTTCTTAGAACGAAGTCCTTCAAGACTTGATAGCAGCACGTCGGCAATGGAACGCCTCTCAGCTTGTCTACTTCACTCAACGGCTCCGGAAGATTTTGCCCATACAAGCATTCCAAGCATATCGTCATCGCAATCAGAAGGGAAAGAGTAGGCCTATGAGCTAAAGAGTCAAAATAAATACAATTTCGTTCCAGTCAATGCTCAGGAGTTTAAAGAACATTTTAATTGCGACTCAGCAGTCCAGACACCAAACAACTTAAAGTCGAGGCCTCTTTCAATTGAGCGCAATGGAGTTTGGAAAATTTTGAAATCCACTGGAGAGGCTAGACACTCATTATTCTGGAGACATAACCTCATTACACATTCCGGAGAAGATCGATGGTACATCTTCTACACCCTCTGGTCCAGGAAGAAGAACCGTCACATGATTAAGATGAGTCCTAAAAATCGTATAAGATACTTCGAAGAAGTCATCATCTATATTTGGCGTGTCTTTGGAATCATTAATGCCTCCTGGCTTAGCAGCGGGAATATCTCCAGGTGACATCTTATCAAAAAAAAATAAAAAATTACACTCCTGGTTACTGTTGGGTGGATACATGTGCAAAATAGAAAAGAGCACCTACCTTGAATTCTCCTTGCTCGCATTGCTGCTGATCATAATTATTGGAGATTTCTTTGTTGTCGTTGACGCTCGCTCTACCGCCGCTAATAAAGAAAGTCATTCACACTGTGCTAAATGTTCAAGTTTGATCAACTACTCGTGGATATTACACTCACAGCCAAAATACGAAGTCGAGATGAACTTACCTTGCTGCTGGTTGGCGTACATGAAGATGGGGGAGAACCCAGTTGAGCTCAAAGGCTTTGACCGGATATGCTCGCTTTCTTTTCCTACCATTGATCCTCGTTGAGCGGTAATTTGTTAGCAGCCCCTGATTGATAGCTGCTTCACCAGTGCGACTGCCAAGGAAGTTCAAACCAACCGATATCTCTTCGGTAAGATCTACCTACTTCATCTTCTTAATTTTGTTTTCGTTTGTCACCATCTAGTGCTTACCCCGCAACAATGTCACTATTACGTGCTAAGCAGGGGACTTAATGTTGATGGTGGTTTTTAGTTTAAGGTGAAAACTGTAAAAGTCTGTCTAGCTGACCCGGTCTTAGAAATAGTAGACCTTGATATGTCCATATTCCGCAAGGAGTCTGAAGAATATATTAAAATTTGATGAGTGACTATGCCGCTCTTCATATTGTATTGAAACTCAAGCTCCTAGATGAATTGTTCACTAGTATAGAGCCTAATGAGTATTTAATCTCTCGCCTGCATTATTCACTAATGTATGGCTTGGTGAGTATTTTTTCCTATGCTATGTTCCCCAGCTGAACTCTTAATATTGACATGTGTTAGAGCATAGATCGGTTGAACCCACCAAGCGTTGGTATGTCAAGTTTGGTTGTCATATTTTAGTGAATCAAAACTCAATTAAAGAGTCGCTTGATTATGTACTAGAGACAACTTCGTATAGGTTAGGCTAGAAAGATTAGGATAATGAGACATACAAGTATTACTCGAAGACTTGAAGAATGTGAAGAAGTAACAAGCTACATCGACAACATCATCCTTCCTCTTGAGGTTAGTAATATTTTAACTTGAACTGTTTCTATCTTTCAAGTCGTGATATATTGAAAACATAACTGTGAAGCAGTGAATGATTATACTCTACTAGATATAGTGTTAAGGAATTACAATACAAAGCATAACGCTTATCTTTTGAACTTCATATATAATACATCAACATAATCGTATGAATGCTATTGTGATTATGTGTATGGGTATGGGTGAAGATTTCATCCTAGGAAACAATGTTTACATTCTTTTAAAGGAAGTAAATTCATGAACTTTTTTTGTGAATCGAAAGGGAAATCGCTAGGCTTATTGGTATTGTTATTCATTGCATATATTTGGATTACCAATATGTGTGAGTTAGTGGAACCGATCATAACTTGTTATGTATCTTTGTAAAACTAGTCACAATGCGTGACTTATGTATTGGTATGACTTTTATTAGTGTAACTGATCCTAAGTAATCACCTAAGATGGTATGATTGATATTTGTAATTGGTGTAATCGATCCTAGTATTTGGTGTGACCGATCACAATAGAATTCAGGGTTCAGGGTTCAACCCTGAACCTTATTCTCATGGTATTACTTGTAATCGACCCTTGTAATTGGTGTAACCGGTCCTGGTAATTGGTGTAACCGATCCTGGTAACTGGTGTGAACGATCACAAGTAATACCATGAGAATATGGTAACTGGTCCTGGTAATTGACGTGACCAATTTGGTAACTAATGTAACCGGTCCCAGTAACCATATTAAGGTAGAACCGATCCTTGTGTTTGGTAGAACTGTAAACCCATGATTACTGTGTTGATTTGATCAATCACATAGTTCTTGGAAATCAGATGAACCAGTTCTAAACTTGTTTTGAAGTGTGGTATAATCAGTTCCAAGATTGTAAATATGAAAGATGATTTACAAAGAAATAAGATGTCGACATAATTTGAACATGATCAGTAACTCTTATCTTTTATTGTTCAAAGATATTCCTTAATAACTTAAGGAGATCCCGGACCGAAATAAGTTGAGAATCTTTTAATTAAGGTTATTAATTTTATATGCTTTTAATTACCAGCAACTAAAATGCATATATCTGGAAAATAAAAATTGGTAATGTGCATTTACTAATTGGAGATTTTCTAGTAGGATTTCGGTTAATATTGGACAGAGCATTTCTAGGAATTATGAAAACCGAATTTGGAAATATATTGCATATCTTGAGGATATTTTTGATTTTGGAAATTCCTTGGTGTCCAAACTTCTTTTTTTTATAAATACCCAAGTTTGCATTTCGAGCAAACTATCCTAAGAGCCAGCAAAACTACTTTTTGTGGTGTTACTGGTGGAGCCGTCTATTCGGAGAGGAAAGTACCCTAATTAGGCGAAATCTCTTACGACCGGTCGTTTAAATACTTATATGGGATCAAGAAGCTATACGAGTACCGTTGGTGGGAAACTAGATAATTGCGGTATTATTAGTTTTCGATTTGATTTGATTGACCAACGGTTGTTGAACTTTGACTGCACCTAGTTTGTTTATTCTTGAGAATCTTCTCTTATGATATAAGATTCACTCAAACTAGATCGAAGTGTCGACGAGATATTTATAACTGTTTGTAGACCTAAAGATGTCTTGTGATAATCCATTGTTAACAGACTCCGTTCTGTGCGTGATTGATCACAAGAGATTCAAGTTGTGGTGTGCAGGCGTTTATTGAAGATTTAAGAAGATTTGAAGAAGAAGATTTCTGATTTGGGTTCATAATCTTTGGTGTGCACAAAACTTGATCGGTTGGGATCCAACTATAGTCAGATTATCTTTGATAGATTAGTTGCGTAGATCGGCATCAGTATTTAGCATCTTGATAAGATCCTATTATTGATTGGATAATCTAAACTCTGCTACTTTGGTAGTTGTTTGATAGATTGATCTAAACCCGACAAAGGAGTTTATTGGATTAAACAGAAGAGCCTTTGTCTAACTCATATCACTGAGATTGAATAGAGTTGTTACCGAACAGATTTGTTGTTCCTTTACTGTTTGGAATACAAACCAAAGGACTTGTTCCCGTGCGTGCACTTATTGAATGTCGGAAGCGCATGGATACTGAAGAAACTAGGTGAACTATAGGTTTATTTGCTTGGTCTCAACTATACGAAGTTAGGTTGATTTTGTATAGCGGCTTAATTATGAGAGTATTCAATTCTGGACTAGGTACCGGGGTTTTCTGCATTTACGATTTCCTCGTTAACAAAATCTTGATGTGTCAGTTACTTTTGTTTTCCGCAATTATAATTGTTGTTATTATAATTTAAAGTAAATTACACAAACGTTAACTCTGTATTACTTGATAGTGACCCTACAGAGTTTGGTTAAGTCTGAACCTATTATCAAGTAATCACACTTTGATTGTTGTATTGTCTCGATCTCGTATCCATAGACACACAAAGTGTGAATACCGATTCGTTGTATTGTCTCGACTCAGTCCATAAACAATCACTTTCGGTAAGAGGACTTATAGGTGGAAAAGTTTAAGATTGTGGTATATTTGGGTACCCTCGTCTTTTCAACATGACATGACGATTAATGTTCGCTCACAACTGAGTAGCATGAATCTCCCGAAGTGTCAGGATTAAGATTTGCATGAAAGTTTTAGACAACTGCTCGGTCGAACTCGCAAGCGTTGATATCTCAAGCTTGTTTGTCAAGTTTAGATTCCAAAACTATAAGTCTTGATTTCTAAGTCTCGGACTAGGATAGCAAGTGTAGTTGAGCTCTAGACTCCACGACGTTCATCATGCAAAGACGAAGAACTACTCAAGGAACTGGTGGAACTTCATCGGAAAAAAGGTATGTGGAGACTTGAACTTATCTATCACTCAAAAGTCTATCTATTTTATCTCTTATCTTGAGACAAAAGTCGTATTGCTATATAGACTTCGATTATACACACTTTTTATTTCGATCCGAGTTTATCTCGCTTATCTATTTCTCGAAATATGTGTTGGTAAGCTTTCACTTTGGCCAAGTTCATCTTTACTCGTGAAGAAAGTCATGTTGAATATTTCAATAACTTGAAAATCGCTTTGATGAAAAATAGTTTGTGAATAACAACTATATAACATCCTCTAAGAAAGTTTCAATGATTAAAATGAGAGTTTAAAACATGTAACCATCTTTGGATATAAGCATAGTGTGTTTTCACATTTGTGTAAAAGTCCAAAATCGGGAACCCAAAGTATGCGTACCCGTACGTGTACTGGCGGTTGTTGGAAATCCGGGACAGTATGCGTACCCGTACGAGTACTGGCGGAAAGTTCATGTTCGTGAATTTCTGTTGGAGTTTGTAAGTGAAAATAAACTCAATCCGGTTACTTAAATACGCGTACCTGTTTGCATACTTAGGTAGGTTACTTTCTAAAATCGGTTTATTCATGAAGTAAAACATTTATATATATTAAGGAATGCAATCTTTGCAAACCGTGGCGATAATGTTCATGAATCGATTCGAGTGAATCAAAACCGATTTTGCTTCGATTGTGTCTTGTATACTTATATGAGATCTAAGCAATTGAACAACTCTCTAACTAGTTCATTTGAGTCATTTGAACTAGTTATGGTAAAGAAATAAGGTTGATATGAAAGTGCTCATATGGCTAACCATTGGTTAACTATTGTTGAACCAACCAGGTGTACACATTTAGGTACGGTTACTCAAACCTAAATGAAGTTACATTTCATTTGTGTATAATAAGCTAAGTTCGATCTAACGGTCAAAAGATATTAGCTTGAATCTAATCAGGTTTTCATCTAACGGTGAATATTGAATGCTTTGTTACCAAGGTAACTAAGATTGCAATCCCTGATTTGAAATTTATATAAAGGAGAACTCTAGCAACTGGGAAACCTAATACCCATACCTCATGTGTGATACTAGTTGTGTAAGCTAGAGTCGATTCTCCTTTAACCTTAGGTTTCTCACGAGACCCTGTAGGTTAACGACTTGAAGACTTCATTGGGATTGTGAAGCCAGACCCAACTATTTTCTCTGTAGTTGCGTGATCTGATCTTGCTGTTTCTATCGTGATTGAGTACGATAGTATGATTGGCTTGAGATTTATATCTTCGATAGGCAAGATAGAAAAGTATTCACAAACACCTTCGTCTCATCGTTTGTGATTCCGCAATATCTTGTTTCGCTAATCGATTAAGATTATCGTGAGGTGATTGATATTTCTAGGTTGTTCTTCGGGAATATAAGTCTGGTATATTAACTGGTTCTTGTTCACCTTGAATTATCAAAAGATGGAACAAAACTCGTAGGTATTTCTGTGGGAGACAGATTTATCTATCCATGTAGACTTTTATGTGTAAGACAGATATGTTTATTAAAGTCTTCGACTTTGAGTCGTAGCAACTCTTAGTTGTGGGTGAGATCAACTAAGGGAATCAAGTGCGCAGTATCCTGCTGGGATCAGAGACGTAAGGAGCGGATTAATACTGTGTGTGTTCAATCCGGACTAGGTCCCGGGGTTTTTCTACATTTGCGGTTTCCTCGTTAACAATACTTATGGTGTCTGTGTTATTTATTTTGCGCATTATATTTTGTTATATAATTGAAATATCAGAGGTTGTGCGTTGAATCGATCAATTAGTAAATCCAACCTTTGGTTGTTGATTGAAATTGATTGATCCTTGAACATTGGTCTTTGGTACCGTTCAAGTCATCTCTCTTAAATTCAATCGGGCTCGCAAATTACTGTTTGTTTGATTGCGGATTGAATTAAGAGATTGAGATATAACTCTTTGATATAATTTTCTTAAGATTGAGTTTGACTGTCTAGTTGATTCTCTTGAAAGTATATTGGAGTTAGTCCACACAGATTGCTAAGCGAAATATTGGGTGTGGTTGACGGACCCCCGCTTTTTTAGAAAGTACTTATTCAGAAGCAAGCTGTGCTGCTCTCTGAGAATAAAATTAGTGATTTTGTGCCAATGCACAGAAATCATCAAATTTGATTAATTTTGTGACAGCTCAAAAAATTCAATTTCTAACCTAATTTTACCTTTTTGCAAAAATTAAGTTTTTGCAGCCTGCGCAATATCTCGAACCCTATTGGTCGAGACCAAACCTAGGTAAGCTAGAAGATTGATCCACCATGGACTAGTAGGAGCAAAATCCTACCAAAAGTTAAAAAAACAAGAAATAAAGAGGAATTGCGGCAGGTAAAGGCAGCAGCAAAAGGGACGCGGCCGCGCCACTTCGCCAACCGGTCCGCCCTAGCTGGCGTCGCCGTACCATCGGCCGGCCATTCCCTTATTGCTTCCTTCCAGCCCCTCTTTCCCATCGACCACGGTTTGCAAAAGCATTCCTTAGTTTAAATAAACATGAGTTCAAGAAAAATCGATTTTAGATATAACCTGCTCAAGTTCGCGGACTGGGTTCTTGTGTAGTTACATAAGATCTAAGCAATAAGGGAAAGAGGGGCTGGCAGGGAGCAATAAGGGAATGGCCGGCCGATGGTACGGCGACGCCAGCTAGGGCGGACCAGCTGGCAAACTATTTATGGTGAAGAAGAATATGGTGGATATGAAAGTGAATAACTCTCTAACTAGTTGGTTTGTGTCTTGTATAGTTACATAAGATCTAAGCAATTCAATAACTCTCTAACTAGTTCATTTGAGTCATTTGAACTAGTTATGGTGAAGAAGAATATGGTGGATATGAAAGTGATCATATGGCTAACCATTTGGTTAACTATTGTTGAACCAACAAACGTTAATGTTTGGTAACGGTTTGTAAACCCAAAATTGGACATTTCATTTGTGTGTAATAAGCTAAGTTTTCGATCCAACGGTTGAGAAATATTAGCTTGAATCTAATCAGGTTTTCATCTAACGGTGAATATTGAATGCTTTGTTACCAAGCTAACATTGATTGCAAACCCTGATTTGAAAGACTATATAAAGGAGAACTCTAGCAACTGGGAAACCTAATCCCCACACCTTACGTATGATACTAGTTGCATAGCTAGAGTCGATTCTCCTTTAAACTTTGGTTTCTTCTTCTAAAACCAGGTTAACGACTTAAAGACTTCATTGGGATTGTGAAGCCAGACCGATACTACTTTTCTTGTAGTTGTGTGATCTGATCTTGCATCTTCTATCGTTACGAGTACGATTGTAATAATTGGCTCGAGATTTATATCTCCGATAGGCAAGATAGAAAAGTAATCACAAACACTCCGTCTCATCATTTGTGATTCCACAATATCTTTTTTCGCTGCGTCGATTAGGATTATTGTGAGGTGATTGTTAATACTAGGCTGTTCTTCGGGAATATAAGTCTGGTTTATCAATTGGTTCCTGTTCACCTTGATTTATCAAAATACGGAAAAAAACTCATAGGTATATTCGTGGGAGACGGATTTATCTATCATCGTAGACTTTTTTGTGTGATACAGATTTGTTTATTAAAGTCTTCGACTTTGGGTCATAGCAACTCTTAGTTGTGGGTAAGATCAGCTAGGGAATCAAGTACGTAGCATCCTGCTGGGATCGGAGGCGTAGGAGCATAACTGTACCTTGGATCAGTGTGAGATTGATTGGGGTTCAAATACAGTCCAGACCTAAGTTAGTTTGGAGTAGGCTAGTGTATGTAGCGGCTTAATACAGTGTATGTTCAATTTGGACTAGGTCCCGGGGTTTTTCTGCATTTTCTGTTTCCTCTTTAACAAAATTCTGGTGTCTGTGTTATTTCTTTTCCGCATTATATTTTGTTATATAATTGAAATATCACAGGTTGTGCGTTGTTCAATCAATTAGAATATCTGACCTTTTGGTTGTTGATTTAAATTGATTGAAACTTGGATATTAGTCTTTGGTACCATCCAAGTTATCTCTCTAGTATTTGATAAAGACTCGCAGATTTCTATTTGCTTGAGTATATATCAAATCGAGAGATTGAGATATAAACTCTTTGATATACTTTTTATCTAGATTGAGTCTGACTATCTAGTTGATTCTCTAAGAAAATATATTGGAGTTTGTCCATACAGATTTCTAAGCGAAATATTGGGTGTGGTTGTTGTACCCCCACTTTTTCAATTGGTATTAGAGCAGGAAAACACGTTTAAGACCTTACAAGTCTGTGTTTGTAGCAATCTGGGGATGGATAATAGTATCTCTGATAAACGCGTCACCGGAAATAAAGGCTCTGTCTTATCTAATTATATTAAAGAGAAAGATTCCTCAATCTCGAATATAGATGAACCATGTGTTCCAACAAGACAGACAGGCTCCGACATGAGTATTTCCGATTACCCTTCAAAAGAGTCTATCTCTCCAAATGAACGGGAAACAGATGAAGAGAGTGTCTTGATTCTAAATCTTGCTAGAATCCAAGCTGATAGATTTAATCGGTTAAAACATCATGTCGATGTTCTGCTTGCTGTAATAAGAGACTGCAAATTCAAAGAAAATACTTAAGATCATTCTTCACGTATGACTCTTGAGGCTATACTCAAAAAGGATGCTTTGGAAATTGAACATCGCTTGAGTAAACTCTCTATTCAAGGATTGTCTAAGCAGTCTAATATACCAAGTACTTCTGCTACGCCTGAAAACGTTCCAGCTCCAGAAGTAAAATTGGAATCCCTTCCTGGTGCAAAGAATGTGTCTGAATTTCCCATTGATCAAGGATGTTCCACATCACATGGAAGGAAGAAATCTCCTAACGAGGTTGTTAAGACTACCTTGTCTAATCACTCTTGTGATCAGAAAATATGCCTCTTTTGCGATGCAAAAGGCTCTGCTAAACAAAAGAGAAACTCTAAGTTGAATAAAACCTCCTTGGTTCAACTTCAACACACCTTAGACTTAATTCTCAAATGTGTAACTGACATTCGTATGTCTAAACCAGTTGGTTTTCGTACTTAGCCTATGTATGTTACCAGGAAGGTCAGTTCAATGAGTTCCTCAAATGCTCTAAAGCAGAATAAGAGTCTTAACAAGAATCGTCCAAGGAAAGATCAAGTCGTTTCCTCTGGAAATAACATTTCCCTTAATATGAACGAAATTCCAGAAGAAAGAAGAAAAATTAATGATATGAGAAATAACCTGATGGAGATAATTGAAGGATATAAAGAAATTGTCGACATGTTGTCATCCTCCGCAAGTCAAAATTCTTCTAGTAAGAACTCTAACTATGTCTCGTATTTTGATGACAGTAAGTTTTATGATAATTTCTCACATAAAAAGGGATCTCTCTCTAAATTCAGAAGGAAAAAAAGACTCGATCATAAACACGGTTCTTTTAATGAGATCAGAGCTCATACTTGTGCTAATTAATCACAAGGATTAAGAACTTGCTCATAAAAATCATGTTGAGCAAGATGTGTAAGGTTCAGGTGTACGCTGGCAAGTTAGTATTCTGCTTAGTTGAGCTATCCTCTTATCGTTTATAGCTAAACTAGTGCCTGCAAACAATATTGCTTAAAAAGTATTTTTGTATTGTTTCTCTCTTTTTGCATTTTCTTTTGCATCTTTGTGGGCTGCTACACATGTGCTCTAAATTACTCCTTTGGGATGGAATTTATTGAGCCATTTATGAATTCTCATGTAGCAAAAGTTCCTTTGTTGTTTTATTCTTTATGGGCCATGTTGTATTCGTATGTGTACACCTGTTACCATCACGAGTCAACCGTTTGGAAACCCTAAAGGTCTTCTTCCCTAAGAAAACATATAAATACCAAACCTCTGAGTCACGTTTGTGTACTCTAGGTTATTTTGGTTTATCAAGAATGTCATCCTCTTCACAATCGCGTGGCTTTGCTAAAGGATTTATTGATAAAGGTATTGGTTTTGAATCCGAAGGGAGGAAGAAAAGAACCCTTGTAGATGAAAATCATCCCAATGCCTCGTGTTACTATGCGTATACTCATGAGAATGCTGAGAAGGATGATATGATTTCTGCCGAAGTGGTCCATGACTTTCTTAAGTACTTTGAGGAAGCAAAACTGCAGCTCGTTGATACTCTGAAAAGTCTTGATGTGTTGAAAACTGAGTTGAAAAAGGTTTCATCTGACCTTGGTCTCATAAAATCTCACATCAGTGATCTTCACAAGGAGAATATTTTCTCTGAAGATGCAATGGATGTTTCTAATCACAAGCTCAAAGACACCAAGACTCGTGAGGATCCTGAACCGTCTATTTGACCTTAGTTCGTGTTCGGCCATGGAACTGGAGTCTGCTTTCTTTCCCTAGCTTGTTGATTTATTTTGTTTACCTAGTAAATCTTCTATTTTATTGTTTTGTTTAGAAGAATAACTAGAGTTTGGAATAGCCATTATTGTGATTACACATAGCTATGTCCAACGTTTTCATCTTCATGTTTTTAGATTTATTGGTTTAAATTCTAAATTTGTTTGGAAGATTATTTTTGCAATATTGATATTTATGATTTTATATATTGCAATATTTTTATGGGATGTGTGTGTTTACATCTGTGAACTTGAATGTCGATATTCATATGTTGATGAAAGAATGAATGGACTTTTGACAAATACAAAAGTTAAGCCTATATTGTCAATTTTTGATGGCAGATAGGTTAAAATCTTTTGTTTTCAAGGATTATGTCTATTAAATGTCGTTATGCGAATAGTGATGGAAAATAGAATGAATCCTGTGTATTCCGCAGTAATTGATCTTCCCATATCCATATTTTATGTATTACTGTGAGGCTCCATGAAGTGTCTTATGTTGAGCATTGAACGACCAAGTTGATTATTTTCATGATTAGTTATGTTGTTGTTCCATAAGGTACTTTATATCGAGCATATTCAACTAAATTGATCATCTTGTTTGGTTATTTAGTTGTTGCTCCGTAAGTTTTCTTATGTCGAGTATGACCAATTAAATTGATTACTTTTGTGATTAGTTTGATTGTGTATTTCAATTAGATTAATTATGGGTTCTCTTGTGATTAATCTAATTGTAAATTTTGTGTCTCCATAAGTTCACTTATGTTGAGCACTTGTTGATTAAATTAATCATGGGTTCTCTTGTGGTTAGTTTAATTGAATTTTTTGGATTCAAATTTATACTTGTATGTGATTTGTTATGTCCAAAGAAATCCTTCTTTTATTTCGAAATTAAGGTTGCTCTTGTTGTTCTTTTGGGAATGACATTTTATGGGGGAGAGTTCATTTGAACTTGCGCCTAATTGCCAAATCTTTGTGGGGAGTGCAGCTGTGGAATATTGTAGGGGTTATCTTGTATCTTTACAAACTCCTTGATGAATGCATTTAGTTTCGGCTTTATGATTGCATCTAAATAAAATGATATACTTTTGCTTTCTTTTGGTCAAGAAATGTCTCTTTCGGAAATTTCATTAGGATCCCGTTCTTGTACCTTTGCCAATTTTATTGACAAAAAGGGGGAGAATTAATATGTAATTCACACTACAAATACATATGGTTTTCGGATCATTATGTAAGGGGGAGTGGTTTACATGTGAGATGGAGTATTGACTAAGGGGGAGTGATACATATCACCATAGTATTGTTGTTGAAGTTGTGATATAATTGGACTTTGACGTCGTGTAATGATACTATGACACTGTATAACAATGATTGAAAACTATTGTTTTCTTGTTGTTATAACTACGGATTTTCAACAACGATGATGCTAAACTTACAACCTTTGGGATCATTGGAGTACTTGGAAGTGACGAAGATTTCGAGTAATGTTGAAGATTAGGCATGTGGAATAGGAGCTACAAAAGTTAATTTATCTATTTTTTGTATTCCATATGTATTAATAGTTTTGTCACTAAAATTGACAAAGGGGGAGATTGTTAGAGCATTGCTCGGTCGAACTCGCATGCGTTGCTATCTCAAGCATGTTTGTCAATGTTAGTGATCAAAACTATAAGTCTTGATTTCTAGCCTACACAGCTAAAGGTCTCGGACTAGGATAGAAAGTGTAGTTGAGATCAAGACTCCATGGCAATCATCATACAAGACGAAGGACTACTCAAGGAACTGGTGGATCTTCATCGACTAAAAGGTATGTGGAGACTTGAACTTATCTGTCACTCAAAAGTCTATCTATTCTATCTCCTACTCTTGAGACAAAAGTCGTGCTGATGTATAGACTTTCATTATACAAACTTGTTATTTCGAGCCGATTTTAACTCGCCTATCTATTTCTTGAAATATGTGTTGGTAAGCTTTCGCTTTAGCCAAATTCATCTTTGCCTAGTGACGAATGTCATGTTATGTTTCAATCACTTTGAAAATTGCTCTGACGAAAAGTGGTCTGTGAATAACGACTACATAACGTCTTCTGAGAATGTTTCAATGATTGAGATGAGAGTTTAGATTACATAACCATTGGTAGGATATAAGCATTGTTGTGGAAACACATATATGTATAAGTCCTTATTCCTTGAACCAAAGCTTGCGAACTTTGTTGATCAAGAGAAACGGAATGTGGCGTGAGCCAAGTCCGCGAAATGGCGGAAGTTCTCGAACCAAACTTAATACTGCGTATGAGAATACCAGTGGTCGCTAAAGACAAGCTCATCTGGAATCTTATAAGGAACGGAATCTTAACTCTTAAATCAGCGTATAGTAAACTTCACGAGATTAGTCTGGGTGATACGGAAGTCCCACTGAAGATTCAGAAATACGATGGAAAGAGTTATGGGAGATCAAAATGTGGCATAGAGTCAAACACTTCTGGTGGAAATGTCTTGCTGACATACTACGTACGAATGTGCGACTCTCTTGATCATGCATATACATCAATAGAACTTGTCCTCGCTGCAACCAATACGATGAAGATATTATGCATGTCTTATTTACATGTCCCTTCTCAAGAGATGTATGGATGCTTATCCCTGGAGGATCGAGTTTTTCATCAGAGGCATTTACCGATATAACTCCTGCATTTGAAACTGGATGCAATCATCTCAACAAAATAGTTCGCAATAAATGGTTAAACCTGGACATGATAGTCTCGTGGACAATTTGGAACGAAAGATGTGAAGTTCAGTTCCAACACAAGCAGGCTAACCCACAAACAGTTGCTAGGAAAGCCATGAGCTTTGCTAGCTACATAGAAAGTTTGAATGAAAAGCAGGAAAATAGAATTCATGTTGTGCATCATAAAACAACCCTTATGCATTGGAAACCACCTGCACCCCCCATTCTTTATCATAAATTGTGATGCTTCTTATGATACAAACACCACACTAACATGTATTGCTCTCATTTTGCGTGATTTTGCAGAAAAATGGTGGGGAAGCTCTGAAAAATGCTATGCAGTAGTAAAAAACTCTGAACAAGCAGAATGTCTGGCGTTTCTCGATGTTGTCAAATGGAGTAGGGACTTACAACACACACATGTAGTTTTGCAAACAAACTTGGTAGGGATCGAAAGCTACATCAATAAGCAGGCACCAGCGATAGCTTGAGAAAGTGAAGATATTTTGCTAGATTTCATGGAATGTCTTAAAACCATCCCACAATGGGACTGTCATTTTGTTCCCAAAATCTGTAATAAACTGCTGATAAGTTAGCTAAATAGCACAGGAAAGTTGGAGTCATTAGGGTATGGTTTGATAAACCCCTTAGTATTATTGAGAGTCTTTTATTAGCAGAAAATGTACCTGTTTCAAGTTAATAAATTATCACATCTTTGGCATCAAAAAAAAAAGTATGGGTCAGTATTCATCCGTATTGATTGATGTAAATAATTAATACTTGGGGATACAAATAAATAAAGATCTTGGACCAGTGTCAACAAATACGGAAATGTATCGGCCAAGATTTCATTCCACACCTCTTATCTCTCCTTCCCTCTCTCTAGAACCAAGCGATTTCCAGTGAGGGTAAATCTAATTCCTGCATGTGTTTATTGATCAGATCTGCTCCTCTTGGAGTAGATCTGGGCATTTACTTTTAGTGTTTATACTTTATTTACAGTTTTTCATTGATTAGAAGATTAGGGCTAGATTTTAGTTAAGTTTTAGTTGTTTCCGACGATAATTGCTTCTTGTTGTCTGGCAGTTCGGCTCTAGCTTCATAGAATTTCTTCCAGTTTGGCTGCGTCTTCATAGCGTTTCTTCTGGTCACCTGTCTCTGAAGTTCTCCGGTCAAAAATCAGGCATAACACTATTGTTTCAAAAGAGTATCTCTTTGCAAAGAACACTCTATCAAATGGTTAGATTATGTCTAGAACATGATATCTCTGTCTCTCCTCCTCCTCTGTCTCTCACTCCTTCTTCTCCAACAAAACCATCAAGAACAACCATTCTCTGCTCAGATTTAGTCCAAAAATGGACTAGATCTGAGGAGATTTCTTCATTATTCCTTGTTTTCTAGGTTAGCTAGTAGTTTGGTGTAGTTTTTATTATGTTTCCTACTCATCTACGCCGTTATGGTGGTTTTATCTACTCTTTTGAGGCTTATCTTCGCTTTAATGGTGATTCTTGGTTGTTGGGTTGGGTTTTAAGATCAACAGTGATGCTCTCCAACGACGAAATCTTCATCTTGGTTGTCTCTGGCGACGGAATCTTCATCATCAACTTATCCGGCGACGAAATCTCCATAGGTGGTCTTTTTGACGACGGAAGCTTAGTTACAAGAGCAAATCACTCCTAATTTGGGAGCACATATTTCTATAGAAGAAAAACAAACTAAATGGTTGGAAGTTAATTCCGAGAAAAACCATCCTTCTTCCGATTTAATTGGATCTTATTCATACTTGTATTTGTCTTACTCCGGTAATCCTTCACTTTCTCTCGTCGGATTTCTCGGTATTGTACTTTTACAGTATGTTCTTGTTATTTTGTATTCTCTTATTTTCGATCTTAAACTCATTGTAAAAAAAAAAAAAAAACTATGTCTAGAAGACTATCCATCTCCGATTTAATCGGCTCTTGCATACTTGTAATTTGTCAAAGTCCGATTTCTTCTCTTTTCCTTGTCGAAATACTCAGCCATGTACAGTAGAACCCCCTATAATTTAACCCGCGATAAATTAATAATCACGATAAATTAATAAATTTTGTCGGTCCCGAGTCGGGCCCAGCGTGCTAAATTAATAATTCGCTAAATTTATAAAATAATAACTTTCTTTAGCTTTATATAGGTCACTTCGAATATAAATTAATAACTCTCCAATTTTTATAAATTTAGTTTTACATTTATGTTAATTTGGTAAAGAATGATTCAATTGTGACTTGTTTTTTCTTAAAATTGATGTCACATTGAATTTCATCTTGGATTTTTCTTAACATTAAAAGAGTTTTTAGTGTTGACGTCGTTTCCCGATGCAATAAAAACTTATTCCATATCTTTGCAGCTTTGATAGCTTCTTTACGGGAAGGTGGGCTCTGTAACTAATATTTCATCTTCGACTTCCACATCATCACTTTCATCTTTTCCCATGATACTCTCAATTATTTCTTCGTCAGTCAACAAATCTGAAATAATATCCTTTTGAGGGCAGTTTAAAAGAAATACAACATCCATTCCACTGTGATAATTCAATTCATTAATTAAATTTTGCAATTCTTTAGTTCCTTTATTACTTAACGCTTCACTTGAATTCTTTGATACAATGTCATCCATTGAACGAATCTTACAATGACGAAAATAATTTGCAATTGAATTAAACAATATTTTGATACTAATTAATATATAATTTAATAATTATTAATTTATACGATTATTTAATATCTTGATAAATTGATAAATTTCGTCGGTCCCAACGCTATTATTTTATAGGGGTTATACAATACTTTTTTTATGGTATGTTCTTCATGTTCTTCGATGGGTTCTTGATGTACTTAATCTCATTCTAATCGTGGTTTGCTATTAATGATATGGAAGTTTATTATCAGAAAAAAAAAATCATCCCATGACTTCATATACGGATATGTAACTTATCAAAGGTTATAAAACTGGTGCAGTAATATTTAAACTATTTTCATTTAAATACTGAAAATGAATTGACGAGGACAATTCAATTGCAAAAACATTACATTGTGACAAATATCATTATCAAAAGAAGGAAAACTGTGAAGAAACACAACAGCTTTACAATGATGGACCGCGCTTCGGCGTAAATTATAACCGTATGGAAGAACAAAACGGTGACTGTCCTTGAAAACTCAAAAACAAGGGTCATTATTCGGAGTAGTGCAAGATCCAGTGCTGTATACTAGAGCAGTTGACTGAAAATTGAAGCTGCATTACAACTGCTTAACCAGAATGGAAGAATTCTGGCTTCTACTTTCTACAACCCCATCTGAGAAAGACTGGAGAAAGATTAAAAAGACTAACAAATAGCGTCTAAGTTTTATGCACCTAAAGTTTCTGGATTGCTATTTTGGCTTTTGATCCTAGCCATTTGAGAAATCAGCAGCTCATGAACCGTACTCTTTAACTGCAAAGGTGGAAAAAACAAAAAGGAATTAATTCATCCTTCATTACAAAAGAAACGATAAAATCCAACGGGACCATGTTATTGATAGGTTCGTTAAAGAAATTTGTTGTTGGTTTTTACTTTTCGGATTACCAGTTGAAGATAAATTCATCATAATTAAAAACTGAAACTAAATGTATCGACAAATAAAAAGGATGGGGATATATATTGTTATAACCTCAGACAGTCCTTTCTCACTCATCACTGACACATGGATAGCCCCTGGAGGTCCCATTTTTCTGTACTGTTCCATCTCAATATGTTCCGGATTGCTACTATCTTCTGTAATGTAAAAGACAGGTGAATCTTTCAACAGATCACATTTAGAGACAACATCAATCCAAAGATGATCACTAAACTTCTCCCGTACTTCTTTGTATGTAACGAACTGCACAGTTGGTAAGCGAAAGCAAGTAAGTTGTGATACGAAAACTATGCAAAAGTTACAGTTACAAACTTCCGGAACTATAATCATGACATTTTCGATCATAAATGATATTTGAAGGTGCCAAGAGAACCCTGAAGCTGCCCGAGGAAACTAAGAGGAGAATATCAGAACCCTGAAACCTGGCAACTGAAGCATGTTTCAAAAATAGCAAACAAAAAGAGAAAAGTATGGTACCTGGTCGGAAGGAGATGATCCACACTCTCCTGATAGATCATGAACATATAGCACCGCTGTAGGAAGATGCTGGAGGACTGCTAGAGTTAACTTCTCCAGATTATTTCTGTCCTCTTTATGATGAATAAGTATAAATTAGAGCACTTTTGATGTTAAAAGAATATAACAAACTTTCTGCAACTTTACCAATGACGTTATATATGTTAATTGCTTACCATCTGGTCTTCGAAGAAGCCCAGGAGTGTCTGTAACGTGCAGTCAATTTCCATCGCCTTTCAGATGTAATGGAGTATTAAAAACAACATAGAAGAGCAAACTTTACAAAGTTACAGCTTCGACAGTCGGGGTTCAACCAGCTCGATCTGTCTAGCCAAAAGCCAACACAATGAGCTTTAATCAACTATTCTTGAGTTGCTCCGAGCATTACCAGCCTTGACTCGACTCTAGTTGTGAGTCAAAGAAATTTAATTAAAATAAAAAATTAAGCAAGTGGTACATCATTGGATCATCCTAGTTTTTTTTTTCAATGAAAGTTCACGACATTAGTAGAAAGATACCACCATGGCTTCCTTAAGATCATATGGAGCTATCTATTATTGAAGTTGCACATTTGCTTTTTGAACTCTTAAAAATGATTGCTAACCTGAAAATGTTGGTAGTTTAAATGAATGTGACCCATCAGAATTCCTCTGGTTGTGAACGGGTAGTTGCATATCTGCACAACAATAAAAAGGGTGACAATAAATATGTAAGAAATAAAACGTGCTCTTCTTTTAGGGGCAAAATGTGTGAAGATTAATTAAAACATACATGGAAACAGAAAAAACAAACCAATAAATAACAATGAGATTGGATTTTAGGATTTTTAGAACTCATGTGATGCTTATGGTTTGCGCATACCTCAGGCTTTCCTGATGACAGTATACGAACCAGTGATGATTTCCCCACATTTGGCGCCCCCACAAGACAGAGTGTCGGTGACTCCAAATCAACCACAGGCATTGCACATAATGTCTACAACCAGAGAAAAGAATAATTGCTAACACATGCGGCTCAAAGATTTGTGATAAATCAATAATCATCACGAGAGTCAAGCCAATAAGAAACAAGAAATCCAAAGGCCACTTCTTATAGGTTATTTCATGATAGAAAGTAGCCATATTACCTTGGCAATGTTTAGCAAATCATCTACAGCTTTTCCTTCCGATTTAAAAATGTCTTCCAATCTCTTGATACCCTATAGATAAAACCATGCAGGTTGCAGTCTATGTTAGACAAGAGAAATGACAACAGCAGATTCATGGCATATGTTCTTGATATGTAAATAAAGCACTAACCTCAGCAAGTCGCTCTTCTGCTTCACGCTTAGACACAGACTGGAAATGATTGGAAAAACAGTTTTCAGATACATTTTCAATTTCATTTTTTCCTTCTCAAGGACTTGAGAGCGCCCTCAAGATAATCGGTCTGTTGTGAAACCAGATCAACTAACTTCGATAAATTGAGTTCTCTTCATGAGTAATCTAAGCATTTAATTTTCATGTTTAACATACATCTGATAATGAACAAACACCATAGGTAAACCACCTAGACATGTGAGACACCCTTACACTAACAGAGGCAAAATAAAGAGCAGAATTAATCTCCGCATCAAAAAATAAGAATTCAGTTTGACCGACTACATTATGTTCAACTTTCAGTTGACAACGTCAACAATTAACACCAGAGTTTTCTTTTATTCTAGACAATACTATCAATTTGATAATTTATGCTTCGGAAGAATTCTAACCTTAGCGCAGAGAGAGGCATGCTCTTTTCCAACAGAATTCACCTTCTTTTTTAGAGCATTTAACCTTCCTAATACCTGTCAGAAAGCATATTCAGATCCACAAGAATTCATGACCCCAGTCACTTCAAGATTAAACGGATAAAATTAAAGAAAAGATAAGCAAAATAATGTGCAATGTCATCAAAACGTACCTCTTCATAGTTTCCATCACCCAGAGTCAGCTCAGTAAGAGACCGTTCGTAAGGATGCAGATATTTTCTGTTTGGAAACTTGTCTAAGTAATCTCTCAATGGAACACCCAATTCCTAAAAAAACAGAGAAGGGGAAAGGTAAGATCCAAGAACATGATAAGTTATGTTCAGCTAATTTAATGGATTTCTGAACAGGAAAGAACCCACTTTCATAAGAGCATCAAGCTGTCGTGCACCTTTATTTCTCTCTCTCTTTGCAGCATTGACAATGCCTATGACACATAAAGATAATAGATATCACATCTGTCACAACTTCCCATCACCAAGTTCTAAGCTATTTATCTATATACCAACAACCGATTGTATCAAAATTGTAATAAGAATTGTCCAGCAATCATTTTTTACCCTTTGTTGGAGATATCCTCTTTGACTTCTTAATAGCTGAATAAAGAATGTCAACTGATGGCATCACCATAGGTAGCTTCTGGAATGCACCAACTGTCTCCAGTTTTACATTATTCTTGTCCTAGAAAATGGAAAATTATAAGTAATCAAACACTCAAATTTGATCCAGTCCAGATTAGTTGGGGTCCAAATTCATTAGAACTCCCAAGTCACGCGTAATTTGCAGTCCCTAAGTATCAACATCAACTCAATTAGATTCATATTCAGGAATATAAACTACCTCTGCAGGACTTTCTTGTTTGTTCTCGGCAACAGGAACATAGCTACCATTCACAATTTCATATGTTTGTGTCTGCATTTTCCTACAAAAGCACACAGTTGCACGAATTTCTGTTGCAGACAACAAGGATGAACCTGCACAAATGTGTTCCCGTCAACGAAGAAGGATATATATTAAGGTCTTGCAACCCGATAAACATCAAATTTTCATTTTCCATTGCCTTATTGAAATAAAAAAATCTGACAACTTTTTTTTTTTTTTTGAAGATAAGAAAGAACCTTTTGGAAGCTTAGAATTTGCTAAGAGTATCCTGGTTGAAGGTATTTTCCATAGTTGCGAGAGATTAGAGGTTGCCCAACTCATCCTTGAGGAATTCTGTCTTTCTCGTTTTTACTCTGTCAAAATCTAGGGTTTCTAAACTTCAAAACCCTTTCTAACAGCTGAGAATAGTGAAAGTGATTTCAGTTACCATGGTCGTTATCTCGATACATAAAGAAGATAATGGGGTTTCACAGAGTGTAGGCGCCTGTTGGGAAAAAGAACAAGTGAAGAATCACTAAAGAGAAGCCAATCTTCGTTTTCTATTCAAAAAGGGTCGAGGTTTGCTCCGCCATTCCCAATTATTCTTACACTTAATTTACACCAACCTTAGAAACTAGCTAAACAGATGCAATCAAAAGCGAGAAAGCAAAACTAATGTTTACATTTACAGTCACAAAAGCTTAAGCTTAAGGGGTTCAGATGTAAATGAAAAACGAGCCAATGTTGAGCAAATGCTGTCTGTGATTGACCCTAGTTAATTTGAAAAACACTTGATTTCCAAGTATAGCAATAGCTTTTGGTTGTAACATTTTATCAAACATATAGAAAGCATTATTCTGTGATGTGATGTGATGTGATGTGATGTGATGTGATGAGGAAGCTGAAGTTGAACGTGTCTTTGGAGAGTAAACAGTAGTGAAGCAAACCTTATGATATGATATGATATGATGATATAAACTTATTGTATGACGCTGCGATTTGTTGCCGCAGATTCTTTAGAATAGATTGGGCAAATAAAGAAAAGCAAAAAAGATACAAAATGAAATGACAATACCTTTGGGCAATTCCTATGACACTGGTTAAATGAAAAATTTTGTTGAGCCCCGTGGATGGCCAAATAGGTTTTTCCATTATGGTAAAGCATTGGGCGGTTACTCATGTTGGAAAAAATGAATTTTTAATGTTTTGATTTTATGGTCTTGGTGGGAATGGAACTTAGAACCTTTGGGTCTTTAAGAGCTCTTACTCATTTTCATCTGATTGAATGAAATCACTTTTGTTATAAGGAGGAGGCTTTTGGATCAAGGGAGTGGAAGAATCAGAGTTCACTCACTGATTCATAGATGAGTTAGATAGTAACTCGCTTTTGACCAAAATACCCTGTAACTTGACTCGACTCAGCAACCAAAACATAAACATTAACCAACAGCAACCAAAATACTCTTTAAAAATCCAATTATAATCAGAACTCCTTTCACCTTGTGGAATTATCAAGGTTTGGCAAACTTTATCATTGAAATCCAAACGTTCGTCAAGGCCAAATTCTTTGACCCTCCGACGAACTCTGTGACATTTTGTCCTGTCATCTTCAAATGAACTCCTCCTGGGTAACTTCCTTCTTAGTCATGAACGTCAAAAAATGCTCTCAGTTCCGCCTGCAATTGTTCATATAGACAGTGTGTCAGAAGATGAGCTAAAATATCTTCCCAATTTCACCATGGGAAAATACTATTGCGGAGTCTTTTACTTACTCTGATGGCATCAAATGAGCGGGTCTTGAGACCACATGGAGCTTTGATGGTGTTTCCGTTCATGGGGTCACTCACCCATGTGACAATAAGCCATGTTTGACGTACATCTCTAATCAAATGTGGGAGCTTCACTCGTTCGAAACAGAGGTAGTGGAATGAAGCATTCACGTCCAGATTTCATACTGTAAATACTTTACTTCTCTACAAGTAAAGTGGCGGTGAAACTAACAGTTCACTTCCATCTCAGTGACAGTGCAACACGACCTTTCACTTCCACTCAATTGATTGTGAAATACAATATTTAACTGTCATTGTTTTCTTTCGGTTTTGATTGTCTAGTCTTACTAATTTTACACTTAACATGAATGTTAAGCTATAGTTCCATTTGCAACTCTCTCGCTTAATTAATAAACTCATCCTATGACCCTGTACCCAATTGCATTTTCATGCTAGCACCACCAACATTCATGAGTCTGAATTCTGAAGTATATGAAGTGAATAGAGTAGTCTAAGAAGCAACTTCTAAGATGGAAGTGAAACTTTTGTTTAATTAATAGTCTAGCTCATTATATTTCTCAACTAATTTATATTGTGCGGTATTAAGACGTTCACCGGTACCAAAAAGGCAGTGAAATGTTCTATTTCACCTATATTCAAGTAGTAGTGAAATATTTCGTTCCATGATAACCTACATGGTAGAGAAATTTGGTATTCCCATTCCATATCACAAACGTGAATATTTTGTTTCTCTTTTTCTGGTACGACCGAACCAAGGTTTTGTACACTGGGTTTTTTTTTTTTTTGAAAAGATACGCGGAAGCCGAGAGAATCATGATTTTGTTTCTTAAGTGCCTAGAATCTTTTGCTTGCAGCAAACTCCGTCACATTTAAAAACAAAGATTCACGAAATGTTTAATTTGGTTTCCTTGGCTTTGAAAATTGTTTCCTAACTTCATATAGTCTAGATAATCATCCATTATTATCGTCAACCCTTTTTGAGATATAGTTTCAGTGATGAAGTGTAATCAATCCCGATGGTTTTAAGTAGATGAATCATACATGAAATTGGGGTTTTAGGGTTTATGAGTATCCTTCACAGTTGATAGGAAGAAGAAGTAAAGAAGGAATTTGTCTTTTGTTTTGAACGGGTCTTGTGCGAGGTTAGTTTTGTCCAACTCATTGAAAAGTGTTGAAAAAGTTGTGTTAGGTGAGTGGAGTACGAGTTTTCCTCTCCCTTGATCCAAAAGCCTCCTCCCTATAACAAAAGTGAATGAAATAGAACATTTATAGCCTGTTTGGATACAGAAGGAGAAGTAACTTCTGCTTCTGGACTTCTCAGAAGTACTTCTGAGAAGCAAATAAGTTGATAAGTTGCGTTTGGAAACTACACAATGTAGTGAACATATTTTTGTTCTTCCTTAACAGCAAGATATTTTGGTTGTTTTACAAAGTTGTTCGTCGAAATTAAAAGAAAATGTTTATTTGATCCATCAAAACATTATCAGTGAGGAACGAATCAATGGTTATACAAATCATAGCATCAGTGAGGAACGAATCAATGGTTATAAAAATCATACATTAAGAAGAAGATGAGAACATAAGAACTGTGAAGCACAAAGATTACATCTTTGATGAGAAAATAAGAATTAAGAAGTATGGGCACAAAAATTGCATCTTCAACGTGAACAAAAGAAATGAATCACGGCAAGAAGCTTCGTACTGGTAAGTAGGAATTTCATTGTTACGGTGTACATGTACTAATAAAATAAGAATTTGACCAGATTTGTGATGAAACTAAAAATCAGCTCCATCAAAATCTGTGATGTGTCAGGCATGACAATGGGTTGAATTATCCCAACTCATAATCACTAATTGCTTAGGGGCTTAGATTTAGATCCTTAAATTTGTCGGTAAATATATTTGGTCCATTTCTTCAGTTAATTTGACGAACAGATTGATAGAGAAAAAATCTAATATAGTACCATCACAATCAAAGAAATTGAATATTTTCTCCCTTAAATTCGTGATGAGATTGATGCGGTTTCATCACCTCTAACAACACCATACAGAGAGAGACAGTTATAGGTCATGAAATGGGGAATACGAAAAGAAGATGAAGCAGATTTTTTCTCTTAATTGTACAGGGATCGAGGAGAAGCAAAGAAGCTACTTCTGAGAGAAGCAAGAAGTCCAGATTTTTTGCTTCGTTTAGAAGCTGCTTCTTTGCTTCTAGAAGTTGGTTAAAAATAAGGCAGTCATCCTAACTTTCGATTTATTGACTTTCAGAAGTTAAAAAGTTATTTTTATTTGTCTATCCAAACAGGCTATTAGTCCCACATTGGGTATAACTAAAGAGGATATCCACTGTATAGTTATTCCTTTATGGATAGTTAGTAAAACAATGTGGGTGAAACGGGTGGGTCGAAATATTTTTGGTTCCATTAAGGCTTGAGCTTAAGGCTCGTGCTACCGGCGTGGACAGATCAACCAAGACTTATCTTTTTTTTTGTCATAATTCTTTTGAATTAATTCCTAAAACATTTTGAAAATCAAATCAAATTTTGTCTTAATATGGGGGGCGTCTGACCAGGCGCAATATATTTTGCTTACCAAAACTCTTATGCATGCAGTAATGACCGGCTTAATTAATTTAAATATTTTTTTCGTTTTAAACTTTATTTTGATTTGAAAATTAAATTAAATTGGTTGTTTTATTTTCGTTTTAATTTAATTAGCTTTATGAAGGGAATTAATTGAGAATCAATTGTCATTACTGCGCCTCTCTCATTTCTGCCTATAAAAGAGACTCGACCTTTTCATTCTAACTTGTGTCCAGAAGAGCTACTATCCTCTTCTTTTCGTCTCTCTCTCTCTGTGTGGTTTTTTACATTCTTTGTACCATTGTTGTTGAGTTCGTAAGAGTGGACAAGTACTGTAGTGCTAACAGTGCTTGCATTGGGAAGTTTTATCCTGGATACGACTTGACCACAAGGTATAAGCATCACTCATTCTTGAGGCGTACCGGTCAACTATCGTGTTAAGGACGACGTGTTGAACACGTGACTCTGTCCTATGTTTGCTATCAATTGAGTGTTTATTTACCTTCCAGAAATTTATTTCTAACATCTTCACATCTTCTTTTATTGTTTTATTGTTGCAGTCGCAACAGATCATCAAGCGCAGAACTTGAGACATACGTTGGCATTGGCAGAAAACCGACGGCGTTGGAAGCACAAGCGCTGGCGTTCAAAGCATAAATACGGCGCTCGAACATAGAACGCTGGTGTTTGTAGCAAAAACGCCAACGGGTAGTTTTTTTAAAATTGAAAATTCACTTTTAACCTCTATAAATTGCTATCATCTTCAAACAATTCACTCGCACAAAAATTCACTTCTCTTGAATTTTATCTTCTAAAATCTATTTCAATTTTTTAGTTTATTGTTGGTGAAATGGCTGAAAAGGCGATCAAACTTTTTTGCGATGCAAAACTTGAAGCTGTTGTTTCTACGACATGAGGGAGTTTTAAAAAGATTTAAAATTATAAGAGGGAAATGCAAGTTTTTGAAGTTGCTCCAAGAATACGTTCCGCATAAATGCAAAGAAGAGCTCCAGTTTTGAAAGTTAACAACAAAAAATTCAGAAACAAAGGCGAAACTGTCAAAGAGCGCGTTGGATGGAAGATACGTCAAATGAAGATAAACAGGAGGCCAAAACTTGTACTTGATTTTTATTGAAGTTGTTTAGTATTTTTTATTATTTTCTAAGTTTATATCTTGTAAAAGAATTGGCAGTAATATCAATGAATGAAAATATTTAGATTTTAAAATAGATTTCCACTCCAGATTAAGCGAAATTTATTACAATTTGAACTTGCAAATAATATTAAACTACATCAAATCTAGCGACATTCTCTCTATAGAGTTCATAGCATTCAAAATGCTTAAACTCTCTTCCGCTTTCTTCAGTAAACTTGGTCTGAGCGATGGTTTTTTGTATAACAAATAAACAACAAGTTCAGATATTTATGATCCAGTTGAGTCCACGAGGACAGAGGTAAGATACTCACCAGTTCTCCGTTGGATAATCCAGAATTGCTATGGTGAACCATCCACAAAACTTCTGTATAATGTTTGACTTCCTTAGTGATGAACGCAATTCTTAGTTCTAGGCTCTTACTGTTTCTTATGGTTTTGTTCTGCTATGCTACAAAATGTCCCAATACTCTTTCCTAGAAATAATCATTGTTCATTGGTCTGATCATACGATGTAACCAAGATCGAACAAGAGTAACATCTTCTTCCATTGTAAAGACCGAGAGAGGCATTCGAGTGCAGGACAGATGTGCTTGAGATGGACCATCTTTTAGAATTCTAAAACACGCTTCGTAACGAAAAGGTTTACCATGAGCTTCCTCCCAATTATGAAGAGATGTTTGGATCACTTCTTCTTCAGTTACACCGATGAACTTTTCTCGATCAATTTCCATTACCAGAGCAAGAAATGGCTGGAGTGCAAGCCTAATAGATTGAAAACGATCACACAATCGACGAGCATCTCGGTTTCTTGGGTTTCCCGTCAGTGAGACGAACATTGAAAAAACGTTCTTCCAAAAAGAACCGTCTTGAGAGCACATACCAGTGATTACCCTATGAAAAAAATATGTTTTACATATAGTTATATCCTCTTCTTCAGTAAACTTGGGACCACGATTTCTAACAGACATTTCTGCAGAGTGAGAGAGATTAAAAAGAAGAAGAAGAAGATGTGATTTTTGAGATCAAAAGAATGGAATTTATAGGTCGAGAAAGAAAATCGAGCCGTTGGCGTTTGTAGTAAAACCGCGCGACTTTACTAAAACCGCCCGTTTGAATTACCAACGCCTATTTTTTGTTATAAATACAACACTAGGTTTTATTCTCAACCAAACCAACAAATTTCTTTCTCAACATACACCATGTTTTCTAAATACAAAGCGAAGCAAATATTATGTGTCGAAGCAAAAGAGGTTTGTCCATTATGTTTCATGGATAACCACAGTCTTATACAATGCCCTTGGATGTATTCAAAGTGTCCGCGGGAAGGTTGTTCACGCATCAGAATGGTGATTGAATCACAACCGGAAAAGCTCAGGTATTTGCAATGTCAAGATCCCAACTATCCAGTGGAACTACATATGCTAGATGATGCTATGAAGATTAAAAAAGAAGAAGAAGAAGAAGAAGAAAAGATTGCAACACTCTGCAAAAACTTCAAACTTAAAGCCAAATTGAAGAATGAGTTATTACACTGCAAGCATTGTGGATATGGAGATCACGAATACAAACATTGTCCACAGAGAATCAGCGGATGCTCAAATCCCGGTTGCAAGACTTTTATGCATTTGCGGACTTCTTATGAAGAAGACACATATGGAAGGCATTTCTGGGAATGTCCTAAGTGTTCTTTGGTGGAGTGGGCTGATTGAAGTTGAAGGACAAATCGATTCACAATGGTATTATGTTATTTAGTTTGCTGTTTATTTTGTGTTATTACGATTATCAAAACCAGACATGTGGATTCTTCACATTTGCACCATCAATATCATAAGTAATTTAAATTTTTCCTGGATTAAACATTGCACCATGAATCTCATAAATAAAAACATACTGCATCGAACATAGAGCTGGCAAACAAGCCAAAACCTGCGGGTTTACCCGGCCCGACCCATAAAAAAACCGCACCCGGCTCGGCTGGTGTCTAAACAAGTCGGGTTAGGGTTGGAGAAATGCCGGCTTGTAGGAAAACGGGTTAGCCCGGACCGGACTGCAAACCCGCGGGTTTAACCCGTTAACACGTCAAAAATCCATAAGTAATAAGTATTATTTAATTTCCACCGTCAGATCATCTAGGATTAATCCTATTCATACGTTTAAGATATAAAATGATAAAAAACCCTAGCAGACGGGTCATTTCTTCTTCCTCTTTCTTTTCTTTCTTCTCCTCAAATGTCTTCTCTTCCCTACTGTGATGCGCCTCCTCACCAGTCACCACCTGCATCTTTCTTCTGTTTTGATTTTTTTTCTTTCTCATCTCTTTATCTCTTCTTGTATGTAAGAAGAAGAATCTATTATAATAGATCTGAGAGAAGAACAATTTTTTAGGGTTACAGTATCTCTAGTATATGATTTTGATAGTTTATTGTGACTCTAGTGAGGTTTGATTATCCTCTGAAACTATTATTCGTTGATTCTAGTTGCAATTCACATACTTAAAGAAAGATGATTTTTTTTTTATTTTTTTTAGTTTGATTAAGGGTTTTCTATGATGCGAGTACTAGATTCAGTTTGATTCAAATTTTTGGTTAACTGATTTATTGAATTTTGTTTTTGGTTGATTTAGAATGAGTATTGAAGATAAGACTAAGGAATTTTGTTTCAGGAAACATAAAGTTCTTTTTGCATTTTTCTAAATCATATCCACTATCATTACTTGATTAATTTACTGTTGGGATTATTGGGTGTTGGTGATGCAGTGTTCTTGGTGTCACGGGTTATGGAATTGAAGGTGTTGCAGGTTATGGAATTGAAGTGTTGGAGATTGTCATTGGTTGATCTGCATGAGTCTGAGTTTGAGCAGAGAACACAACTGTGTAAAGAGTTCTTGCTGCGGTTGAAGTAATGATGGGTTAGCTGAAAATGGAGTAATTAAACGTGTGTTAGGTGTTACAGGGAAGGATTCGAAAGGATTTGTGTTTGATCCTTGTAATAATTGTGTTTGATCCTTGTAATTTGTTAAAAATTAACTTAATTAAGTTCTTGCTGCGGTTGAAGTAATGATGGGTTGAGCTGAAAATGGAGTAGTTAGGTGTTATAGGGAAGGATTCGAAAGGATTTGTGTTTGATCCTTGTAATAATTGTGTTTAATCCTTGTAATTCGTCAAAAAATAACTTAATTAAATTATAATTTTATTTTTAATTAAACAAGCCGGGCTAATCCGTGAACCCGCAAGCTTTACCCGGGACGGGCGCGGGTTGGAGAAATGACCACCCGTGAAGAATTTCAACCCGCAAGCTTTGGACAGTATTAACCCGTAACCCGCGGGTTGGTAACAAGCCAGCCCCGACCCGCCCGTTTGCAGCTCTAATCGAACAACCACATCATACATGAGAATAAAAGAAATGCATTAGATTAAAACAACTACTACATAGGCATCAATTCTCGGCGGGTGGTAGAATTCCTAGGGCGATGTAGGATCGTATTTGTTGAGCACCCTAAGAATGTTGAAACAAGCATAGAAGTCGAAAGGATGACCGTCGCGAGATACTGGCCACATCACTAGAGTTTTGGGTTTCATTTCATGTTCGGCTTCACCGTTGAGCTTATTTTTGTGATTCTCCATTAGTAAAGTGATGAACTCCAATACATGCCTACTAATTGAACTAAAATGATGCGACAATAAGTGAGAATCACGCCCATGAATGTTCCCTGTTTCAGCGGTGAACATTATATAAACTTTCTGTCAGAAAGTCAACGTCGATTCGGCTACATTACTTAAGACAGCATCTTGTGTGTGAAAAACAAAGGCTATACAAATAGCTAAATCCTCTTGTTGAGTGAATCTAACACCACAAACTCTGGGAGGCATTTTTGTAGATGATTTGAGAGTGAAGAATGTGTGAATGGAGAATTGAAATGAGGAGTATTTATAGAACTCAAAAATTATAGTCGTTAGATCACTAGAGTTTTCAGTCGTCCAGATTCAGCCGTAGGCGCTTTTATGTAAAACTCGGTGCTTTTAGGAAAGACGTTGGCGTATGAAATAACAGCACGCGGTGCAAGGACAGGCGCCAGCGTTGGTGCCAAGCTCGCCCGGCTTTCCATCACGCGCGCGCTACATGTTCCATCTCACTCAACAAACCAACATATTTGTTGGTTCGTACATCCATTTTTCATGTTTGTTGAGTCCATAATGGATGCAAAATCAACAAACTTCAAGTTTGTTGGGCCCATAGTAACTGCTCATATGAATCACTTTGGGTTTTCATCAGGATGAATTTGTTGAATAAATTAATGGATTCAAAGGTTTTATCAAAGTTCAAACACAACTAGCAATACATATCTCTAGCTGATCTCTTGTTGATGATTAATGGAAATAAGTTTTTGAAGTGCTGCCCGTTTTTGAAAATCTAATAATATACTATTAAAGTTCAGAACATTTTCTCACAAAGATAAAGAAGATAAAAACATACTTGTGGAAGGTGGATGAAAGAATTTCAAACAGACCAAACCAGTTTACCAACAAGGCAACACACTAGTTTACCACCCTACAAGGCTACAACTGAATTCTCGTTGGTCACTTTTTACATGGGTACGTACATATTTAACAAGCCTTCGCCAGTGATGCCTCCGGCCACTCCTTGTCTCTCAGAATTCACTTGTACCTTCCTTCCATAAACGATCTAAGCTGAGTTTATCCAAGCCAAGGCAAACTAGAAATAGTCATGCTGAATACCCAGGCAAAAGCTGCATTTTAAGTTCCCTTAAGATACAAAAACCAATTATATTGCAAATCACTAGAATCAAGATAGAGTCCCAAAGTTGGCATGGTTTAACTTTTAGTACAACATACCTCGTACACCTACATACTAGATATCAAGAAACAATACTTTCGTAAAACAAATGAGTTTGAACTGACAAAAATTAGCTGCTGCCAAATCCAAGAAAATGATCCACATGCTGGGCAACAGATTTAGCCAAGTTATCAGCTTCTTCTTGTGTTGATGCCTCTGCATATACACGTATGACGTCCTCAGTACCTGATGGCCGTACAAATGATCTTCTCATAGTGTACTTAGCTGCAAATAGAAAAGATAAAGTCATATCGCCAAACATTTAGATGGTCTGTACCGATACCTTCTTCTTTTCTGTCGCTCTGATGCACAAATCCTAAATGTTAAGTATCTCATATACTGCATCTCTTTTTCAAAAATAAGCTAAATAATTTGAAAACTGGAACTCGGTTGTTAAAAATTATCTGTGAATTTTAGACTCCTGAAATATAATTAGCATGAACAAGGAACCAATCAACCAACAAACCAACTGCAAAACATAATTAGGGCCAACTTAATGCATGCACTTACCAACTTCACAGTTTATTGCTTCTTGAAGACCTGTAGGTTTCACTACCCCAGTTTCTGCATTTGCTGTAACAACCGCAGTTCTGTCCATGACTTTAACCTGAAATTTATAGACGGATGTAAATTAGATAACTTGGACCGTGAGTTATAATGCATCAATATACTGGTGAAAGATACAAAGACATTTACACTTTAACATATGTTCAATCGTATTATACTCTTTCATCTAAAAATGAATTTGGTTTGTTACTACATGTAAAGGTTGGAATGTTGCAAATCAAAACTATAAACAATTTAAAAAAAAAAAAAAAAGAAAAATCCAAATCAGTTTTATGATGATATAATTTACTCATGAGTCATGAGAAAGAGTAGAATAATGAGATCTTAAAGAAAAGGATCATATTTGATACATTTTCCATAATGAAAAAAAAGACACTCGTTCACCTAATTATTGACTTCGATTTTCAGGTTGTAGGTATTGCAGATCACTAGAGGTGGGATAGATAAAAAGTGAGAAATTAGCAGCATAAAATGTCCCTGAAAAGCCTGATTGTGCTACAAGTTCCATTTCTCCAATTGGACTCCATCTCACTTACAATAGCTACTATGCAAATGTGTGCCACAGTAAAGCAGGTTTACTTGTTCTGATTATACTTTGGCAAAACTAGTACGCTACTCGGCCATGGTAAATAACCGAGAGAAGAGGGTAGTTCAGAATTCTTATAAGGAACACCATAACAGAATGTTCCCAACTCACCATCCACTGTGTTGTTCCTACTTCTTAGACTAAAAGTTATGGAAAACAAAAATTTACTTTCCTTCTCATGAGCAAACACAAAAGCTAATAATGCGAACTTCACAATGAATTTCATTAAGATTCGACAGGCTACAAAAACGGCAATATAAGTTACATCAAGTTAGAGATTAATTAATTCACAGACCTTAAGTTGCCTACTGGGTAGGTCCTGATAAAGCTCATTCCACCTCTGGATGGACCATCCCATATGCCGTAAGATGACCTCCACCAGAAGCACCCCACTCAAAGCATCCCCAACTGCCTGATTGATCAATTCACTAACTGCCAATAGCCTCTTAACAGAAAGTTGCTGTTCTAAACCTGATTAAGGGGAAAACAAAGAATATTAGCATTTAGAAATCGCAGTACAGAAATACCTCTCTATGTAGCTTGGGCGTATATAAGAAGTAAACCATCAGATGAAGAAGCAATCTCTTTATTTCTATTTTCCAACCAAGATAAGAAACTTGCAGAGAACAAGATTGTTCCATGTCCATTTGCTTCAAAATATATTCCGATATCATACTCGCAAGCCTTCTCATGCAAATATTTCACACCTGTTGGGGTAAGTGCAACTTCTAGACCCAACTTCTTAAGGTAATCTGTGGATGCCCCATTTGCATAGGCTGTCTGAACAATGCCAAGGTGTACCTGATGACCATCTTCCTTGTTTAAAATAGCCAATTGCTGCTTGATGAATAAAGCAAAAAGTGATAGTATCTTATCTCCATCAACAAGTTCAATCTTGTTGTTACTCCCAGGTAGCACGTGGAAATAAACAAACCGATCAGCATCTCCATCTAAACTGGCACACCTGAAACACTAGAAAGAAACTAATCAGTTAGCACCTAGGTAATTGGATCAATCTCCACCGTGTACATTCGTTGGTAAGTTGTTGCAGTCCAGGCAAACTAAACTAAGTTTTGACTTAGAAAGAGAAGTGCTTTAAAGTGATGGAATGAATGGATATTTGGATAGCTAACCTCTTTCCCACATCAATCTGACCAAATCCAGATGGTACAATCTTCTCCTTCTGCACGAAATCAGCACCAACTCCTTGGTTTAGAACACCTTCTCCTTCCCTACCCGAATTACGGATCTGAATCACCAAACTGCTCAAAGTTTTTTTGACCACTTCGAGTTTTTCTCCACCTACTCCATTAGCTCCGTCTACAATCAATTCATCCATTTCAGATGTGGTCATTTCCCTGGGTATATAATTCATTAGGCACCTGCACTCAGAATGAAACAATTAAAGCTTGAAAATCTGTAATTTGATAAGAAATTTGGAATCAGAAAAAAGAGAAATGTTATGTAAATGCTATGTAACACTAACCTAAAAGCGTTGGAGAGTTGTGTGAAATAATCAGATTCTAACGAACTTTTGCCCTTATTTCTATAGCGAACCATCCAATGGAGTTGTGGTGTAGTAAGAATTCCCATATCAGTTGCTACTGCGCCAACTACAGAATTAATTCCCTGCAGTCAATTAGCATCGGTGAATAGTATCATGTATGAAAAAATAAAACAAAGTAATATACTACAAAGTTCATGATGAACGATATGAAATAGGCCATACATGTCTTGCAGCTTCAAGAAGAGATTCACCACTTGGTCTTGTGTCTCTTCCCAAGAGAACCTCTGCAGAATAAACTCCTCCAAAGGAAATGTTCTCTTTCTTTGCGAACTCTGAGATCAACTGGTGGAGCAATCAAACAGTAATCATTAGTCAGTTAAAGAAATGATTGGAGTTCTAACATTTCAAAACAAATTGAAATCTCACTGATATACTTGAAACTCAAGGGATGTTAATAAAAAACATAGAAATGTAGGAAAAACATCGATGGTACTATCTCAACTCTAGCAAACAAATGATAATCGCAATTAACTAATCCACTGCCTCACACTCAACTCTCAAGCTTTAATAAAGGCTGAAATGAATCGAACATCGAGTTAGCCCATTTCAATGCTGCAAGCAAAAACAACGAGAAGTACAAAAGATGGCGATGAATTGAGTCACTAACTAACTAAAATATAACAAACACTATGCAAATGGTTAAGTTGGGCTCGCTAGCATGAACGTGTAACCCTAGTGGGGACATCAAACCTCAGGTTGCTACTGTTCTTTTTCTAAATCTGCAAGTCCTGATGAAGCAAGTAAAAAAAAAACAAAAAAAAAGTAGTAGTAGTTGGACATTGAACTTTCATACGGGAGAAACCGTTAGCTGGATATGTGAAAGAGTTTTTAGATCGAAACTTTAGATAAATAACTAACTTTTAGTTACGGCGTATGACATGGGATATCATTGAATTTTGATCGTCAGTTTCAGAGTTCAATTATATCCATCCATCTTCATGTGGCTCTTTATGTCTACGACTTATTTAAGGCACCTTATCTTTTCTTTTTTGAAGCAATCAATTTGCAATGTGAAACCCTGAAAACACTGCCGACTCCCCACATGCACAAGGCAATCCATCTTTACTCAAAGCCACAACCATAACATCTAACTGTTTGTGACTTAATACTACTTGCTGTTCTAGGGGTTTTTGAAGGAAAAAAAAAGGGATAAGCAGCAGAGTTTGGGGTCCTAGAACAAGTAATGCTTTCGGCAGCGCTCATTTGAGTTATTGAGAAGTCGACGGTGTTGATAGACCTCGGAGAAAATATGGGTACATAGTCAAAGTCACACCTCTAAGATGGAAAGTTATTAGAGAAGACGCCTCTTTTTACCTAGATTCTTACACTTAATAGTGTCTTAATACTCTACCAAAAAAAAAGTGTCTTAAGAAAGTATTAACTAGTAGTAGATTTCTGATGCTAATTTAGGAAGTTTCAACATATGCATCCAGCAGTTGCACACAATTGAAGAACCATTAGAGCCCAAGGGAGTCTTTGGAAACCCAGTTAAGAGAATCTATTATAAATGATGTGAGTCCTTACAACACTATGTTATACACTGCTGGAGAAGCGAAACAATTTGGCCTGATTAATTAAATTGGTAAAAGAAATGAAGATGGAATTATGTTCAAAAGATATCAAAACATGGACCATTCTCATTTCTAGTTATGGGAAAGTGAATCTGATTGGAAGACGTTTACATGTTTTTGGGAGTTTGAGGAAATCTGGCTGTGAACCTGATGGAAGGACCTATAAATTGATCGTTCATACATTGTGTGGTGCTGGAAAGGCTGATATTGCCTTGGAGTTCTACAATGGTATTTATGAATATGGAGGTTGATATGAATTTGTATAAAAAGTTTCTAATTGCTTATCACGATCAGGAAACTCTCAGCTGTTCGACTAATTGGAAATGATATAATAAGTTTGAGGATGGCTCTGAAAAGTTTACTGGAATGAAAGAATCTGGATATCTTCCTACCTTTTCGATTTTTACCGAGCTAATAGAACATGTTTTAAGATCGAATCAGTATAAAAGAGCTTGCAAACTTTACAGGGAGATGTTGGAGAACGGAGTTGAACTGGATATTGTTGCATTTACAGCTTTGATCACAGGTCATGTGCAGCATAACCATGTCACCGGAGCACAGGAAACTTTAATTATATGAAGGATAAAAGTGTGAAACCCACTCTAAAATTCTATTTGATTTTCTTTAAGGAGTTCTGTAAGGCTGCAAGAACAAATAAGGATCTTGAGCTTTTGAACAAAATGAGGATCTCAAAAATGAACATCTCTGATGAAATGTTTCATTTAGAAATAGCCTCATCTGAGAGAAAAGGAGACATAAAGACAGCTGAGAAGGTGAAGCAGATCTGGAGAGCCATTTGCAATCAAGAAAATGGTTCAGTATATCTACCCACCAATTACCAGTCTCTCGATGTAGCTACCAAGTACCAACATGTCGTTCATATATGTCAGCCCACAGAATCCTGTTGCACTTTAAAACCTACCCAACTACATCCACTGGTCCAAGAAGCTCTGGAGAAACACACTATTCAGTTCACTCCAGAGCTTGTTCGTGATGCTCTTCGCCATTGCCCTATAACATGCTGCATTCAGTTTCTTTCCATGGGTGGGTTCGCAGTCTGATTATAGCCACACTGCAGAGACCTATAACATGGTCATAAAATTAGCTGGATCTGGAAAAGATTTAAACACATGAGAAACGTCTATTTGGAAATGAGAAGAAAAGGCTCCTTGGAAACTTCATCAGGGCAAAATATGTGCCAGACAAAGAACTGGTTGAAATCTATCTTAATTGTCTGTGTCAAGTAGGAAAAGTATCAGACGCTCAAAAATGCAAGGAAGATTTATGCAAGAGTGGGTTTAGCAAGCCTCTTAGCTATTCGCTGGCAATAGGGCTCTTTGCCGTGCGGGGAGGCTAGATGAAGCTCTAGCTATGGTAGATGAAGTAGGGGAAGAAAGATCTAAACTTGATCAATATATTTACGGAAGTTTTATTCATGGTTTACTAGAGCAGGTAAGGTGGATGAAGCCTTAAATGAAAGAGGAAGGTATCGGTCCGACAGTCCATGTATATACACCGTTAGTTGTCCACTTCTTCAAGAAGAAACAAATTGGGAAGCTCTGGAATTTTTCAATAAAATGGTAGAAGATGGTTGTGAGCCAACCATTGTTACATTCTCTGCACTGATCCGTGGTTATATGAACATGGAGATGGTTAGTGATGCTTGGATTATCTTTCGATGTATGAAGCTAAAAGACCTATACCTGATTTTAAAACATATCCAATGTCCATGACATGCCTCTATGAAATAGGCAGGTTTGAAGAAGCCCTGCAGTTATTATATGAGATGTCAAGTAGTGGGATAATCCCTAGTTCCATTAACTTTTCGCACTGTTTATTATGGCCTAAATAGAGAAGGAAAGGATGATTTAGCTCATACAGTAGGAAATGGGATCTCAATAATAAAAGAAAGCTTTTATCTTAAATTTCTCTTCAATAAGGGGGGATGCAAAGATTAATTTCTACAAAATACTGAAAATCAATCATCATTTTAGGTTTCATGTGTATCTAATTTATTATTTTGTCTGTGATAAGACTACTACCACTATCAAGTTCAATCCTTAGCACAAAAGCAAAAGTGATAAAATCCACAATACAGAATCATCAAAAGAAACAACATTAGCAGCTGACCTTAACAAGATTTTGTGGATCAGGAGCATTAGCAAGTAAATCAGCAAAAGGTTCCCAATCTTGTGTCAACATACCACCACTTGGATCAGCAATTTTAACACCATTATCTGAAATCTGATTATGTGAAGCAGTAATCATCAATCCAATTACAGATTTAGTTTTCAATGATCTCAGAGCTGCTAATATCCCAACTCTAAATACAGTTGATGATAAAATTGATGCATCTGCTCTAAATCCAGCAGTTCCATATGATATCTTCACACCCTTTGGAACTGGATATTTTGATGCACATTCTAACAGCATTCCTTTTTGATGTTCATCCATCGTACACAGAGAGAGCGAAAGAGAGGTTGAAATTTTGATGATCAAAGTGATAGTTGTTCAGAGTCTTCAGACTTGTCTCTCTAGATTTGGGCATAAGCTCTTGCACCTTGTTATTCAGTACCCTCGAAATGTAACTCAGGGGCACCCTAGGATTTGACACTTAAACAAAATACTCGGGGCTGTGGTCCCAATCTAGATTGAAAGCGCGGGAAAATTGATACTGAAAGAAGAGTGAGAGAGAGTAGAGAGACGATAGGAAGTAAGAGATGGAAGAAGATCCAGGCAAGAGTGGAAGTGGTGGTGGTGGAGCAGAGGGAATCATAAATCTGAAACCTAATTCATCTATGCCTATTTCTTATCACCCTTCATTTGGTCCTCATGAAGATCTTCTCCTTCTGGAAGTCGATGAAAAGCTTCTCCCTCACATTCTACATCAAAGGTAAATACATATAACCATTAAAACACCAATCTAGAATTTTAAAATTTCAATTGCAGTTTCTGGTTGCCCACTTATGTTATGTGTTTATCGATTTTGAACTTTTTTTTTTTTTTTTTTTGAAGTTTTAGGGTTTTGTGTGTGTTCTTTTGTAGAGTAACTGTAAGAGGAGAATGTGATGAAGAAGCAGTACTGTGTACTTCATCTACAACGTACGCGATCAAATTTGTCGGTAACTCTAATTCTATCTTTCTAATTCCTCCATTTGAAAATTCTGAATTTACTGATGAAAATGGGGAAAAGGGGGACTCATGTAAGGCGGCTCAAGTGCTCAAATTGGCTTCTGGAAATATGGAGCTAGTTGAGATTGCCCCTAGGTTAGGGAAACTAAAGTCACTGTTAATGGAGAATCCTTACAGATCTGAGGAGGATTCTGTGGATCCTATGGAAGAAGAGGAGTATTTGGAAAGAGGGAAAATGGGATTGTATAGATGGGAAGATTTGGTTGCTAAGGTTCAAGCAAGTGATGAAGAATTGAGAGCCGAGTTAAAAGCACTTTCAGCTGTTGAGATTAATGGGTATTGGAGAATTGTTGATGATGAGTATATAGATGTTGTTTTAAGTATGCTTTTGCACAATTCTGTGTTGTTTGGGTGGAATTTGACTTCACTTAATGAAGATGAAATTTCGAGCGTGCTGGAGTCGGATGGGTTTTCGCGTAGAATTTCGCTACATAATTTGGAGGTTTATGGAAATAAATTGGATACGGATATGGAAGGCAAATGTGTTTGGAGACTGGATGAGAAGAGGATCTGCGTCCATTTTGCAAAAGGTGTTTTGAAAGAAGGGAAAATGAAGATGGACAGATTTATGGAGGAATGGGTACAGAAGATTCCAGCTAGGATGTGTGCAGATTTTGAGATGTTGGAAGGGGAAGTTTTGGTAGAAAAACTTGGAGTCGAAACATGGGTCCGTGCGTTTAGTGTCTCTTCTTTACCTCTCACTCCTGCTGACCGATTTGCTGCCCTCTTTCGAGAGAAACAAAAGTGGGAAATGAAAGATCTTCATCCTTACATCAGGTTTGCTTCAATTCTCTCCTGTTCTCTATCTCAATTTTTCTATCTAAAATAGATAGTACTTTGTATCACTAAGATTAAGACATTATAAATAATTGGAGATTTCTAGGCTTCTAGTAAATCTCTTTGCATTTAGCATTTTCGGATGGCAATTTCAATTCATATTGTATATCTATTAATCTTCTTTCAGGGATTTACGAGTACCAGGTGTCTCTGCCGAAGGTTTGCTTCTCAAGTACACTCGAAGAACACAACCTACGCCGGGGGCTGAACTTATTTTCAGCGCAAGATAATCTCAAATGATTTCATTTGTTGTCTCGGTTCATCATATTTTAAGTGTGAGTGATCTTTGACCAGTTGTTTTCAAATGGGAAATTCATATTCCTTGAATATATCATCTTTAGTTTTATACTCCATGGATCATGTTTAGTTCAACATTAGACTATTGTTTGTCTTGTATCTTTATTGTATCTGTACTAGGTTTGTCCTCCGGAGTCCAATGTTATTTTGGTAACACTCACATTGTAGTAACACTCAGACAATTGAAGCATAATGGCTGCTGAACTTATTTCTGTGCCCAAGAAAATTCAGATGGATTTCAGTTTTGCTCTAGGTTTATGACATGTTAAATGAATTGGTCCTTAAACAGTCGGATTTAAGTTGGAAATACAGTAATGTAACCTATTTTTATAGTGTAATGCAGAAGGATGTACCGGTTCACCCATGGTTAGCTACCTAAAACGGTTTGACTCTTTGATCACAGTTCACTGAGTTGAGTTCATTAATCTGTGCTTGTTGAGACCCGACTGTCTTTGATTAACTTGGTGATACAACCTAGTATTTCAGACTTGCAGTTTGCCAAGTGTTCAAGTCAAAGGGCACTATCTAGCCCAAACGATGAAACGCTAAACTATACTTCCATGCCTTGTCGTTATTAAATAAACAAAGAATTAAGAAACTATATGTGTAGGGCATTACAGTTTTGAAAACCCAAACCTCAATAAGAACTTGGTGCTTATAAACTTAGTTAGCTAATTCATCCATACGACTAATTGCAGTTTCCAGTTGGCGTTATTTTCCACAAGATCTAGGTTTTTGCTAGTTAAGATTTACATTTCAACTCCTGCTTTGTTCATTCACTACCTGATGACTTCTACCTTCTCTGTAGGTTCGCGTTTCCTATGCAGTACTCACCAGGACTGTAGGTTGAAGGTATACAGGAAGAGGCTTGTCATTAATTCGTCAGCATTCAACAGACAAGTATTTAGATGTTTTTCAATGTCTTTGTTCTTCTTGTCAGGAAAGAAAGCTTGCATTAACCATTCATTGTTGTATTTTCACTTCTATTTATTTTACTAAAATCTGAATCTGTGGAGTTGTTATGTTGGAATAAAGTATGGGTAGAATTTTTTTTGAGTCCACTCATCTGGTAACCTAGGAACTTCCAAGTTGATTCATATCTGACATGAGCTAGTGCAGTAAGTGATACCAGTATCAATTCCTCTAATCTACTCTCATTGGATCCCTTCTTCCACTCCATTCCTACCGAGTAACTATGAGCAGCTCCGTCAAGTTTTCATGTTCCAATTGCACACTTTTTTATTATAATTTTTATCTAAGGTTATTCTCTGCTTTTTTTCCGAACATATGGAGAAAGAGAAATGATAAGATATGCTATCTAAACCCAGCTGGCAGCAGGAATCAAAGTTCGCCCACTGCAATTTTAAGCTTGGCCGATGCTCTTACAAGGAAAGATGAATATATTAACTAGCAAAGATAGGACATAAGATTTATAATTTCGTTTTTATCAAAAAGCATTAGAATTATATTTTTTCATTATAAATTTTTTGAGGAAGATCTTTAAAGATTTTCTTGGCTTCTTGAACTTCTTGGCTTCTTGAACTGTGTTTTCAACGTTGTCCCTTAGCCATGTAACAGCTTTTTGTATATCAATTTATTTTGCATCTTGGTTTCAACCAATCATCGAATTCACACCTTCTCTTCCTCAAAATTGGGGGTTCAAAACTAAGTAATGAAAATCAAAATCAAGCAATGCAAGATTTCAGATACAAAAGTTGAACAAAATCTATTTAGTCCAACAAAATCTTCAGTTTGATAAAGAAATATCATATCCAGAAAAAACATAGAGACAACACTTTAACGTGGTCCCACACGAGGGCACCGACTACAACCCGCAATTCCTAACGAGCTCTCCTGTTTTAGCCTTTGAACGCTGGTGTAAATCGTAGAAACTTCCAGAAGGCCTTTGAACGCTGGTGTAAATCGTAGAAACTTCCAGAAGAATTTCAACTCTACTCTTGGTCAAACTCGTATGGAATAATCTCTTCTTTAACATCCAAAATTTCCTCGACCTCGACTTCTTTGGCTTCATATTCTTCCTCATCATCACTAGCCTCACCATCTCTTAAGTGCTGCCTCTCTAACTTCTCCTCTTCATGAATTTGTTTCCATTTCATGATCCAAGATTCCCATGATTCTTGCAGCTTCCTTCGTTTTTCTCTGTCCTGCTCGCTCAATTGAGCACTGACATCTTGGTCCTCAATCTCATATTTCTTGCTGTATTTCTTGAGATTCTTAGCAATTTCTTCTTCTTTTTCAGCAGTCAACAAAGATGGTGGCCTTGGGCGCCACAAAAACTGAGATAGAAAAGTTATACACAATTAGGTTTCAGGGTTCAGCTGGGTACAGCATTGGAAGAACATAAACAATAAAGATATATTTTACCTGATAGAAATGATCCCTTGAGTGCCTGTACAGTAGCTTTCCATTGAAAGACCAGATGTTGAACCCGTTTTCCATTTCATGAATGGAAGTAACAGCAGTTGCGACATATCTGCACATATGCCAGAATCCAAGAGGAAATTATAATTCTCATCCGCTATATGTACCAAAAAGAGGAAATGGAATTATGCCCTAATAGGCTAATATCCACTAAAGAGATAATCCGCATACTATAGAGAAGGGTAGGAATACAATTAAATAATTTTATTAAGCTGTCGGTACCTTCCAGTGGGATCCCATTCGATTTCTGTTGCCATAAAATGTTCCCCAGTGGCCATGGTTTCAAGCTCATCAACATTGTAGAATTCCAACTGTCCATTGAGATGTTTCAACCCAGCAAGAAGTATGAAACGGCCAGAAGGTGACCAATATAGCGCATTTGCATTCTTTCCTTTTAGCGTTGTGAGCTTTGAGACACGCCCAGTATTTGTAGCAGTTCGCATCGAGTAAAAGCTAATATCTGTCCTGGAAGATTCTCCATGGATAACAGCAAATCTATGTCCTTTAGGCTCCCAAGCAAAAGCCATGATCTTATCATTTTTGTTCTCCAGCTCGAGAACCTCAATAGGAATGTCTCTTTCTTTGATTCGGAAAAGCTCAAAACCAGTATACGTACTTTTCTTGGTTTTGGTATACCTGTCAACCTTAACTGCAAGGTATTCTCCATTGCTTTGCCAGTACATTTTGCAATCACTGACACTGAAGAGATTCTTCTGCCTGAGTTCCTCTTTACCGGGAATTTGAAAAAGACTCACCTGCATATAAAAGGCGCATTAGAATAATTTAAGTAGAAGCGGAGATATGGAATATACATTAAGAACTTCAGTACTCACTCTAGCGGGTTGGTTGCCTCCACCTAGTTCAGGAACAAAGAGAGCAATGATGGGATCAGCAGGTGACCAGCTGAAGTCGAGCACATTTTCAACCTTCAAAGACTTCTTATCAATAAGAGTGAAAGTCTCTGTCTCATATACAGAGATGACATTCTTTCCAAGTTTGGCAAAATACTTATCGTCTGTTCCACCACCCCATCTGAATAGTAAAAGATAAAAAGAAAAATATTAATTAGTCATTTGTCAACCTTTCCCATGGTTACTTGAAGTACCACAATAACACAGAAGGATAAATCACCTAAAAACGGGCCATGAGACTCCCGATACACCACCGGTTCCACCAGTTGCAAACTCATCAGCGCTTCCCTTGAAATCTCGCATTACTTTACCGGATCGTACATCAAAAATGTTCAAGATAACCCTCTAGAGCATAAAGAACACAACACTTCAGAGATGCTTGATATCAAGGAAAATAAAAACATATAGAATAGATGCAAAGTGAGGCTGCTCACATGCGTATCACGAGGGTTGCTAGGTTCATGACTGCTATATGTAACCAAATATTTTTCCCCGGGAGAGAAATCTATGAGCTTAACCTGCAATCGACAATATCAATATTACTAAACGCAGAAAAGAAAAAGAAAAAAGCAAAGATGAAAAGAATGTACAACTTGACAAGGATATAACCTGTGGATGGGCATATCGTGAAAGGCGATCAAAGGTGGCCGCACCACCCCACACTGCAGCACCTTGTCGGTGAACAGTGGCTAAGTATGTCCCAAGTGGAGACCACTGAACAAAACTCTCAGTCCAGTACTGCAAGCCAAAAAGAAAAACATATTACTTAAAAATGAAGTTACCAGACCTCCCAGTTACTGGAATAGCACAGTATGTTATCAAACTATGTACAACGAGATATACAACTAGATATTAAAAGTAATGTGCAAAAGATTGTTATATTTACTTGACGGCGATAAACTGGAACGGGCATGGATTGCCTGGGATCGTTCCAAAAGACTTCAGTATCATGATGTGCACGTATAACAAACTGATCACGTGCTTTTTCATCAGTCAACCATTGTTGTAGATTTTCCTGTAATCGAACATGCAGATATTTGAGTAAGGGAAATTAACTATAAAAAAGCAACAATATAGAACTAGACCAATGGTACAACACCAAACACACTAAATCATCATTTAGATGATACAGCTCAAGTAATAATTCACACCTACAAGGAGTAATAGCTGGAAATCTGTGTAATAAAAAATAACATATGAAAACCATTCTGTTGTACAACTGCTTAAAATAAAAAGCTTCATGGTGGAAGAAGCTGTAAAAGTTGGACTTATTATTTCATAACAACCAAAAAAACAAAGAGACTAAAACCACATACATAATTAGGTCTAAATTTATAATATGTATTCCCGGAAATTTAGACTTCTACGTAAATAAAATATCTGAATTTCAGAGATCTATATAGACTATAATTAAATTTTCCTTTGGTTTAATTTAACATTTAGAAACGGTTTAAAAAGAGGTACCCCGGGTGCATATGGCTTAATTTCAGGTGGAGCCCATTCATCGGGAACTTTCATGAATTTGTCGAAATCATCAAATAAGTTGACTGCAAATATATGGGCTTTGTCCAATTTGTAGCCATGAGTCCTCTCCTTGGCAAGCTCAGCTTCCTGTAACAATGAAAGTGAGTAAAGAGCCACATTATATTTACAATTACAAATTTTAGGGAAAAATTACAGAATAGGTACATTAAAAGACAACTTGATCTCAACTAAATCAAGTTCCCCCAAGTTGAAAAATATTGGGGGATCTAGGTATACAGTTAATAATTGAACCAATCTAGGTTTCATTAATAAATCAACATCGAGTAAGAGAAAATACCTGAGGAGTATTATATTCGATGTGACAATAACCTAGAGTTTTCTGTGTTTCAGGATTAACAGGCATCCATAACCCATCTTCCTTAATAACACCAATCTGACTGTAAATCTTTTTAACAACGCCTTCCAACTTATCATATTTCTCAGGAGGAACTACTGGAAGATTATCAACAACCATTATATTACCAAATCCTGATTCAAACTCTAAACTATCTTCCTGGCGGAGTTTTTCTTCATCGTCGCTGAAATGAAATATAAACAAAAAAAAAACATTAAAATCCATCTCTAAGCATGAGAAAAGAAAAATCAACAAACAAAATCAGGGGTTAAAAGGGATTTACCTTGGAATACCAAAATCTTCACCAGGTGGTAACTGAATCGAATCTAGATCAACTTGTCTAATATCAATTCCAAGTCTATTTCCAAAAGCTTCAATGTCTGTCATCGACATACCTTCCACCATGTTTGACTTGTTCAGAAGAAAGCTACTGCGGTGAATCTCAAACCCTAATCAAAACCCTGTAGGGAAGAAGGAGAGATAGAGTATGACTGTATGAGGATAGATAGAGAATAAAATTTGGTGCTAGCTAGGGTTTCTGAAGATATAATTCTTTTGGAATGATTTTTTAGGTCCGGTGGTTTTTTTTGGGACCATGGTCTTATTAGGCCACCTTCCTTAACCTAGAATATTGAAATGACTAATCTATCCTTAACCTAATTTAATTTAAAACCAACATAATAACCACCTCTCTCTATATATGTATATAACCACCACCTCCTCTCACCACCACCTCCCACCACCGCCGATTACCACCACCACCAACCACCGATTACCACCACCACCCACCACCGTCTATTACCACCAACAACAACAACAACCACTGATTACCACCACCGCCCACCACCGCCGATTACCACCACCACCACCTCCAATTATCACCACCAACAACCACCGATTACCACCACCACCACTATATATATATATATATCTTAATTTAAAACATTAACAAAGATATTCTCACAAACCCATTACTTGCCATTCGTTTTTGGTTGAATAAATGAGAACTAATCATCAAAATGAGTTGAAAATGGAAGTTGCGGAGAGGTTTAATGGATTTTTTTTTCAGTAAAAAGTTCGGTTATCACAAATTATTTTTTTCTTAACTGAAATCAAAGTTCGGTTGATTCGCAAAAAAAATACTTTTAACCGAACTCCTTGTATTAGAACAATACAAGTCCATAAGTTCGGTTCGTTCGCAAAATTATTAAGTTTTCTTTGTAACAGAACTCTACCTATAAGCCCAGTTCGGTTGATTCGCAAAATATGTTGAAGTTTGCGAACCAACCGAACTTCTAACACTAGGTTACTTTTAACCTGAAGTTCGGTTGGGAACTTGGTTGCGTTGAAGTTTGCGAACTAACCGAACACACAAGATGTACTCAAATAAATTGTCAAGTTCAAAGTTCGGTTACCTACCATTTTATCCTAGGTAACCGAACATTGCACTGTACGTCCAAAACCTCCATTAACGAGCGAGTTCGGTAACCTGCGTGTTTGGAAAACGTAACTGAACTACACTTTCAGGTGTGTTCGGTTACATGTTCTTGACATATGGTAACCGAACTACACTTTCAAATGTGTTCGGTTACATGTTGTTGACATATGGTTAACCGAACTGGCCCAAATTTACATAAAAAAATTCATTTTTTTGAAAGTTTGGAGCAATTCAACCAACATTATCTAAGTTTGAAGCATACCTGGGTACCCAAATACCCTTCCTCCGGTTGTGGTCGGTAAAATCCATCGTTTTTCATGTTTTCCTTCTTCATCTATCTAACTTTACTCTCTCAATAAGTCTACTTCTTTAAAAAAAAACTTATCTGATTTTTTAATCTCACTAATTATCTTTAAATTAATCATCTCACTGATCATTACACTAACTATTATTAACACTAGCTAATCATCACCCAAAATTAATCAGGAGGGTTATTTAGGTATTAATATAAATATCTAGATAAGGGGTGACCTAGATTACTTCTAATGTCTTTACCCAAAATAAAACCATGGTCCCCCAAGAAAAATCATGGTCCCCAAAAAATCGTTCTTCTTTTACTAGTTTCTAGCTCGGTAACAAATAAATAAACCCAATAGCGGGGTACGGGATGTAGACCAGGTAAGCCCATAAGGCTACGATTAGCCCAGCTAGCCGTATCCAAGTGAAAATAATGAACGGTTTTTTTTGGGGACTACTCAAAAATGATGGGGAACTACTCTCCAGTTTTTTGGGTGGATATTAGAAGTAATAATGAGTCACCCCTTATCTAACTTTTCTTCTAATATCAAACTTGCCCTTGATAATTAAACTAGTGTAATGATTAGTGAGTTAATTAATGATTAGTGAGATTAAATTAATAATTTGATTTTTTTTCAAAAAAAGAATTATAGAGAGGGAGAAGAAGAAGATGAAGATTATAATGAAGATGAGTGTTTTGGAAGAAAAAAATTTAGATCTTTTTCTTTAAGAGGCACAACAAGAATATGATGTTTTGGGTACTCACGGATACTTCAATTTTAGTTAATGGTGCTTGAATTGGCCAAAACATTCCTAAAAATGAACAATTTACAAATTGATTTCGGTTTCGTTAACAGAGTTCGGTTACAACATTTGAAGAACAGGTAGCCGAACTCATTCTGCAAGTGTAGTTCGGTTAATGTTTCTAAAAACACAGGTAGCCGAACTCAGCTTTAATGGAGTTTTTTCTTTCAGAGAAAAGTTCGGTTAGGAGAAAAAAATTGCGACGTAACCGAACTAAAAGTTCGGCTGGGAAAATAAAATGAAAAAATTTGCGACGTAACCGAACTCAATATATAGGTTTTCAGAGAAAAGTTCGGTTAGGAGAAAAAAATTGCGACGTAACCGAACTAAAAGTTCGGTTAGGAAAAAAAAATTGCGACGTAACCGAAGTTTTCTCTAAAAGAAAAAACCTCCATTAAAGTTGAGTTCGACTAGTTCGACAAAGTTTTTCAGATAATTCCTAGCCGAACTTTTATCCGCAACTTCCATTTTCAACTCATTTTGATGATAACTTCTCATTTTTTCAAAGGAAAACGAAAGAAAAGTAATGGGTTTGTTATAATTTTGATTTTGATTTTGTTTCGGTAATGATTTAAATTAAGCTACATATAGAGGTGGCGGTGGTGGTGATTTGAGGTGGTCGGTGGTGGTAGGTGGTTGTTGGTGGTGGTGAGCGGCGGTGGTGATGGGTAGAGGTGGTTATATATATATATGTGGTGGTGGTTTTGGGAGGAGGTGATTATATATAGGTGAAGGGTAGGTTAGTCATTTACATATTTTAGGACACCCCTTATAAGTATAGGGTAGACATTCCTATCACAAAGTAGTCCCCCACCATTTTTGAGTAGTCCCCAAAAAATGGTTCAAAATAATGAGAATGAGTGGAAAGATGCCACCTAAGCCTATCCCTATGTACCATGTCAAAAAAGTTCTATTAGCCAAATGGCATGACAAACCAGTCGCGTTACTATATGGTCTAACGAACGATATTGTCAATAACGCCAATAACAAAAACTATATCACTGGATAGAAAGTTAATATTGCTCGACGGAATGTCTAGCGCCAATCAATAGTTATTTCTCGCCTATAAGGTAATTTAAACTTAAAATTTACACATAATTTTTTTTTACTAAAATTTTTTCTTTATTTCTTTCTTTCTTAAACTCTAAAATTTTCTCAAATGGCAGAATTTCAAACCCAATTTGATTTGGCAATACAGCTTGATTTTCTGGAGTAATACTTGACGGTGTTGTTAAGAAGATATGTGATAATGATAAAGAAATAGGTAAAGAGCAAAGAAGTCTTCAAGTTTTGGATAGTAACCAATTCAAACCTGCAGCTAAGAGAAGACAAAGAAACTTTCAAGGCAAGGAAAATCAAGGCAAAGCAAATTTGAAGGCAAAGAAGAAGATAAACAAGGGAAACACAGTTCATGAGCGTATTGATTAGAAGTTATGTGAAATAAAGAAGATAAACAAGATGAAAACATTGTCCCGAATTTTTATTTTTGAAGTCTATATTTTAAATTATTATTATCTAGTTTTATGTCTTGTAGAATGACTATTAATGATTAGCTCGAAGTTTAATGAATTTGAAAATCTGACTCGTATTATTAAGAATTAAGCTTATATTTTATTCTTAATCAAGTAAAAAAAATATTAAGAAATTAGATATTAAAAAATAATTAAAAAATAGACTTCTACCTAAGCTTAAGTCGGCAATTAAGAAATTAAAACAATATTGGATTATATTTGGGAAACACTCTTAAAATCTCAATACAACTTCCATATTGGAAGTTTTCTCCGTTGATGCAGCGCTATTCCACCTGACACCTTTGTTCAATGTCCATCATGGTTTTACCACCCTTCATGTTTCGACCCGCTTACATTACTAAAGCAACATACTTAATAATTTCCTTATTGATCACGTTGAAGCAGTGAATTAACGTGTTCGCATCGCGATTATAGAGCTTCATTGTTTCGTAGTGAAATTTCACAAATATGTTTTCCCAAAATGTCATGGCTTGGAGTGCAGCACTAATGATAAGACGTTGACTAAAAAAATACATAATTCATGCAAATATATTCATCTTCCATAATTTTTAAATTTTGGAATCCGTCTTCTTATGATTGTTGGATATGGCACGCTTTTTTTTGTCTTATGGGGTCTCAGAACAACATAAATGTTTTGCATAACTTGCCTTTTTTATTGAAGATATAAAGTATAAAATTAGTCATAAAGTAAACTTCACTATCAACGTTCATTGTTACGCTCATGGGTATTATCTTGCAGATAGAATCTATCAAAAATGGCGAACTTTAGTTCAATGTTATCGCCAGTCCCCTGCTGGCGAATTAGGTCGTTTATATACGTATTTTAATAGTAAACAGATAATATTGAGGAAGGATGTGGAACAGGCTTTTGGAATTCTGAAGTGGAAGTTCACCACCATTTGTGGGCCTTATTGTGATCCTAGTGATCGTGAAATACATAAGACTATGCTCACTTGCATAATTATGCATAACATGGTAATTCAGGAAACCCATCGTAAGAGGAATTGGACTAACCATGAAGATGAAGATTTAAGGCATGAGGTTCAACCAGAAAGAGGATTACCTGCAAGGAACTATGCGCAAATGACTAGTTACATTGAGAACAAATTTTTATATGACAGGTTACAGGAAGATCGGAAAGCAAATATATGGGTGGAGTTTGGAAGAACGAGAGGGCGAATGGATTAATGTTAGCTAGATCAATTTATTTTTAAAATTATTTTAAGTTTATTTGTTTAGTTTTTAAATCGTTTGAAAGGTTTTAAGTTTTAATGTTTATGGTTAATATTACCCAAATTGTTTGAATCTTTTAAGGTTCTAGTTTACGTTTTTCACTCGACCAAGCGACCTAGAAGGCACCGAGGGGCCTAGGGTGCATCGAACGCCCTAGAATATATCGTCCAAAATCCCTATATATACCTACCAATTCAGCCATTTCAAAATCACACCTTCATTCAAGATTTTCTTTATTTTCCAGGTAATTCATGGATGATCCAAGCTTTACTGAAGATGAAGATCTATCTCTTTGTAGAAGAACGACAGATGAATGGTTTACCCAGTATGAGTTATTGGGGGAAATTTCATGAAACCTTCTGCACAGACACATGGAATCCTCATCATAAGGATCAAATTGCTTTGTTTTGTCGATTCATGACTATCAAAAAAAAAGTTGTGGATTTTATAGCTATGAGACAGTCAACCGATATTGTCTTAGAGGTGAAACCAATGCTGATATGGGAATGCAAGCTCGAGGCGAATGGAGAAGATGAAAAAGAATTTTTTTTTAATACGAAGCGCTCTTCTAAATCTCAAGGAGGTTTCTCATAACTCGTGTGAGATGTTAGTTTTTAATGGGATGTTGGTTAGTTTTAATGGGATGTTGTCAAGTTTAAGTTTGAATGAGATGTTGTTTAATTTTAATTTTATGTGTATTTTCATGCAAACCATTTATGTATTTCAAAATCCAAGTAATGAAAAACTACTACAACTTCATTCATTAAACAAACTATTACATTTTAATTAAAATTAAAGTTGATACATTAAATAATGAAGTAGTTTTACTTCATCGTGTTCTGATCCATCAGCTTCATTTATATCTTGACCTCCAAATTGTTGTTCCAAATTTCTCTTGTTATGTTTTTCTTCCAACTCTTCTGCTAACCTATCAAATTTCATCTTTCATACCATTTTTTGTCACTTGGTCATTGTTGAGGTGTTTGCACCAAGAATCTTATTCTTGTCATAGTCTGCAACAAACCTGTCTTGAGTCTGACAATGTTTTTTGATCTCCCTGGTTATGAGTTTCCGACCAACTATTGTTTGTTTTTCGACGGTCTTCTGATGATCCATAAAAGTTTCCAAAAAACCTTCAATTTTTTGTCCTTCTTGTGCAACTTTTCTCGCTACTTTTGTATTTTTTTTCTTCGTCTCTTAACCGCCGCATTGAGATTCATGTTTGGAATTTTGTTTTTTTATGGTGTATGGTGAAGAAAATGGATTATTTGGAGGGGGTTGAGGTGGTTGTCAACTTGGTGCTGAAGGAGATCGAAGAAGTGTATGGTGACCTTTCAGGTACATGCTGCAAATTTGATAACACGTCTGGATTATATTTAGGCAACACTTTCAAAATATGATAACAACTTTCATAAACAAATTTTTTCCCATTTACGTTCCACATTAACATCGACAAGACCGCTCCCTCGACCATGATCATCTTGCATTATCACACCAACATACAAGGCAATATGGGTGTTAATTGCAACAAAGCGACCCGACAATCCATTTGCATTACAATCATCGATGTTCATTTTTTCTTTATGAAACTTATGAAATACGTTATCCCACAACTTATTACTTGGTTTTTGGGCACCATTAATACTTGTATAAAGTACACATAGTTTCTGCAAATGCTTTCATCTTCCCCTATGTTAAATTTGTACACTCATTTGAGAATCATATTGAGAATCGATATTCAAAATATTACACAATAGTAGTGTATTGTAGAGAAGATGGAATTGGATGATAAAATTTGTATTAGATTATCACAAATGTGAGAAGTGAGAAGAGTAAAGAAGGTTTAAGTTGAAATGAAATTGAAATTGGGTGTTTATATGGGGATGGTTTATGGTCGTTGGATTAGACATACTGGGCGATGTAGTTTGCACCGAGCGGTCGAGTCTTTACTGCTGGAGGCCTACACTACACCTAACGGCTTAGTTTCAACCGAGCGGTTGAGACTCCACCGCTCTGTAGGGACTAAACCTCCCCTGGTTAAGTGGCAAATTTGCCGCTTAGCCAGAATTTTTTGCCACTTTTCTATATCCATAGTGTTAGATCATAGTCGGTTGAACCCACCAAGCGTTAGTATGTCAGGGTTGGTTGTCATATTTTAGTATCAAAACTCATCTAGAGTCGCTTCATTAAATACCAGAGTCAACTTAGTTTAGGTTAGACTAGAAAGTCTAAGAATGTTGAGACATACAAGTATTACTTCGAAGACTTGAAGAAAGTGAAGAAGTAGCGACTGCAATGACGACATCATCCTTCCTCTTGAAGTTAGTAGTATTGACTTGATCTTGTTTCCATTCCTAACGTATCTTTCAAGTCTCTTTACATTGAAAATATAACATGCGAAGATATATACATATCAAACTCTAGTGTTAGACTTGGACATAATAGTATGATCAAAGTATTAAGGAATTATATTACAAAGTATAACATTTATCTTTTGAACTTCGTAAATACGACATGACATAATCTATTGTATTTAGTTACTTAATTATGTGTGCATTATATAGGTGTGATTTCATACTAGAAAACTATGTATTATTACATTAGTTTAAGGAAGTAGTTGTATGAACTTGTTTTACAATCGAAAGTGAAATCATGTTGTGTTGATCCGGTTCTTCATTGAATATTTTGATTGATCAATACAAGATGACTATGTAGAAACCAATCTTAACTTTGGTTGAGATTTGAGGTATAACCGGTCATATCCTATGATAGTAGCTAGTTGTAATCGGTCACAAGTTACTTTGGGAATCAAGGTGTAACCGATCGCAAGCTATATTGGAATGCAAGTTGTAACCGGTCACAAGTTACTTTGGAATCCAAGGTATAACCGATCAAAAGATGAATTGGGAAATTAGTTGTAATCAGTCACAAGCTACCTTTCGGAAGCAAGGTGTAATCAGTCACAAGCTACTTCGGGAAGCAAGGTATAATCGGTCACAAGCTACTTTGTGGGGCAAGGTTTAACCGATTACAACTTATCTTGGGGATCATGTTATATCCGATCACAACATATATTTGGAGTAATGGTATAATCGATTTCATGAGCAAAACCAAGTTTCCATGGTTCACATGTTTCTTTGATGTGTATGAGTTAGGGTTTAGGGTTTGCCAAGATGAGAAGCTTCTAGGTGTCGACATTATTTCAACATGTACATAACTCTTATCATAAATTGTTCAAAAATATTCCTTGATACTCAAGGTGATCCCAAACCGAAAAATTGAAAAGCGTTTAATTATGATTTTCATAATATATGTTTTAATTACCAGCAATTAAAGCATATCCTCTGGAAAATATTATTGGTTAATGTGCTAGGTTAATGATAAAATTTTTCTAAGGGAGTTTTCGGAAATATGGTTTGGTAATTAATTGGAAATAGGAAAACCAAAATTAGGTATTTTAATATTAATATCTTGAGAATATTTTCGGTTTTGGAATTTCCTTGTTGTCCAACCAACCTTGGTCTATAAATAATTGAGTTTTTATTTCTTCAAACTATCCTAAGAGCCAAATAAACTTCATTCGTGTAGTTTCTGGTGGAGCCATCTATTCGGATAGGAAAGTATTCGAATTAGGAAAAATCTCTTACGACCGCTGATTTAAAGACTTTTATGGGATCAAGAAGCTCTACGAGTATCGTTGGTGGGAAAATAGATAGTTGTATTGTTACTTTAGTTTCCGATTATTGATTTGATTGACTAACGGGTGTTGTAACTTTGATTACACCTAGTTTGATTGTTCTTGAGAGCCTTCTCTTCTGACATAAGGGGCATTCAAACTAGATCAAAGTATCGACGGGATCTTTAGAACTATTTTCGGATCTAAAGACATCTTGTGATAATCTATTGTTAACAGACTCCGTTTTGTGTGTGATTGATTACAAGAGGATTCAAGTGATGGTGTGCAGGTTATTGAAGGCAATAGAATATTTGAAGACGAAGAAGAATTCTAATTAGTTTCCGTATCTTGTGGATTCAGTGCACAAACCTTGATCGGCTGGGATCCAACTAGAATCGTGTTTATTCTTGATAGACTTGATTAACTAGTTGCGTGAGATCGACATCGACTTATAGTTTCTCTTTGAAATCTATATTGATTGTATGCGAATCTAGAATTTGATTAATTCGGTAATCAATGTTTAGGTTGATCTTACCAGACAAAGGAGTTTATTAGTTTAAACGAAAGAGCCTTTGTAAACAACTCACATATCTTTATAACAAAGATTGATTAGAGTGGTTACCAAACAGATTCTTCCTTTACTGTTTGGAAAATAATCAAAAGGATTTGTTATTCACGTGCGTGACTCTCTAAGTCGAAGACGCGGGATACTGACAAAACTAAGTAGATAAGGGTAGTCTTCTTGGTCTCAACTATACGAAGTTGGTATTAGATTTTGTATATCGGCTTAATTCTGAGAGTATTCAAACTAGACAAGGTCCCGGGGTTTTTCTGCATTTGTGGTTTCCTCGTTAACAAAATCTTGATGTGTCATTTACTTTGTTTTCCGCATTATAATTGTTATTATAATTAAGTAAAGTACATACGTACACTAACTCCATAACACTTGATATTAATCCTATAGAATTTCGGTTTAATACCGTACCTATTATCAAGTGAACACTTCGTTGTCGTATCGTCTCGATCTTGAATCCATAGTCAATCACACAAGTGATCTTGTTGTTGTATTGTCTCGATCTCGTATCCATAGACGACCACACGAAGTGCGTACCGAAGTTGTTGTATTGTATCGACTCTGTTCATAGACGATCACACTTGGTAAAGGACTTATAGGTTGATAAATAAAAGATTGTGGTGTATTTGGGTACCCTCGTCTTTTCACATAATGGATGCAAAAGTAGAAAACTTGGAAGAAATCCATGCCCATATATATGAACATGCCTTAATAACTCTTTGATTTCCGACATCATGTTGGTTTTCTATCAATTCATCCATGTTCATATTTGCAGCCATGCTCTTTGAAAAAATTGAACAGTGATGAAAACTATGGAAGTTGTGTGAGTTTGAGAAATTCTAAAAAGAATTAGGAATTCTGGTGTGGGTTGAAATGACTTTGAAGTTGAGTATTTATAGGGGTGAGAATTCCTGACCGTTGGATGAAAAATAATTAAGCGATGTTCACAACAGCGAGCGATGGAAAGACTAGCTTTGTCGCTCTTCTTATCGCCAAGTGTTTTTAAGAGCATCGAGCGACGGAGTCCCTATCGCTCGCTAGAGACTCCATCGAGTATGCCAGAATATCTACCACTTGGACACATATTTTTTCCACTTTGCCATACCCATAATGGGTGCAAAATTAGTAAACCACTTGACATGGAATATGCATAAGAATAGGCCTGGCCGTACTAAACTGAATTTTGAGGCTTCCTTTAAAGTAGAAACCCTATAATACATGTCCTCACTATTACAATATTGATCATTCTGACTCTGAGGATAAATGTAAAACTGGGCAACTCAGCTCTACTACAGTGGCATGTCTCAAAAAGAGTGATGAATGGGTAGTTGAGCAAAAGATGGGATAAACAACTGTTGATGGTGGTTTTTAGCTTAGGGTTAAAATCGTAAAACTATGCATCTGACATGACGTCACTATGACCACTAGCACATTTATTGAATCAAACAGCATGCCTACGTAAGAATTACCAGGGTACCTTTTTTATGTATATACGTGTGTCATGTTCCACGGTGGAACCCTTAGTATTAACTGACATCACCTTTGTATAGGCCAAACCCTAATTCTCCCAATATGCCAATGGCAAACCATGCCAGCCACGTCTCTGCGCCAAGGCATGTCAACCATGTCAGCCGCACCACCGTGCCAATGGCAAACCATGCCAGCCACATCTCTGCGAGAAGGCATGCCAACCATGCCAGCTGCACCAATGTGCCAATGGAAAACCATGCCAGCCACGTCTCTACGCCAAGGCATGCCAACCATGCCAGCCGCATCACCATGCCAGCCACGTCTATGCGCCAACCATGCCAACCGCACCACCGTGCCAATGGCAAACCATGCCAACCACGTCTCTGCGCCAAGGCATGCCAACCATGCCAACCACGTCTCTGCGCCAAGGCATGCCAACCATGTCAGCCGCGCCACCGTGCCAATGACAAACCATGCCAGCCACGTCTCTGCGCCAAGGCATGCCAACCATGCCAGCCGCGCCACCGTGCCAATGGAAAACCATGCCAGCCGCGCCACCGTGCCAATGGAAAACCATGTCAGCCACGTCTCTGCGCCAAGGCATGCCAACCATGCCAGCCGCGCCACCGTGCTAATGGCAAACCATGCCAGCTACGTCTCTGCGCCAAGGCATGCTAACCATGCCTGCCACGTCTTGCGCCAAGGCATGTCAACTGTGCCAGCCGCACCACCGTGCCAATGGCAAACCATGACAGCCACGTCTTTGCGCCAAGGCATGTCAACTGTGCCAGCCGCACCATCGTGCCAATGGAAAACCATGCCAGCCACGTCTCTGCGCCAAGGCATTCCAACCATGTCAGCCGCGCCACCGTGCCAATGGAAAACCATGCCAGCCACGTCTCTGCGCCAAGGAATACCGACCACGCCAGCCGCTCCACCGTGCCAATGGCAAATCATGCCAGCCACTTCTCCACGCCAAAACAAAGGGTTGCAATAATCAACGACTACCCTTCTCTTTGAGATACGGATCTCGACCATCCAAGTTCGCCACCTAACGCATGGAAACTTGCAGCCCAAAGCCAAACACCACGGTTTGCACTAAACCCTAGTTTTGGCCGCGCCTATACCATGCCAGCCTTTCCTTCACGTCACTGGCTTCCAAAACGAAGGGTTGCTACGATCAACGTCCACCCTTCCATGTAAGATGCAGATCTTAACCGTCCAAGGTCACCAGCTAACGCGTGGAAACTTGTGGCCCAACGCCAAGCCTGAATAATGGCCGCGCCTAACTACACCAAAATCCTAGCTTGTCGGCCATACTTTCATGCCGCCAGCTACCAAACGAAGGGTTGCAATAATCAACGGCTACCTTTCTCTTTGAGATGCAGATCTCGACCACACAAGTTCGCCACCTGACGCATGGCTACTTGCGGCCCAAAGCCAAACATCACGGTTTGCACCTAAACCCTAATTTTGGCCGCGCCTACTCTATGACCAAGCCATGCTCAACACTGGCTGCTACAAACGAAGGGTTGCAATAATCAACGGCTACCCTTTTCTTTGAGATGCATATCTCGACCATACAAGTTCGCCACCTGACGCATGGAAACTTGCGGCCCAAAGCCAGACATCACGGTTTACACCTAAACCCTAATTTTGGTCGCGCCTACTCTATGACCAAGCCATGCTCAACGCTGGCTGCTACAAACGAAGGGTTGCAGTAATCAATGACTACCTTTCTTTTTGAGATGCAGATCTCGACCATCCAAGTTCTCCACCTAACGCATGGCAACTTGCGTCCCAAAGCTAAACATCACGGTTTGCACCTAAACCCTAATTTTGGCCGCGCCTACTCTATGACCAAGCCATGCTCAACAATGGCTGCTACAAACGAAGGGTTGCAATAGTCAACGACTACCCTTCTCTTTGAGATGCATATCTCGACCACACAAGTTCGCCACCTGACGCATGGAAACTTGCGGCCCAAAGCCAGACATCACGGTTTACACCTAAACCCTAATTTTGGCCGCGCCTACTCTATGACCAAGCCATGCTCAACGTTGGATGCTACAAACGAAGGGTTGCAGTCATCAACGACTACCCTTCTTTTTGAGATGCAGATCTCGACCATCCAAGTTCGCCACCTAACGCATGGCAACTTGCGTCCAAAAGCTAAAATATCACGGTTTGTACCTAAACCCTAATTCTGCCCGCGCCTACTCTATGGAAAAGCCATGCTCAACGCTGGCTGCTAAAACAGAGGGTTGCAATAATCAACGACTACCCTTCTCTTTGAGATGCATATCTCGACCATCCAAGTTCGCCACCTAACGCATGGAAACTTGCGGCCCAAAGCCAAAACATCACGGTTTGCACCTAAACCCTAATTTTGGTCGCGCCTATTTTATGGCAAAGCCATACGGACTCTACCATGGCTACTGGCATGCCACCATGCCACACGCGACACCATGCTACACGTTTTCCCATGAAAATACTCGAGACATCTAACGCATGTCACAAACTGGGGGATGCTCATAAAGGGTATTGGTTTGGCGGTTTACAGCGTGCAGCGTACACTACGCCCGTTACATGAAAGTGTCATAAGAATAAGGCGGTTAGTAAATACAGGGAGTAATGGTGAAACGCTTTCCTTCATTATGGAACATCAATTTCAGGCGTTACCGGTTACCACCTCCTCCCATTTACTCATTCGTTTCTATTTCTTGCAAGACCAGAGTACGTTTCACTTCGACTTGTATAAATAGGTCTTACCTATTTCCACCGAATAACAGGTTTTGGTCAGGAGCATACAACACTCATAAATCACTTGCTAGCTTTCTCATCTGTTAGCTTTCACTTTCTGATACAAGTCAAACAACTACTCTTCCAGAATCAACTATTCTGGTCTCAACACTTTCTTCGCTTCCCTCCCTAAAACCAACCCTTCTCCTTCACTTTGTGACCGAAGCAAGTCTGGAACGACCATTTCTTGGTTTAGGCCGGATTTGTACAGATTGATCTCTCGAATCTAAATTACTCCCTTGTAGTACATTGTTTAGGGTTTAGACTCAGTTTCTCACCCACTCACGCGAAATTACTGAAACCAGCAGAAACCGTTTTCACCCTCAAACAACAACAAATGGTGTTGTTAACCAAGATATGGGTGCGCATAACATATTTATGGACCAAGGCAACTTAATTGATGCCAATTCTTATGGAACGTACCCTAATGTCTTTTTTGAAGAACTAGAAGAAATAAGAGAACAAGAAACAAGAACCTTAATCCCATTTTTTTTTTCCTTTTCATCTGTAATGATCCCTCAATTTGAAACCCTAATCAACAATCCGATCAATACCCATACTCTGGTAACAACAACATCAACAACAATAACATATATTCTAACGAATGGGTGTTTTTTTTTTTGTCTCACCAGCGGCCAAGATACATTCGTTTTTTCTAACTAGCGTATATGATTTCTCTTATTCCTCCAAGCATAATCTTATTTCCCCGAATCCAGCGGTTATTAAGGCTTCCTCTACCAGTTATAAATGCGATATTATGTTTCGATGGTTTTCGCTTTAATAAGCCTTTGCGTTTTCTTTTCTGACATCTTGTAAAATGTCAATTTCAACACACACTCTCTCTTAACCCTAGCCAAGACATCCTTTCATCTTCTGATAATCTTTTGTGACATCTTGTAGAATGTCAATTTCAACATACACTCTCTCCTAACCCTAGCCATGACATCATTTCATCTTATTTTTTCCCATATATATATTCTTGATAAATTAGAGTTTCATATCATCACCCGACTTTTGAATTCATAGGCATGTTGTTCTTCTCTGCCAATTTTTCACATTTTGTTTTTCGATTATATGGAGAAATCATTCATTTTTATATGGTGTTAGGTTATACCCTTTTTTAGTTTACATGTTGTGTATCAATTTTGAACCACGGGATTTATTTTAATTAATATGTTAGATGGTTGATATATGTTTTAGTTCTTACAGTTTAGGTGAAGTATATACTTTACTTCCTCTTGGTATTATTCCTTCGAAGTGATAATGTTACTTATCAAATTGTTTGGATCATGATTCCTAATATTGTATTATAGTGTTACCTTTTAGGATTTGCACAAAATACATTTATCATCATTTTGTTTTAACTATTAATAATTCTCACATGACTATCATTGTTGGTGTTTTGGCTATTGAACATAGCTCGCAACCAAACCACTCGAAATAGGTCAACTGTAGGTTTTAGAAAGCTAGTTCATCCACCACAAGCGACATATTCAAGGGGTTGTATGCCTTTGGTTAATGCAATCATGCGGCATAACATTTTGTGTCCCCTGAAAATGCAAGGATTTGAACTTTATATCCACCAACGAAGTTACCAGTGTGGATATGGTGATTGTCTACGAGCAGGTACCAATTAATCCTTTCATGTTGATGCCTCTATTATGTGGAAGCTATTGGAACTGGATCTCTTGTTTAGGCTATATCTTAGGTATCTCCCTCAGAGCCACCATATCACCTATATATTGAGTTTAGTATATCTATTGGAAATATGTTTATTTTCCACTATTTGTTTTGGTGTTTTATCTCCAATGGCAGTTTAGATTCGATTAATTACATTTTATTTGACATCTTACTTAATGGTACGGTCTATATCACAATGTAATGACTATCAACCAGTTTATAATAATAAGACTACCACCATAAATTTCAACCACTTCACAATATACCTTTTTTGTAACTATCTAAATACGCAGTACAACACAATTTCATATCATCTTTACATCTAAAAACCAAGCATCTGTATAGTCACTATTTTTTTCTTTAGTATTTTGTTTGTTATGAAGTTTTTTCGCTTGTATAACTCGCATATATCCACCATTACCATATATTAAAAAAAATGTTACTTGATGAGAATATGATGAATCATTGACATAGTGCAACATACAAATACAGAAGGTTGATTTTGTTTTAATCGTTATTTTTAGTTGTGTGGTTTGGGATTCTTGGTTGATTCCCTCATTTTGAAATAGTACATTCATTAGTTTTAGATTGATTTTCTTTTTTGTTAAACATGGGTGTAGTAGGGTAAATTGATTCTGCTGAAAACGGTAAATTGGGTGTGTCGATGAGAAACGAGTCTAGACCCTAAACAAATGTACTGCACATGAGTATTTTAGACTCGAGAGATCAATATGTACAATTCTGACCTAAACCAAGAAATGGCCGTTCCAGTCTTGCTTCGGTCACAAAATGAAGGACAAGGGTTGGTCTTAGGGAGGAAAGCGTAGAATGTGTTGAGATCAGAGTGATAGACTCTGTGAGAGGTGAAGGTGTATGAACGTGTATCAGAAAGTATAGCCTGCTTAAAGGTTGTAAGCAGTGTGTTCTCTGTGTGTTATGTATACTTGCGTGTTGACGATGATGATTGTTTCTTTTAGAAATAGATTTGAAAATCTATTTATATATAGTCATGCTTGTACACCCTGATCTCATAGGAAGTGGAAGCTGTGAAGGAGTGAGAAGGTGGAGATCGTGTGAAAGTGATGAAACCGTGTCCCTATCGTGGAGGAAGACTGGACGGTTACATACCCACTACTCCTTCACTCGTTAACTGTCCGCATTTTCTGACACTTTCTCATAATGGGTGACCAATACCCTGATGAACATCCCCCATTTGTGACATGTTTGATGTCTCGAATATTTTGGTAGAAAATAACACTTAGTCGTAACTTGCATAGCTATGTCAATTGAATGACTAAGGCGCACCTGCAAGGTGAATTCGACATGTTATGAGAGCAAGTCGAGTCACGACTAGTGGCGTGAAGTGTGGTAGTTGTTGAGTGGGCCCACCGTCATGACATGTGAGAGGTGGTCATGAAAAGTAGATGAATGAATAGGTAATTATTCCAGCAACTAACATGTGTTGTTAGCCTTGTGTGTAAGACTTACATGTAGAGAAATATTTCGACCAATCATGGGTAAGCTAGGCAGCAGGTGGTCATATGTGACAAGTCGAGCATTGCTTTTCATGATATCAATGAGAGGTGATGGGTGTTCATGAAAGATTGGAGAAAAATATATATGAGTATGAAAGTAGTCATGCATATGTAGCATGACATATGGTTTCATAATCACATTAACCCACCTCTTGAATGAAAAAGTGAATGGAAGTTTATGTTAATATATGAAGAAATTCGTGAAATTTCGTAGTTAGAAAATTCAGATGTGAGACCCTTCACTAAACTGCTGTAAAATTCTCATACGAACTCGGATTTTGATGATCCGCCCCTCCATTCTTATCAGAAAAGAATTTCATATCTTCCAACTCGGTAATATTTAGGTTTTGAGATCGTTTAGGAGGTGAAAACATCCCGGCAGTAAAAACTCGGGAAGAATTCAGGAGAAATTCTGTCAGTTTTCAGCCATGACCTAACTCGCCTTTTAAGTTGTATCTTTTAGCTAGTTAATCCGATTGATGTGATTTTTTTAGTATGTTATACTAGACACCCATACAAAACTTTTTGCATATAGCTCATACTTAAATTATTTACCAATTTCTCCTAGCTGTTCGTCCAATATTTGGTGACCTTTTAGATATCGTCCGACCAAGTTGAAGAGATATGATTGGTCGGTGTGAAACCAAGTTTTCAGGTCAACTTCGAGTGTTCTTATTGGTCATAATGGAAGAGGGGTGACATGTGAGCACCATGAGACATGCTTGTTCGGTCATGGGAGGAGCTAGAATAGTGTAGATACCCGAAAAGATACTAAGGGATGACTACGGCACGAGCGATGTACAAAGAGGTGGATATGTATAGGGAGCACCGGTAGTTGCTGGAGTAATCCTCCCCAAGGAGAATAGGAAAAGTAGTAGTAAAAGGAGTCCTCCATAAGGAGGATGGGGGATAACTCCCCTTAAACTTGAAAGAAGGGGAAATAGCAAGGCACCTTTAGTGGAATACACGTGCAGGCATTCAAGAAGAAAGAAGTCTCTAGAAGAAGAAAGGAATGACACATGTACGGTTAACAGAAAATGGGGTTACCCAAAGAAGCTAGGAAAGGACACACAATTAATATCCCAGTTTTAGGAAATGTCTATAAAACGGGGTTTCCTCTCCACAGGAAATCTCAGTGTGTATCATTGTGGGAATCTGTGTATTACTTTATGGACTAGTTTCTCTCTCATCTTACTCTATCTGTACCTTGTACGTTCAGTACCGTGTACATTTTGGCGACCACAGTGGGAGATTAGGTCACAGAATTAGCGCACAGTTCACCACATGGATGCTGAAGGATCTGGACGCGTCGACCAACCACGCGTCTACGGACCCCTAACTGAGGTCGAACAGATGCTCTTTGACATCGAGGAGAACGATCGTCAGCGCCAGAAACTCCTAGCGAGGTTAGCCGCTATCGATCCACCTCAAGCAGAGAACCGCGTTGAAGGTTCAAACTCCCCTCCGCGGAACCAGAGGAGCGGCTTCGACCTAGCGCATTTCTTACGAACGCCACAAGGAGGGTCCCGAGCTAACCAGTCGGCGGGTCACCAACCGATGACAGGAGAGCAAGCGCGGATGGCTCTAAACGACGGGAAATTCACCAAGCTACTTGAAGAAAAGTATGGACTGGAGACCCAAGCCAGCGCCTACTCAATCGCGTCACCCATCCCGTCAGAAATCTTGGCTAGACCTATGCCTGCAAAGTACAAGACGCCAAAGTTCAAGTTTTTCGAGGGAAGTGGGAACGCGACTGAACACATGCATCGCTTCACTATGGCTCTCAATGAGTATGCCCAAGGCGAAAATATATGCATGAGGGAGTTTGGGAAGACTCTGACAGGAGATGCTTTCACTTAGTATATATCTCTAAAGCCAAATAGCATACGCTCATGGGATAAGATGCGCCAGGCATTCATGCAAAAGTTCTATTCTAAACCAGTGAAGATTTTTATCTCAGACCTGGGTAACTTTCGTCGACAAAGCGGAGAGAAGCTCAAACCCTTCGCTATACGCTTCAGGAGCGAAGCGCTCAGATGTAGAACCGAAATACCTGAGGAAGACCTGGTGGGCATCTGCATATCCGTTCTCGACCCCAAGACGCGGAGGATGTTCGAAAATGCGCAGATAACTATGTTCGAGGATTTAGAAGAAGTCTTCGCCAGGGCGGATACAACTAATGATGAAATCGACGCCGGAGAGAAAGCTTGGTCCCATTCCGTAGCCTACACGAAAGAGGAGAGCTCGGGGTTTCCAAGGAAAAGGGGGACCATAGGAGATGATAACCGTCGCGGGAAGAGAAGAGCGGAGCAGGAGGCGCCAGATTTCCCCTGCTCATATAAACAAGCAGTGGGACTTCTGAAAGAATGGGTGAAAATGGTGATATCACTTTACCAGAACCGCGTAGAGTACCGACAGGGGCGGATAAGCGAAATCCTCAGTATTGCCTTTTTCATAGGAGAGTCGACCACCCTCCCAGGGATTGTCGGACGCTTAAGTGGGTTATCTACAACAAACAAAGTTCTGGGAAAGTGGAGGTCGATGGAAATAACCGCATCCAGAACGACCCTTTACCAAACCATAACGTCGCCGCATTCAGCCACATCCCTATGGAGGAGGAAGTATACGCAGCAGCGGCGGCCGATCACCCTGAGGAAATATATGCGGTAACATCTTATGAAACCGAGCGAATCGCGGAAGCAATATCTCAAAAACCTTTGTTCTCCAGCTTCTTCGAGGCGTTAGGTTTTGATGCAAGTCAGAGGCATCTCGCGTCAATTTTCCTGACCAAGATTGCTGCCAGGGAAGACGTGAGCGCGTACTTGGATAAGAGGTATCCCCTACCTACTGATGTCATATCGTTTTCTGAAGAATATAAATCTATCAACATCGACCATACACGCCCATTATACCTTACTGCCAAAATAAAAAAAGAAACCTTTAAAAGAGTTTTCATTGATACGGGAGCGTCCCTCAATCTAATCCCGTTTCATACCCTCAAGAACATGGGAGTGAAAGAGTCGGAGATCAGAAAGTTTCAAACTAGGATACAAGGATTTGGAGGATTAAGCCAGCACACCATCGGCACCATCAACTTGGAGGTCAAGGTAGGCTCTATAAGAGCGGTGGAACCATTTCATGTCATGGACGTAAACACAACGTACCATGTCTTACTAGGGAGGCCATGGCTCCACAGGCACGGGGTGGTATCATCTACTTACCACCAGTGTATTAAATTCATCCTTAAAGGGAAGCAGAAGAGAGTATGGGCCACTGAAAATCCCTTCTCAGCTGATGAGGCCTGCTATGCGGAAGCGGCTTTCTATGACGCAGTAAGCGAACCTAGCGAGGTGACGACCCAGATCTATGCCACTCCTATCCTAGATTGGTCGACAACGTATCAAGGAGAACCGTCAGGAGTAGGGCGGAAGAAAGACTATGTGGAAGAAGACAAGAGACGCTTTCGCAAGGTGTCTCGGGAGGAAGGACGCCAAGTCTACCAATTATAGCAATCAGTCGGGGAGGTTTTGACGGAAGAGGTCAGCATGGTGGAAGCAGTGAAGACCATCCTAGTCGACGATGCTCCCCAGTTTTGGGAAAAGATGGTGTAAAGCTCGCCACCCAAACACGATGAAGTGACGAAGAAAGTAAACCTGGGCACTGATACTGAGCCAAAGCTGATAGAAATAGGCGCGTCCTTGTCTGAAGAAGAGAGCAGAAATCTAGAAGCCCTGCTAAGGGAATATGAAGATGTGTTTTCCTGGTCAAACGAGGACATGCCAGGTTTAAATCCAACATTGGTCTGTCATGAGCTAAAAGTGAACCCTAGCAATAAACCAGTGAAGCATCCCAGGCGCCAATTCCATCACGAGACAGAAGCCTAGATAAAAGAAGAGGTGAAGAGGATGTTGGACGCCGGGTACATAAAACCAATACAGTATCCCACGTGGTTGTCAAACATAGTGCCAGTAGAAAAAAAGAATGGGAAGATCCGGTGCTGTGTGGATTTCCGCGACTTAAATCGAGCCTGCCCTAAGGACGAGTTCCCGCTTCCGAACATAGACATGACAGTGGACGCGACCTGTGATAATGAGATGTTTGCGTTCATGGACGGGCAGAGCGGTTATAACCAGGTCAAGATGAGCGAGAATGACGCCACCAAGACAACATTCTCAACACCAGTAGGGAATTTTTATTATGATGTCATGCCCTTTGGACTGAAGAATGCTGGAGCGACATATCAACGCGCCATGACCTTGATCTTCCATGATATGAACCACGAAATCGTGGAAATATATGTGGATGATATCGTCGTCAAGACTAAGAAGCGTGAGAATTATGTCCGAGACCAAAGGCGAGACTTCCAGCGCTGTCGAGACTTTAACCTAAAAATGAATCCCACCAAGTGTGTGTTCGGCATAACAGCTGGAAAGTTCCTGGGGTACAAAGTCACGAGCAAAGAGATTGAAATAGATCCCGCTAAAGCAGAGGCTATAATCTCTATGCCACCACCCAAAGACAGGGCTGTGCTCCAAAAATTGATCGGGAAGATCTCGTATGTTAGGCGCTTCATTCCGGGCTTAGCGCAGACCCTGACCCATTTCTTCCCGATGCTTAGAAAAGATGGAACATTCACATGGCGGGCTGAACAACAAAAGGCGTTCGAAAGAATAAAGAAATGGCTCATTCACCCTCATGTTTTACGACCACCGGTAAAAGGCGAACCATTATACTTATATCTAGCAAACACGGACACCGCCATAGGTGTGTTACTGGATCAAGACATGTGAGGGGCAAACCTAGTCCCATCTACTACCTTAGAAAAGTTTTAAAAGACGCTGAACTGAGATATACCCCTGTGGAAAAGGCATGCCTCCTATTGCTCCTAGCAGCGCAGAAACTTCGGCACTATCTACTCAAACACAAGAATTATGTGGTAGCAGCCGCCAATCCAATTGTATACTTAACTACACGTCCTATTCAGTCAGGAAGGATGGCCAGGTGGTCTATGCAGCTGCTCGAATTTGACTTCACACCCATGCGACCGCAAGGGGTTCGAGGACAAGCCATCGCAGATCTACTTGCAGCCTTCCCAAGTGCCAGCGCCTATGAAGCAGATGACGAGCTCCCTGCGGAGGTGGCCATCTGGAAGTAGCGCCGGGGGAAGTACGGAAAATTTCCTTCGACGGGTCATCCGACGGAAGCCATGGAGGAGCTGGGATTGTCTTTGAATCACCCCAAGGAGAACTAATGCCATACGCGTACAAACTCGATTACCCCTGTACTAACAACGCGGACGAGTATGAAAGCTTCCTCATTGGGATGCAAATGGCGCTGGAAATGAAAATAACGCATCTAGAAGTCATGGGAGACTCCAGGCTCCTAGTCAACCAAATGGAAGGGGAATTCCATGTCAAGGAACCAACTTTGGTTGTATACAGGGATAAGGCGCAACGGCTGATGAAGCGCTTTGGATGTATTTCAATCCAACATACGGGGTGACTAACTAATAAACATGCAGACGCGTTGGCAACACTAGCATCAAAATTACAAATGCTCCGGGGTGACGAGGAAACAATTACAATTATCAGGAAGACCTCCCCTTCAACCTTGGATGAAGACTCGACCATGGAGGAGCTTGACTGGCGACAAGTGTTCATAACAGATCTCTCCCGACCACCAGTAGAAAGACAACTTCCTTGGAAGACGTTAAAAGCTTATACCATCCTAGAGGGAAGCTTATATTATGTTACTGCCGGGGGAGAGTTGTGCAAATGCCTTGGTCCCTCGAAGGGAAAAGAGAAGCTGGACGAGATCCATCAACGCGTATGCGGCCACGCTGCCTCTATAGCTCTGCATATAAGGATCCAGCGCGCGGGATTTTTCTAGCCTGACATGGTGGCACAAGCTAAAAAGGTCCAAGACGAGTGCATTATTTGCCAAGGCTCGCCTTAAAAATCTGAAGTTTGCGTCGCATAAGAGGATGAAGAAGATTGGAGAGAGTCGTATATCGCATACCTTACCAATCGAACCTTGCCAGATGACAAGAAGGAGGCGCTCAGATTAATCAAAAAGTTGGGAAGGTATTTCGTCATCCATGGGAAACTATTCAGAAGGAGTTTCGGACACCAAACGGTGAATTGCTTAAGTGAGAGTGAAGCCCTTCGGGTAATGGAGTTGACTCATGATCCAGAGCATCAAGGCAAAGCGAGAGTCTTTTCGCAAATCTATGGCGTCGGATACTACTGGCCTACGTTGGAGAGCGATACGGCTGAATATGTGCAGAAATGTGAACAATGCTAGATACATGGGAACTTGATTCACGCCCCCCATACCACGCTGCATAGTATTGCAACACCCTGGCCCTTCCACACATGGGGTTTAGATATCATTGGACCGATCACGCCGAAATCCTCTAAGCAACATGAATACATCGTGACAACGACATAATATTTTACCAAATGGGTGGAGGAAATCCCTATGAAGAATACAACTAGAGCTACCATTGATGCGTTCATTAAAGAGCATATCATCACGCGCTTCGGGATCCCAATGTGCCTCGTCTCCGATAACGGCTCGCCCTTTGTTAACAAAGACGTAAAAAAACTAACAGAGGCTTTTCACATCAAACATAGGGTGTCTATGCCGTATTATCCTACGGGGAACGGGAAAGAAGAAGCAAGTAACAAAACACTTCTTCGCATCCTTAGTAAGAGTCTATATGATAATAAGAGGATCTGGCACGAGGAACTACCAATGGCGCTATGGGCATACTTGACCGCTAAAAGATCCTCCACAGGGGCGGCTCCCTACAGTCTAGTCTATGGAGAGGATGCAATCTTAGCTGAAGAGATCGTCATCGCTTCATCCAGAGTCATAGCAGCCAACGTCTTGCAAGCAGAGAATGATAAAAGACTCCAAGTCCTCGATACCCTTGAGGAGAAGAGAGACATAGCAGAGGTCGATGCACAGAAGTATCGGGACCGCATGGCTCGAGCCTACAATAAGAAAGTTAAGCCAATAAAATTTGAAGTAGGGGACTTGGTACTAGCCATATCTCCACATGTGCCATGCAATGACAACGCCGGGAAATTCGCTCCTAACTGGGAAGGACCCTTTCGAGTCATAGAAGCCGCGAAAAGTGGGTATTATAAGATAGAGCACGCCAACGATACTCCAATCAAAGGAAAGCTCAAAGATAAGATCAATGGGAAATAGCTGAAAACCTTTTATATGTAAGGATCATCTGATATGAATAAAACGCCCTTTTGACTAAACGATTCATTTGTGCGCTTAAATCCTTCAGCGCTCACTCTTTGAGCCTGGAGTGTCTAAATCCACTTGCCCTCACTCTTTGAGGCTCGGGTGTCTAAATCCTCCGTTCCTTGATAAAAGGTGGAGTGCCTATTAAATCCTTCAGCGCTCGCTCTTTGAGCCTGGAGTGTCTAAATCCCCTTACCCTCACTCTTTGAGGCTCGGGTGTCTAAATCCTCCATTCCTTGATAAAAGGTGGAGTGCCCATTAAATCCTTCAGCGCTCACTCTTTGATCCTGGAGTGTCTAAATCCTCTTTCCCTCACTCTTTGAGGCTAGGGTGTCTAAACCCTATATTCCTTGATAAAAGGTGGAGCTCCCATTAAATCCTTCAGCGCTCACTCTTTGAGACTGGAGTGTCTAAATCCCCTTGACCTCACTCTTTGAGGCTCGGGTGTTCAAACCCTCCATTCCCTAATAAGGTGGAGTGCCCATTAAATCCTCCAGCGCTCACTCTCTGAGCCAGGAGCGCCCAAACCCCCTTGCCCTCATTCTTTGAGGCTCGGGTGTCTAAAATCTCCACTCAAAAAAAAAAAAAAACGAGAAGAGGGGGTATATATTTCTGCCCCCACCGCGCCCCAGCGTTCCCATCCTCTGTCTTCATAGGCTTGCAAAAAAAAGGGGGGGTATACATTTTTCTCCCACCGCGCCTTAGCGCTCCCGTAGCCTGCACAAGTTTGCAAAAAAAAAATATGATGGGGTATACATTTTTGACCCCACCGCGCCCTAACGTTCCCAACCGATGTCTTCACAGGCTCGCAAAAAAAAGAAGAAGGAGGGGGTATACATTTTGCTCCCATCGCGCCTTAACGCTCCTGTAGCCTTCACTGGTTCGCAAAAAAAAAAAAAAAGGTATACATTTCGCTCCACCGCGCCTTAGCGCTCATATAGCCTTCACAAGTTTGCAAAAAAAGATGAAGAAGGGGTATACATTTTGCTCCCATCGCGCCTTAGCGCTCCCGTAGCCTGCACAAGTTTGCACACAAAAAAAGGGGTATACATTTTTGACCCTACCGCGCCCTAACGTTCTCATCCTCTGTCTTCACAGGCTCGCAAGAAAAAAAAAAAGAAAAGGAGGGGGTATACATTTTGCTCCCATCGCGCCTTAGCGATCCTGTAGCCTTCACAGGTTCGCAAAAAAGAAAAGGGGTATCGCTCCCATCGCGCCTTAGCGCTCCTGTAGCCTTCACAAGTTTGCAAAAAAAAAGAAGAAGAAGGGGTATACATTTTGCTCCCACCGCGCCTTAGCGCTCCCGTAGCCTGCACAAGTTTGCAAAAAAAAAAAGAGGGAGTATACATTTTCGACCCCACCGCGCCCTAGCGTTCTTTTCCTCTGTCTTCACAGGCTCGCAAAAAAAAAAAGAGAAGGGGTATACATTTTGCCCCCACCGCGCATTAGCGCTCCCATAGCATTTACAGATTTGCCAAAAAAAAAGGGGATATACGTTTTGCTCCCACCGCGCCTTAGCGCTCCCACAACCTTCACAGGTTTGCCAAAAAAAACAACAAAAAACAGAGAGGTAACCATTTGGAAAATAACGCTAATACAAGATAATGACTTCATTAAAGAAAATAATAATATATCCCTCAACGGAGCGTGCTAAGGACAACCTGAATATCTGATAACTCATCACTCACACTGCGTATTGCAAAAAACACCCCCAGATAACAATCATAAGAGGAGTGCATTAACTCTAAACAGCGACGCCGATGATCGTGAAATGACAAAGGTAAAGGCCGAACAGCGGTTATGGCCTCTTGTAAACGATGGTCTGCGTCTGATAGTAGGACTTGATAGAGACCATGTTCACCAACAAAATGTTCGAATGTGACACTAAGCGCGCCCACCATGATCTCTAACCGCTGGTACTCTGCTTTCAACTGAACGTGAGACATTCTCTAAACAACTTCGTTTCCAAAATGAAAATCACACAACTAAAACCCCGAATTTATAGCACAAAAGGAGAGAGAAAGGATACAATAAATATAAAATATAGACCATCATAAAAGCAGGAACAAACGACTACAGTTATCATTAAAGTAAATTAAAGGCTTGCGAGCATGGTCTTGTACTTGGTTATTTCCTTCTCTAACATGGACAAGCTCCCACGAGCACCACTCAACGCCTCATGAGCGTTCATACGGTTGATCCCAGCCTCTCGAAAACGACGATCTACCTTCTTGAAAGCTTCTTGAGAAATAATGCCATGACTGGACAAGTAATGAGTGTCAGCGCAATCAGACCACTCGTCACAAGCAGCTTCTAGGCTCCGCTCACAAACCCCCAGCGTCTCTAAACACCCAACCCTAATCAACTCCAAGCGGAGAATCTCATCCCGAAATGTTTTAGTGCGAGGATCAGATGGAAGCGCTGGCAATGCCAATACCCACTTGTCCATACGCATACTACAAGACTTCGATATGCACAAAAAAGGGAGAGGAGAGATAAATCGAAGAAACTAATTCATAATATAATGTACACACGTATATATACAACACTTAAGAGCATTTATTGCATCAACTACTTTGGACACGTGCCCGAACCTCTAAAATCATTCAAAGCAGCAGAAAAGGCAGCATTTATGGCAGGTCTAGCCGCTGAAACTTCAGCCAAGTATAAACCTGATGTAACACGACGCGCATTTAAATGAGCGTGTTTCAATGACAAGTCAGAGGAAACACTACCATCAGCTAACCGAACATTTTCTATCTCTGATTATACATCTATTAATAGCCCATGCACGTCAGCATGATCGCGTTCAAAGTATTGACAAACCACGAGTAATATCATTGTGAGCCTCCTCAATAAAGAGACCTCCAGCAATAAACGAACAAGGATTGACATTTGATCAAATTAAATTAAGAAAATAACCTTTAAATCACACATACTTATAGAAAAAGGGGTGTGTTGTTCGAGATGTCATTAATACAAACCAAACAAAATAAAAAATAAAAAGAGGAGGAGGGGAGAGAGAGAGAGAAAGCAAATAAATGAGTACGCGCCAGAAGTCTATCCAACTACGAACACTCAACAACAAAAAAATAGAGAGAACGCTCAAACATCTTTATTCCCAAGATCTACTTCAACTTCACCTAAGAGGCGCTTTTCTTCCTCAAGCATAGCTTCAGCTGGATCAACCGATTCCTGGATTAAGCGATATTGAGTGGCCTTGAACTCAGCCACGAAAGCGGCGATATCAATGATACGCTTCCTGTGACCCTCAATAATGCTAGGCAGCTGAGGACGACGAGAATTCGCCTTGACATCCAACTCCTGCGAGAGATCGTCCAGCCATGCAACATTAAACTTCATCTTTGTTGCATTATCGATCACCCTACGCCAAGCTTGAAGTTGAGTAGAAGATGGGTGATCCCCAGCGTCCGCCATCTCGTTCACCACGTCCAAAACAGTCAGGGTAAGAGAGGTAACGACATTGGCTTCAGGAAGAACAACGCCAGAGCCAATGTGACCATGCTCAAACACGATCTGAGTATACAAAGCCTCGAGGTGAGGAGGGACCCAAAAGCCGTGCAATGAAACATACTCCTCCCCGTGGTGAATAAAAGACCGCTCAATAGGCCTGCCCTCGATAAGAAAAGTGAGAGGAGCGTCTGAACCACCCTCCGCTAACGAAACCTCCCGCGTGATTGGCTGGAGTGCGTCGTTCTGGGGACGCGGTAGAGTCCTACTTTTCTTCGATTTCTCGGTACTTTCCCTACCTTCATTGCGACCATGCTTTGGCATGCTTCCGACCTACAACACATAACGAACAACAGCCATAAAGGGACAGTTATAAAAGGGGTGGAAGAGAAGAGAGGAAAATCTCTCAACCAACTCACTTGAATAACCGCTGAAGACTGACAGTCAATAACGTTCTGCGACACATGAGCGAGAACAGAAGAAGAATAACTAGCACTAGAAGCGTTGTGACCACCTAAAGAAAGAAGGAGGTAAAAGTGGAGTGAGATGAGCTGATCCACCTCCATTCTGTTTATATTTATAGGAAAGGGTATGTCCCGACAAACAAGATAAACGACAAATAAACAGACACGTGTCCACAAATAAAGAAAAATTATATATATATAAAAAAAGGGGGGGAAGAGGAGAGATACTCATGTGTATATTTAATACCTGGTGAACCAGATGCTTGAGCAGTCAATTGACCCAGTAAGAGCCGAGATGAACGCCCAGGAGGTACTAAAGACACCTCCGAGGCGGTCGGGCGTAGAAGCAGACTTGAGGCACCGCTCCCCTCTGGCTGGAACGCATGGCGCCTGAAAGAGCGTCCTCTAAGGAAATCCACCCCTTTATCTGAGGAAGATTGACGAGGCGGAGACTTCAGAAAACGAGGAATTGGGACCACTCCCGAGTCATGGCATTTCTGCCTATCAGCGAACCTCTGTGGCAAATCACGAACATTAATCCCGAACCATTCATGTGCAAAAAACTTCAGGGGACCATGCGCTGGGACATTTGGATAAGATTGGAGGACAACATAATGAATATTCCCAGCAATTATGGTAAAAAAATTCATGATACAGTTGAGCAAAGGGTGATACCTGAGGTTCCGGCGGTAGAGATTCACTCAAGTCACGAACAACCGCTTGAACTTTTGACACTGCAGATGGTTTAGATCGAAATTTACTACGAGAAAGGGGTGCGTCTAAGCGTTTACCTTTGGCACTAAAACCAAGGTTATGAAGGCGCATGACGGCCTGAGGAAGCTTGAAGCGCCCAAGGGGATGCAAATCTGATAGAGCTGTAGAAGGAACCTCCATAGGTGCTGCCAGCAAGGCACCATGGATATTCTTCATCTCTTTGAGCCAATATAGACACCATTGATGAGTGACTTTCAATTCACGACCAACTTGCGGAGCTTTTAAGGGATTGAGAGGAGGACGACAGAAACGCGGACTACCGTTCTTAAAAACAGAACGCATAAAACTCTCCTCTATCACGCCAAGATCAGCACTACAAGCAGGGACGAGGAAAGAACCTGTGCCCTGATCAAACCCAGCCTGTCGAGCCATGCGGTTAAGATTGTAAGCTTCCGCGTAAAACTCGCCCTTGTAATAGCCAGGTAGGTACCCTGGAGTAACCGCAACGACGAAATAAACCTCATAAGAAGGGGAATCCAGCTGAGTATCCACGAAATCCTCTGGAAACAAGGAAGAAAACCTATGAGAAATCTCCCCACTTTCACCATCATCGTAAGGAAAAAATGTGAACTCCTCAAGATTATCCAGCAAAGGAGCTAAGCGGACTGACGGCTTGGCTGTAATCTTCTCGTAGAGAGCAGTCCGAGGATAAGAGATGGGATAAGTAACAATCTGATCACTACCATCCTCGGCGGTCACGATCCTCTCTCCTTCGAAATCCAGCTCCGCGAATTCTGAGCGATAGGCGCGATAATGTTCCCATGACCACATCTAAGAAAATTAGCCGGGACAAAAGTTTCAAACTTTGTAATCAGCGTTGTTTGCTTTCAAAATGTCACTGCTCAACAAATCCAAGTGATGGAATAAACCCCCTAAGAACATAGATGCCAGAGGGAACGATATGCCGCGAGACATCAACACTGCCATGACCATCAAGTCATCCCTAATCGTGTCACTGGGAGAATACTCGAACACCTCGTGAGATAACCAATACGACAAGAAGGCGGCCAACATGTGCCGATCACCGGCGCCAGGAGGTAGCGTAGGAGGCTCCCATTGAGATTCACCAACTTGGCGAGGCGCCCACATCTTGACCCACATGTTCATGGTTGCACGCCGAGCAGGATCTCGGGGAGTTCTAGGAGTTTCAGCAACTTCTTCGGCAGTGAGAGTCGATTTGCCTCTAGAAAGAGGAGCACCTTCCGAACTTTTGTTCTTGGAGCGCTTGGAAGGAAGTTTCGACGCGGACGAAGACCCAGCTACGCTGAGGCGCTTATTAGAGTCCAATCGCACCTGTTTCAAGAAACTCAAAATCTCTTCATCCTCCACAGTTAATGTACCGCCGCCGTACATCTTGGTAATCATGGCTTCCATGAAGAGGAAGCCCAGTCAAAGAAACAACATCCTCCATAGTTGGAGTGGCCTCCCCCCACGCGGTAATGCAGGTGTGGACCAAGGGGATCCACCTGAGGACTAACCTGGTTAAGTCCTTGTTGTTACGGGTCAATCGCAGGTAACGAGAAGAGGAAAGCGCCTCCATCAAATTCAAACTAACAATCATCTTCTGGCAATAAGAGATGGAGAGGACGTAGTCTATCCATGGAGAGCATTAGGGACAAGGTTTTGCTGTAGAAAGGAAAGAGATCTGAGGTAAAGTAAAGTCACCGCGTGATAGACGGAGTCGGAGATTAGCATTAACAGGAAGCAAAAGCAGGTCGGCAACCTCCTCCGATAGAAGCCACTCACTTGTCTCACCGCTTGCAACAGAAAGACGAAGGTTCATAGGCGTCCTAACCCGCTGGAATAACTCATCATCCAACATAGCGGCGCCACCGGGATTAGACTCATTTAAGCTGGCATCGATAGACGACAAACCGGAATGTATTAATATCGAAATCAGAAGGATGAAGACCACAAACCGGAATGTATGCCTGTAAGGCGTGATAGAAGCTCTGTCCAGGTTTTGAAATGGATGCACCCTGCATCATAGGTTCTGAAATGGGGTGCAGCAGTATTAATATCAAAATCAGAAGGATGAAGACCACAAACCGGAATGTATGCCTGCAAGGCGTGATAGAAGCTCTGTCCAGGTTCTGAAATGGATGCACCCTGCAACATAGTGTTTTGCAAATACTGTGTTTGAGCATATGAAGAAATATAACAATACTTAGATGTGTCTGTCATAGTGTGCACTCCTAATCCACCATCTGAAATGGGAAGTGTAGCAATTCTCTGTTGTAGTTGTCCAAAACCAGCGCCATCACCAACCACCAAGTGCCTCAAATATTGAACCAGGTGAGTGTCAAGTAATGTTGTGGCAGACTGCAGTGCTAAGGGAGAAGTCGTACGTAACGTGAAATACAGCTTGGACACCCCAGTACAGTTACGCAAGAGAAGCAATTCACTTTGTGGGTCTTTTAGCTTCTTAATGGAATTCATTAAATGTACAGACTTTTCAACTCTACCTGCCACCAAATCAAGTAATTTCATACCGCGAATAGGTCTACTAATATTGGGCGGGAAAACACCATGTGTTACTCTTCTTGGATCATTAGTTGGCCAGAATATCTCAGTCTTACTGACATTCAAATGCAATCCTCTAGCAGGACCTTTAGCTTGGATGATACTAAGGGCTTTTGCAACCTCCAGTGTATCGCCTGCAATGGTACCATCGTCGAGGTACCATGCATGAAGGTCAAGAGTACACTCAGCTGCAATCTGCAATACAAGTGGATGAATTATAAGAGCAAAAAGAAGTGGCCCTAGTGGGTCACCTTGTTGGACGCCTTTTGCATAAGATAGGACTGTATCGTTATAATACAATCTAGTCGGCTTAGAATAACAAAATTCGACCCACCTTGCAATGCTGGGACATTTGGATCGAACTTCATTGATTAAGACAGTCATGTCCACCGTGTTGAATGCATTGGTGAAGTCTACGAGCATCATGGTCATATTATCTTGGCTGCCTTTGAACTCCACAAGCTTGTTCGCTGAGTGTAAGATGGCTTCCCCACCGCATGGTACCCCAGCACCAAACTGATGATTGCCAAGGTATGTAGTCAAATCTTTACACACCAAATTGGCAGCCAACTTGGAATATAATCTCCTCCATATTGTGCCCACTGCGATGGGTCTCAATCCACCACCCGGCTTGAGCAAAGGAGTCAATGATGCACTTGCGACAAATTCACCAAGAATGGCAATACATCTACCCTCCATCCATAGGTTAACAACCCCCACAATAGACTGTAAGAGGTCTTCTGCTACAGCTGCAGCTGCACCACTTAGAGCATCCAACAAATGTTGGGCTCTAAGACCATCTCTCCCATACGTTGTTCCTTTGGGGAAGCTCTTCAAAGCCTGTAAAACACTTTTAGAATCCACATATAATGCATTTGACGAGGGGTTATCTGCAGGAATGATTGGAGGTGGTGCAAAGGGATGTTTCAATTGCAATTATTATTATTATTATTATTATTATTATTAAAAGGCGTCGCAAAGGCTTTTATTAACAAAAGAATCAAATACAAGGTACAATGTCAATAGAGGGCAACCTAACGACAAGTACCTATTTTGTAATTTAGGTCTTAATTAGCTATACAATTTCTATTATTATTATTATTATTATTATTTTATTTATTTATTTTTAAAGAAAAAGATAAAAAATTCATCACATCGGTAGAAGGTAGCCTGGCAACAAGCTGCGCACCAAAATCTTTTTGAATAACAATGCCTATCCTATTTTGCATAGGTCTCCATACTTCTTCGTTCATCCATATTTTGGATGCTCATTTGTGCATATTTGGGTGCTCGTTCGTGCGTTATTGCTAAGTACACTCGCACCATTTTCTCGGGGCTTACTCGGTGGTGGCCCAAATGCCCGAACGTTGAATATTTATTAATAGCCCATGGAATTATGCTTGGAAAATCCATGGATTGAAGTAATGTAATATTATGATGGAGATAGAATATTTTCTAGGAATTCAATTGATGAATTTTGCGACTAGAATTGATTAATTAATGGCTCTATACTAGCAGGCAGTCTGTCCGGGAGGATTATATTTATTTGAGAATTGAGGTATGAGGTAGTAGAAGCATCATACTCGTTCCGAATGTTTATTCTGCATAGTCATGGAACATTCGCGACGTCATGAAGACGTGATTGCTCTATGCTAGTGGTCAATCCATTTAGGAGTCGTCCAATCATTCTCGATTCTATACAGAAGTGAATGCTAAAATTGCTCAGTGTTGATGAAATATTCGAAATATTGAAAGCTCAGTTGAAAGGCTTTCACACTTAAATTATGAAATATGAATTTCACATACTCTTCTGATTGCTGGATCAGAAATATGTAAAATTATGATTTTATTAGTTTAGCCTTCGTCAAAAATCCACCATCAATACCTACCTCTCCATATGCGACTGAAGCATTCTTTGAACGGTTAAATATTGTTCGTCATCAGCCTCGCGTACTCATAATCAAACAAGTCATATTAATCGACCAACCATCGTATATTTTTCAACATATGCATGACTTCAATCTAGGATTTCCGTGTTGGTAGAAGCTACTCATTTTCAAAGTTTTCATTTGTGTATTGGTATTTCTCAGTATCGATTTTTTTATTTTTTATTTTGTGAGTACATACGGTTTTGCTTCACGTTGTGGTTTTCTTAAAGTCAGCGAAAAAAATGAACGACACTGACGGAATCAGAAACCACCAAAATTCTTCCAAACCTCCAAGATATAGCCCATTCAAGGCCAGCAATAATAGTTTCCACTTCAACATGTAATTGCTTAAAACCCTTAAGGCAATGGCCTACACGCGAAGTATAACTCAAGATTATGCACCTTCTGTGGCAAACCCATATTTGATTTTGACTTATATTTTTAGAGTGTTTGAATTGACATATTTGCATTAAAGATTGGGGTCGAGAACCTGATCCTGAGAAGTACTTTGTTCGATCTTTTGAAATAGTTCAAGGGTTAGCGTTTCAGGATTATACGGTCTCAATGGTTTTTTTTTCTTTTTTACTCACTCCTTTGAACTTGCTAATATATTTTACTGAGTAGTATATTTGTTGTTTAATACGATTTTTACTTACATGAATTGCTTATAAAATACCCTTTCAACAGATACATTGCTTTTGTCACTAACGTCTCTCATTGTGCCACTGTCAACATTTCATCTTTTTGGAAACTAAAACCCCAAATTGATTCTCTCATGGCCAATCGCAGTGGTGCCAGATCTTGTTGCCGGACGGGACCAAATCAGGTTAGTTTTTCAATTCGGGTATTTCTGTAGTAACTGTAAATGATGGATTAGTTTTTTTTTTTCTTCTTCCGGCATGTCCAGTCTGTGTTGCTTCTTATATGTGTTGATTTCTTATTTTAATTCCCTCTTTATTCCCTGATTTCTTCCTGTTGGGTTGTGTTGTTGCTGATTAGGAAGTTCAAATAAAGGTAGGTAGTTAAGTTTGTGCCTTATGATCGGATTTTGGTTTGATTTCTCAATGTTTTATCCTTCGATTAAATGGTTGATGTTCGGTGAGATATGGTTTTGCATCTGTCGTAGTGAATAGTTATCAAATAAGAAATTTTAAATATTAAGACTAAAGTTTTATTGTTGTTGGATAGCGTTTCTCTTACCAGTAGAGAAGATTCTGCGTTTTCCTATTAGTTTTCATCGAAGTTGATGATGATGTGTCCCAAGTCAGTCATGCTAGTCCCGGTTGACTCGGCTTCAAACCGTTGTGTAAGAAAATTCTACGATTTTTCTTGAGCTCGAAATTTTGTTTCGAGACTTGCGCCTATTGTTTGCTTTTATAGGTTGGTTTTGTCGTTATGTGTTGGCGGTTCAGATGGATTTGTTGACTTCTTAGTTAGTCAAGGTTATATTTTATTCTTAGCTTAGGTTGAATTTAGAATAGTTTATGGGCATGTTTCTGTCCCTGGGGTAGGATGAAAGGCGTAATTGTGGTATTTCATTATTACTGTAAGGGTAGATTAAGTACTCCTATGTTACGTGTAGTGTTCGGCTATATTAGCCAGAAGAGCTGTAGTTGTGAGCAATCAATTAAGAAATGAATTAAGCTTCTCCACCAAATTTCATCCGTGTCTCTTCTATCTATGTCTTATTTTTCTAACCCTCTAATTTCGCCTTCAATTATCTTCTAATCCCCTCTGAAAAAGCGGGGGTCTAACAACCACACCCAATATTTCACTTAGCAATCTGTATGGACAAACTCTAATATACTTCTTAGAGAATCAACTAGACAGTCAGACTCAATCTAGATAAAAAGTATATCAAGGAGTTTATATCTCAATCTCTCGATTTGATATATACTCAAGCAAATAGAAATCTGCGAGTCTTTATCAAATACTAGAGAGATAACATGGATGGTACCAAAGACCAATATCCAAGTGTTAATCAATTTAAATCAACAACCTAAAGGTCGGATATTCTAATTGATTGAACAACGCACAACCTGTATTATTTCAATTATATAAACAAATATAATGCGGAATAGGAATAACACAGACACCAGAATTTTGTTAACGAGGAAACCGCAAATGCAGAAAAACCCCGGGACCTAGTCCAGATTGAACACACACTGTATTAAGTCGCTACAGACACTAGCCTACTCCAAACTAACTTCGGTCTGGTCTGTAGTTGAACCCCAATCAATCTCACACTGATCCAAGGTACAATTATGCTCCTACGCCTCTGATCCCAGCAGGATACTGCGCACTTGATTCCCTTAGCTGATCTCACCCACAACTAAGAGTTGCTACGACCCAAAGTCGAAGACTTTAATAAACAAATCTGTATCACACAGAAAAGTATACTGTAATAGATAAATCCGTCTCTCAAGAATATACCTACGAGTTTTGTTTCGTCTTTTGATAAATCAAGGTGAACAGGAACCAATCAATAAACCGGTCTTATATTCCCGAAGAACAGCCTAGTATTATTTATCACCTCACAATAATCTTAATCGACGCAGGGAAAAAGATATTGTGGAATCACAAGCGATGAGACAAAATCTGTTTGTGATTACTTTTCTATCTTGCCTATCGGAGATATAAAATCTCAAGCCAATTATTACAATTGTACTCGTAACGATAGAAGATGCAAGATCAGATCACACAACTACAAGAAAAGTAGTATCGGTCTTGCTTCACAATCCCAGTGAAGTCTTTAAGTCGTTAACCTGGTTTAGAAGAAGAAACCAAAGGTTAAAGGAGAATCGACTCTAACTTAGCGCAACTAGTATCACACATAATGTGTGGGGATTAGGTTTCCCAGTTGCTAGAGTTCTCCCTTATATACACTTTCACATCAGGGTTTGCAATCAATGTTAGCTTAGTAACAAAGCATTCAATATTCACCATTAGATGAAAACCTGATTAGATTCAAGCTAATATTTCTCAACCGTTAGATCGAAAACTTAGCTTGCACACACAAATGAAATGTCCAATTTTGGGTTTATGAACCGTACCCAAATATTAACATTTGTTGGTTCAACAAGTCAACAAAAAGGTTAGCCATATAATTACTCTCATATCAACCTTATTCTTCTTCACCTTAACTAGTTCAAATGACTCAAATGAACTAGTTAGAGAGTTGTTCAATTGCAAGGAAATCTTATGTAACTACACAAGACACAATTGAAGCAAAATCGGTTTGATTCACTTGAATCGATTCATGAACTTTATAGCCACGGTTTGCAAAAGCATTCCTTAGTTTATTTAAACATTAGTTCAAGAACAACCGACTTTAGATATAACCTACTCAAGTTCGCGGACTTAAGCTCATGGAAGGAGTTCACAAACTCCAGCAGAAATTCTCGGGTCAAGAACTTCCGCCAGTTCGCGGACTTGGCTCACGCCGCTTCCATTTCTCTTGATCAACTAAGTTCGCAAACTTTGGTTCAAGGAATAGGACTTATGCATATATGTGTTTCCACAACAATGCTTATATCCACCAATGGTTATGTAATCTAAACTCTCATTTCAATCATTGAAACATTCTCAGAGAATGCTATATATCCGTTATTCACAGACTATTTTTCGTCAGAGCAATTTTCAAAGTGATTGAAACATAACATGACTTTCGTCACTTGGTAAAGATGAATTCGGCTAAAGCGAAAGTTTACCAACACACATTTCGAGAAATAGATAGGCGAGATAAACTCGGCTCGAAATAGAAAATGTGTATAATGAAAGTCTATATATCAAAACGATTTTTGTCTCAAGAGTAGGAGATACAGTAAATAGACTTTTGAGTGATAGATAAGTTCAAGTCTCCACATACCTTTTAGTCAATGAAGATACACCAGTTCCTTGAGTAGTCCTTCGTCTTATATGATGATTGCCATGGAGTCTTTAGCTCAACTACACTTACTATCCTAATCCAAGACCTTAGATCTAATAGGCTAGTAATCAAGACTTATAGTTTTGATCACTAATATTGACAAACATGCTTGAGATAGCAACGCATGCGAGTTCGACCGAGAAATGCTCTAACAATCTCCCCCTTTGTCAATTTTAGTGGCAAAACTATTAATACATATGGAATACAAAAAATAAATTAATTAACTTTTGTAACTCCTATTCCACATGCCTAATCTTCAACATTACTCGAAATCTTCGTCACTTCCAAGTACTCCAATGATCCCAAAGGTTGTAAGTTTAGCATCATCGTTGTTGAAAATCCGTAGCTATAACAACAAGAAAACAATAGTTCTCAATCATTGTTATACAGTGCACTGACGGACCTACAGCTGGGCTAACCCAGGCTTTAGCCCAGGTAGTTATCACAGTCCAACAGCCTAAAAAGAGAAATGATATGGTCGACCAAAGCCATTATCCCGGACTGGAAAATGAATTAAGATTTCCCGGGTCCGTCCCTCATACAGTGTCATAGTATCATTATACAGCGTCAAAGTTCAATTGTATCACAACTTCAACAACAATACTATGGTGATATGTATCACTCCCCCTTAGTCAATACTCCATCTCACATGGAAACCACTCCCCCTTACATAATGATCCGAAAACCATATGTATTTGTAGTGTGAACTACATATTAATTCTCCCCCTTTTTGTCAATAAAATTGGCAAAGGTACAAGAACGTGATCCCAATGAAATTTCCGAAATAGACATTTCATGACCAAAAGAAAGAACACACATCATCTTATTTAGATGCAATCATAAAGCCGAAGCTAAATGCATTCATCAAGGAGTTTAAAGATACAAGATAACCCCTATAATATTCCACAGCCGCACTCCCCACAAAGATTTGGCAATTAAGCGCAAGTTCAAAAAGAACCCCCCCCCCCCCCCCCCCCCCCCCCCCCCATAAAATGTCATTCCCAAGGGAACAACAAGAGCGACCTTAATTTTGAAAGAGAAAAGAAGGATTTTTTTTTGACACACAACACAAAGAAACAGAAAAACATTCCTATGAAGACAAAAACATAATTGTAGTAACACTTACTGGAGTTTCAAATTCAATTTCCCAAAAGATCGAGATAAGCACATGGGCAAGAGTTATGGAAACAATTAATGAACCAAAACAACACCAACAGACTGCCGTAAGTGTTGAAAGGTGGCAGTGTCTAGTGGTTTGGTGAGAATATCAGCCAATTGTTATTCAGAAGGCACAAAATCCATACTTATGATACCATTTTCATAAAGATTTAGAATAAAATGGTACCTTATGTCAATGCGATTTGTTCTTGAGTGCTCAACGAGATTCTCAGTAATTCGAATCGCACTAGAGTTATCACAAAAGATCTTCATTACTCCAATATCAATTCCATAATCAGCTAGCATTTGTTTCATCCATAGGAGTTGAGTGCAACATGAGCCAGCATCAATATATTCTGCTTCACATGTAGACATGGATTGTGAATTTTGTTTCTTGCTATGCCAAGCCACAAGATTCAGTCCTACATGATAGAAACCCCCTGATGTACTTTTTCAGTCTTCTACACATCCTGCCCAATCAGCATCTGAATAAGCAGAAAGATCAGTGTTAGTATCAAAAGTATAAGACATACCATACCCGACAGTGTGGTTGACATATCGTATGATTCTTTTTGCAGCTGCAACATGAGATTCCTTTGGATTAGCTTGAAATCTAGCACAACAACCAGCACTAAAAGAAATATCAGGTCTAGTGGTTGTAAGATATAAAAGGCTACCAATAATAGATCGATACAATTTTTGATCCACTTTTGCTCCTTTCTCATCTCTGTGCAGTTTACCAGTAGTGGGAATAGGTGTCAGTTTTAGATTTGACTTATTCAAACCGAATTAAGACACAAGATCCCTTGCATACTTTTCTTGGGATAAGTAAATTCCATCCTTATGTTGTTGAATTTGTAATCCTAAGAAGAATTTTAATTCACCAACATTGCTCATTTCAAATTCTTTTGCAAGAGAGACTTGGAAGTCTTTTGCAAATTTTTCAGAAGTTGAACCATAGATGATATCATCTACATAGACTTGAGCAATGACAACATCTTTATCACTCCATTTGGTAAACAAGGTTTTATCAGCTCTGCCTCTTGAAAAACCTTTTCTAATAAGAGAAGTGGTAAGTTTTTCAAACCAGGCTCTAGGTGCTTGTTTTAACCCATATAATGCCTTTTTGAGCTTAAGAACATGATCTGGGAAATCAAGGTTTTCGAATCCTTTAGGTTGAGCAATATAGACTTCTTCCTTTAGAATTCCGTTTAGGAATGCAGATTTAACATCCATTTGGAAAAACTTAACCTTGAGAAAACAAGCATGAGCTAATAAAAGTCTAATGGACTCAAGGCGTGCCACAGAATCAAAGGTTTCGTCAAAGTCGATACCTTCAATTTGTGAGTATCCTTGAGCGACAAGTCTGGCTTTATTTCTGATTATTGTGCCAAATTCATCAGACTTGTTCTTGAATATCCATTTTGTTCCAACAATATTAACATTGGAGGGACAAGGTACGAGTTCCAATATGTCTTGTCTTTGAAATTGATTTAACTCTTCATGCATTGCATTCACCCAAAAGGGATCGTTCAGAGCTTCATAAATATTTCTTGGTTCTACTTGTGACAGATAACAACCAAAATTGCACAAGTTTTGAAGTTTCTCTCTAGTCTTAGCTGTAGAATTTCTTACTCCAATAATACTGTTAGGATCATGATTCATTTGAACCCAGAGGTGTCGTGGAGGGACACGTTCTTGTTCATCAGGAGTAGCCTGATCAGTGCTCTTCTCCTCGTCACTAGAAATATCAGGATCAACAATAGTTGGGATAACTTCAGCTGATTCTGGTATTTCTTTGACTTTCTCAATTGTCTCGGTTGGAGGCAATTCAGCAGGAGGATTATCATGATGAAAATCACTAATATCGTCGATGATAACATTAGCAGATTCCATCATGACCTGAGTTCTGAGATTAAATACTCTAAACCCACGGCTATCAGAGGCATAGCCAAGAAAGATACCTTCATCACTTTTGGTATCAAATTTCCCTCTCTGTTCTCGATCTTTAAGAATGTAGCATTTGCTTCCGAACACTCTAAGATAGTGCAGATTTGGTTTTCTACCATACCACAATTCATTAGGAGTGTTAAGGGTTTTAGACTGTAAATAAACACGGTTGATCAAATAACATGATGTGAAAAAAACTTCTCCTCAAAACCTTAGAGGTAAGTTTTTGTTATGGAGCATTACCCTGGCCATTTCCTGAATGTTCCTATTCTTTCTTTCTGCAACTCCATTAACTTGAGGAGTAATGGGTGGTGAGTATTGTTGAAGGATCCCCAGTTCGTCACAAAATTCAAACACCTTGGTGTCTTTGAATTCAGTTCCATGGTCGCTCCTAATTTTATTTAGTTTGCGGCCTTGTTCGTTCTGGATTCTTTTAACAATAATCTTGAATTCACCAAGGGTTTCATTCTTATAAGATATGAATGCAACCCATGTGAATCTAGTGTAATCATCTACCATAACTAAAGCATACTTCTTATCAGCAACCGTAGGTTGTTGAATTGGTCCGAAGAGGTCCATATGAATTAAATCAAGTGGAGATTTAGTGAGAATATCTCGAGATGATTTATGGTGAACTTTCGTTTGTTTACCCTTTTGACAAACACCACATACACCTTCAATCTTTGCATTGATTTTGGGAACGCCTCTAACAAGTTCTTTGTTAATGATCTTAGTTAGAAGACGATAATTGATGTGACCAAAATGCTCATGCCAAAGATGTGTAGATTCCACCTTAGTCAAATTGCAACAATTACTAAAACTGGGTATCAAGAAGATAGCAATTGTTTTTGCCACGAGTTCCTTGAAAAATTACTTTTCCAGTTTTGTCTACAGTGTCACATCCATTTGCATTGAAGACAACTCGATGGCCTTTTTCACAGATTTGACTAATAGAAAAAAGATTTGCAGTCATACCTTTTACTATACTACATCATGAATTTCAGGTACGCCGGGAAATTTGATCGTCCCTTTCTTGCTAATGTAGCAACAACTCCCATCTCCGAAAGTTACTGGTCCTCCTTCATAGTCGTCAGACGAAACAAACCATGTGAGATCACCTGTCATATGTCTGCTACATCCACTTTCAAGAAACCATTGAAAGGGTGATGTTGATTTTAAAGCAAAAGCTCCCATACTGTTAGTACTTTCCTGTTTAGGATTTCCTGATAGTTTTGTACGTCCCTTTAAAAAAATACTAAATTGTTTACTTTTCGTGTGAAGATTACTTGCAACTTTCGGGCTCTTTTGGAAGGACAAACACGTATGTTGAAAGTGATTAGAGGAATCACAAAGCAAACATGGGCCAACACCTTTGGAATTGTTAGAAAAGTGCTGAGTCATATCAGTTTTGACAACTTGCTAACGTTGTACACTACCTGAATTATGATTGTTCTTCAAAGAGGAACAACTCGAGTTATTCAAATCCATTAAAGATATTTTGACAGATTTCAAATCCTTAAGCATTGCAATTTCTGCTATGAGATCATAGTTGATCTGGATTTGTTCATCCAATTTTTTCTGGAGAATAGCCAGTTCATTAGAACTTTTTCCACGATTGGTTTTTAATCCTGGTGGAACGTTTCTAGAGACTTTACTGTCCATCTAGTCAGATCGCTACAAACACAGACTTGTAAGGTCTTAAACGTGTTTGCCTGCTCTGATACCAATTGAAAAGGCGGGGGTCTAACAACCACACCCAATATTTTCTTAGCAATCTGTATGGACAAACTCCAATATACTTTATAGAGAATCAACTAGACAGTCAGACTCAATCTAGATAAAAAGTATATCAAGGAGTTTATATCTCAATCTCTCGATTTGATATATACTCAAGCAAATAGAAATCTTCGAGTCTTTATCAAATACTAGAGAGATAACTTGGATGGTACCAAAGACCAATATCCAAGTGTCAATCAATTTAAATCAACAACCTAAAGGTCGGATATTCTAATTGATTGAACAACGCACAACCTGTATTATTTCAATTATATAAACAAATATAATGCGGAATAGAAATAACACATACACCAGAATTTTGTTAACGAGGAAACCGCAAATGCAGAAAACCATGGGACCTAGTCCAGATTGAACACACACTGTATTAAGACGCTACAGACACTAGCCTACTCCAAACTAACTTCGGTCTGGACTGTAGTTGAACCCCAATCAATCTCACACTGATCCAAGGTACAGTTATGCTCCTACGCCTATGATCCCAGCAGGACACTGCGCACTTGATTCCCTTAGCTGATCTCACCCACAACTAAGAGTTGCTACGACCCAAAGTCGAAGACTTTAATAAACAAATCTGTATCACACAAAATAGTCTACTGTAATAGATAAATCCGTCTCCCACGAATATACCTACGAGTTTTGTTCCGTCTTTTGATAAATTAAGGTGAACAGGAACCAATCAATAAGTCGGTCTTATATTCCCGAAGAACAACCTAGTATTATTGATCACCTCACAATAATCTTAATCGATGCAGCGAAAAAAAGATATTGTGGAATCACAAACGATGAGACAAATTTTATTTGTGATTACTTTTCTATCTTGCCTATCAGAGATATAAAATCTCAAGCCAATTATTACAATTGTACTCGTAACAATAGAAGATGCAAGATCAGATCATACAACTACAAGAAAAGTAGTATCAGTCTGGCTTCACAATCCCAATGTAGTCTTTAAGTCGTTAACCTAGATTAGAAGAAGAAACCAAAGGTTAGAGGAGAATCAACTCTAGCGTAGCACAACTAGTATCACACAGAATGTGTGGGAATTAGGTTTCCCAGTTGCTAGAGTTATCCCTTATATACACTTTCAAATCAGGGTTTGCAATCAATGTTAGCTTAGTAACAAAGCATTCAATATTCACCATTAGATGAAAACCTGATTAGATTCAAGCTAATATTTCTCAACCGTTAGATCGAAAACTTAGCTTGTCACACACAAATGAAATGTCCAGTTTTGGGTTTATGAACCGTACCCAAACATTAACATTTGTTGGTTCAACAACTCAACCAAAAGGTTAGCCATATGATTACTCTTATATCAACCTTATTCTTCTTCACCATAACTAGTTCAAATGACTCAAATGAACTAGTTAGAGAGTTGTTCAATTGCAAGGAAATCTTATGTAACTACACAAGACACAATTGAAGCAAAATCGGTTTGATTCACTCGAATCGGTTCATGAACATTATAGCCACGGTTTGCAAAAGCATTCCTTAGTTTATTTAAACATTAGTTCAAGAAAAACCGACTTTATAATATAACCTACTCAAGTTCGCGGACTGGATTCACGGACTTAATCTCATGGAAGGAGTTCACAAACTCCAGCAGAAATTCTCGGTTCGAGAAATTCCGCCAGTTCGCGGACTTGGCTCACGCCACTTCCATTTCTTTTGATCAACAAAGTTCGCAAACTTTGGTTCAAGGAATAGGACTTATGCATATATGTGTTTCCACAACAATGCTTATATCCACCAATGGTTATGTAATCTAAACTCTCATTTCAATCATTGAAACATTCTCAGAGAATGCTATATATCCGTTATTCACAGACTATTTTTCGTCAGAGCAATTTTCAAAGTGATTGAAACATAACATGACTTTCGTCACTTGGTAAAGATGAATTCGGCTAAAGCGAAAGTTTACCAACACACATTTCGAGAAATAGATAGGCGAGATAAACTCGGCTCGAAATAGAAAATGTGTATAATGAAAGTCTATATATCAAAACGATTTTTGTCTCAAGAGTAGGAGATACAGTAAATAGACTTTTGAGTGATAGATAAGTTCAAGTCTCCACATACCTTTTAGTCAATGAAGATACACCAGTTCCTTGAGTAGTCCTTCGTCTTATATGATGATTGCCATGGAGTCTTTAGCTCAACTACACTTACTATCCTAATCCAAGACCTTAGATCTAATAGGCTAGTAATCAAGACTTATAGTTTTGATCACTAATATTGACAAACATGCTTGAGATAGCAACGCATGCGAGTTCGACCGAGCAATGCTCTAACACCCTCTAATCAAAGATTCGGTTGCTTCTGAGCATCAGTTATAGTATAGATCACTTCAAATTGGTATCAGAACAGTTGATTCTAATACTTTGCTACCATGAATGAGTTTGAAACATCACTTCTCTCTTCCTTTCGATTCACAAAACAAGTTTATGAATTTATTTCCTTTAAATGAATGTAAAACATTGTTCCTAGGACGAAATCTTGACCCATACCCATACATAATCACAATAGCATTCATACGATTATGTCGGTGTCTTATATACGAAGTTCAAAAGATAGACGTTATACTTCATATTATAATTCCTTAATACTATGTATAACTAGAGTATAATATTCATAGCTTCGCAGTTATGTTTTCAATATGCACGACTTGAAAGATACGTTAGGGAATGAAACAGTTCAAGTCAAATATTACTAACATCAAGTGGAAGGATGATGTCGTCTTTATAGATCCTTACTTCTTCACATTCTTCAAGTCTTCACGTAATACTTGTAATGTCTCATATCCTAATACTTTCAAGCTAACCTATAGGAAGTTGACCCTAGTAAATAATCAAGTGACTCTTTAAATGAGTTTTGGTTCACTAAAATATGACAACCAAACTTGACATACCTACGCTTGGTGGGTTCAACCGAGCTATGCTCTAACAATCTCCCCCTTTGTCAATTTTAGTGACAAAACTCTTACATAATATGGATAAACAAATTACAAGAATTCATTACACATACGCTTGATTCCAAGTTTCAACAGCACAATAACCTGTATACATTCAATCCTTTAAATGCCGTTGTTGACATTATAATAATAAAGCTAATACTCCACCTAAAGGTAAGATAGGTGGATTTTCAATCCGCACGTCTTTGTTATTTCCTTTGTAGTTAAGATAACCAAAAGTATCAATATGATATGCTACTCCCCCTTAGTCTATGCTTTACTCTTTCATTAGATATAACGTCTAAGCACCATTGTCCTTTCCCTTAGTGATACCAAATCAATATCAAATCACTTGTTTACTCCATATGTTTCTCCCCCTTTTTGTCACAAAATGACAAAGGTAAAAGCAAATAAAGGACAAACCGAAAGGATCTTACAAATCTTACAAAGACACTTGTAACCTATAAGAGTTAAGCACGAGGGTTACACACACCATTTTAGATAACGAGTATCAAAACCGAAACTACAAAGTAATTTTGTTTTGATATGTCACCAAGGAAACAATTTTCTGAAGAAATTTTCCTTAATAGTTTAGCAAACCAAAAATCGACTACGCACTTAGTTCCTTTGCTAAACCGATTCCACAAATACAATCGCTTGTTCGATAAGACCAAAATAAATATCATAATTAACTATATTTTTCTCATCAGGTTCTAATTATTCAAATAATAACTTAGGCCTTTCACTTTTAAACAAGACAAATACTAGGTTAGTTAGCTAGCATTTCTTGTTAAGGCATTCGATTAGACTTGAATAACCGAAACCTCCACTTTGATAAGTCTAACTAAGATCAGAATTAACTTAGTTTCTCTTATCCGGAATCGAATTGGACTAAACAGTTCATCCCGAAAACCCTTTCTTTTGTTAAGCCATAAAAAATTCATACTGTTGATGGTGGATTTTATACAAAGTTCAAAATCGTAAAATTATGATATTGCATGTTTCTGACACGTCTTCAGGAATGCATGTGACGATTCGTGTTTTACGAGCCAGGATGAATATGTTTCTCGAACATCCTCCACTAGCTGAGCGTTCGATGCCTCGCATTTCATCATGCCCTCTATGTAGAATAACATAATTGGGCGGTTCTCCGTATGATTGAGAACTTAACGCCTTCAAGAAGTCGGTGATAATCACTGTTCCCTGACTTCATAGAGAGACCCCCTTCTACATAGAAGAACGATTGGGCGGTTCTCCGTAAGATTGAGAGCATTAACGCCTTCAGGACGTCGGTACACTCACTTTTCCCTGACTATGTAGAGAGACCGTGTACAGATTCAGGCGGTTCTCCATACATGATTGTTGAGAGGGAAAAACGCCTTCAGGACATCGACAACACTCGCTGTTTCCTGACTATGCACCTTTCAGAATGGGTATGACGCTTAAACTGACTAATATTCCTTCTGCAATAGATTAATTCTACCGTGACATTCACCACTGAATTCCTAGAAGATAATCTATTTTATCTCATTACTCCGATTTCATGATCGAATCCACGACTGATCTCATGGAATGGTAATAGATAATCTCATTACTCCTATTTCATGATCGAATCCACGGCTGATCTCATGGAATGGTAATAGACAATTTTATTACTTCGATCATGTAGTCGAATCCACGATCCTATGGGATGGTAATGCTCATTTTTTTATTCCGAATCCATAATCGAATCCACGACCAATCTTATGGATTGATAATAAAAAACTACTCACTTTTATTACTCGGTTTCATGAATCATTCTCCACTGAATTTCATGAATTAGTAATAAATACTCACCAACCGGGCATCTGGACTATCACTGAGTAAGCCCCATAAAATGGTGCAAATGTATTCCACAATGATGCACGAACGAGCACCCAAATGCACGAACGAGCTTTCGAAAATATGGACAAACGAGGAATGCTACACAAAACAGGAGAGAGAAAATAATAATATTAAAATAATAAAGAGGCGCCCAGGGACCGGGCCCACCGGCCGACCATGCCCTTGCCGTGGCCGGTCCCCATGCCTCTTCTATTATTTTCCTTATTTTATTATTTTCATGAACTCATGAAAACTCCTTCATTCTAGCAACTTTCCTTGTTTGAGCAAAACTCATGGTTTCTCCATATTTTCACGGTTTCATGAAAAATAATAAAAATAGGGAAAGGTGTCACGGGACTGGGCTACCTGGACGACCGGCCACGCCCTAGCCGTGGCCGGTCCCACACCTTACAATCCCTAATCTTTCGTAATTATTATTTCCCTCATCTCACGAAACTTCTCAGTTTGAGCAAAAATCATGGTTTCTTCATATTTTCTCAAATATTGCTCAAACCATGAAAAAACCAAAAAGTCAAATGGTCACATGACCAACTAGGCTAATCACGAAAAATATAAAAATATCATTATTTTAATATTCTCAAAAATTGATGAAACGAACAAAGTTCTACTTTGCTCATTCGAGCAAAATCAAGAATTTCAGCAAAGATCAAACTCTTCTGAAAATTCAACATATTGCTCAAACGCACACAAGAAAATACCGAAACTCTCAGGACTGAAACACGGGCATTGTGGTGACACGAGCATGTCCCCTTGACCTACTAAGGGCGGCCCTAAGGCTTGCAAAGAGCCGGTCCCACACGTTTTTATAACTTTGACCTAATTTGCGCAATCGTTCATATTGGGTCCAAACTCTTTCCAACCGACTTGGAATTTTCTCAAACGACCATCAGTTGGTCCCACGACCACCAAGGGCCGGTCTCATACCATCTTGGTCGGTCCCTCACTTTTCCATAATTAGGTTTTATCACCTAATGCTCAATTGAGCACTATTTCAATAAATGATGAAACCGGCATTTAATCATCGTTCTTTCACCAACCGGTCAACAAAGGACCCTGGTGCACACTCACTCGAGCACTCAGTCACCACATGGAAATCCATGATCCCATCTGGCCGGCCCCTCCCTCACTGACCTAGTTTCAGTAATTCATCAATTGACGAACAATTGATCAAAAATTAGGGTTTTGAATAAATGCTCCACAATTCTGAGCCAGATTCAAACACTAATAAATTTATGTTGATTCAACAATCAACATCGGGATTAATCATATAATATTTGCTAGTCTACCAATATTTTAATTAATATTTTATTGGGTCACGCTACCAATAAATAATTCGTCGAATTGAGCAATGCTTGCTCAGTTGCTCGAATATTGATCCAGCTATCAATATTCAGTAATTTATCAGTATTCATTGATTCGTCGAATCGAGCAATACTTTCTCAGTTTCTCGAATATTGATCCAACTATCAATATTCATTGATTTGTCGAATTGAGCAATGCTTGCTCAGTTGCTCGAATATTGATCCAACTATCAATATTTAGTAATTCTTCGAATCGAGCAATACTTGCTCAGCTGCTCGAATTTAACAATATTTGCTCAAAGGAGAAATATCAACATAAGAACACGTATGTTCAATCCATGAATTACCGAGCATTCGTCACTCATGCTCAATTCAACAAAACTTAGACTCACTGTCTAATCAGTCAACAACGGACTAATTAATACACGTCTGCCTTGCAGACTTCACAAATCATGAGACATAAATCACCTCACATGGGGGATATCAATTAGGATTTTGGTCTGGCGGCCTACGACACGTGGATTCATCCACGATGAGAAATATGAGTAAGTTGTGCAAACGGTTGAAGGAGTTAGCAAAGTAGTGGGTGGACGGTTAACCAAGTCTCCGCACGACCTGGAACTGGTTTCACCACGATCTTCCACTTTCCCACTCTTTCACTCAAGAAACCGTCACACTTAGAGGGATCAATGTGTTCATCATTCTGGCAATATAAATAAGTAAAAGATCGAAGACAAAAGACATCGACATTCGTCTACACAACAACTCGATTGAAACTTATTTCATAGAACTCAACATTCAGCTGTTCATCAATTTTGCAGAAACCTTCAACACATCCACAATCCTTAATCATCATTGATCCCATTCTCAACTTCCCTTCTACAGATCAATCCATCTCCCTCTTTGTGACCGAATTGACTCTGGAACGTCCATTGACTTGTTTTAGGCATTTGTGTGAGGTTCAGCAGTTTGCTCGGTTGAGGAGTCTCGTCCGCACGCTCGACTCTTCACTTCCCTAAAAACCAGCAAATCGTTTTTCCCCATCTACACATGCAAACCAAATAAATCAACTTGCATAATTATTTACCTCAACCGGAAGCAATTGAAACAACATAGACATTAAAGTACCGCAATTGCACCGAAATTTTGTAAGCCTAAACAATTGATACCAAACAATAAATCAAGATAACAATAGTTTTTCTTAACCGGAAACAATTGAATCACACACACATCCATACACAAACAATGGAGTAAGACATCAATTGTACCGAAATTTTGTTAAGCAAAAACAATAAATATATGCAATAAAATCAGGCTTTTCTTAAACAAGAAAACAATTAACTAACAAATTCGTTACCTCAAGTTCCGCATCCTCTTCACCCTTTTCTTCATATCTTTCCGGGGCGGATATCATTATGTTGTCATCCTCTCGCAAGAACAAAAGAACAACAACAACCAACCTTTACCAGAGAAAGGTTGAAAACCGGTTTTAACTAATGATATGCAAAAGTTGAAACCTCGAAACACATATGCTTTTATGCTAAACCAAACGATTCAACATATTGTGACTTTTTCACATATTGTTTCAATCGGAACCCCTCATGATCCTTTGATAAAGCCTACCAACATGGGCTAGAACTCAATCCCGCTAAATCAAAAAGTCACCCAAACCATAAGGGTTCACACATATGAGATCGAATATTAAGGTTATGGAAACCGAAATCAAACATCCCATAAACATACATAGCAATAATATAAAGCATTCAAGCACAGACTATGTAATCAAAAACTATCACAAGAAAAATTATAAACTAATAATTTTATTCATAAATAAGATAGTTTTAATTCAAAATAGACCTTATACAATTATTGAAAGAAATCAAAAACTGATGTCTATGTTCTTCGATCAATTATTTATCTCAATGCTAGAGGAAGGTAGATTATTACTTTCATTCTTCAGCTTGTGAAATTCTTCAAGTAGATAACCTTGTTGTTTGACCAGAATTTCTTGCAGTTGAGAAATCTACGTGAAGGATTCTGCAGGAACATGTAATTCTGTCTTTGATTGAACACAAAAGTGTGTCAATGCTTCAATACACTGATCTTTCTTCAGCATATTCTCTCTTTCCTTCTTGCTAAGCCAATCTCTTGGATCCAGATTCATAGTTCGGACAAGGAATGACCAAGAAAAGAGAAGGATCTTTTTATAATTTTCATACTACCAAAAATATAATATTCCTAAAGATATGAATATCTCAAATATTTTCAATTACTAGATTGTATTCCCATAATCTACACATACGTGCCTTGATTTTTCTTCTTCCCCACTCAAAGATTTGGCACACGTGGTGAGGAAAGATTTCTATTACCGATCAGTTGGTGTTAGTATGAGATTTTCTCTCATTATGGAATTTTGAACAACTAGAGTGTCCTTGATCTAGTATCGTATGAGAAATTCTCCTGTTGTTACCTCGAACTAGCGAAGTATCCTGAGATTGACTTAGGTTACCTATGCAACTTTTAGCAATTCTGTTTTTGAGACAGTTTTTGCATCTTGTTTTATTTTTCCCTTTACCATTAGATGATTTACTAACATCGGATGACATGTCCATTTTTAAAATGGGTAAATCACTAATGGAGGAGGGAGAAATAAGATTGGAAATTAATGCAATATTAGATGTTTCCTCTCCTTCAGAATCATATGAATCAGAGCTCTCATCTAGAGTTACAGCCAGAGCCTTGCTTCTAGTGTATTTCTTAAGATTTGGACAATTTTTAGCAATATGATCAAACCCTTTACACTTAAAGCAGTGCGGCTGATATTCATCATCTTCTTCGTGATCCTTTTTGACATGAACTCGATCATGTGGACGAGAAGATCGATGAGTATCCTTTATAAACCTCTTATTTCTTTTCTTTAAGAGATCTCGAAACTGTCTAGTAGTTAATGATAATGATTATTCAATTTCATCATCATAATTTTCTGCAATCTGTTCATCTGAATCATCCATCTGTTTATTCCTCCCCATTAGAGCTTTCAGAACTTCTGCAGCTTTAAAAGCGATTCCTTTTGTTTGAATATACTGTGATTCATGATCAAAGATCTTTAACTTTCCAACGAGCGTGCTTCGTGTGAGTGTTGAACGATCATTTGCTTCTATGATTGCATGCTTCTTAGAATCGTATCTAGATGGCAACGATCTGAGAATTTTGCACACTATATCCTTTTCAAAAATAGTCTTTACAAAAGAGAAAGAAACATTAATTATCTCAGAGAGTTTAATATGAAACTCTTCAAAAGTGTCTTTGTCATCCATTTGAAGGTTTTCCCAATCAGATGTAAGAGTTTGAAGTCTAGCTTCTTTCTCTGATGTGTTTCCTTCGAATACGATCTGAAGATTATCCCAAGCTTCTTTCGAAGTTTGACATGTTGATACATGATGTTGTAGATCACGGCTTACAGCATGTATTATAGCATTAAAACCATCTGAATTCTGCTTTGCAAGAGCCTTTTATTCGTTTGAAAAATCTACTACGCGTTTAAACTCAGTTTCCGTATTTTCTATCTTCGGACGAATATAACCATCGACGACTAATAGCCGTGTATTAAAGTTTTGTAATTGAAGAAAAGGTCTCATATCATATTTCTACCATAGATAGTTTGTTCCGTCAAATCTTGGCGGTACGTTAATTGAAGTCGATTCATGAGAACTCGAGTTCATTCTCATAGGTTGGATCGCACCAAACACAGATTTTTTAGATCTTTTCGTGTTTGCCTGCTCTGATACCAATTGAAAAGACGAGGGTACCCAAATATACCTCAATCTAAAACTTTTCCACCTATAAGTCCTTTCTCCGAAAGTGATTGTGTATGGACTGAGTCGAGACAATACAACTAATCGGTTCACACTTCGTGTGATCGTCTATGGATACGAGATCGAGACAATACGACAACAAGATAACTTGTGTGATTGACTATGGGTACAAGATCGAGACAATACAACAACGAAGTATGTTTACTTGATAAAAGGTTCGGACTTAACCAAACATAATAGGATTGCTATCAAGTAAATAGGAATTAACATTTGTGTATTTTACTTCTAATTATAATAAAAACAATTATAATTGCGGAAATAGAAAAGTAAAAGACACATCAAGATTTTGTTAACGAGGAAACCACAAATGCAGAAAAACCCCGGGACCTTGTCCAGAATTGAATACTCTCAGAATTAAGCCGCTATACAAAATTTAAACCAACTTCATATAGTTGAGACCAAACAACTAAACCTATAGTTCACCTAGTTCCGTCTGTATCCCTGCGCCTCCAACTTGCAATAAGTCACGCACTTGGAACAATTCCTTTGGTTCGTATTCCAAACAGTAAAGGAACAAAAAATCTGTTCGGTAACAACTCTTTTCAAACAAGTGATATGAGTTTGACAAAAGGCTCTTCCGTTTATCCCAATAAACTCCTTTGTCGAGTCCTTAGATCTATCTTTCCAACAACTACTAAAGTAATTGTCTAGATTTTGCAATCAATACTTCTTAGTCACAAAGACAATATATTGATGCCGATCTACTCAACTAATCAATCACGATTATCACAAAGATAAACCGATTATAGTCGGATTCCTATCCAGCCGAAACAAGTTTTGTGCACACCAGAGATTATGAACCCAAATATCTTCTTTGTCTTCAAATCTTTTTTGATCTTTAATAAACACCTGCACACAATCAACTTGAATCTCTTGTGATCAATCACACACAAAACGGAGTCTGTTAACGATGGATTATCACAAGACGTCTTTAGATCTACAAACAATCTAAAGATCCCCGTCGATACTTCGATCTAGTTTGAGTGAATCTTATATCAAAAGAGAATATTCTCAAGCATAAACAAACTATGTGCAATCAAATTTCAACAACTGTTAGTCAATCAAATCAATCGAAAACTAATAATAAACTGTAATTATCTAGTTTCCCACCAACGGTACTCGTAGAGCTTCCCAATCCCAAAGAAGTATTTAAAACGAGCGGTCGTAAGAGATTTCGCCTAATTAGGGTACTTTCCTCTCCGAATAGACGGATCCACCAGTAAAAATACAACTAGGTAGTTTTGCTGGCTCTGAGGATTAGTTTGCTCCGAATGCAAACTTCAATATTTATAGACCAAGGAATTTTGGACACCAAGGAATTTCCAAAACCGAAAATATTCTCAAGATATGCAATATATTTCCAAATTCGGTTTTCATAATTCCTGGAAATGCTCTGTCCAAATATTGACCGAAATCTCAGTAGAAAATCTTCAACTAGTAAATGCACATTACTGATTTTTATTTTCTAAAGATATGCATTTTAATTGCTGGAAATTAAAAGCATATAAAACTAAAAACCTTAATTAAAAGATTCTCAATTTATTTCGATCCGGGATTCTCCTTTAGCTATTAAGGAATATCTTTGAACAATAAAAGATAAGAGTTACTGCACATGTTCAAAGTATGTCGACATCTTTACTTTGTAAATCCTTTTTCATATTTACAATCTTGGAACTGTTTTGCCACACTTCCAAACAAGTTTAGAATTGGTTCATCTGACTTCCAAGAACTATGTGATTGATTATCCTATCAAATCACCATTAATGGGTTTCACGGTTCTACCTCAACATAAAGTTTCGGTTCTACCTCCAAGTGGGTACTAGGATCGGTTACACTAGTTACCATAAAATGGATAACTAAGTACTAGGATCGGTTACCACTTCTTAAGGTAAAACTTGTGATCGGTTGACCAAGTTATAGGATCGGTTGCACCAACTTACTAAAACTTGTTGAACTTCTTACAATGATCGATTACACTCTCTCTTGTGATTGGTCACACTTCTTACTAGGATCGGTTACCCAATGACTAGTATTTAGTCACACCAATTTCAAGATATCGGTCTTACCATCTCATGTGATTACTTAAGATCAGTTTTACTAATAAAAGTCATACCAATACAAAAGTCAGGCCTTGTGAATAGTTTTATCAAGATACATAAACAAGTTATGAGTGGTTATACTAAACACAATATTGGTAATTCAAAGTATTCACAACGAATAACAATACCAATAAGCCTAGAGATTTCCCTTTCGATTCACAAAACAAGTTTATGAATTTACTTCCTTTAAAAGAATGTAAAACATTGTTTCCTAGGACGAAATTTTCACCCATACCCATACGTAATCACAATATCATTCATACGATTATGTCGATGTCTTATATACGAAGTTCAAAAGATATATGTTATACTTCATATTGTAATTCCTTAATACTATGTCTAACTAGAGTATAATATTCACAGCTTCGCAGTTATGTTTTCAATATGCACGACTTGAAAGATACGTTAGGGACTGAAACAGTTCAAGTCAAATATTACCAATGTCAAGTGGAAGGATGATGTCGTCGTTGTAGCTCCTTACTTCTTCACATTCTTCAAGTCTTCACCTAATACTTGTAATGTCTCATATCCTAATACTTTCAAGCTAACCTATACGAAGTTGACCCTAGTAAATAATCAACCGACTCTTTAAATGAGTTTTGGTTCACTAAAATATGACAACCAAACTTGACATACCAACGCTTGGTGGGTTCAACCGAGTTATGCTCTAACAATCTCCCCATTTGTCAATTTTAGTGACAAAACTCTTACATCATATGGATAAACAAATTACAAGAATTCATTACACATACGCTTGATTCCAAGTTTCAACAACACAATAACCTGTATACATTCAATCCTTTAAATGTCGTTGTTGACATTATAATAACAAAGCTGATACTCCCCCTAAAGGTAAGATAGGTAGATTTTCAATCCGCACGTCTTTGTTATTCCCTTTGTAGTTAAGATAACCACAAGTATCAATATGATATGCTACCCCCCCTTAGTTTATGCTTTACTCTTTCGTTAGATATAACGTTTAAGCACCATTTTATTTTCCCTTAGTGATACCAAATCAATATCAAATCACTTGTTTACTCCATATATTTCTCCCCCCTTTGTCACAAAATGACAAAGGTACGAGCAAATAAAGGACAAACCGAAAGGATATTATAAATCTTACAAAGAGACTTGTAACCTATAAGAGTTAAGCACGAGGGTTACACACACCATTTTAGATAACCAATATCAAAACCGAAACTACAAAGTAATTTTGTTTTGATATGTCACCAAGGAAACAATTGCCCGAAGCAATTTTCCCTAATAGTTTAGCAAACCAAAATCGACTAAGCACCTTAGTTTCTTTGCTAAACCTATTGCACAAATACAATCGCTTGTTCGATAAGACCAAAATAAAGATCAAAATAAACTCTATTTTTCTCATCAGGTTCTAATTATTCAAATAATAACTTAGACCTTTCACTTTTAAACAGGAGAAGTACTAGGTTAGTTAACTAGCATTTCTTGTTAAGGCATTCTATTAGACTTGAATAACCGAAACCTCCACTTTGATAAGTCTAACTAAGATCAGAATTAACTTAGTTTCTCTTATCCGGAATCGAATTGGACTAAACAATTCATCCTGAAAACCTTTTCTTTTGTTAAGCCATAAACTATTCATACAAACCAAATAAATCAACTTGCATAATTATTTACCTCAACCAGAAGCAATTGGAACAACATAGACATTAAAGTACCGCAATTGCACCGAAATTTTGTAAGCCTAAACAATTGATACCAAACAATAAAGCAAGATAACAATATTTTTTCTTAACCGGAAACAATTGAATCACACGCACATCCATACATAAACAATGGAGCAAAACATCAATTGTACCGGAATTTTGTTAAGCAAAAGCAATAAATATATGCAATAAAATCAGGCTTTTCTTAAACAAGAAAACGATTAACTAACAAATTCGTTACCTCAAGTTCCGTATCCTCTTCTCCTTTTTCTTCATATCTTTCCGGGGTGGATATCATCATGTTGTCATCCTCTCGCAAGAACAAAAGAACTAAAACAACCAATCTTTACCAGAGAAAGGTTGAAAACCGGTTTTAACTAATGCAATGCAAAAGTTGAAACCCCGAAACACATATGCTTTTATGCTAAACCAAACGATTCAACATATTGTGACCTTTTCACATACTCATGATCCTTTGATAAAGCCTACCAGCATGGGCTAGAACTCAATCTCGCTAAATCAGAAAGTCACCTAAACCATAAGGGTTCACACATATGAGATCGAATATTAAGGTTATGAAAACCGAAATCAAACATCCCATAAACATATATACAATAATCTAAAGCATTCAAGCACATGCTATGTAATCAAAAACTATCACAAGAAAAATTATAAGCTAATAATTTTATTCATAAATAAGATAATTTTAATTCAAAATAGACCTTATAAAATTGTTGAAAGAAATAAAAAACTGATGTCTATTTTTTTTGATCAATCCTTCATCTCAATGCTAGAGGAAGGTAGATTATTACTTTCAGTCTTCAGCTTGTGAAATTCTTCAAGTAGATAACCTTGTTGTTTGACCAGAACTTCTTGCAGTGGAGAATTCTCGTGAAAGATTCTGCAAGAACATGTAATTTTGTCTTTGATTGAACACAGAAGTGTGTCAATGCTTTAATACACTGATCTTTCTTCAACATATTCTCTCTTTCCTTCTTGCTAAGCCAATCTCTTGGATCCAGACTCATAGTTTGGACAAGGAATGACCAAGAAAAGAGAAGGATCTTTTTATAATTTTCATACTACCGAAAATATAATATTCCTAAAGATATGAATATCTCAAATATTTTTAATTACTAGATTTTATTCCCATAATCTACACATACGTGCCTTGATTTTTCTTCTTCCTCACTCAAAGATTTGGCAAACGTGGTGAGGATAGAATTCTAATACCGATCAGTTAGTAATAATATGAGATTTTCTCTCATTATGGAATTTTGAACAACCAGAGTGTCCTCGATCTAGTGTCGTATGAGAAATTCTCATTTTGTTACCTCGAACTAGCGAAGTATCCTGAGATTGACTTAGGTTGCCTATGCAACTTTTAGCAATTCTATTTTTGAGACAGTTTTTGCATCTTGTCTTATTTTTCCCTTTACTATTAGATGATTTACTAACATCGGAAGACATGTCCATTTTTAAAATAAGTAAATCACTAATGGAGGAGGAAGAAATAAGATTGACAACTAACGCAAAATTAGCTGTTTCCTCTCCTTCAGAATCATATGAATCAGAGCTCTCATCTAGAGTTACAGTCAGAGCCTTGCTTGTAGTGTATTTCTTAAGATTGGGACAGTCTTTAGCAATATGACCAAACCCTTTACACTTAAAGCACTGCGGCTGATATTCATCATCTTCGTCATGATCCTTTTTGACAATAACTCGATCATGTGGACGAGAAGATCGATGAGTATCCTTTGTGAACCTCTTATTTCTTTTCTTTAAGAGATCTCGAAACTGTCTAGTAATTAATGATAATGATTGTTAAATTTCATCATCAGAATTTTCTGCAATCTGTTCATCTGAATCATCCATCTGTCTATTCCTCTCCATTGGAGCTTTCAGAACTTTTGCAGCTATAAAAGCGATTCCTTTTTTTTGATTATACTGTGATTCATGATCAAAGATCTTTAACTTTCCATCGAGTGTGTTTCGTGAGAGGGTTGAAAGATCATTTGCTTTTATGATTGCATGCTTCTTAGAATCGTATCTAGATGGCAACGATCTGAGAATTTTACACACTATATCCTTTTCAGAAATAGTCTTTCCAAGAGAGAAAAAAGCATTAATTATCTCAGAGAGTTTAGTATGAAACTCTTCAAAATTGTCGCTGTCATCCATTTGAAGGTTTTCCCAATCAGATGTAAGAGTTTGAAGTCTAGCTTCTTTCTCTGATGTGTTTCCTTCGAATACGATCTGAAGATTATCCCAAGCTTCTTTTGAAGTTTGACATGTTGATACAGGATGTTGTAGATCACGGCTTGTTAGAGCACTGCTCGGTCGAACTCTCATGCGTTGCTATCTCAATCATGTTTTTCAATGTTAGTGATCAAAACTATAAGTCTTGATTTCTAGCCTATTTATAGATGTCTCGGACTAGGACATAGTTTGTGTAGTTGAGCTTAGACTTCACGGCATTTATCACTTGAAGACGAAGAACTACTAAGGAGAGCTTATGGAACTTCATCGAAAAAAGGTATGTGGAGACTTAAACTCATCTACCACTTGGAAAGTCTATTTCTACTCTATCTCCTATATTGAGACATAAGTCGTGTTACGATATAGTTTTCTCTATACACATTTGAGATTTCGAGCTGAGTATATCTCGCTTACATATTTCTCGAAATATATGTTGGTAAGCTTTCGCTTCGACCAAGTTCATCTTATATCATGATAAAATTGTCGAGTAACATCTTACATGGTTTGTGCGATACAATCATTTGGTGTAAGACTTGGAATGTTTCGATAATGATTATTTCAATATCTTGAAAATTGCTTTGATGCTAATAGTGTGTGAAAACGGCTATTGTCATTATAGAAGAATGTTTCAATGATTGAAATAAAAAGTTTAGAATTCTGTAACCATCTTTGGATATAAGCATAGTTTGTTCGCACATTAGTGTATAAGTCCAAAACCGGGAACCTAAAGTATGCATACTTGTGTGTATACAAAAAGGTTGTAGGAGACTGGGTAAGTATGCGTACCCCCCGCATACTGGCGGAAGTTCGCGTCCGTCAATTTCTGCTGAGTTTGAAAACCAATACCAAACTCATCTGGTTACCTAAAGTACGCGTACCTGTACGCATACTGGCGGAAAGTTCACGTCCGTGAATTTCTGCTTAGTTTGAAAACTAAAAAAACTAAAATCCGGTTACTTAAGTATGCATACCCCTTCACATACTTAAGTGGTTACTTTCTAAAATCGGTTGTACATGTACCTAAAACATTTATCAATAAGGAATGCAATCTTTGCAAACTGTGGCTATAATGTTCATGTATTGATTCGAGTGAATCAAACCGATTTTTCTTCAATCGTGTTCTTGTATAAATCCATGAAAATACACCCATTGAACAACTCTTTAACTAGTTTCATTTGAGTCAGTTGAACTAGTTATGGTTAAGATGAATAAGGTTGATATGAGAGTAATCATATGGCTAACCTCGGTTAACTATTTGTGAACCAACATGGTGTACACGTTTGGGTACGGTTACATAAACCTAAATGAGGGTACATTTCATTTGCGTGTAACAAGCTAAGTTCGATCTAATTGAAAGATATTAGCTTGGTTGAATCAGGTTTTTCATCTAACGGTGAATGTTGAATGCGTTGTTACCAAGGTAACTTGGATTGCAAATCCTGATTTGAAAACTAAAAACTATATAAAGGATAACTCTAGCAACTGGGAAACCTAATCCCCACACCTCCTGTATGCTACTAGTTGCATAACTAGAGTTGATTCTCCTTTACTCTTAGATTTCTTCTCGAGACCCTGTAGGTTAACGACTTGAAGACTTCATTGGGATTGTGAAGCCAGACCCAACTATTCTCTTTATAGTTGTGTGATCTGATCTTGTTGTTTCTATCGTGATTGAGTGCAATTGTAAAATTGGCCTGAGATTTATATCTCCGATAGGCAAGATAGAAAAGTAATCACAAACACCTTCGTCTCATCGTTTGTGATTCCACAATAACTTGTTTCGCCAGTCGATTAAGTTTATTGTGAGGTGATTGATAATACTAGGCTGTTCTTGGGGAATATAAGTCTGTTTTATCAATTGGTTCATGTTCACCTTGATTTATCAAAAGACAGAACAAATATTCTTGGGTATTTCTGTGGGAGACAAATTTATTCAATCCTGTAGACTTTTCTGTGTGAGACAGATTTATTTATCAAGTCTTCGACTTTAGGTCGTAGCAACGCTTAGTTGTGGGTGAGATCAACTAAGGGAATCAAGTGCGTAGTATCCTGCTGGGATTAGATACGTAAGGAGCGCAACTGTACCTTGAATCAATATGAGATTGATTAGGGTTCAACTACAGTCCAGTCCGAAGTTAATTGGTAGTAGGCTAGTGTTTGTAGCGGCTTAATACAGTGTGGTGTTCAATCTGGACTAGGTCCCTGGGTTTTTCTGCATTTGTGTTTTCCTCGTTAATAAAGTTCTGGTGTCTGTGTTATTTCTTTTCCGCATTATATTGTGTTATATAATTGAAATATCACAGGTTGTGCGTTATGATCAATCAATTAGAGTATCCAACATTTGGTTGTTGATTTACGTTGATTGACACTTGGACATTGGTCTTTGGTACCGTTCAAGTTACTTCTCTTATATTCAATCGGGCTCGCATATTTTTATTTGCTGATTGCGGATTGAAGTAAGAGCTAGAGATATTAAACTCTTTGATATACTTTATTTTATATTGAGTCTGACTGTCTAGTTGATTCTCTAGAAATTATATTGGAGTAAGTCCTCTCATATTTCCAAACGAATTGTTGGTGTGGTTGTTAAAACCCCGCATTTTCAATTGGTATTAGAGCAGGCAAACACGTTAAAGACCTTACAAGTCTGTGTTTGTAGCGATCTGATATGGACAGAGGTGCTATCTCTATAAACGTACCACCAGTCTTCGATGGCTCAAATTACTTATGGTGGAAAATTGCTATGCATGTCTTTCTTCAAGCGCGTGATTTTCAATCATGGGTTTATTTAGTTAATGGCTAGGATGCTCCCGTTGTGGCAGTAGGGAATGAGATCGTTCCAAAGAACATTGGTGCATATGATGCTACAGAGATATTTGCTGCAAAGCAAAACTCCGACGGTTTGAATGCCATCATACATGCCATTACCCCAGATCTTCAGCACCATGTGACTACGTGCACTCGGTCTAAAGATGCTTAGAATATCTTAGAAACCGTATTCGAAGGAAATATCAGTGAAAAGGAAACTAGGCTTCAAAACCTTAATTCCGATTGGGAAAACCTTCGTATGGCAGATGAAGATTCATTTGATGAGTTTAATCACAAAGTGTCTGAAATTGTTAATACATATTTTGCATTGGGTAAGACTATTCCTGAAAAGGACATTGTGATGAAAATTCTCAGATCGCTGCCATCTAGATACGATTATAAGAAGCATGCCATCGTTGAAGGAAATAACCTTGATGCTCTCTCCAGAAATACGTTGGTTGAGAAACTAAAGATCTTTGATCATGAGCATACATCCAAAATTGGAAAGGATGTTCCCTTCAAAGCACAAAGGAACACTAAATTACTTTACAAAAGTAAAAGTGTTTATGTCTCTGAGGATGATCTTTCTGAGACTGATTTATCAGATGAAGATCTTGACAAATCAGTCTCTATTATCACAAGACAGTTTAGGGATCTTTTATTGAAGAGAAGTAAACGGTTTTCTAAAGACAAACCTAGGTCGTCAGTTAAACCTCACAATCGCATTCCTCCTAAAAACAAGGATGCTAACGAGGCTGATGACGAGGATATGCCACAGTGTTTTAAGTGTAAAGGTTTTGGTCATTTTGCTGAGTGTCTGAACCGTAGAAAATACACTGGAAACAAAGGTCTTGCTGCAACCCTTGATGAAATGTCTGATCATTATGATTCCAATGAAGACGAAAAATCAAGAGTTGCACTTCTTTGTGAAGATATTGATTTTGATAATTGTAGCAATACATACATCAATCTTGATATCCTTCCAGAAGAAGACTCAACCAATCTGGAAGAAGAAATTAACCTTTCTGTTGGAAACTCTATGTCTGATTTTTCAGGTTCCACTCTGTGCCTAGCAGCTTGCACATCTCGGGCGTCTGAATCATCTTATACAGTGACATGTTCTTATTGTTCACTCAAGGGTCATGAACTTTCAAAGTGTTTCAAGTACAAACACAAGACGAGACATGTCAAGAGACTTCAAAGAAGAGCAAATCGCCTAGCAAACAAGCTCAAACTTGTTCAAAAAATCGCTGAGTTATGTAAGATTTTATCCTCTTCAAAGAAGTTGGTTTCCATAGAGAGGTCAAGACCACTAGAGAAAAGAGTATGGTCTAAACAATTTGATAGACAAGGTTCTATGAATTCCTTTCAAAAAGGGGATGGTGGACAAATTGTTGTTCACCGCAACACAACTTGATTGTGTTGTTTTCGTGCATCTTGTCTCATGTGCTTGATCAAAAAGAGACAAGATTGTGCACACCTCAGGCTTTAAGAAAAGAAAAGTAGTTTTTCTTTTTATTTTGTTTTTTCTTTGGTTTGCAAATTTGGAATTCATCCTTTTCAATTGATATTGGAAGATACTTCCATGTGTATTCAATAAAAGAGGGTTATTCTCGACAATTCTACTCTCTCTAGGGTTGTGAATTGTGTGTGCGTGAACCTGTGATGTTTAACGTTTCGTGACCCTACATCTTTTTTCCTTCTCTGAAACTCTTTTCATCTTAAGACTGCATGTTGAATTTAAATTGTGATTTCCTCTCACAAACCCATACACGTATGGAGACTCCAAGCATCATGTGTTCTAATAGAAAAGATTTTAATATGATTGTTAAGCTATCAATCATGAAGGAAAAAGAAAAATCTCCGTTACCTCCAACTTTGAAGAGAAAAAGAAGGAATGTGAGGAAGCCAAGAATTGTTCCTTCAAATTCTCAGAAGTTTTTTGATGTTATTGAAGAGTTGAAGGAAGCAATGAAGGAGATTCAGCAAATAAAGGCTTTAGTTATGAGAACTCTCGAAATTCAGAAGGCCCTGGTTCGACATCATCTGCCTAGAAGGTTTGTTGGAATTGACTCCTTTCTCCATGAACCTTATGTTCCCATGGATGTTGATGACAAGGAGTTCAGGGACGATAAAGAATTCTTCAGAGGTCTCAATGTCTAGTAAATTTTCTTTTTATGTGTTTAGAAGAATAACTAGGGTTTGGAATAGCCATCATTGTGAGTACACATAACTATGTCCAACGATTTTTCATCTTCAATGTTTTTAGATTTATTTATTTAAATTCTAAGTTATTTGGAAGATGATTTTTGAAATTTTAATCTTTATGATTTTATATATTGCAAATTGTTATGGGATATGTTGTTTACGTCCGTGAACCTGTGACTGTCCCATACTTGTTCAAAAATTATCTCTATTATGTCGGTATGAAAGTATTGATAGAAGATAGAATGAACTTTTGACATTACAAAAGTTAAAGCCTTTTATGTCATTGTTTTGATGGAAGAAAGGATAAAACTTCTGTTTACAAGGATTAAGTCTGTTGTCTGTCATTGTGCAGATAGTGATGGAAAATAGAATGAATCCTTGTCTATTCCGCAGTATTGGTCGATCTCAGATCCACATTTTTGTGCATATACTGTGTTGCTCCATAAGTTTTCTTATGTTTGAGCATGACCAATTGAATTGATCATTCTCTTGTGGTCAATTTAGTTATTGCTCCGTAAGTTCTCTTATGACGAGCATGTCCAATTGAATTGATCACTTTCTTGTGGTTAATTTAGTTGTGTAATTCCGATTGAATTAATCATGGGTTTTCTTTTGGTTAATTTAGTTGTGCATTTCGATTGGATTAATCATGAATTATTTTGTGATTAATTCAATTGAATACTTTGTACACAAATTCATGTTTTCATGTGATTTGGTTATGTCCAAATAAATCCTTATTTTCTTGTGAAAGTAATGTCACCTTTGTTGTTCTTTCGGGAATGAAATTTTATGGGGGAGAGTTCTTTTTGAACTTGTGCTTAATTGCCAAACCTTTGTGGGGAGTGCGGCTGTGGAATATTATATGGGTTATCTTGTATCTTTATAAACTCCTTGATGAATGCATTGAGCTTCGGCTTTATGATGACATCTAAATAAGTTGATATAGTATTCTCTTTTGGTCATGAAGTATCTCTATGAAAATTTCATGAGGATCCCAATAGTTTTCGTACCTTTGCCAATTTATATTGAAAAAAAAAGGGGAGAATTAATGTGTAGTGTGATACTACAAATACATATGGTTTACGGATCATTATGTAAGGGGGAGTGGTTTTCATGTCGATATGAAGTATTGACTAAGGGGGAGTGACATATCACCATAGTATTGTTGTCAAAGTTGTGATACAATTGAACTTTGATGTTGTGTAATAATACTATGACACTGTATAACAATGATTGAGAGCATTTGTTTTCTCATTGTTATTGCTACGGATCTTCAACAACTATGATGCTGAACTTACAACCTTTAGGATCATGGAGTACTTGGAAGTGAAGAAGATTTCGAGTCGCGTTGAAGATGCCAAGGAGATCAAGCATTTGGATGAGAAGCTACAATTTTGATTTATTTTGTAATCCATATGTATTGATAGTTTTGTCACTAAAATTGACAAAGGGGGAGATTGTTAGAGCACTGCTCGGTCGAACTCGCATGCGTTGCTATCTCAAGCATGTTTGTCAATGTTAGTGATCAAAACTATTAGTCTTGATTTCTAGCCTATTTATAGATGTCTTGGACTAGGACATAGTTTGTGTAGTTGAGCTTAGACTTCACGGCGTTTATCACTTGAAGACGAAGAACTACTAAAGAGAGCTTGTGGAACTTCATTGACAAAAGGTATGTGGAGACTTAAACTCATTTATCACTTAGAAAGTCTATTTCTACTCTATCTCCTATATTGAGACATAAGTCGTGTACGATATAGTTTTCTCTATACACATTTGAGATTTCGAGCTGAGTATATATCGCTTACATATTTCTCGAAATATGTGTTGGTAAGCTTTCACTTCGACCAAGTTCATCTTATATCATGAGAATATTTTCGAGTAACATCTTACATGGTTTGTGCGATACAATCATTTGGTGTAAGACTTGGAATGTTTCGATAATGATTATTTCAATATCTTGAAAATTGCTTTGATGCTAATAGTGTGTGAAAACGGCTATTGCCATTATAGAAGAATGTTTTAATGATTGAAATAAAAAGTTTAGAATCCCGTAACCATCTTTGGATATAAGCATAGTGTGTTCGCACATTAGTGTATAAGTCCAAAACCGGGAGCCTAAAGTATGCATACTTGTGTGTATATAAAAGGTTATAGGATACTGGGCAAGTATGCGTACCCGTACGCATACTGGCGGAAGTTCACGTCCGTGAATTTCTGTTGAGTTTGAAAACCAAAACCAAACTCATCCGGTTACCTAAAGTACGCGTACCCGTATGCATACTAGCGGAAAGTTCACGTCCGTGAATTTCTGCTGAGTTTGAAAACTAAAACAAACTCAAATCCGGTTACTTAACTACGCATACCCGTACACATACTTAAGTGGTTACTTTCTAAAATCAGTTGTACATGAACCTAAAACATTTATGAATAAGGAACACAATTTTTGCAAACGGTGGCTATAATGTTCATGTATTGATTCGAGTGAATCAAACCGATTTTTCTTCAATTGTGTTCTTGTATAAATCCATGAGAATATAGCAATTGAACAACTCTTTAACTAGTTTCATTTGAGTCATTTGAACTAGTTATGGTTAAGATGAATAAGGTTGATATGAGAGTAATCATATGGCTAACCTCGGTTAACTATTTGTGAACCAATATGGTGTACACGTTTGGGTACGGTTACATAAACCTAAATGAGGGTACATTTCATTTGATTTGAAAACTATATAAAGGAGAACTCTAACAACTGGGAAACCTAATCCCCACACCTCCTGTGTGCTACTAGTTTCATAACTAGAGTCGATTCTCCTTTAACCTTAGGTTTCTTCTCGAGACCATGTAAGTTAACGACTTGAAGACTTCATTGGGATTGTGAAGCCAAACCCAACTATTATCTTTGTAGTTGTGTGATCTGATCTTGCTGTTTCTATCGTGATTGAGTGCAATTGTAAAATTGTCTTGAGATTTATATCTCCGATAGGAAAGATAGAAAAGTAATCACAAACACCTTCTTCTCATCATTTGTGATTCCACGATAACTTTTTTCGCTAGTCGATTAAGTTTATTGTGAGGAGATTGATAATACTAGGATGTTCTTCAGGAATATTAGTCTGGTTTATCAATTGGTTCTTGTTCACCTTGATTTATCAAAAGGCGGAACAAAAACTCTTGGGTATTTCTGTGGGAGACAAATTTATTCAATCCTATAGACTTTTCTGTGTGAGACAAATTTGTTTATCAAATCTTCGACTTTGGGTTTTTAGCAACTCTTAGTTGTGGGTGAGATCATCTAAGGGAATCAAGTGTGTAATATCCTACTGGAATCAGTGACGTAAGGAGCGCAACTGTACCTTGAATCAGTGTGAGATTGATTACGGTCAACTACAGTCTAGTCTGAAGTTAATTGGTTGTAGGCTAGTGTCTGTAGCGGCTTAATACAGTACGGTGTTCAATCTAGACTAGGTCCCGGGGTTTTTCTGCATTTGCAGTTTCCTCGTTAATAAAGTTCTGGTGTCTGTGTTATTTCTTTTCCGCGTTATATTTTGTTATATAATTGAAATATCACAGGTTGTGCGTTATGATCAAACAATTAGAGTATCCAACATTTGGTTGTTGATTTACATTGATTGACACTTGAACATTGGTCTTTGGTACCGTTCAAGTTGCTTCTTTTATATTCAATCGGGCTCGCAGATTTCTATTTGCTGATTGCGGATTGAATTAAGAGTTAGAGATATTAAACTCTTTGATATACTTTATTCTAGATTGAGTCTGACCGTCTAGTTGATTCTCTAGAAAGTATATTGGAGTAAGTCCTCTCAGATTGCCAACGAATTGTTGGGTGTGGTTGTTAGACCCCCGCATTTTCACGGCTTACAACATGTATTATAACATTCAAACCATCCGAATTCTTCTTTGCAAGAGCCTTTTCTTAGTTTGAATAATCTACTTAGCTTTTAAACTCAGTTTCCGAATTTTCTATCTTTGGACGAATATAACCATCGATGACTAATAGCCATGTATTAAAGTCTCATGGTTGAAGAAAAGATATCATAGCAGATTTCCACCATAGATAGTTTGTTCTGTCAAATCTTGGTGGTATGTTAATTAAAGTCGATTCATGAGAACTCGAGTTCATTCTTATAGGTTGGATCGCACCAAACACAGATTGTTAGATCTTTTCGTGTTTGTCTGCTCTGATACCATTTGAAAAGACGAGGGTACCCAAATATACCTCAATCTAAAACTTTTCCACCTATAAGTCCTTTCTCTGAAAGTGATTGTCTATGGACTGAGTCGAGACAATACAACTAATCGGTTCACACTTCGTGTGATCTTTTATGGATACAAGATCGAGACAATACGACAACAAGATAACTTGTGTGATTGACTATGGATACAAGATCGAGACAATACAACAACGAAATATGTTTACTTGATAAAAGGTTCAGACTTAATCAAACACGATAGGATTGCTATCAAGTAAATAGGAATTAACGTTTGTGTATTTTACTTCTAATTATAATAAAAACAATTATAATTGCGGAAATAGAAAAGTAAAAGACACAACAAGATTTTGTTAACGAGGAAACCGCAAACGCAGAAAAACCCAGGGACCTTGTCCAGAATTGAATACTCTCAGGATTAAACAGTCGTTATTGCCACATTGTCAGTGACAGTACTCATTTATCGTTCTCTGTAACAGCTGGTTTGTGACAGAAATAAGTGTTACAAACCCGGTTTTTAATTATTTTCTTCCATATTATCATCCTTGTAAGCACCTTTTGAGCAATGAATTATCTTTTTGAGGGTGTTTGCATCATGAGAAGCTAAACCCATCACTGGGACGACGGAGGAAGCCGAATGTCATACTTGGGTAATTTTAATTAATTCTTTTTATGACTTTTGCACTAATTAAAATTGAATTATGATTTTGATTAATTAGTTGTCATTTCATTTGATGAGTCATGCTTGCTTAGTTGTTTTGATGTCCCATGCTTAGGATTTACAATTGATATTTTGAGAATCTACCTTGGCAAAAATAAGAGTCCATGTTTTTATTTGTTGAGCTATAATTGTTAAAAGAATTAATATTTGAACCTTTTTGTTATGAGTTTGGCGGAATCCTGAGTCCCAACACCTCTCTTCATCTTGTGACAATATTCTGTATATATATATATATATATATATATATTTTAGTTTATTAATTTTTAAAAACAATCTCAAGTCCGAGTGAACGACAATCTTATTTACCACTATCTAAAATTTGATCAAGTACTATGTTTGACATTTTGAATGAGTGGTTCCTCCACATTTTTGAGTATGTTTCTTGCGTTTGTTTGAGTAATTGCCAACCATGGAGCCTGGAAATCAAGGAGAATGGGAACAATGTATGGACTATTGGGGGTATTCTCATTTTTATTACTGCTCAACAACTCCTCCCTTGTGACAGTCAAGTTTTAGCGTGGTGGTTACGGGTGAAGACACATTATAGCAGAGCAGAAATGTTAACTAGACCCCAAGGATTTCATAGAAGTCTTCCAGACCACAGTAAAAGAATTGCATATGATATAGTGAAGTATTGCAATACATGAAATCAAAATTTCAAGGTTAAATTTTTGAAGCCTATCAGAGAAGATACCCTGGCTAAACTCCTTCGTACACAATCAGATTTACCAAGGTATATTCCTTCATACACATATTTTTGATTACTTCTATATGTGTTAGCTTATCTAATGCTAAGTATACTCGACTCCTATTTGATGGTGGTAAATAAATGAGAACTGTTGCGAGGTGTTCTTCTTATGATAGTAATATTTCCTAATTCGGCATTACTTCTTGTTTGTTGGTTTGTAATGGGTTGATTATCCTGGATGCTTATGATGTCAAAATTGCTTATGAGCTGAAGTTGGAACTTGGGTACCATTTGGATCTGTTGTTTGGGATCTCAAATGTGTTTAAGTCCGTTATAAAAAGAGAATGGCGTGATGCTAGTAAGCTGGTTGATGCAATGCCGCAACATGATGATATTCTCTGGTCTATTTTGATACTTCAAAAGGCAAGGAAAAATGAGTTTGGAAGTGCGCTGAAACTGTATAGTCAGATGTTTATCGAAGTTGCTAGTCTTTTTCCAATGATACAAGCCAGAATGGGATTCATGGTGGTCGAGATACCCTTGGGAGGCAGTGTTAATCTTAATTTAATTATTGGATCCTTCGTAAGAGCTGAACTAGTGATAGATAATGGGGGCCTAATAGTTGAAGCGCCAAGACATAAGAGGATGAATGGAGAAATTTCAATTTATATCTTTGCTGGAGGTATAGGAGCAACAATTATGCATTGGGTTGAGTGCCATTTAATTGGGAAAGGCCGTGTGCAGAATCAAGAAATGACTATCCTACAGTGCAATAGTGTGCCTATGTATATGCTTATTACTTCACTTGTCTTATGGAAAACTGAAGATGGTTTAACGGCAGCTAAAAATCATCTCAGGAAGTTTGAGTTACTTGTCAACATTGAAGTAGTTAATCTACTAACGATGGGAATATGTTTGCGACAACAACTCCTCCACATGCAGGGTTATTAAAGGGAGGTAAACATGAAGATTAATGTACAAGCCTATACTAGTAATGAAGAAAGTATGTTTAAAGGTGCTTATACAGTCTGTCACAGCATTCTGTGCTCAAGCTCGCATATGCTCAAGGGTGCTTATCCAGTCAATTGCGGTTACAATAGAACCAAGACCAAGCTTGATCTCTGTAGTTCACTTGACATGTATCAATGTGTGGTGAGCTTTTCTTTGGAATCTGTCAGGGTCACATCTACATTTGTTACTAAAATTGATAAGCAGCTGCAGCAACAGTGCCTTCCGTTATATGGGCCAAACTATCAGTCCCTTACAACCAAGCTCATTTCATACTTTTCATCCTTGAGGACAAGGATGATTTGGAGAGGTGGGTATTTATCATGTACCTGGGGTATGATGAAAGGGGTAATTTTGGTATTTCATTATTATTGTAAGGGTAGATTATTGTCCGGCTATATTAGCCAGAAGAGCTGTAGTTGTGAGCAATCAATTAAGAAATGAATTAAGCTTCTACCAAATTTCATATGTGTCTCTTCTATCCATGTCTTATTCTTCTAACCCTCTAATTTCACCTCAGTTATCTTCTAATCCCCTCTACTCAAAGATTCGGGTAATCTTCTAGCCCTCAATTATCTTCTAATCCCCTAAATTATCTATGTCTCCCCCAAATTTCATATGTGTCTCTTCTATCTATGTATTATTCTTCTAACCCTCTAATTTCACCTCAATTATCTTCTAATCCCCTCAATTATCTTCTAATCCCCTCTAATCCCCTTTATTCTTATAACCCTCTAATTTCACCTCAATTATCTTTTAATCCCCTCTAATTTCACCTCAATTATCTTCTAATCCCCTCTAATCACCTCAATTATCTTCTAATCCCCTCTAATCACATCAATTATATTCTAATCAGTTGTAGTGTAGATCACTACAATTTCTTTAATTTTATCTGGACGAGTTGTCGGATGTGTTAGAGCATTTCTTGGTTGAACCCACTAGCGTTGGTATGTCAAGTTAGTTGTCAATTTTAGTTGCCAAAATGCATTCTTGATTTAGCATACTAAAGATAGTTTCGGACTAGATTCAGTCTAATAAGTTGAATCGAAGCTATCCTTAAAGGATGAAGATTGAAGACTACAAGAAGACATCAACAAGTACTTCATAAACAAAGGTATGTGATTGATTTCATTTGGATTCTTGTTCAATTCTACCTTTCTAATCTATCGAGATAAATGCTCACTCTATGGAACAATTCCTATCACGGTAAATGTACATTTATGTATATATACTTGAGGTTATTTGACTCATGACCTTGGTGACAATAACCTTTATCCCTGGAAAGGTTCTCATGTTATAGTGAATGAGCTTAAGAATTCAACGAGCCAAGAATCACTCAATTCCGAGTTATAACAATGAAGTTATGAGTGATTTATTAAAGTAACAATTATAAGTGTTGTTGTAATTGTTACAATTCGTTAGTAGGAAACAATCCATGGACTGTTTGTAACGGTTCACGGACTTGGGCCCAATTACGTGACTAAAAGGCATTTTTGGTCAAGTTGGTGATGTTTCCTTATCTAGGCAAGATGGCTATTAACCCAAAAATATTTGATTACCATATTAAAGTGTTTGTGATAACTTTTAATTCCTGCCTAAGTTAAAATGTGATTTATTCACATAAATACAATATTTGCTAATTAATTATTTTGGCAAGAGTTGTAACTTAGGAAAGACTCCCAAAATTAGGAGAGTCTTGAAAAAGGAAAATAACTATGCTTAGCTTTCAAGCTATCTTTCACTATAAATATAGGGTTCGTGGGTGCTACACGTTTTCATCCCCTTTGGAAAATTGGTGTAAGCTCATAAGGTTGTTTTCCATGTCTTCTGTTCTTCGTGAACAAGAGTGAGATAAAAGTCTTTGTATTGGGGATCACAAAGCCGAGTTGGATTAATCTTCGTGATTGATTATACAACTTGTAATCTAGGTTTTTCACCTCTTGTCTATTTTAAGGTTTTCTCTTCTGATATAAAACCATTCAAGAGTTATTGATCATAAACCCTAGGTTTTGATAGATTTCAGTTTCCGATCGTATACCAACACTTGTTAGTCGAAATCGGAGACTAGAAAGAAAACTTCGATTAAGGTATCTCGTAAAAATCCTTAAGAAGTTTTAAACAAGATATCTCTAGATTTATTCTAGTTGTTCTTGTTGTAGAATAATTAGGTTTCTCTTCCATTATTGAAGAGTGTAATAATCCCTAATCTACAAGTTTGTTTTGATATTAGTTTTACCTAGTAATTGTTTTTATCAAAATAAACACAAGATTTCCAAAACCTTGATTCACATATAAAGGGAAATCAAACCGGTGTTTTGTGCAACCAAAATATCGAATCATATCAATCGTGTTGTTGTATCTTCTAAAGAGAACCTTGGGTTCTGCTAGAAGATTTACGAGAAGAATTCCTAACGACAATCGGTGTTGTGCATCTAGTCCGAATAGGTAGTAGGAAATTGGTGTAACAACTTATAATCAGTGTATGTTTATTGTGGACTAGGTCCCGGGGTTTTTCTGCATTTGCAGTTTCCTCGTTAACAAAATTTTTGGTGTCTGTGTTATTTCTTTTCCGCATTATATTTGTTTATACAATTGAAATATCACAGGTTGTACGTAAGTTCAATCACCTTTGATGAGTTTAACCAAAGACTTTCTCAAATAGTTAACTCCTCGTATTCGTTAGGAAGAACTATTCCGGAGAAAGTTATTGTGTGCAAAATTCTCAGGTCTCTACCATCAAGATACGAGTCTAAGAAACATGCCATTGAAGAAGCAAACGATCTTTCTACACTCTCCAGAAATACTCTTGTTGGAAAGTTAAAGATCTTTGATAATGAACACGCGTCTGGAAAAGAGGTGATTTCTCTTAAAGCTGCAAACAATTCTGAATCCTCTAAGGATAAATCTGGTTCGCCAGATACTAAGGATGTTGCTCCACGACAATTTAGAAAATTCTTGAGAGACAGGAAAAAGAGTTTTTCTAAAGGTGCAACATCTCCTAATGATGATGTACAATGCTATAACTGTCGTGGTTCGGGCACTTGTCTTCAGTATGTCCTAGCTGGAGCCGTAGACAATCAACATATGCAGCAGCTTTGCCTACTCTTGATGATGGACCTGAATATTATAATCTCCAAGAGTACGCAGGCGAGGTTGCATTAGCTTATGGAAAATTTCTTTCGGATACTGATTCTGATTCTGGCGAAGAAGTGTTCCATGTTGATCCAGTTGCTAATAATCTTCTTAAAGAATGTCATCAGAAACTCTCGCAAACTGAAAGCACCATTTTCAGTGAGAAAGTTAAATATGACAGACTTCGTAGTCGGAATAAAGACTTGCAAGACCAACTTGATTCTAGTGGTGCAAGAGATTATCTCAACGAAATACGAAAGCTTAAAGAAGAAATTGGCGAAGGTCGAGATCAGGAAATTACTCTTTAAGCAAAGCTAGATAACTTGGGGAACATTGATATGAACTTGTTATTTGATTCAGAACGAGAAGATCTCAAAGTTCAATATGAATCATCCAAGAATGATCTAGTTATTGCACTTGAAAAGGTCAAAAGGTTGGAAGAAGAAAACTCGAGCTTAAAAGAGAGTTTGTATAGAAATATCAGCTAAGATAAATTAACCTCAATATTGGGAGCATGTAGAATTCATCGTGATACACGAGGATTGGGCTATGAAGGAATAGACGCTCCCGGTTTTTGAAAATAGGTAAAATTTATCAGAGCTAAAGTTTCTTCTCAACCAAACCTTCTACGGTTGACAAAAGTGAAGTATCTCAACCAACTTCCAATGTCGAAAAGAGGAAATTCTGTCAAGATCCAAAGCAAGCACATACACATTCAGGTAACACTAAACATAAATTTTTCCACTCTACTAAACATTGCTTCTATTGTGGAAAGCCTGGTCACTTGCAAAGGAATTGCAAATTTCTTAAACGAGATAAAAACCAGATATGATTCTGTTAAGATGACAAGATCTGATGTTCCAACCTGGAGAAAAACTGAGTCTCATAATTTCAGTTCTTCTAGTATTCCCTCAAAGAAGTTTCATAATTATATTGGGGAGAAAAAGAAATACGTTGCTCCAAAAGCTACTCAGAAATGGGTACCAAAGAAGATCAATAAAGCAACGAGTACCATTAAGAAGGATCTTCCAGACAAGAGTTCGACAAGGGATAACATCTTAAAAGGTATGGAACAGTTATTGAAAGTTTCAAGGAAGTTGTTAAATTCCTAGAGTCCATGCATGATTTTGTTTCGAATACCTGTGGTGAGAAAGATTTTGTTCACCTCAGCACAACCTGATTGTGTCGGAAGTGCATCCTCACCAAGAAGCCCTAGTAAATGCGGTGAGCATTGCAAATGAATCGGGGCGCACATATTGTGTTTGGTAATTTTTGAATATGCGGAACAATTTTTTGTTTCGAGCCGTGTCTAACTCGCTAACATATTTCTCGAAATATGTGTTGGTAAGCTTTCGCTTTAGCCAAGTTCATCTTTACCTAGTGACGAAAGTCATGACAAGTTTCAATCACTTTGAAAATTGCTTACTTTGACGAAAAATAGTTTGTGAATAACAACTATAGAATATCAACATCCTCTAAGAATGTTTCAATGATTTAAATGAGAGTTTAAATAATATAACCATTGGATGATATAATCATTTTTGTGGAAACACATATATGTATAAGTCCTTATTCCTTGAACCGAAGTTTGCGAACTTTGTTGATCAAGAGAACCGGGATAGTGGCGTGAGCTAAGTCTGCGAACTCAGTCCGCGAACCCAATCTGCGAACTGGCGGAAGTTCTCGACCCGAGAAAATCTGCTGGAGTTTGAGAACTCCTTCCGGGAACTTAAGTCCGCGAACTAAGTCTGCGAGCTTAAGTTTGTTATATCTAAAAACGATTGTTAGTGAACTTATATTTATATTAACTAAGGAATGAAAAATGCAAACCATGGCTATAAAGTTCATGAGCCGATTCGAGTGAATCAAATCGTTTTTGCTTCGATCGTGTCTTGTGTAGTTACATAAGATTTCCTTGCAATTGAACAACTCTCTAACTAGTTCATTTGAGTCATTTGAACTAGTTTTGGTGAAGAAGAATATGGTTAAATACCACGCATATGATTTTTAATTACCTAACTTGATGCGTGATTGAAATTCTTATGTATAACAGGTTAGAAGCAATAATCAATGCCATTGGATGTTGGTTTTTAATTGTCAAATAATCTTTTTCATACACTTATGGTAACCATTCTTGGTGTAAATCCTTATGGAAAAGGTTATTCTTCCTTCTAAGCATATCAATTCTTGTTTATACAAGTGTGTATTTTAGAAAAGATGATCACAATACATGATCTTCGTGATTATATATTGTGTATTGTTACCATGAGATATTTCTATTGTTTCTAGTAACACGATCTCATGAGAGACCTTCAATGATTGGTTCTTAACTCGTGTCTCCTTGTAGGGTTTCTAAAATCCAGTATATATATCCTTATCTCCGGAGTAAGGTCACTCTTGTTGTTCTTTAGGGAATGACAGTTTATGGGGGAGAGTTCTTAATTGAACTTGTGCTTAATTGTCAAATCTTTGCGGAGAAGCGGTTATGAAAAATGTAGGGGTTAACTTGTATCTTAATAAACTCCTTGATGAAGTCACTAAGTTTCGACTCTGTGATATCATCTAAAGTAAAGTGGATATGTTCTCTTTTGGTCATGAAGTACCTCCTTGAAAATTTCATGAGTGCTAGAGCACAGCTCGGTCAACCTCGCATGCGTTGCTATATCAAGCATGTTTGTCAATGTTAATGATCAAAACTATGAGTCTTGATTTCTAGTCTATTATACCTAAGTCTCGTACTAGGATAAAAAAAGTGTAGTTGAGATCAAGGAATTCATGGCGATTCATCATACAACGACGAAGATCTACTCAAGGAACCGTGGAACTTCATCAACAAAAAGGTATGTGGAGACTTGAACTTATCTATCACTCGAAAGTCTATCTATTCTATCTCCTACTTCTTATGAGACAAAAAGTCGTATGCTATATAGACTGGATCATACACATTTGAAATTTCAAGCTGAGTATTCACTACTTATCTTTTTTTCGAAATCGTGTGTTGGTAAAGCGTTTCGCTTTGATCAAGTTTATCTTCACCTAGTGACGAATGTCATGAAAAGTTTCAATTACTTTGAGAATTGCTCTGACGTGAAACGGTCTGTGAATAAAGGCTATATAACGTCCTCTGAGAATGTCTCAATGATTGGAATGAGAGTTTAGATTACATAACCATGTATTCCTTAATCCGAAGTTTTCAAACTTTGTTGATTGAGAGAAACCGGAGGAATTGGCTTTGCCAAGTCCGCGAACTCAGTTTGAACTCAGTCCGCGAACTGACAGAAGTTCTCTTGCCGAGAATTTCTGCTGGGATTTTCCAAAAACTCGTTTGCGTGTTTAGTCCGCGAACTCAGTTCACGAACCTAGTCCGCGAACTGGCGGAAGTCTCTTTGCCGAGATTTTCTGTTGAGTTTGGAAAACTCTGCCGGTTGCCTTAAGTCCGCGAACTTGTTTGTGAGCTTAAGTGGTTATGATCTAAAGATGTGCTCTGAACATGAAAATTAAATTACTAAGGAATGCTTTATGCAAACCGTGGCTATAAATTTCATGAGCCGATTCATCGAATCGAATCATCTTTTTTTCAATTGTGTCTTGTGTAGTTACATAAGATCTCATAGCAATTGAACAACTCTCTAACTAGTTAATTTGAGTCAATTGAACTAGTTATGGTGAAGAAGAACTAGGTTAATATGAATTGCTCATATAGTTAACCTTTTAGGTTACTATGTTGAACCAACATAAACGTACACGTTTGGGCATGGTTTTTACAAACCCAGTAAACGTCTACCCAAGTGTGTGTGACAAGCTAAGTTTTTGATCTAACGGTTGAGAAATATTAGCTTGAATCTAAATAAGGTTTTCATCTAACGGTGAATATGGATTGCTTTGTAACTAAGGCAAAACCCTGATTTGAAGGCTATATAAAGGAGACATCTAGCATTGTGCAAAACTAATCCCCACACGTCTGTATGATACTTGTGCGCTCGCTAGAGTCGATTCTCCTTTAACCTTTGGTTTTCTTCTCTAAAACCAGGTTAACGACTTAAAAACTTCATTGGGATTGTGAAGCCAGACCGATACTACTTTTATCGTAGTTGTGTGATCTGATCTTGCATCTTCTATCGTACGAGTACAATCTTTGATTGGCTTGAGATCTTGAGAGTTCTCCGATAGGCAAGATAAAGAAGTCACAAACATCTTCGTCTCACTGTTTGTGATTCCTCGACAAACCGCTTGTGTAGTCAAGAAGGGTTGTTGAGAGGTGATTGATTAATCTAGGATGTTCTTCGAGAATATAAGACCAGATTATCAATTGGTTCCTGTTCACCTTGATTTTATTAAGACAGAACAAAACCTAGGGTTTTTCTGTGGGAGACAGATTTATCCTTTGATAGACTTTTCTGTGTGAGACAGATTTGTTTATTATCAAGTCTGCGATTTTGGGTTGCAACAACTCTTAGTTGTGGGTGAGATCAGCTAAGGGAATCAAGTGCGCAGTATCCTGCTGGGATCAGAGGCGTAAGAGTACAACTGTACCTTGAATTAGTGGGAGACTGATTGGGGTTCAACTATAGTCCAGTCCGAAGTTAGCTTGTAGTAGGATAGTGTCTGTAGCGGCTTAATACAGTGTGTATTCAATCTGGACTAGGTCCCGGGGTTTTTCTGCATTTGCGGTTTCCTCGTTAACAAAACTTCTGGTGTCTGTGTTATTTCTTTTCCACGTTATATTTTATATAATTGAAATAATACCGGTTGTGCGTTAAAGATCATCAATTGGAAATCCAACCTGTGGTTGTTGATTGATATTGATTGATCCTTGGATATTGGTCTTTGGTACCGTCCAAGTTATTCCTTGTGTTTGATTAAAAACTCGCTATTGTTTTAGCTTGAGTAAATCAAAACAAGTGAGAGATATTGACTCCTTGAGATACTTCAATCTAGATCGAGTATGATTGTCTAGTTGATTCTCTAGCAATATATTTCAGAGTTTTTCCATACATATTACTAATCGAATTATTGGGTGGTGTTGTTAGGCCGCCGCTTTTTCAATTGGTATCAGAGCTAGGCAAACACGTTAAAGACCTCATCAGTCTGTGTTTGTAGCGATCTGACTCTATGGACAAGAGTACTATCTCTGACAACGCAACATCAGTACAGGGTTGCTCAGATAAGTTTCAAAGATCTGAAACCATTGAGGAAAACTTCTTCACGTCTTCTCCAGCCGAATCTGCATTCAACTGGAGAAAATATCTTGATGAACAGTTGGATGATCTCTCGGATGATAGTGATTCAGAAGAAGGACAAAGTCTTGATGAGGAAGTTTCTCAATAAATCAAGTTGTTTAATTGTGAATTGAAGGAAACAAGGAAAACTGCTTGCTTGAGAAAGTACACGGGTCCTCTCTGTCAAGAAAACAGAAAGTTGAGAAAACTCTTCAAAGGTTATGATGGTGGATACAAACTGTTACAATCTACCGTTAAAGATCATGAAGAAGAGGTTCGCTCAAAAAAATCTGAATGTGATAATCTTCTTCGTAACTTATGTATGTTAAAAGAGAGACTTGCCGAAACTGAAGCAAGATGTGAATCTCAATAGAAATGTTTCAATGACAAAGAACGCAGTCTTCTTACCAAAGAGAAATCCTTGGAAACCAAACTCACTGCTGCTCTTAATAAGGTAAAATCACTGGAAGAGAATCTAATAGGTTCGGTTCTATCTCTACAAAACTGTCTTCTATGCTGGGAGCCTATAAAGAACATCATGATAAACGTGGTCTGGGATATAAAGGAATAGACGCTCCTAACAATGGTAAGATTAAGTTTGTTAAAGCTGTTAATAATTCTCCATGTGAAGAACCTGTGTCAGCTTGCAAAAACAAGGATTCTACTTCTTCCAAACCTGCTCAAAAGAGAACTACTGAATGTAAGTCATTCAACTGCTATTACTGCGTAAACAAAGGATACTCTGAGCGAAGGTGTCGTCTTCGGATAAGGAATGAAAAACTTCACAACATTCTTACTTGGATGTCTAAAGAAGTTGTTAAACCTATATCACAGATTGGAATCAACCTTGCTCGGCCTCAAGTGGTATACTGTGATAAGGCTTTTCCTAATTATGTTTTCAAACCGAAGGATGCCTGCAACGGTGGAAGGAAAAAAACAAAAGTGTGACAGGTGCTGTAAATCAGTCTGGAAAGAGAAAAAGGAACAGGAGAAAGAAAAACGAGTTAAGTTCCTCTAATCTTCTCAAAAATGACTGTGAATTCAAGTCTTCCAACTCAGATTTTCTACACGTCAACAATAGGGTGTCTGATATGAAGATCTGTATAAAAAAACTAAGACGGAATATCAAGAAAACATGGAATGCTGTTAACACAGGTACTTCTAAATCTTCTCTTGATAATGCTTCTTCAACTATACCAGGTTGCTTGATAAATACCGATGAAAAGGAAAAAGAAGAAGTAAATAATGATGAGCAAGATGCTCATCTTATTACACCATGACATGTTCATGTTGCATCTCTTTTAATTATGTTTAGTTAAAAAGGGATGCTCATGATTCTCAGGATTTTCATCTTGAGAAAGTTGTCAGGATTGTACTGCATTCGATGTTACTTTATTCAGTTTGCTCCTCAACATCTATTTCTTTTTACGTTTTGGGCTTCTTTGGTCTATCTGATGTATTTTCAAATGGTGTTGTAGATAGTGGTGAAAACTGGGTTCTTTTCGAACTTGTGAAGGTAACTCTTTTTTTTTAAGATTTAAACAAATAAATAAATGAAGGAAATTAATAGTAATGTCAATATTTTAGAAAGATTAAGGCTCAGGATTCACTATTACTTCAAGTTGATTGGTTATAAATAATATTTCAGAAATTATTAATAAGCTCTTTTTCTTATTAAATCACTTTTTAATTTAAAAAGTGTCCAAATATTAAGTTGTAATCCTTAAGCATGATTTATCAAAGAATATATTCTAAGCATAAAACATCAAACTGATTCACAAATAATTAAGAAAACCATTTTATCCCTTTTTTTTATATTTTTATCCAAGTGAATTAAATAAAATAAATAATTAACGAAATTATAAATAAATATTACCAATCAAACATGAGTGAATAGATCCTCCATTGCCTCAATCACCAGGTATTTTAGCCGCTCATCATGTTGGAAAACCTCTCAAAATATTTCATTGATGCTCAAAAGTGTTTTACAATGAAGAGAAAGACAAGAAAATGATATAAAACAGGATTCTGCGACCCACAGAAGGCGTCCAGAATCAACGATAGAGATAAAGTGCTGTTGTCGTTGAAAAACTATGACCCACGAACGACAGTCGTTGTCTTTGTTGGTAAACGACTGCCTTTGGTAGTCTGTTCTTCCTCTTCTTCTTCCTCCTCGAGCAGCAGCAACAGGAGAACCAGAATCTCTGCAATTTCAATTGTCTTACTCTGTAGTGCTCTAAACCTCTCCCAATTCTCTCTAAACTTCGCTAGATCCTCCTTCTCGACATTAGGGACCTATTTATACACAACAGGTCACTCAAATCCTCGTAATAATTCCAAGAATATCCGGCCATAAAAAGAAAATATTCCGAAATATTTTTTCTTTAATTCTCTGATTTGTTACGGATTGTTCCCTGTTTTATCTCTTCTCACGCGTCATCCTTGAGCTGTAGGGATTGTTTCCAGCCAATATAATCAACCCATGCACGTCTCTTCCATCCAAGAATTCCAAGAATAGAATATTTTTCCTATTTTAGAATATCTTCCCTGATTTGATTACCACCGGTTATCTAACCAATTTTGACCGAATCCAAAACCCATACCAGCTCTATCTAGGCCCTAGGAACAAACCTATTTAATTTGGGCCATTGAATCTCACTGGAACACCTTCAAATCCTCAACCCTAGTCACGGCAGTTCAAGAACAATTTTTCCCGCCAATTTTTGGTTTTTGAATTTGGGAAGAAGACGTCCTCCCCCTAACCAGAACTGGGGTGCGAATAGCAGCTGCCTTGGGGGTGACCTGGGGGTGCCCCTTAGTAATTAGGTTACCCCTTATCCAAAAGCGAGAGTCCGAATAACACTTTTCCTCCGGGGGTGCCAAAATCAACTTTCCGAGCCGAATTTTCCAAAAATGTTTATTTCCTAAAAATACATAAAAACACAATATTAGTACCAAAAATAGAGTTCCAACAATACGGACATTGAGGAAAAATTAGACACAAAAATGTGTCTATCAAATACCGCCAAACTTATTATTTGCTAGTCCTCGAGCAGATCTAATCTAGAAAGTAAAAAGACTACACTTAGCACGTGCAGCAAGCCGTTAAACCACTAGGTGGCCCTAGTGGCGGAGTGTTGTCTCCGGAGGGTTTACCATAGGTGTACCCACAAAACCTTTATACTCCAGACCCTAGCTATCTACAACGAACCTTGGAAGGCACTAAAGAATCTCCTTGGTTGGCATACTTATTGACCACAAGAGGAAGTACCCTGATGCGAAATTCCAATTGATGTACACGAGTTTGCACTCAAGCATACTAAAATTCATATATAAGTGACAGAGCTCTACTCAGATAGTTGCACTATGGACATCATATTCGGAGTCAAACTAATCACATGGAAAGATTAAGAAATGGATATAGAAAAATATAGATGGTTTTGATGTTTACTAAGTGAACGGCGTTTCCCATATCTGTCTGAAGGCCTACGCAAAAATGAACCTATCCTAATGGATTGAGACACTAGTCTGACTAATATCAACACACTGGCATATACAAGGGAACCAGTGGTCGATAACCTAACTCTAGGTCAACACAACTGGCATATACAAGGGTACCAATGATCGACTTTATTGAATTTATTCCTTTTGGTCAAATGGTCTGGTCTCAATTTTTTTTTTATATCTCAATCACTCTAATTCACCCTAGCATTGGTAACAACTTGAATCGTGAGCCCCACCTAATCACTTAGAGTACATAGTTTAAAAACAAAATAAAATAAAAATAGAAGTGAAAAGGACTCAACGAGATATGGTGAAACTATCATGTTATTTCTAACACCTGAGCTCTGTGCTTTTATGAATAGACTCTTTAGATGTTTCCATCTATTCAGATTGGTTCCTCAACTCCTACAACCAAGATGCTTCCATCCACTTAGATTAGTTAGTGCCATCCTGAATACGCATAAATTTCTAGGCTCTGGAGTTTATTTATTGCAACTAAAAGCTAACAAAAAGTTTCTTCCCCACCCCCAAACTTAAATCTAACATTGTCCTCAATGTTTCTAATTAAAGAGCAGTACCAAAAGTAAAATAACACGAGGAGAAGTTGGAAAGATAGTACCTGGGTGAAGAAATCAAAAACTAATATACAACATACAACTGCCTCGATGGTCAATCAAGGGTAAACAGGGTCCTCAGAGGGACCTCCTCAACATCACCTGTAGGAAAGGCTCTAAAAAGGGCTTCAATCTCTGACCGTTAACCTTCGAAGAACTACTACCATCCGTGTCTCGATTCAACAGCTCCATGAGGAAAAACAGTGCGAACATAAAAGGACCGTCCACCGAGAGCGTTTCCCAGGGAAAGATGCAAGGTGTATCATACAGAAGAACTTTTTGACCTGGAGAAAATGACTTCCGTAAATGTTTCTATCATGCACAAGTTTCATTTTGTTCTTATACTCCTTCGCACTATCGTAAGCATCTATACGAATCTCGTCCAACTCATTGAGCTGGAGTTTCCTATGGGCTCCTGCCTGTCAAGTGAAAAATTTAGCTGCTTAACAGCCCAATAAGCTCTGTGTTCTAACTCAACAGGTAAGTGACATGCCTTGCCATAAACAAGCCGATAAGGCGACATTCCAATGGGGGTCTTAAACGCAGTACGGTAAGCCCATAAGGCATCAGTAAGCCTAGACGACCAGTCTTTCCGATTAGGATTAACTGTTTTCTCTAATATACGTTTTATCTCCCTATTGGAAACCTCTACCTGACCACTAGTCTGTGGATGATACGGGGTAGCTACCTTATGTGTAATACCATATTTCTTCATCAGAAGCCTAAAAGTCCCATTACAAAAGTGCGACCCTCCATCACTAATTATAGCTCGCGGTGTACCAAAACGTGTAAGTATATTATTTTTCAAGAACTCAATCACAACCCTATGGTCATTGGTTTTACACGCAACCGCCTCAATCCACTTAGAGACATAGTCTACGGCGACAAGGATGTATAGGTTACCAAAAGAATTAGGAAACGGACCCATAAAGTCAATACCCCACACATCAAAGACCTCAACAATTAAAATAGGGTTCAAGGGCATCATGTTCCTACGGGAAATGGTTCCTAATTTCTGGCATCGTTCACAAGTAACGCAGTAACTGTGGGAGTCTTTAAACAACGAAGGCCAATAGAATCCACACTGCAATATCTTAGCAGCAGTTTTCTTAGCACTAAAGTGACCCCCACAAGCATGATCATGACAAAAGGAAATAATACTGGACTGGTCACTCTCAGGTATACATCTCCTAATAATCTGGTCTGGACAATACTTAAACAAATAAGGATCATCCCAAAAGAAGTGCTTAACCTCAGCTAAAAATCTAGAACGATCTTGTTTACCCCAATGTTGGGGCATTCGACCAGTAACAAGATAGTTCACTATATTCGCATACCAAGGTAATTGGGTAACAAAGAACAATTGTTCATCAGGAAAGCTATCCCTTATAGGAAGGGAATCATCTGGGGAACTAACAACTAGCCTAGACAAGTGATCTGCTACAACATTTTCGGCACCCTTTTTGTCTCTAATGTCTGGAGAAAACTCTTGCAACAACAGAATCCACCTAATCAATCTAGGTTTAGTATCCTTCTTAGACAAAAGATATTTTAAAGCAGCATGATCAGTATATATGATGATCTTAGAACCTAAGAGATAGGGTCTAAACTTGTCTAAGGCAAACACAATGGCTAATAGTTCCTTCTCGGTAGTGGTATAGTTCAACTGGGCATCATTCAGAGTTTTGCTAGCATAGTAAATCACATGAAGTAACTTATTTTCTCGCTGACCTAGCACAACACCAATAGCATAATCTGAAGCATCACACATGATCTCAAAGGGTAGGTTCCAGTTGGGTGCCTGGACTATGGGGGCGGTAGTGAGTAATGACTTAAGCTTCTCAAAAGCCTCTAAACAAGCATCATCAAAGACAAACTTAACATCTTTTGCAAGCAAATTGCAAAGAGGTCTAGACATCAAGCTAAAATCCTTAATGAAACGACGATAAAAACCAGCATGCCCTAAGAATGACCTAATATCTCTTACGGTTTTTGGGACCGGTAAAGTTTTAATAAGGTCAACTTTGGCTCTATCACCTCTATACCCTTTGAAGATACAATATGCCCTAGAACAATTCCTGAACGAACCATAAAGTGACATTTCTCCCAATTAAGCACTAAATTCTTTTCCTTACACCTAGTCAAAACTAATGACAAATGATGCAAGCACTCATCGAAAGACGAACCAAACACTGAAAAATCATCCATAAAGACCTCTAAGAACCGTTCTACCATGTCAGAAAATATGCTCATCATGCAACGCTGAAAAGCAGGGGCATTACATAGCCCGAAAGGCATGCGTCTATACGCAAAGGTACCAAAGGGACAGGTAAAAGTGGTTTTCTCCTGGTCTTCTGGGGCAATAACGATCTGATTATATCCAGAGTAGCCATCTAAAAAGCAAGCAGAGTAGTGACTATGTCCAGCTAATCTCTCTAGCATCTGGTCGATGAAGGGAAGGGGAAAGTGGTCCTTCCTAGTGACCTTGTTCAATTTCCTATAGTCAATACAAACACGCCAACCCGTGGTCTCGGGTCGGGATTAACTCATTGTTATCATTCTGGACTACAGTAATACCAGATTTCTTGGGAACAACCTGAACGGGGCTGACCCACTTACTGTCTGAAATAGGGTAGATAATGCCTGCATCTAATAGCTTAAGAACCTCAGTTCGAACTACTTCTTTCATATTGGGGTTTAGTCGACGTTGCATCTCCCTAGAAGGTTTGGTGTCTTCCTCTAAATAGATCTGATGCATACAAACAGTAGGACTTATACCCTTAATGTCTGCTATGGTCCACCCTAAAGCTTCCTTGTTGTTTTGAAGGACGGTTACTAGCCTACTTTCCTGATCTCTATCCAAGTCGGAAGAAACAATCACAGGTAAAGTCTCAGACGGGCCTAAAAACACATACTTCAGGGTATCTGGCAATGGTTTTAGGTCCAACTTAGGAGGCTCTTCTAAAGAAGGAACTAGGGTAGACTTAGAAACTGGTAGTGGTTCGAACTTAGGTTTCCATCCATTACTAGTATCTAACAAAGGGGTTGAATCTAACAAAGCATTCACCTCATTAAACATTATCATCATCAAAATCAATCCCAAAGTGAGCTAGGCATTTTCTAATGGATCTTCTAACAAAGTGTTTGGTAATGACTCCTCGACTAATGTTCCTATCATGTTCACTCTTCTATATTCGAGTCATCTAGTTCAGAGGGTAGCTTACTAATATTAAAAATGTTCAGCTCAATAGTCATATTACCAAAAGACAAATTCATAATACCATTTCGACAGTTAATGATCGCATTGGATGTAGCTAAAAACGGGCGACCTAAAATCACTGGTATTTGGTTCTCTGGGTCAGGGACAGGTTGGGTATCTAGGATAACAAAATCCACGGATATATAAACTTGTCAACCTCTATGAGAACATCCTCGATCACACCACGAGGAATTTTAACGGACCTATCAGCTAACTGAAGTGTCATCTGGGTAGGTTTCATCTCACCAAGTCCTAGCTTAAGGTACACATGTATGGAAGTAGTAATTCACACTGGCTCCTAAGTCAAGCAAGCTTTCTCAACACGGTACTTACCTATTGTACAAGCAATGGTAGGGGACCCTGGGTCTTTATACTTAGGAGTAGTGGTATTCTGAATAATAGAACTCACATGACTAGCTATGAAGGCTTTCTTCTGGACACTGAGCTTACGCTTTCGCGTACACAAGTCCTTAAGGAACTTGGCATAAGAGGGAATCTGCCTAATTGCATCTAATAATGGAAGGTTGATATTAACCTGCTTAAAAACCTCCAATATATCATTAAAGTTGGACTCCCTCTTAGTCGGAACTAGCAGTTGTGGGAATGGGGCTCTGGGAACAAAAAGACTAACAGGACCCTCATTGGTCTCTTTGGAGACTCTATCAGTCTCTCATTCTCTGGCTCAGCGGGTGAACTACAGCATGTTCACTATCAGGCATGGCAACCTTGTTGTCAACTTTCTTTCCACTCCTAAGGGTTGTGACAGCATTCACATGATTGTACGATTTCTCCTTTGGGTTAGGATCAGTATGACTAGGGAACTTCCATCTTCTTCTCACTTATAAACTTAGCTATTTGTCCTACTTGAAGTTTAATTGGCAAGACTTGGGAATTATTCTTCAATTCTTGCCTAGTTTCTTGTTGAAAGCTCATGTGGTTCTTTGATAGCATTATGAGATTTTCCTCTAAGGTAGAGATCTTTTTCTCGGAAGTGTTCTGAAACTGGTTTGACCTGAAAGTTCTTAAAACCAAAACCTGGGGGAGGCTGAGAATTACTAGACTGCCTTGATTCTGCCCTTAGACCAAGAAAATTAGGATGGTTTCTCCAACCAGGTTGTAGGTTCTGAGTATGGGTCAAACTTCTGACGGTTCTCAAACCTAGCATTGTTATAGACAGCATGGCTTGCTCTTCACTAACCTGACCTTCCCAAAATGAATTATCGGGCTCTATTCCACAACTAGAGACTTGAGAGGCTCTATTAGGTTCAACAAGGGACCTATTTTTAGACTGACCCATTTCCAAAGCTCTAACCTTCTAGACAAAGCAGCAAAAACATAGATGCAAAACTCGTATCTACCATATTGGTGCTACTTCTATTGACCAAGAGTCTTTTAGGGGGTTCAACACAAGATTCCCACTGTTGGGATTTTTCAGCGATAACTCTAAGAAGGTAAAAGCATCATCAGCATTTTTACTAGTGAACTCACCAGCGCACATAGACTCAACCATGGCTTTGGTCGAATAGTCTAAACCATCATAAATAATTTGTACGAGTTTCATCTTATCAAATCCATGGTGAGGACACTGAGATAGGAGCTCATATGACTCTCCCTCTTGTTGCACACTAGCACTAATTTCTGCCTAACAGCTGTTTTATGCTTAGGGTAGAATTTCATATAGAAAAGCGATAAGTTCCTGCCATGTTTCTATGGATTCAGATGGTAGGTTGTTCAGCCAGGTCTTGGCTTTATCTCTCAAGGAAAAGGGAAACATCTTAAGTTTCAAGACTTCATCAGTAAGGTCTTTTATTCTAATTGTCCCACAAATTTCCTCAAAGTCCCTAATATGGAAATAAGGGTTCTCATCACTTTTCCTAAGAATATAGGGATCATCTGAAGAATACTAGGTTTTATCTCGAAATTAGCCGTAGTGGCTGGCAATTTAATGCGAAGCTCGGTTGGTCCTAGTTGGGAACATGTAATCTTTCAAAGTTGCCATCGCTGGCACAACAGAAGTACTAGGGGTACTTTCCTCAGAAGAGACAGATTCTAAAACTGAAGTTTCCAAAAACAGGGCTCTCAAAAGAAAATCTTCGAGCTCCCTGCTTAAATCAGAAGAACTACTAGGTTTTTCGCTAATCAATCGACCTAGAGTATCTCTTTTCCAAGCCCTATTAACAAAATCGGGCATACACTAAAAAAATCAAAAAGAAATAAAAATCCTAACAGGAAGGTTCTAGCAATCACACACAGGCTGACTCGACTTTACCACAGCAAACCTAGAGATTTCTAGCAAACAACAAGCATGATGGCTCACTTAGATTGTTTCTAGACTAGCTTCTATATCTCGAAAGGGAATTCGTTACAATTTAAGCAACCTCCTCTGGAATCAATCCGAGTCAAAGTAAGTTGAATCGAGGCGAGGGAAGCTTAGTGGAGCTTTGATACCCAAGGCCTCACCGCAGTACAAGGCGGCGCAGTCACGCATTCAACTCACAGAAACCGTCATGAACTTCGAAGTATGCTAAAAGAATAACCAATATCCTTCGAAATTTTTTCCTAACAAGCTCGATACCCTATAGGTCTCTTTCTAATCAGATTTTAAAGCTTGGGTTCGCGTTAGGTTTTGTTCTCCTAAAGCGGGCAAGAAGGGAGCGGTGATGAAATCCGAACCCTTATCTTGTTTAGGCCAGGCCTTGCCCTTTACTAGGAAAATAAAGAAAGTCCGGTTCGTCCTCAAACAATTAGCACCTTAAGGAGTACAGTAACTCGCTTGCAAGGGATTCGCGAGTGTTTCGATTGGACTTACCTCCCGTACCAGACGGGGGATGAACCGTTGTCGTCGACTCGGGCCACGACTCCTATGCCGTGTGCGAACCCGAGGGGCCGAGGTGATATTGTAATCACCGTCCTTCCCTGCACACAGTTTGTATTTAAGGGTACCCTTCCGTAGGGTTTAAAAATTAAAGTCCAAATGTCCAGTCCAATTTAAAGTTCAAAAAGAAAAAAAAAATTACAGTTTTCCTCACACACTCAAAAAGAATTAAAAATTAAATCCTAAAATTGTCCTCTTTTCGCTTTTTGCTTTAAGCTTTTTCCTCTCCAAGTCCTTAGTTTTCACTTTGAACCTGCAAAATAAAGACAAAAAGAAACGTAAAAAGGAACAAACAATTCTAAAAAAAAAAATAATAAACCTAAAAAAAATAATTCTACCTAAGCACAGGTCCGCGTCGGCGGCGCCAAAAATTTGATGTATTTTCAAATGTTTTTGTAGATAGTGGTGAAAACTGGGTTCTTTTCGAACTTGTGAAGGTAACTTTTTTTTTTAAGATTTAAACAAATAAATAAATGAAGGAAATTAATAGTAATATCAAGATTTTAGAAAGATTAAGGCCCAGGATTCACTATTACTTCAAGTTGATTGGTTATAAATAATATTTCAGAAATTATTATTAAGCTCTTTTTCTTATTAAATCACTTTTTAATTTAAAATGTGTCCAAATATTAAGTTGTAATCCTTAAGCATGATTTATAAAAGAATATATTCTAAGCATAAAACATCAAACTGATTCACAAATAATTAAGAAAACCATTTTATCCCTTTTTTTATATTTTTATCCAAGTGAAATAAATAAAATAAATAATTAACGAAATTATAAATAAAAATATTACCAATCAAACATGAGTGAATAGATCCTCCATTGCCTCAATCACTAGGTATTTTAGCCGCTCATCATGTTGGAAAACCTCTCAAAATATTTCATTGATGCTCAAAAGTGTTTTACAATGAAGAGAAAGACAAGAAAATGATATAAAACAGGATTCTGCGACCCACAGAAGGCGTCCAGAATCAACGATAGAGATAAAGTGTTGTTGTCGTTGAAAAACTATGACCCACGAACGACAGTCGTTGTCTTTGTTGGTAAACAACTGCCTTGGTAGTCTGTTCTTCCTCTTCTTCTTCCTCCTCGAGCAGCAGCAGCAGCAGAACCAGAATCTCTGCAACTTCAATTTTCTTGCTCTGTAGTGCTCTAAACCTCTCCCAATTCTCTCTAAACTTCGCTAGCTCCTCCTTCTCGACATTAGGGACCTATTTATACACAACAAGTCACTCAAATCCTCGTAATAATTCCAAAAATATCCGGCCATAAAAAGAAAATATTCCGAAATATTTTTTCTTTAATTCTCTGATTTGTTACGGATTGTTCCCTGTTTTATCTCTTCTCACGCGTCATCCTTGAGCTGTAGGGATTGTTTCCAGCCAATATAATCAACCCATGCACGTCTCTTCCATCCAAGAATTCCAAGAATAGAATATTTTTCCTATTTTAGAATATCTTCCCTGATTTGATTACCACCGGTTATATAACCAATTTTGACCGAATCCAAAACCCATACCAGCTCTATCTAGGCCCTAGGAACAAACCCATTTAATTTGGGCCATTGAATCTCACTGGAACACCTTCAAATCCTCAACCCTAGTCACGGCAGTTCAAGAACAATTTTTCCCGCCAATTTTTGGTTTTTGAATTTGGGAAGAAGACGTCCTCCCCCTAACCAGAACTGGGGTGCGAATAGCAGCTGCCTTGGGGGTGACCTGGGGGTGCCCCTTAGTAATTAGGTTACCCCTTATCCAAAAGCGAGAGTCCGAATAACACTTGTCCTCCGGGGGTGCCAAAATAAACTTTTCGAGCCGAATTTTCCAAAAATGTTTATTTCCTAAAAATACGTAAAAACACAATATTAGTACCAAAAATAGAGTTCCAACAATACGTACATTGAGGAAAAATTAGACACAAAAATGTGTCTATCACTATCTTAGGCCCGTTTCTCCAGTTCACGCACCAACCCTCACGAACGACATGTTTCCTAGGGTTTGATGGAATTCCTTATATATATAATGTGTTCCAGAAGTCAAAAACATTTCCTAAAAGTCTTTTTGGTGCAAAATGGAGGGAAGCAACAAGGTTGATGATGTTGAGCTTTGTCCTATTGATATCTCGTGCTTTCATGCTCTTGATCATGAAAACGAAGAAAAACTACTAGTTCAGATTTCTTCAGAACTGGTAGGAGATCTCCTTGGATACTTTAAGGTCGTTCGAGAACAACTCATTATTGCAACAAGGAACCTTGACTACCTAAAAGGCGAACTAAGGAAGGCAACTGAGGAACTCATTCTTGTTCATTCCCTGGTTGTAGACAAGATTTAGTTTTTCGTCTGATCTTGGTTCTAGTCTGTTGCCTAGTATGTCTTCTTTTTTGATTAGTTGGAAGAATAACTAGCGTTTTGAATAACGACAATTATGACTACACATATCTATTTTTGTTTTCATCTTCTTATGTTTATTTTTTAGGTTTATTAGTTTTAAATTCTAAAAATATTTGGAGGATGATATTATTGCAGTATTAATCTGTTTTGAAGTATTGCAATATTTTTATGGGATATGTATTGTTTGCGTCCGTGAACTTGAAGGTCCCATATTGTGTCAAAAGTAAAGTCGTTCATAAATTGATATTCGTATTGATGAAAGGACGGATGGACTTTTGACAATTACAAAAGTTATGCCTATGTAGTCATTTATTTGATGGAAAATAGGATGAAATCTTTTGTTTGACAAGGATAAAAGTCTATTATGTCGTTATGCAAATAGTGATGGAAAATAGAATAGATCCTTCTATGTTATCCACGGTATTGATCTTCATTGATCCATTTGGTTATGTTTTACCGTGAAGGCTCCATTGTGTATCTTATGTTGAGCACCTTGCAACTATGTCGATTAATATTGGCCTTGTTGGTTGTTCCATGAGATGCTATATGTTGAGCATTCTTGAACTAAATTAATCATCTTCATTGGTTATTTAGTTATTTGCTCCAAAAGTCTTCTTTTGTCGAGCAAAATCTTTTGACAATTAAATTGATTGTTTCGGTGATTAGTTTGGTTGTGTATTTTAATTAGATTAATTATAGGTTCTCTTGTACTTAATCTAGTTGAGTTTTTCATATATTCCACAAGTTCTTGTGTTGAGTATATGAACGATTATACTAATCATGTTCTATTGGTTGATTTAGTCGTATATTCCGTAAGGTTTTCCTTATGTTGAGTATTTGAACGATTAAGGTAGTCATCTCCGTGTGGTTATCTTAGTCGTAGCTCCGTGAGTTTTCTTATGTTGAGCACAATCAATTAAATTTATCACTTTTGTGGTTTGATTTAGTTGCGTATTCCGATTAAATTAATCATGGGTTTACTTGTGATTAATTTGGTTGAGTTTTGGATATAGAAAATCATTTCCATGATTTTTGGTGTCCAATTAAAAATTCCTTCTTTTGTTTCGAAATTAAGGTCGCTCTTGTTGTTCTTTCGGGAATGACATCAAATAGGGGAGAGTTCTTTTGAACTTGTGCTTAATGGTAATATCTTGCAGGGTGTGCGGCTGTGGAATTTTATAGGGGTTATCTTGTATCTTAAAACTCCTTGATGAATGCATTTAGCTTCGGCTTTATGATTGCATCTAAATTAAGTTGGTATGTATTTTTTGTTTTAGTCTATGAAATGTCTCTTGTGGAAATTTCATTATGATCCCGTTCTTTTACCTTTGCCAATTTTATTGACAAAAAGGGGGAGAATAATGTAGTTCACACTACAAATACATATGGTTTTCGGATCATTGTGTAAGGGGAGTGGTTTCCATTATCGAGATGGAGTATTGACTAAGGGGGAGTGATACATATCACCATAGTATTGTTGTTAAAGTCGTGATGCAATTGGACTTTGATTTTACATAATGATACTATGACACTGTATAATAATGATCGAGAATCTCGATTTCTCTCATTGTTATAGCTATAGATCTTCAACATCGGTGGTGCTAAACTTACAACCTTTGGGATCATTGGAGTACTTGGAAGGACGAAGATTTCAAGGAACGTTGAAGATTAGATTATGGAATAGGAGCCACTAAAGTTTATCTTTTTTGTATTCCATATGTATTACTAGTTTTTTCACTAAAATTGACAAAGGGGGAGATTGTTAGAGCATAGCTCGGTCAACCTCGCATGCGTTTCTATATCAAGCATGTTTGTCAATGTTAGTGATCAAAACTATGAGTCTTGATTTCTAGTCAATTATACCTAAGTCTCGGACTAGGATAGAAAAGTGTAGTTGAGCTCAAGGACTTCATGGTGATTCATCATACAACGACGAAAATCTACTCAAGGAACCGTGGAACTTCATCAACAAAAAGGTATGTGGAGACTTGAACTTATCTATCACTCAAAAGTCTATCTATTCTATCTCCTACTTCTTATGAGATAAAAAGTCGTATGCTATATAGACTGGATCATACACATTTGACATTTCGAGCTGAGTATTCACTACTTATCTTTTTCTCAAAATCGTGTGTTGGTAAAGCGTTTCGCTTGGCAGGTCCGGAAGGGTGTATTAAATGAAGCAATGAAAACGGGCCTACAGTAATACCGCAAGTGCACGGTCGTCAGTTGTAGCTCGTGCAAGTACGGGTCGATCCACAGAGATTGGGTGTGTTTCGGAAAAGTGTCTTAGCTAATTGGGTTCCTAGATTTGCTTTAGGCTTAGAAGCCCTTTGGAAGTGTTGGGCTTAATGTACTATTGGGTTTGAATGCCCTTTGAATGGATTGGGCTTAGTGGGTTTGTAAACATAAAATGAACTGAGCTTGGGCTCAGTTGTCTTTAAAGTGCAAATGGGCTTTGGTTTTGGGAAACTGGTTTGAGCCTTGGGCTCAACAGTTCAATTTGATTTGGGCTTGGTTTTTGAAAGTTGGGCTCTGTTTCAGTGAGCTGATTTGAGCTTTGGGCTCAGCAGTTCAACTATGAGTTGGGCTTAACAGAGAACTAGGCTTTGGCCTTGGTCTTACAGTTGGTCTAGACCTTGGGCTTCTGTTTTAGTAAAGAATCTGGGCCTTTGGGAGGGATTTGGACTTGGCTTGGCAACTGCATGGGAAATGCACAACAGGAGCAGGTGCACAGCAGGGATTGCAGCAGCAGCTTCAGCAGCAGCACTAGCAGGGGAAGCAACAGCAGGAGCAAGGGCTGCAGCAGTTGCAGGGCAGGAGAGGAAGCAAAGCAGCACAAGTGCTGCAGTAGAAGAGAAAGGCAGCTGCAGCTTGACAGCAGCAGTTGCAGAAATGCAGCAGCAGCAAAAGTGACAGAAAAAGAACTGCACAGCAGCACAAGAGCTGCAGCAGCAATTGTAGCAAATAGAAGAAATGCAGCAGGAGCAAAAGTGACAGAAAAAATGCAAAACAGAAAATGCAGAAAAACCAAACAAGTGAAAGAAAATAATACTAACAGTTGAAGATGGGTGGCAAACTAGGGCAATGATTCCACCTAGACTAAGTTGGATATTCCAATTACAACCAAAATGTCCTCCCAAGGTACTAGTTATCTGATTAAAGCATAACTAGTCTGAGGTTTGGACCATAAGCAATTCACATGGGTTGCTGCACTTTCAGTCACAGGGGTATCCTAACTACAGAGTATGCCTGACATACAATGTGAGAGCAAAGTGATGAAAAGCAAAAATTGTAATCTCCTACACAGTGGCTTTAAGGTTTCATCTTCACCCTAGTGGTGAATTAGAACATGCTAACAAACATCAAACAGATACACACAACAACATCATACACATCACAATAAAAAACATATGCAAATGGTTAACAGTGCAATGTAACAGGAGCAAGATAATAACAGTAACAATTGAAATTAAGCTAACCCAAATTGGGTGGAAACTTGGCTAGTCCAAGAACAAGTTTTACATCTCATACATCAGTTCTATTTATACCCAAATTAGCAAATTAGGGTTTAAACACATTTTCCCCAAAAATATCAATACACAGTACAATTAGGGTTTAAATTATTACCCAAAATTTGGCTTCCAAACTCCAAAATTTGCTCGACCCATGCTTCTTGATGTCCCTCTGATGCTCTCCCTGCTCCTATTGTCCCCTAATTTCGAGTTATTTTACTCACCCCAAAACCTAGGGTTTCAGAGGTTGTGAGGAGAAGAAAATAACTAGGCTAGGGATATGGGGGTGTTGTCGGTGAAGAGATAGTAGTGGCAGTGATGGAACTGGTGGTGGTGACGGAAGTGACAGCGGCAGAGAGGGGAGGTGGTGGAGTTGCAGAGCTCTGCAACTGTCGGGAGAAGGAGATGAAGTTTTGGGAAGAAGGAGGTGTTTGGGTGGTAGTATAGGCATCGGTGCTAGGGTGTGAAGCGGGAACATCTGATTCGATGTTTGGCGAGCTGATCCGTAGGATGTGACGATGGTAGGTGGATCCAACGATGAGATGGGAGGCTGTGGGTAGCGACCGTCGGATGGAGGAATGCAACGAAAAGGACGGCCCAAGATGGAGATCGGCGTTGCGATGTAAAGCGGGAGCTTCGGAGTTTGATGTGCGATGATGGAGCGACCGTAGGATGCTGAGATGCTTCAATCATCTGACGGCTGAAATCCGATACGGGCTTGGGTAGTGGAAATGGGTTTGAGAAAGGGTTTTGGGCCTTGGGTATGCCAGGCCCAACTTCTTTAAGAACAATTCCTCCTTCTTGAGCCCATTTCTACCCTCTTGGTCTTGTGCACAACATTCTTCGCGGCTTCCTTGCGTAATTCCTCCCGGCTTTTCACTACTTTTCTGCTCTTTTCGCTCCACGACTCATCCGAACTTTATTTATTACCTAAAAATGCAAAATTAATTAATAAAAATATTTATTCTTGAAAACAATGAAAATACAGAATATGGGATAAATGTAGAATTAATGCAAAAGATGAGTTAAATGCCAACAAAAAGGGATAAATATATACAATATTTGGCACTCATCAAATACCCCCAAACCTGAATTTTACTTGTCCTCAAGTAAAACAAAACTAAGGAAATCCTAACTATACCACTGTCGCTGGTCTCTCGAATGCATTTAGCGTATGCACTAAGCCTTTTAAACCACTAAGTGTCCCTAGTGGACGAGTTGAAGTCTCGTGAAGGTTTACCAGAGGTGTGCCTACAAAACCTAAGGACAAAATATAAGCTCATATTCCATCAAATGTGACATGTGCAAAACAGTTTAAGCTCACAGCAAAATGGAGATGTCAATCTAGCTATCAAGGCACAATCCTAGCACTGATAACAAATAAGGACATGTGATAAGAGTGTAAAGTGTATCTACACATGTGTAAAGAAAGATCTGAAGTTATGACTACTAATCACCAAGAGATAGTTTCTCAGGCTAAGAACTGAGGTCGAAATCTAGCTAGCTGTCCGGACTTTACGAGAATTGTGAATGAGTTGGAGGTATTTCACAATTACTCGCGTTGTACATCAATGGCATACACCCTCCTTGCTTATTACAAAGAAAACAAAAATGACTCTTTACATGACTCTTATTTACATTGACAAATCTCTTTTATTTTTGGAACAAGAGATGATGGAATTGATAAATACTTGATTTTTTTTTTTTTTTTTGATTTTTTTTTTTTTTTTTTTTTTTTTTTTTTTGAATATATACATCGTTTTTTTTTTTTTTTTTTTTTTTTTTTTTTTTTTTTTTTTTTTTTTTTTTGAACAAGGAAACACTTTTGATACATAACAAAAGAAACAAAAATTACATGACACTTTGCAAGAGGTAGCCCTTTTTGATGCACCCAGTTAAATTCGATGGTTGTCTTTCTTAATGTAACCTCCACCTTCTATCCCAACCAACCAAAGAACAAGCTAGTCAAGTTTCGTTCAGTATTCTAAAGTGATTGGCAATCGTAACTTCCTATCCAACACCTTGAAGATCGAGGCCATACATGTATTGGTAGATCGTGCGCGTGCAAATTCTTATCACTATGTGAATTGTGCTAGAATCAGGGTGCCTAAATATCTAGACTAAGACTCCTAATAAAAATACATATTTGCACAAGAGTCAACATTTCAAGGTAAATGAGCTCCATTTTTATGATTTTTAATTTTTTAATTTTTTTGAATTTTGATTTTTTAATTTTTTTGGAATTTTTCATTTTTTCAAAAGAAGAAGGAGTTCGTTTTCAATTATAGCAATTATCGGTATCTACTCTATACCCCCAAACCTAAACTAAACATTGTCCTCAATGTTTCAAAATATGGAAAGAATTAAAATGCAACATATGGAAAGGGACATGCTGAGTAGAGTAAAAGGAGAGAGAATACCCGATTTCGGCGAAAGCAGAATTAAAACTCCGTTATTCAAGGCAAAAATCCAACATATTTCAACCGAGATCATATTGGATTAGCAAAATATATACAAAAGGAACAAAAGGGTTTTTAAGAAATTTTATCTACTGGATTATATACAAAAAATTCACCATACACCAAAAGTCTAAAGAGTTGAGGATCAACCCAAAAGAAAAAGTGTAGAGACATAGAAAGTTTCAAAACACTAAAATTGGACTTAAATGGGAATGAGAGTGAAAAACCGAATGAATCACTTCTAAACCTAAATTGTTCAACAGGTTTACTTTTAAGCACAAAATCTAACAATTTTAGGGGTTCAGGATTCAAAAGGTCTAACTCATAATGGACTGTTTTCGGGATGGGCAAACATGCAATTTCCAACTGTGGCTCTTTAAAAGTGTTATATTTTGAAGCAAAATAGTCCAAGAGGACTTGGGAGGCACACAGTTCCAATCCTAGATTAGGAATTTTCAGAAAAATCGGTTTGACAATATGGGTACAAACCAAATCTAGGTTGGGTGGAAGGCCAACAGATTGTGACTTAGGTAGAAGAATAGGCATATCATTATCAATCAAATCAAAATCTCCTAAATCATCTACACATGTCACATCATGCTCACAATCATCAATCAAATTGGCAAGATCACAATCAGAATTATCAACATCATCAACAGATTTATTCTCGTGTATCGGCACATCAGGGGAAACATCACATGGAATACTAGAAGAAATATCATGCATTAAGGTCGGGGCAGAGAAGCCTAATGTATTTGAACCCAAAGGTTCCATAACATTTTCAGTATAGACATGTTCTTCTAACATAACATCATAATCATCATCATCATGATAGGCATTTTGCAATCTAGGATAATTTTCAATCCTAAGGTCGGAGCTATTACAAGAATAAAACTCTAATTCATGAGGGTGACTCATATCATGTGGTGTTGTTCCTGTTTCCCTAACGGATTCCCATTGATGGGTTTTCTCTGCAATCTCGGCTAAAAAATTCCATGCATCATCCACAGATTTATCAATAAACTCACCATTACACATAGATTCAACCATGGTTCGAGATTTAAAGTCTAGTCCCTCATAGAGGATGACGACAAGTCTCCACTTCTCAATTCCATGGTGCGGACATTCACTCAACAAATCATTAAAACGTTCAAAATAGTGAAAAACAGTTTCCTCATCCAATTGGACAAAACAATTGATATTTTGACGAATAGCGATGGTCCTATGATGTGTGGAAAAAAATTTTGGAAAAATTGATTAGTGAGTTGTTCCCAAGTGGTGATTGATTGTGGTCTCAAACCGTAAAACCATGTTTTGGCCCTTTCCTTTAAAGAAAATGTAAACAAACGCAATTTCAGAGAGTCTTCGGACAAATGATCAGGTTGCATAGTCCGACAAATTTGTTCAAACTCCCTCACATGAGTATAGGGGTTCTCAGAATCGAACCCTCGAAATATAGGAAGTATTTGTATATGCTTGCATTTATTTAAAAGGGTTATTGGTTTGAGGTAAGACAATACATGATAATGGAATTTGTATTGATGGATACATGTATTCATGGAGAGCATGAGGTTGGTCCATTTTGAAATGTCACAAAGCCCACTATTTGGTTTTAGATGGGAAAATTTTGGTTTTGATGGGATATAGAAGAAAAAGAAGATTTGGTTTAAAAATGGGAGCAGTTTTTTTTTTTTTTTTTTTTTTTTTTTTTTTTTTTTTAAAGAAAAATAAAATTAAAAAAAATAAAATTTGGTTTTTGAATGGGAGCAAGCCCACTGTGCAAGCCTCTAATGAAATGGAAGGAAGGCTGCGGCCCACAATCGGTTATCAGCTGGGTTTAAACCCAGAGTCCAAAATACAAGTCCAATGGAAAAATTTAAACAAGCCCACACAAAATAAATACAAGCCCACAAATTAAACACAAGCCCAAAATAAATTATTACAAACCCAAAATAGAAAAATAAAAAGCCCAAAAAATTGGGTTAATTATTACAGCCCACAATAAAAAAATTGGAAGCCCACAGGTTGGGTTCTCTCAATTGAATGGGTTTAGGCTTACCTTTTTAGCACAGCCCAGCTGCTCTGATATTGTTGCAAAACCCAGTTGGGTTTTGGTTTCTTTCCTTGGTGGCGTCCCAGCAGAGGAAAAACAGGTTCAGAACAGCAGGTCCAACAGCAAATGAAATGAAGCAGATGCAGATGCAAATGCTATGAAATGAAATACAAAATAGCTAAAAAACACAGATAAAACACAGCACCAATCCCCGGCAGCGGCGCCAAAAACTTGATGGGCCCGGAAGGGTGTATTAAATGAAGCAATGAAAACGGGCCTACAGTAATACCGCAAGTGCACGGTCGTCAGTTGTAGCTCGTGCAAGTACGGGTCGATCCACAGAGATTGGGTGTGTTTCGGAAAAGTGTCTTAGCTAATTGGGTTCCTAGATTTGCTTTAGGCTTAGAAGCCCTTTGGAAGTGTTGGGCTTAATGTACTATTGGGTTTGAATGCCCTTTGAATGGATTGGGCTTAGTGGGTTTGTAAACATAAAATGAACTGAGCTTGGGCTCAGTTGTCTTTAAAGTGCAAATGGGCTTTGGTTTTGGGAAACTGGTTTGAGCCTTGGGCTCAACAGTTCAATTTGATTTGGGCTTGGTTTTTGAAAGTTGGGCTCTGTTTCAGTGAGCTGATTTGAGCTTTGGGCTCAGCAGTTCAACTATGAGTTGGGCTTAACAGAGAACTAGGCTTTGGCCTTGGTCTTACAGTTGGTCTAGACCTTGGGCTTCTGTTTTAGTAAAGAATCTGGGCCTTTGGGAGTGATTTGGACTTGGCTTGGCAACTGCATGGGAAATGCACAACAGGAGCAGGTGCACAGCAGGGATTGCAGCAGCAGCTTCAGCAGCAACACTAGCAGGGGAAGCAACAGCAGGAGCAAGGGCTGCAGCAGTTGCAGGGCAGGAGAGGAAGCAAAGCAGCACAAGTGCTGCAGTAGAAGAGAAAGGCAGCTGCAGCTTGACAGCAGCAGTTGCAGAAATGCAGCAGCAGCAAAAGTGACAGAAAAAGAACTGCACAGCAGCACAAGAGCTGCAGCAGCAATTGTAGCAAATAGAAGAAATGCAGCAGGAGCAAAAGTGACAGAAAAAATGCAAAACAGAAAATGCAGAAAAACCAAACAAGTGAAAGAAAATAATACTAACAGTTGAAGATGGGTGGCAAACTAGGGCAATGATTCCACCTAGACTAAGTTGGATATTCCAATTACAACCAAAATGTCCTCCCAAGGTACTAGTTATCTGATTAAAGCATAACTAGTCTGAGGTTTGGACCATAAGCAATTCACATGGGTTGCTGCACTTTCAGTCACAGGGGTATCCTAACTACAGAGTATGCCTGACATACAATGTGAGAGCAAAGTGATGAAAAGCAAAAATTGTAATCTCCTACACAGTGGCTTTAAGGTTTCATCTTCACCCTAGTGGTGAATTAGAACATGCTAACAAACATCAAACAGATACACACAACAACATCATACACATCACAATAAAAAACATATGCAAATGGTTAACAGTGCAATGTAACAGGAGCAAGATAATAACAGTAACAATTGAAATTAAGCTAACCCAAATTGGGTGGAAACTTGGCTAGTCCAAGAACAAGTTTTACATCTCATACATCAGTTCTATTTATACCCAAATTAGCAAATTAGGGTTTAAACACATTTTCCCCAAAAATATCAATACACAGTACAATTAGGGTTTAAATTATTACCCAAAATTTGGCTTCCAAACTCCAAAATTTGCTCGACCCATGCTTCTTGATGTCCCTCTGATGCTCTCCCTGCTCCTATTGTCCCCTAATTTCGAGTTATTTTACTCACCCCAAAACCTAGGGTTTCAGAGGTTGTGAGGAGAAGAAAATAACTAGGCTAGGGATATGGGGGTGTTGTCGGTGAAGAGATAGTAGTGGCAGTGATGGAACTGGTGGTGGTGACGGAAGTGACAGCGGCAGAGAGGGGAGGTGGTGGAGTTGCAGAGCTCTGCAACTGTCGGGGGAAGGAGATGAAGTTTTGGGAAGAAGGAGGTGTTTGGGTGGTAGTATAGGCATCGGTGCTAGGGTGTGAAGCGGGAACATCTGATTCGATGTTTGGCGAGCTGATCCGTAGGATGTGACGATGGTAGGTGGATCCAACGATGAGATGGGAGGCTGTGGGTAGCGACCGTCGGATGGAGGAATGCAACGAAAAGGACGGCCCAAGATGGAGATCGGCGTTGCGATGTAAAGCGGGAGCTTCGGAGTTTGATGTGCGATGATGGAGCGACCGTAGGATGCTGAGATGCTTCAATCTGACGGCTGAAATCCGATACGGGCTTGGGTAGTGGAAATGGGTTTGAGAAAGGGTTTTGGGCCTTGGGTATGCCAGGCCCATAACTTCTTTAAGAACAATTCCTCCTTCTTGATCCCATTTCTACCCTCTTGGTCTTGTGCACAACATTCTTCGCGGCTTCCTTGCGTAATTCCTCCCGGCTTTTCACTACTTTTCTGCTCTTTTCGCTCCACGACTCATCCGAACTTTATTTATTACCTAAAAATGCAAAATTAATTAATAAAAATATTTATTCTTGAAAACATTGAAAATACAGAATATGGGATAATATGTAGAATTAATGCACAAAAGATGAGTTAAAATGCCAACAAAAAGGGATAAATATATACAATATTTGGCACTCATCATCGCTTTGATAAAGTTTATCTTCACCTAGTGACGAAAGTCATGAAAAGTTTCAATTACTTTGAGAATTGCTCTGACGTGAAACAGTCTGTGAATAACGTCTATATAACTTCCTATGAGAATGTCTCAATGATTGGAATGAGAGTTTAGATTACATAACCATGTATTCCTTAATCCGAAGTTTTCGAACTTTGTTGATTGAGAGAAACCGGAGGAATTGGCTTTGCCAAGTCCGCAAACTGACAGAAGTTCTCTTGCCGAGAATTTCTGCTGGGATTTTCTAAAAACTCGTTTGCGTGTTTAGTCCGCGAACTCAGTTCCCGAACCTAGTCCGCGAACTGGCGGAAGTCTCTTTGCCGAGATTTTCTGCTGAGTTTGGAAAACTCTGCCGGTTGCCTTAAGTCCGCGAACTTGTTTGTGAGCTTAAGTGGTTATGATATAAAGATTTGCTTGAACATGAAACTTAAATTACTACGGAATGCTTTATGCAAACCGTGGCTATAAAGTTCATGAGCTGATTCATCGAATCGAATCATCTTTGTTTCAATTGTGGCTTGTGTAGTTACATAAGATCTCATAGCAATTGAAAAACTCTCTAACTAGTTCATTTGAGTCAATTGAACTAGTTATGGTGAAGAAGAACTAGGTTAATATGAATTGCTCATATGGTTAACCTTTTGGGTTACTATGTCGAACCAACATACACGTACACGTTTGGGCATGGTTTTCACAAACCCAGTAAACGTCTACCCAAGTGTGTGTGACAAGCTAAGTTTTTGATCTAACGGTTGAGAAATATTAGCTTGCATTTAAATAAGGTTTTCATCTAACGGTGAATATGGATTGCTTTGTAACTAAGGAAAAACCCTGATTTGAAGGCTATATAAAGGAGACATCTAGCATTGTGCAAAAATAATCCCCACACGTCTGTGTGATACTAGTGCGCTCGCTAGAGTCGATTCTCCTTTAACCTTTGGTTTTCTTCTCTAAAACCAGGTTAACTACTTAAAGACTTCATTGGGATTGTGAAGCCAGACCGATACTACTTTTATCGTAGTTGTGTGATCTGATCTTGCATCTTCTATCGTACGAGTACAATCTTTGATTGGCTTGATATATTGAGAGTTCTCCGATAGGCAAGATAAAGAAGTCACAAACATCTTCGTCTCACTGTTTGTGATTCCTCGACAAACCGCTTATGTAGTCAAGAAGGATTGTTGAGATGTGATTGATTAATCTAGGCTGTTCTTCGGGAATATAAGACCGGATTATCAACTGGTTCTTGTTCACCTTGATTTTATATCTTAAGACGAAATCAAACCTAGGGTTTTTCTGTGGGAGACAGATTTATCCTTTGATAGACTTTTCTGTGTGAGACAGATTTGTTTATTAACAAGTCTGCGAATTTGGGTTGGAGCAACTCTTAGTTGTGGGTGACATCAGCTAAGGGAATCAAGTGCGCAGTATCCTGCTAGGATCAGAGGCGTAGGAGTACAACTACACCTTGAATTAGTGGGAGACTGATTGGGGTTCAACTATAGTCTAGTCCGAAGTTAGCTTGTAGTAGGCCAGTGTCTGTAGCGGCTTAATACAGTGCGTATTCAATCTGGACTAGGTCCCGGGGTTTTTCTGCATTTGCGTTTTCCTCGTTAATAAAACTTCTGGTGACTGTGTTATTTCTTTTCCGCATTATATTTTATATAATTGAAATAATACAGGTTATGCGTTAAAGATCATCAATTGGAAATCCAACCTGTGGTTGTTGATTGATATTGATTGATCCTTGGATATTGGTCTTTGGTACCGTCCAAGTTATTCCTTGTGTTTGATTAAAGACTCGCTATTTTTTTATCTTGAGTAAATCAAACAAGTGAGAGATATTGACTTCTTGAGATACTTTAATCTAGATTGAGTTTGACTGTCTAGTTGATTCTCTAGCAAAGTATTTCGGAGTTTGTCCATACAGATTGCTAATCGAATTATTGGGTGTTGTTGTTAGACCCCCGCTTTTTTCAATGAGGATCCCACTAGTTTCCGTACCTTTGCCAATTTATATTGACAAAAAGGGGGAGAATTAATGTGTAGTTCACACTACAAATACATATGGTTTACGGATCATTATGCAAGGGGGAGTGGTTTTCATATTGAGATGGAGTATTGACTAAGGGGGAGTAAGACATATCACCGTAGTATTATTGTCAAAGTCTTGATACAATGAAACTTTGATGCTGTGTGATAATACTATGATAGATCTTCAACAAGTACAGGATGAACAAATGCAGAGTTGAAGAACCAAGGAAATCAAGCATGTCGATTTTTGTTTTAACAAGTACAAGCCATATGTAAAATGGTTTTGTCACTAAAATTTACAAAGGGGGAGATTGTTAGAGTATTGGTCGGTTGAACCCACTAGCGTTGGTATGTCAAGTTAGTTGTCAATTTTAGTTGCCAAAATGCATTCTTGATTTAGCATATTTCGGACTAGGTTTTTCACCTCTTGTCTATTCTAAGGTTTTCTCTTCTGATATAAAACCATTCAAGAGTTGTTGATCATAAACCCTAGGTTTTGATAGATTTCAGTTTCCGATCGTATACCAACACTTGTTAGTCGAACTCGGAGACTAGAAAGAAAACTTCGATTAAGGTATCTCGTAAAAATCCTTAAGAAGTTTTAAACAAGATATCTCTAGATTTATTCTAGTTGTTCTTGTTATAGAATAATTAGGTTTCTCTTCCATTATTGAAGAGTGTAATAATCCCTAATCTACAAGTTTGTTTTGATATTACTTTTACCTAGTAATTGTTTTTATCAAAATAAACACAAGATTTCCAAAACCTTGATTCACATCTAAAGGGAAATCAAACCGGTTTTTTGTGCAAACAAAATATCGAATCGTATCAATCGTTGTTAGAGCATTGATCGGTCGAACTCGCATGCGTTGCTATCTCAAGCATGTTTGTCAATGTTAGTGATCAAAACTATAAGTCTTGATTTCTAGTCTATTATAGCTAAGTCTCGGACTAGGATAGAAAGTGAAGTTGAGCTCAAAGACTTCATGGAGATTCATCATACAAGTAGAAGAACTACTCAAGGAACCGGTGGAACTTCTCGACAAAAAGATATGTGAATACTTGAACTTATCTGTCATTCAAAAGTCTATCTACTCTATCTCCTACTTCTTGAGACAAAAAGTCGTATGCTATATATATAGACTTAGATTATACACATTGATTATTTCGAGCCGAGTATACCTCGCCTATCTATATCACGAAATATGTGTTGGTAAGCTTTTCGCTTCGACCAAGTTTATCTTTACCTAGTGACGAAAGTCATGATATGTTTCAATCATCTTGAAAATTGCTTTGACGAGAAATGGTGTAACAACTATATAATGTCCTCTAAGAATGTTTCAATGATTGGAGTGAGAGTTTAGATTACATAACCAATGATGGACATAAGCATTGTTGTGGAAACATATTTATGTATAAGTCCTATTCCTTGAACCAAAGTTTGCGAACTTTGTTGATCAAGAGAAACCGAAAGAATGGCTTGTTGCCAAGTCCGCGAACTCAGTCCACGAACTGCCGAAGTTCTCAAACCCGAGAATTTCTGCTGGAGTTGACAAACTACTTGCGTGAGCTAAGTCTACGAACCCAGTCCGCGAACCGACGAAGTTCTCATCCCGAGAATTTCTGCTGGAGTTTGTAAACTCTGTCTGGTTGCTTAAGTCCGCGATCCTAGTGTGCGAACTTGAGAAGGTTATATATCTGAAGATGATTTCTGAACTTAAACTTTAAAAAGACTAAGGAATGCAGTTTGCAAACCGTGGCTATCAAAGTTCATGAACCGATTCAAGTGAATTAAATCATCTTTGCTTCAACTGTGTCTTGTGTAGTTACACAAGATTTCCTTGCAATTGAACAACTCTTTAACTAGTTCATTTGAGTCATTTGAACTAGTTATGGTGAAGAAGAACATGGTTGATATGAAATGCTCACATGGCTAACCTTTTGGTTAACTATTGTTGAACCAACAATGTACACGTTTGGGTACGGTTAACAAACCTAGAAGCGTGCAATTCATTTGTGTGTAACAAGTTAAGTTTTTGATCTAACGGTTGAGAAATATTAGCTTGAATCTAAATCAGGTTTTCATCTAATGGTGAATATTGATTGCTTTGCTACCAAGGCAAAACCCTGATTTGAAAGACTATATAAAGGAGACATCTAGTATTGTGCAAAACTAATCCCCACACCTTACGTATGATACTAGTTTGCGTACTAGAGTCGGTTCTCCTTTAACCTTTGGTTTTATTCTTCTAAAACCAGGTTAACGACTTAAAGACTTCATTGGGATTGTGAAGCCAGACCGATACTACTTTTATCGGTGTTGTGTGATCTGATATTGCATCTTCTATCGTACGAGTACAATCAGATTGATTGGCTTGAGATTTGATATCTCCGATAAGCAAGATATAAAAAGTAATCACAAACATCTTCGTCTCATTGTTTGTGATTCCACGACATCTTGTTTCGCTACCATACGATTAAGATTGTTGTGAGGTGTTTGATTAATCTAGGCTGTTCTTCGGGAATATAAGACCGGATTATCAATTGGTTCCTGTTCACCTTGATTATTATCAAAAGACGGAACAAAAACTTTAGGGCTTTTTTGTGGGAGACATATTGATCCTTTGATAGACTTGTTTGTGTGAAACAAATTTGTTTATTGTCAAAGCCTGCGATTTTGGGTCGTAGCAACTCTTAGTTGTGGGTGAGATCAGTTAAGGGAATCAAGTGCGCAGTATCCTGCTGGGATCAGAGGCGTAGGGAGTACAAATGTACCTTGGATCAGTGGGAGACTGATTGGGGTTCAACTACAGTCCAGTCTGAAGTTAGCTTGGAGTAGGCTAGTGTCTGTAGCGGCTTAATACAGTGTGTGTTCAATCTGGACTAGGTCCCGGGGTTTTTCTGCATTTGCGGTTTCCTCGTTAACAAAATTTCTGGTGTCTGTGTTATTTCAATTTCCGCATTATATTGTTTTATCTTTATAATGGAAATAATACATGTTGTGCGTTAGATCAATCAATTGGAGAATCCGACCTAAAGGTTGTTGATTGATATTGATTGACACTTGGATATTGGTCTTTGGTACTATCCAAGTTATTCATTGTATTTGATTAGTACTCGCAGTTTCTGTTTGAGGAAATCAAATCAAGAGAGAGATATAAACTCGTTGATATACTTTTAATTGATCGAGTCTTGTTGATTCTCTTTAAAGTATATTCGAGTTTGTCCATACAGATTGCTAAGCGAAATATTGGGTGGTGTTGTTAGACCTCCGCTTTTTCAATTGGTATCAGAGCAGGAAAACACGTTCAAGACCTTACAAGTCTGTGTTTGTGGCAATCTGAGTCTGAGGACAGAATCTCTTACGCATACCAAGATGCCTCCCAAAGCTTTCAAATATGTCAGGTGTCTTTGGAATACCTAAAAGGATTGCTCCTTAGTTGATTCTTCCGAATCCCGAGGTAAGAAGATTTTCTCATCCTGTGATGATGACTCTTCCTCCAATGAGACATTGGACACAATGGCAAAAGCTGAAATGGAGCTCACCAGAATCGCAAAAAATTCTACTGAGTTTGTTGATCTTCGGAATCATGATCAAATCATCGATGAATTTGAAAAGTCTATTGATCGAGAACGTGTACTCCATAACATTATTGAGTCCTTCTCTAAGGATATTGGGAAACTTCTTCAAGAGAATAATCTACAACGTGAAAATATTTGTGATCTTGAAAGGATTATGAAAGAAGGCTCAATTAGAGAAAAACGGTTGATCAAGACGCATTCGTTCGATCTTGGCAGACTTCGTGTTGAAAAAGAGAAGCTAGAAGCATCACTTTCACTATCCCATGAATAGTGTGTGACCTTGGAAAAGGAAAACTCTGTTTTAAGGAAAAGTTCTTCTGTTCCAACTGTTCCTCTTGACATACAGTACATGAAGAAATATCCTCCAAAATAAGATTGTGTTGAGAAAAGTTTATATAACTTACAATCTTCTCACAGGGTTGTAAAGTTAAAACAGATGCCGTCTGTTGCGTTTTCTCCACGAAACTGTACCTTCTGTGGAAAAGGGAATCATTATGCTATCCGTTGCTTTGCCAGGAAAAAACAAATTTCTAAACTTCGTAATTTGCTTCTTTCCACAGTCAATGGAGTAAATAGTCAGTCGACTACGGAAGTGAACCTCATGCTCACAAGAAACCATACATCTTATAAAAATGATCTCTTCCCCAGGAATCATTACATGACTTCTGTGCATTCTAGTAGTTTAAATTCTTATGCTGCTGAAGAAAGCATGACTTGTGCTTATAAGAACAACTCTGGTAAATCTAAGTCTAGAGTTTGGAAACCCATCTCGGAAAATCCTCTTGAACCGATCTCTAGAGGTTCTAGAATTAGTAATCAGAAAGATCCTTCTCTTGAGCTTTCAGGAAGATCTATGAGAAATTTCCCTAAAAATGGAAACTACCATGAGAAGACAAGAAATACTGAGATCAGATATCCTGGTGGAAATCACAACTACTATCTCAAAACCTATGGTGAGACTGTGTCTCCCTCTGCTACCTAGTAGCAGAAAGTTCCGTTCTTGTATCCAGCTTGAGAGATACAAGGATGATGTTTGAGAGATGCTCAAGTAATTAGCTGATTTTCATTAGTGTGTATGTTTGATATCTCTTGATGTGAGTTTTTAGTATTTCTTTCACTGTGACCTTCTTTTTAGGGCTGGAAGCGACACAATATGCAGTTTTCCCGGTTGGGTCCATTTTAATTTATGGCTTAGTCCACAAACATCCTTATCTCCTCAAGGAACTCTAGGGTTTCTATCCAGGATGTACTTTTGAACATATATATATATCTCATATATGCGTTCATTAATCTTCAGAAAGGAACTCGATGGAAACTGTTCCCAACGAAGAAGTTAACCCTACTGTAGAGGATGATCTCAAAGGAAGTGATCATGATCAAGAGTTTATTTTGAAGAAGATGCATGAAAGAAAAGAGTATAACTCTTGGATTGGAGAATCGGTCAAGGATTTAATTCTCGTTCAGAATGAAGTAAAGAACGAACTTGCTAATCTTCAACTGCAGATAAACCAGCTTATTGATGGACATGCAAAAATCCTTGGTACTCAAAATATCTTGATCATGAATCATAAGAAAGTTATTCTTGACTGCGCTAAGGATCGACACTTTGTTCGCATTGTTGATCGAAAAATTAACATTCTGACTCATGAACATGGTGTCTCTACAGTCAACAAAATCAAGGATATCAGTGACTCCTATTTCGATGGACCATTCCAGAGGTATGAAATCATCAAGGAAAACTGAGTTTTATTTGGTGCCTAAGATGTCTTCTTTTTGATTAGTTGGAAGAATAACTAGTGCTTGAATATCAATGATTGTGACTACACATAGCTATTATTTTTCATCTTCTTGTTTTTTTAGGTTTATTGGTATAAGATTCTAAAAATATTTGGAGGATGATGTTTTTGCAGTATTAATCTTTATGACTTATAATATTGCAACTTGTTATGGGATATGTATGTTTGCGTCCATGAACTTGAAGGTCCCATACTTTGTCAAAAGTTAAGTCGTTCGTGTTTGGTATTCACGTACTGGTAAAAGGATGAATGGAATTTTGAAAAATACAAAAGTTAAGCCTATATTGTCAATGATTTTGATGGAAGATAGGTTAAAATCTTTTGTTTTCAAGGATTATGTCTATTATTGTTGTTATGAAAATAATGATTGAAGATAGAATGAATCCTTGTGTATTCCGCAGTATTGATCACCCCTGATCCATATTCGTATGTATTACTGTGAGGCTCCGTAATGTGTTCTATGTTGAGTACGATACTATAGATGGGGAAAAACGATTTGCTGGTTTTTAAGGAATTGAGGAGACGACCGTACGGAGGAGACTCCTCGAACCGAGCAAAATGTTAAACCTCACACAGATGCACCGCTGCAAAGGGGGTGCTTTAGATTAAAGAGATCAATCTGTAGTACTCCGGCCTAAATCAAGACAATGACCGTTCCAGAGTAAATTCTGTCACAAGAGAGGATGGGTTGATCTGTAGGAGGGAAGTTAGGAAATGTGTGGAATCAATGGTAATCAAAGATTGTGGGTGTATGAATTCTGAATATGATAAGCTCTGAATGATTGAAATTGCTCAATTGAGAGTAGTTGCTCAATTGATGAGTTGATGATCTCTGTCGATGAGACGTGATATTGATGATATTGTTGATGCTGATGATTCAATCATGATTCAGAGACTTATTTATATTGCTGGAATTTTAGACACCATGACTCCATGAAGTGTGACAGTTAATGGAATCATGGAGTGGGGAAGTGGGGATCGTGTTTGAAACCAGTTGCTCAACGTGTGGAGACTTGTCGATTTTCCACCCACTACCTCGTGAATTCCTTCAACTGATTGCACGACTTGCTCACATTCCATCGTGTGTTTGAACACACGTGTCGTAGACCGCCAAACCAAAACCCTAAGTGATATCCCCCCAAAGTGACACGATTGACGTCTCGTGGTATGTTAGTCAATTGATGACTTCGTGGTTTGATGGGACGATGAGTCCATGTAGTTGCTGAGTTGAACATGATGTTCTGAAACTCATGAGTTGAACATGTCATGAGACAGAGGTATAGTTCTTACGATGAAGTGAGCAAGTATTGCTCATTCGATGGATCGTTGAATATTGATTTTTGAACCAATATTCCTTGGTTTGAGAAAATATTTATCATCTGAGCAAGTGTTGCTCATGTGATGAATTGTTGAATATTTGATCATCTGAGCATGTGTTGCTCATCTGATGAATTATTGGCAGCGTACCAAAAATATTAATTAGAATACTGGTCGTTGAACCGAGCATAATTAATAAAATTAATGACCATGAGGTCGTCGTAAAATTATTAAGGTTGGAATCTGGAATGATGATCCTTGGATTCAGAAACCCTCATTTGATCAATTGATGATTAATTCATGGTTCTTCAGAATTTTAACCATGGGACGAAGGAGGGAGCGACTACATGGGACCGTGGATCAACCACGTAGTGTCCATATGCTCACGTGAACAAATACAAAGATCTCCTGAAGAGTTGACGATTTTTTGGTGAAAGAATGATCAAATGCTGGTTTAATCATTTATTCGAAAATGCTCGTCTGAGCCTTAGGTGAAAAAATCTAATTAATTATGACGGAGTGAGGGACCGACCCCGGGTAGTCACGTGACCGCCTGATGATCACTTCATGAAAATCCAAAGTGTTTGGAAGAGTCTTGGACCTAATACGTGCAATTGTGCAAATTAGGTCAAAACTGTGAAACTTGATGGGACCGTCTTTTGTAAGCCAAAGAGCCAATCTTGGTCGGTCAAGATAGAGTGTTCGTGTCCCCAAGGCGTCCGCGTCTCAGTCCTGAGAATTTTGATATTTTCTGGCATGCGATTGAGCATCCATTCGAGAAAATATGACAAAATTAGGGTTTCGACAAAACTGAGGAAAACACCATGAGATGATGGAAAATAATTATAAAATAAGGAATAAGGAGGCATGGGACCGCCGAGGACAAGGCATGGTTGGACGGTCGTGGCCACGGTCCCGTGGTGCCTTTTTCTTAATTTTATAATATTTTGATGGTTTTATGAAAAATTCATGAATTTTGAGAAATTTGATGAATTTAGGGAGTTTTCATGAGTTCAGGGAAGCAAAAAATATTAAAATAATAAAAACAAGGGCGTGTGGGACCGTGGAGGCGCGGCCGGTCGGCTAGGGACCGGTCCCACGAGTTTTCATAATTTTTAATATTTGTTTAGGTATTTTTTCATGATTTGAGAGAATTTTTCCTAATTTGAGAGAAATACCATGAAATCAAGGAATTTGATGAATTAAAGGAAAATAAAAAAAATAATAAAACAAAGGGGCGTGTGGGACAGGCTAGGGCATGGACGGAAGGCCAGGGCCCGGTCCCACAAGTTTTCATAATTTATTTTATTTTATTATTATTTGGTGATTTGTGCAAAATACCATGAAATCAAGGAGTTTTGTTTTTCATGAAATTAAAGAAATAATAATAATAATAATAAAATAGTGAGGAACCGTGAGGTGTGGGGCCGGCTAGGACCAAGGCGCGGCCGGTTGGCCCATGGTCACCCCCCACACTCCTTTCCTTAATTTTATATTATTTTTTATGGATTTATGACAATACCATGTAACCGAGGATTTTCCTCGAGACGAAGGAGATTTGATCAAATGAGAGAATTTTCATCAAATCATGGAAAATAATGTATTAAAAATATAAATCTGGCGTAGGACTGACCACGACACGGTCGGTTGGTCACTTGTCCGTGTTCCCAGCACCTTGGTCAATATTTTTAATTATTTATTATTTTCTTCCCTAATTTGAATAAGTTCATCGTTTCGTTGTATTTTGAAATACTCGTTCGTGCGGTGAATATTAGTGCATCGTCGTTAAACACACTTTCACCATTTGGGTCGGGGCTTACTTAGAGGTAGCTCAGATGCCCGGTTGTTGATTATTTATTACTAATTGTGGAATTCAGTGGAGAATAATTCACAAAACAGATTAATAAGATGTTTATTATTAATTCATAGGATCAGTTGAGTATTCGACTACGAATTCAGAATAATAAAGTGAGCATTACCATTCCATGGGATCGTAGATTCGACCATGGAGTAATTAAGATTTATCTATTACCATTTATGAGACCAGTTGTGGATTCGATCATGAAATGGGAGTAATGAGATAATATAGTTGTTTCATTGTTATTCTATGAGATCAAGCCGTGGATTCGATCATAGAATCAGAACAATTGTTTATTTCCATTCCATGGGACCAGTCGTGGATTCGACCATGGAATATGAGCAATAATAGATTATTCTGGGAATTCAGTAGTGAATGTCACGGCAGAATTAATCTTAATTAGGAATAATTAGCCTTGTGGCTCTATATTAGCAGAGCAAGCTGTCTAGGAGCATTAATTGTCCCGATATGAGCTTGTCGGTAAGTCATATCCTTTATATAGTCAGGGTAAACTCGTTGATTGTTCCTGAAGAAGTTATCGCTCTATACTAGCAGAGCAAGCTGTCTAGGAGCCGTCCATCTCGTGATACTATATAGAAATAATCACTGAAAGTGTTCAGTATTCATGAGATATGCCGTTGTCCAGTCGTGAGACTACATATTTACATGTACTCCGAGAGAAAGTACTCTCCGTTGAGAATTCGATGAGAGACCCATGTCTCAATACTCACGTCTGATTGCTGGATCAGAGCTTCGTATAATTATGAGTTTACGATTTTAGCCCTTGTCGAAAATCCACCATCTACATTAAGTCCCCTGCTTACTGAGGAAAGTTGTGTTCCTCAGTCAGCATTAAATGGTGATTTTCCGTCCATAAATAACAATACCAGTAATTGAATTTAGTCGTAAGTTGAGACGTTACCGGATTTAGAGAGCATGAGAAGACCACGACTTGATGAAGGCTTCAATGTCATGATTGGAGTGTCGTTTGGTGAGCATAAATTGGTGTTGAACCACTGGTTTGGACGACGAGTCCGTGGTTGGTCAGGATTCGCGGGACGGGCCCAATAAGGAAATCCTTGGAAAATTAGGTTTTGGAAATAAAAAATTGTATAAAAAGAATTAATCCTTTTTTTTATTTATCCACGTCCATCTCTCCATCACCTCTCCTCCTTCACGCCAGCAGGAGAAGCTTGAAGTTCCGCTGCCACCTGATCGCCGCCGCCGTCGCCGCCAGTCGCCGTTGCCGCCGGCCAACTTCCAGCAGACCAGGTGCGTGCGTTTTTTTTTTGATGTTTTTTGATGTTGTGACCTTCATGAGTTGTTCATGTTTTGATCATGATGAAACCATATACATGTGTGTATATATTGGTATAAGTTTTATGACAACCCTCGTTTTTTTGAAAACGTATGTTCGTTCGATCGTTAGTTTTGAAAACTAACTATAATCCCTGATTTAGGAGAGATTTTTTTTTTAATATATGAACTTAGGTCCAGTGATAAAACTTAGTGTATGAGCTTTCATGTGTACCACGGTTTTATCATAAAAGGAGTAAATTTTCACGAAATCGAAATAATCCTTCGTTTTAAAGGAAAATTATGACGATTCGAAGGGAAATTCATATGATGAACTTGTGTCCAGTGATAAAATTTTTCTTATGAGCTTTCATGTAAATACAAAACTTTATCATATGTATAAATTGTGAGCTTTCACAGTGTTTTGAAATAAACCTTCGTTTTAAAGACAAATAACGACGATACGAAGGAAAAATAGTTTTTTATATATATATATGTAGCCGTGACATATATTGTGCAAAATATGATGATATATTTTATTTTCATGAGTTTGTTTTCATTAAATAAAATCCTTGAGAGTTTATGTATGCAAGTTGCATTAATTGCTGCTTTTTTCGAAAAATCGAAGCGTGTGTTTTGAGGAACCTTCGAAGATAGACAATATATTTATAATGAAATATTTATTGTTATAAAATTCATAGGTCAGTTGTGTGAATGTTCACTGATGGTTTTTCAAAATGGTTGTAGTAATAGTGGTAAAACTGGGTCTTTTCAGACTTGTGAAGAAAACAATTTTTAGATTTAAATTAAACTAGACAATTAAATAAAGTTGTTCAAAGTTATAGAGAAAAACACCAAGACTCTGGATTCCACCATTGTCCCATTAAATGATAAATTCTATTCAATATTCATGCAATTTTTTCTTTTTCAAGTGATTCTAATATTTGCCTATAATAAATTTTGAAGTAATAATTGTAATCACAGAGTATGAAACATCAAAAGTTTTAAAAAACCCAGCATGCTTCATCAAAATAATTCACAACTACTCAATAAAAATCAATTTATCTATTTCAATTCCATGCAAATAATCATATAAAAAATATTGCAAATAAATAATAAAAATAGAATTATACCAATTAATCTGGGACAATGGCTTCCTCCGTTACCTCGGCTAATAGGTTTAGATCCTCATCCCAAAAAAACACTCACAAGATAAATTCATGGCTAAAATAGGTGTTTTTATGGATGTATATAAGATGAAACAGGAATTAGCAACGCTGTAGAAGTGTTACAGCGTCACTGTTACAAAGGGGTAAGTGCTATTGAAGACTGCTGTAAACGATAAGCCTTTACTGCTGTAAAAGAACGACACTGGTATTGTTATTTAAGACTGCTGAAGAACGACTGACTATGTGAGTCTGTTCTTCGTGTTCTTGAAGCTCTTCAATGGCAGCAGCAGCAACAACACTGTCTTCTCTGTAATCGCTTCTCCTCGGCTCTCCTGGACTCTAAACTCTCTCATAAGGTTTTCTAACCCTTCTATGATGAAAACACAGCTATTTATAGCTATCCAACTCCCTAGAAACTCGATCAAATCCGAGAATAATCTCATTATTCTTCTCGGGCAGTTTGGAGAAAAATCACTTTCCTGTTGATTCACGTGGTTCTGTTGGCTATTCTCTCGTATCCAAACTATTCTCTTACTTGGAATGAACTGAATTGGTATATATCCACGCAAGAATATCCCATAAATCTCTCTGACCAATCCCAAACCCTAAACAAAGAAACTGTATCCTGTTGGGACTTTGATCAATTATTCTGACTTATCCAGCCCAATTGGATGGGTCTAGACGATTGCATTAGGCATGTTATGTCTTCTAGAGTCCGTAGGTACCAAATACACTCGTTTAATCTCCTCAGAACTCGCTAAGAATTCAACTCCAAAACTGTTGTCGCTGCAGCCAATTCTTCCCGCCAATTTCTGTTTTGAATTTTGAAGATGACCTCCCCCTATCCAGTTCCGGTGTCCCTTTAGTACATTCCCTGAAATGGGGTGCCTTTAGCAATTCTTCTGGGATGTTTTCTGCACTTTTTCAGGGTTCCTCCGGGGTATTTCCGGTACACTATCAACGGCAATCCAAGGGCCACAATTTTAGCCAATTTTGCCTCAAAGCCTTATTTATCCAAAAACACCTACAAAAGCATAAAAGACCATAATAAGTACAAAATAGAGCACTAATAATATATACAAATGAGATATATTAGACACATAAATGTGTCTATCAAATACCCCCAAACTTATTATTTGCTAGTCCCGAGCAAATCAAAACTACAAAATAAAATCCTAACTCACTGTCGCAGGCATCGTCGATTGCATTTAGCGTATGCAATAAGCCTTTAAACCCCTAGGTGGCCCTAGTGGCCGAGTTATAGTCTCGGGAGGGATTACTAGAGATATACCCACAAAATCTTTACTCCAGACCCTAGCTATCTACGCAGAACCTCGGAAAGCACTAAAGAACCTCCTTGGTTGGCATACTTATTGATTATTGGAGGAAGTACCCTGATGCGAAATTCCAATTGCTGTACACGAGTTTGCACTCAAGCATACTAAAATTCATATAAAGTGACAGAGCTCTACTCAGATAGTTTCTGGACATCATAAACCGGAGTCAACCAATCACATGGATAGATTAAGAAGGTGGATGTACATGGATGATGTTGACTAAGGTGAACCTATCCTAATGGACTGAGATATTGGTCTTGACTAATATCAACACACTGGCATATACAAGGGAACTAGTGGTCGATAATCATAACTCTAGGTCAACTCAACTGGCATATACAAGGGTACCAGTGGTATACTTTATTGTATTTATTCTGGTTGGTCTGGTGGTCTGGCCTCAATTTTTCAATCAATTATTATTATTATTATTATTATTATTATTATTATTATTTATTTATTTTTGAATCTCAGTCACTCTATTTCACCCTAGTAATGGTAAAAATAAAACAAAAAGAAGTGATCAGGATTCTTTCGATGTTTCCATCACGAGGATATGGCGAAACTACCATGTTTTTTTTTTCTTCTAACACCTGAGCTCTGTACTTTTATGAATAGACTCTATAGATGTTTCCATCTAGTCAGATTGGTTCCTCAACTCCTAAAACCAAAATGCTTCCATCCACTTAGATTGGATAGTGCCCTCCTTAATAACGATAAATTTCTAGGCTCTGGAGTTTATTTTTTACAACTTAAAACTAACAAAAAGTTTCTTCCCCACCCCCAAACTTAAATCTAACATTATCCTCAATGTTTCTAATGAAAGAGCAATACCAAAAGAATAATAACACGAGGCAAAGGTAAAGAGTGAAGTTGGAAAGATCGTACATGGGTAAAGCGTAACAATCCTTCTACAGAGACTAAGGAAGAAAGTAATAAACAACATACAAACCGCCTCGATGGTCAATCAAGGGTAAACAGGGTCCTCCAGAGGGACCTCCACAACATCACCTGTAGGCAAGGGCTCCAAAAAGGGTTTCAATCTCCGACCGTTAACCTTCGAAGAACTACTACCATCCGGTGAATCAATTTCCACATCTCCATGAGGAAAAACAGTGCGAACAATAAAAGGACCCGTCCACCGAGAACGCAACTTCCCAGGGAAAAGATGTAAGCGGGTATCATACAGAAGAACTTTTTGACCTGGAGAAAATGTCTTTCTTAGGATATTCCTATCATGCACAAGTTTCATTTTGTTCTTATACTCCTTCGCACTATCATACGCATCTCTACGAATCTCTTCCAACTCATTGAGCTGGAGTTTCCTATGGGCTCCTGCCTTGTCAAGTGAAAATTTTAACTGCTTAATAGCCCAATAGGCTCTATGCTCTAACTCAACAGGCAACTCACATGCCTTTCCAAATACTAAACGATAAGGTGACATTCCAATGGATGTTTTAAACGCAGTACGGTAAGCCCATAAGGCATCAGTAAGCCTCGATGACCAGTCTTTCCTATTAGGATTAACTGTTTTCTCTAAAATATGTTTAATTTCCCTATTGGAAACCTCTACCTGACCACTAGTTTGTGGATGATACGGGGTACCTACCTTATGTGTAATACCATATTTCTTCATCAAGAGCCTAAAAGGTCCATTACCAAAGTGCGACCCTCCATCACTAATTATAGCTCGCGGTGTACCAAAACGTGTAAGTATGTTTTCTTTCAAGAACTCTATCACAACCCTATGGTCATTGTTTTTACACGCAACCGCCTCAATCCACTTAGAGACATAGTCTACGGTGACAAGGATGTATAGGTTACCAAAAGAATTAGGAAACGGACCCATAAAGTCAATACCCCACACATCAAAGACCTCAACAATTAAAATAGGGTTCAAGGGCATCATGTTCCTACGGGAAATGGTTCCTAATTTCTGGCACCGTTCACAAGTAACGCAGTAACTGTGGGAGTCTTTAAACAACGAAGGCTAATAGAATCCACACTGCAATATCTTAGCAGAAGTTTTCTTAGCACTAAAGTGACCCCCACAAGCATGATCATGACAAAAGAAAATATGATTGGACTGGTCACTCTCAGGTATACATCTCCTAATAATCTGGTCTGGACAATACTTAAACAAATAAGGATATCATGCAACGCTGAAAAGTTCGCAGGGGCATTAATAGCCCGAAAGGCATGAGTCTATACGCAAAGGTACCAAAGGGACAGGTAAAAGTGGTTTTCTCCTGGTCTTCTGGGGCAATAACGATCTGATTATATCCAGAGTAGCCATATAAAAAGCAATAGTGACTATGTCCAGCTAATCTCTCTAGCATCTGGTCGATGAAGGGAAGGGGGAAAGTGGTCCTTCCTAGTGACCTTGTTCAATTTCTATAGTCAATACAAACACGCCAACCCGTGGTCACTCGGGTCGGGATTAACTTATTGTTATCATTCTGGACTACAGTAATACCAGATTTCTTGGGAACAACCTGAACGGGGCTGACCCACGTACTGTCTGAAATAGGTAGTAGATAATGCCTGCATCTAATAGCTTAAGAACCTCAGTTCGAACTACTTCTTTCATATGGGTTTAGTCGACGTTGCATCTCCTAGAGTTTGTTGTATTCCTCTAAATAGATCTGATGATACAAACAGTAGGACTTATACCCTTAATGTCTGCTATGGTCCACCCTAAAAGATTCCTGTTGTTTTGAAGGACGGTTACTAGCTACTTTCCTGATCTCTATCCAAGTCGGAAGAAACAATCACAGGTAAAGTCTCAGACGGCCTAAGAACACATACTTCAGGGTATCTGACATGGTTTAGGTCCAACTTAGGAGGCTCTTCTAAAGAAGGAACTAGGGTAGACTTAGAAACTGTAGTGGTTCGAACTTAGGTATCCATCATTACTAGTATCTAACAAGGGGTTGAATCTAACAAAGCATTCACCTCATTAATCACATTATCATCATCAAAATCAATCCCAAAGTGATCTAGGCATTTTTCTAATGGATCTTCTAACAAAGTGTTTGGTAATGACTCCTCGACTAATGTTCCTATCATGTTCACCTCTTCTATATTCGAGTCATCTAGTTCAGAGGGTAGCTACTAATATTAAAAATGTTCAGCTAAATAGTATTACCAAAAGCCAAATCATAATACCATTTCGACAGTTAATGATCGCATTGGATGTAGCTAAAAACGGGCGACCTAAAAATCACTGGTATTTGGTTCTCTGGGTCAGGGACAGGTTGGGTATCTAAGATAACAAAATCCACTGGATAAATAAACTGTCAACCTCTATGATAACATCCTTGATCACACCACGAGGAATTTTAACGGACCTATCAGCTAACTGAAGTGTCATCTGGGTAGGTTTCATCTCACCAAGTCCTAGCTTAAGGTACACATGATATGGAAGTAAATTCACACTGGCTCCTAAGTCAAGCAATGCTTTCTCAACACGGTACTTACCTATTGTACAAGCAATGGTAGGGGACCCTGGGTGTTTATACTTAGGAGTAGTGGTATTCTGAATAATAGAACTCACATGACTAGCTATGAAGGCTTTCTTCTGGACACTGAGCTTACGCTTTCGCGTACAAAAGTCCTTAAGGAACTTGGCATAAGAGGGAATCTGCCTAATTGCATCTAATAATGGAAGGTTGATATTAACTTGCTTAAAAACCTCCAATATATCATTAAAGTTGGACTCCCTCTTAGTCGGAACTAGCAGCCGTGGGAATGGGGCTCTGGGAACAAAGCCGGGCTCAACAGGACCCTCATTGGTCTCTTTAGAGACTCTATCAGTCTCTTCATTCTCTGGCTCAGCAGGGTGAACTACAGCATGTTCACTATCAGGCATGGCAACCTTGTTGTCAACCTTCTTTCCACTCCTCAGGGTTGTGACAGCATTCACATGATTGTACGATTTCTCTCCTTTGGGGTTAGGATCAGTATGACTAGGGAACCTTCCATTTTCTCTCTCACTTATAAACTTATCTATTTGTCTTACTTGAAGTTCTAATTTTGCAAGACTCTGGGAATTATTCTTCAACTCTTGCCTAGTTTCTTGTTGAAAGATAAGGTGGTTTTTTGATATCATGTCATGGTTATTTGCTAACATAGTGAGAGTTTCTTCTAAGGTAGAGATCTTTTTCTCATAAGTGTTCTGAAACTGGGTTTGACTTGAAGAGTTCTTAAAAGCAAAACCTGGGGGAGGCTGATAATTGCTAGTCTGGCCTTGACTCTGGCCCTTGACCAAGAGAAATTAGGATGGTTTCTCCAACCAGGGTTGTAGGTTTCTGAGTATGGGTCAAACTTCTGACGGTTCTCAAACCTAGCGTTGTTATAGATAGAATGGGCTTGTTCTTCACTAACCTGACCTTCCCAAAATGAATTATCAGGCTCTATTCCACAATTAGAGACTTGAGAGGCTCTATTAGGTTCAACAAGGGACCTATTTTTAGACTGACCCATTTCCAAAGCTTCTAACCTTCTGGACAAAGCAGCAAACTTAGCATCTGACGCAAAACTCGTATCTACCATATTGGTGCTACTTCTATTGACCAAGAGTCTTTTAGGGGGTTCAACAAAAGATTCCCACTGTTGGGATTTTTCAGCGATAGCTCCTAAGAAGGTAAAAACATCATCATCATTTTTACTAGTGAACTCACCAGCGCACATAGACTCAACCATGGCTTTGGTCGAATAGTCTAAACCATCATAAATAATCTGTACGAGTTCATATTATCAAATCCATGGTGAGGACACTGAGATAGGAGATCATTGAATCGCTCTAAAAACCTATAAAGAGACTCTCCCTCTTGTTGCACACTAGCACTAATTTTCTGCCTAACAGCTGCAGTTTTATGCTTAGGGTAGAATTTCATATATAAAGCAGCAATAAGTTCCTGCCATGTTTCTATGGATTCAGATGGTAGGTTGTTCATCCAGGTTTTGGCTTTGTCTCTCAAAGAAAATGGAAACATCTTAAGTTTCAAGACTTCATCGGTAAGGTCCTTTATCCTAATTGTTCCACAAATTTCCTCAAAGTCCCTAATATGAAAATAAGGGTTCTCATCATCCTTTCCTAAGAATATAGGGATCATCTGAAGAATACTAGGTTTTATCTCAAAATTAGCCGTAGTGGCTGGAAATTTAATGCACGAAGCTCGGTTGGTCCTAGTTGGGAACATGTAATCTTCCAAAGTTGCCATCGCTGGCACAACATAAGTACTAGGGGTACTTTCCTCACAAAGACACATATTCTCAAAACTGAAGTTTCCAAAAACACGGCTCTCAAAAGAAGAATCTTCGAGCTCCCTGCTTAAATCAGAAGAACTACTAGGTTTTTCGCTAATCAATCGACCTAGAGTATCTCTTTTCCAAGCCCTAACAAAATCGGGCATACACTCAAAATATCAAAAAGAAATAAAAATGCTAACAGGAAGGTTCTAGCAATCACACAGCAGGCTGACTCGACTCTACCACAACAAACCTAAAGATTTCTAGCAAACAACAAGCATGATGGCTCCACTTAGATTGTTTCTAGACTAGCTTCTATCTCTCGAAGGGGAATTCGTTACAGTTTAAGCAAACCCCTCTGGAATCAATCCGAGTTAATGTAAGTTGAATCAAGGCGAGGGAAGCTCGGTGGAGCTTTGATACCCAAGGCCTCACCGGTATAAGGCGGCGCAGTCACGCATTCAACTCACATAAACCATCAAGAACTTCGAAGTATGCTTAAAAGGTGACCAATATCTTTCGAAAATTTTTCCTAACAAGCTCGATACCCTATAGGTCTCTTTCTAATCATATTTTAAAGCTTGGGTTCGCGTTAGGTTTCGTTTTCCTAAGGCGGGCAAGAAGAGAACGGTGATGAAATACGAACCCTTATCTTGTATGGCCAATCCTTGCCCTTTACTAGGAATTTAAAAACAGTCCAAATTCGTCCTCAATCAATGAATCACCTTAAGGAATACAGTAACTCGCTTGCAGGAGATTCGCGAGTGTTTCGATTGGACTTACCTCCCGTACCAGACGGGCGATGAACCGTTGTAGTCGACTCGGGCCACTGACTCCGGTGTCAGTGTACGAACCCGAGGGGCCGAGGTGATATTGTAATCACCGTCCTTCCCTGCACACAGTTATATTTAAACCACCCTTCCGTAGGGTTTAAAAAAATTAAAAAAAAAATGTCCAAAGTTCATAGTCCAAAAGTCCAAAAATAAAGTGCAAAAGAAAAAGTAAATTACAAAATATTTCCTAATACAATTCTAAAAAAATAAAATAAAACTAAATCCTAAAACAAAAATTGTCTTCTTTTTCTTCTCTTTTAGCTTTAAGCTTTGTTCCAAGTCCTTAGTATCCAACTTCAAACCTACAAATCAAAGACACACCCAAAGAAACGTAAAGAGGAACAAATAAAAATAATAATAAAAAATAAATAAAAAATAAATCTAAAAAAAAATGCTACCTAAACACAAATCCGCGTCGGCGGCGCCAAAAATTTGATGGTTTTTCAAAATGGTTGTAGTAATAGTGGTAAAACTGGGTCTTTTCAGACTTGTGAAGAAAACAATTTTTAGATTTAAATTAAACTAGACAATTAAATAAAGTTGTTCAAAGTTATAGAGAAAAACACCAAGACTCTGGATTCCACCATTGTCCCATTAAATGATAAATTCTATCCAATATTCATGCAATTTTTTCCTTTTCAAATGATTCTAATATTTGCCTATAATAAATTTTTGAAGTAATAATTGTAATCACAGAGTATGAAACATCAAAAGTTTTAAAAAACCCAGCATGCTTCATCAAAATAATTCACAACTACTCAATAAAAATCAATTTATCTATTTCAATTCCATGCAAATAATCATATAAAAAATATTGCAAATAAATAATAAAAATAGAATTATACCAATTAATCTGGGACAATGGATTCCTCCGTTTCCTCGGCTAATAGGTTTAGATACTCATCCCAAAAACACACTCACAAGATAAATTCATGGCTAAAATAGGTGTTTTTATTGATGTATATAAGATGAAACAGGAATTAGCAACGCGGTAGAAGTGTTACAGCGTCACTGTTACAAAGGGGTAAGTGCTATTGAAGACTGTTGTAAACGATAAGCCTTTACCGCTGTAAAAGAACGACACTGGTATTGTTATTTAAGACTGCTGAAGAACGACTGACTAAGTGAGTCTGTTCTTCGTGTTCTTGAAGCTCTTCAATGGCAGCAGCAGCAGCAGCACTGTCTTCTCTGTAATCGCTTCTCCTCGGCTCTCCTGGACTCTAAACTCTCTCCTAAGGTTTTCTAACCCTTCTATGATGAAAACACAGCTATTTATAGCTATCCAACTCCCTAGAAACTCGATCAAATCCGAGAATAATCTCATTATTCTTCTCGGGCAGTTTGGAGAAAAATCACTTTCATGTTGATTCACGTGGTTCTGTTGGCTATTCTCTCGTATCCAAACTATTCTATGACTTGGAATGAACTGAATTGGTATATATCCACGCAAGAATATCCCATAAATCTCTCTGACCAATCCCAAACCCTAAACAAAGAAACCGTATCCTGTTGGGACTTTGATCAATTATTCTGACTTATCCAGCCCAATTGGATGGGTCTAGACGATTGCATTAGGCCTGTTATGTCTTCTAGAGTCCGTAGGTACCAAATACACCCGTTTAATCTCCTCAGAACTCGCTAAGAATTCAACTCCAAAACTGTTGTCGCTACAACCAATTCTTCCCGCCAATTTCTGTTTTGAATTTTGAAGATGACCTCCCCCTATCCAGTTCCGGTGTCCCTTTAGTACATGCCCTGAAATGGGGTACCTTTAGCAATTCTTCTGGGATGTTTTCTGCACTTTTCAGGGTTCCTCCGGGGTATTTCCGGTACACTTTCAACGGCAATCCAAGGGCCACATTTTTAGCCAATTTTGCCGCAAAGCCTTATTTATCCAAAAACACCTACAAAAGCATAAAAGACCATAATAAGTACAAAATCGAGCACTAATAATATATACAAATGAGATATATTAGACACATAAATGTGTCTATCATTCACATTATGAAAATTATGTCCGTGATTTTATGAAAAATCAGTTTCGGGAATTAAATAAAGTTTCTTTCGGTTTTGCAGTTTTCGAAGAGACGAACGATTTTGAGGTGTTAACTCTTATGGCATAACTACTACCATTAGTAGAATTGTTAAGAGGTAAGAGTTCAGAGTTACCTTTTTTGCTGATGTTGGTTTGTTTACATAGTAGTAATCTTTGATCTTCCGGTTCCAGAAAATGTCGACCAACAACAACAACAATTATGATTACTGGTATTCCTCTTCTTTCTCTGGCTCTTCTGATGAGGATTCCGATGCTCCTGTAGCGAAATCAAAGGATAGGGTTTCCCATGAAGGGGCGAAGCCTAATGTTCCCTTGGGTGAGCGAAGAGTCTCTTTTGCTGAACTCAAGAAAAGAGGAGATGAAGACAAAAAGGAGGATGCCCGTCAACGTGAGAAAGATCGCACCCGGCGTAAGAGACAGCGGGTTGAGGAGAAGCGTCGATTCTTGGATGGAGTGCCTTCTGATTCTGATGCTGATGCTTCTGAAGAAGAGATCACATGGGAACCATCCGAGCGTTACATTAAGCCTGATCGATATGAAAGAGAGCATCAGAGGATGATGAAGAAAATTGAAGCTGAAGCTGCAGCAGAAGATAACTCGGATTCAGATGATGATGATATTATCTTCCGTCCACCGGACTTCACCAATGATCCTGACAGTGACTCTGAAGAAGATGATTCCGAGAAGGATAGTGACGATGAAGCTGACAATTCGGATGAGTCCGACGAGTAGTTTTACTTCCATCTTCTTTAACGTTAGAGCATTCCCTTTTAGTCTTCATAGTGGATATTTTTTTGACTGTTTAAATGACTTTACTTCAATTAGACTTTTCTTCTGAATGATGAACATTTTGTTAACGTCGATTTCTTCTAATCCATGACATGGACCAATGTCCATACATCCAAATTCATCATGACTTGTCGATTTTCATGAGAAGTAACATAACACACGGCTGAGAATTCATGACGTGTACAAGGCCGCGTGGCCTATCCTTTGACCCGTGATGTTCAGTCCCCAGTGTTATTTTCCTCCGCGTCTTCAGTATCGATCTTTGAAGCCTAGGGTTTCAGTGAAACTCGTAACTGAGTTGACTATATGACTATCGCCTGATATATATATCTTCAAGACTCCAAATCTATGATCCACGCAAATATTTCTTCCATTCCTGAGTCAGTTTCATCGTGCAGAGAAGTTTTGATCCTACCTCCTTGCCGTCATGTCGAGCAATAGCATTTCTTCTCAAGATGATCTTCAGTCGAAGCGTGAAATAGCAACGTCTATCTCAGTAAGTTGTACACTTCTTCTTCTTCTCCTTTCTTGTCTCTGTTCATCGAGATTGTTGATCACAAGAGAATGATTTGTCGTAGGACTGTAAGAAGAATGCTACTCCTCATAATGCAAGGCCTAAGCGGACTGTTAGAGCTCCTGCCCGGTATGGATCGGCTCGTGCTGAAGCTGGATCGTCTGTAAGTAAACCTATGACTCTTGAGATTGTACTGAGTCCCGGGATTAACACTCCTTCGTTTCATCGTAGGCGGATGTCCGTGTCGTCGTCGATGCTAGACGAAGAAAGAGTGGAAAGTCCGTGACCGTGGTTGAGGTTGAGGAAAGCAGCAACCAGGCATGTGAAGATTCTGCAGGATCCGTGGAGACTGGAGACAGTGTCCATGTCGTGAATACCCAACCGCTGGACTTTTATTCGAAGCCCATTGATTAATACCTTCCCAGACAATGAAATGGTCGGTGGATTCGTGATTCCCAAATGTCATGCGCTCTGTACACCAAGATCTGGAAGAGTATGGTCACATTGCTACCACGAAAGTGTGGAAAGGTTTTCTTCCAACCCTTTTAACCACGGTAGCGGGGCTATTGCCGATCATCGAGGAAATGAACAGATGCACTTGCGAGACGTCAAAAACCATGAACTGCACAATGGGATGAAATGATCTCGAATTGTGAGATATTGCGATTCAATGTAAGCTGGCTCCGTCGTCGTCTTGAGATAATCAAGGTTCATAAGGCGGCAGAGGCTGCTGATGCAATTTCCATGAATGCCTTTACTGGATGAGGAGAGGATACTGGCTCTGGAGTCAGCAAGGGTTGAGAAAGCGGTCGAAGACTTGAAGGCAAAGACCAAGATTTTTCAGAAGAAGCTTGACGAGGCTTCTTACAGGGATTATCCGTTGCTGGATGGTTTGCTCTGAGTGAGCATTTGTGGTTGTTGTTTTTTGAATAAATCTGAGTTTCTAGTTAGGTGAAACAGTTGATCATGGTATGAACGAATTTTGCTCATTTATGAAATGTTTAATGAACAAAGGAGCATTCGCATGCTCTTTGGAGGAATGAAATTACATTTTTGAAAATGCTTGAAATGATGAAGAGGTAGTTTGTTTCATGGATCAGGCATAATAAGCTTTGAGCCATTTGCCATTGATGATGTTTCCTTCCTTTCCTCCATTGATTGCTAAAATTTTGTAGTATCCGCTAGACACTGCTTTGATAACAACATATGGCCCTTCCCATTTAGGAGAGAACTTAGGAGCAGACATGTCTTGTTGAATGTGCTTTGCCGTCTTTAATACCAAATCTCCTACTTGAAATGTTCGAGGTCTTACCATTTTGTTGTAGGCTCTGGAGATCCTCTGTTTGTAAGCTTCCACATATTTTTCCACCTTGGTTCTCCTTGATTCAGCATATCTAGCTCAGCGATTCTTGATCTGGAGATTTCGGCCTCATCCCATTGTACACCACTGGATGCTGCAATCCTGGCTGAGGGAACTTTGATTTCTGCTGGAAGTATGGCGTCGGCTCCATAGACAAGGGAAATGATCGAGCTCCTTGGTGCAGTTCTGTAAGCCCATAGAGCCATGGGTAATTGCTCATGCCATGATCGAGGATTGTCATGAATCGTCCGACTGATAATCCTGACAAAGTCTTGTTGGTACTTTCTGCTTGACCATTTCCTTGTGGATAGTAAGGCGTGGAGAAGATTTGTTTGATCCCATATTTATTGAGCAGCTTCTCAACATCTTGATTGGCAAAAGGAGTTCCGTTATCTGTGATGATATGCTTAGGAACTCCGAATCTGCATATTATGTGCTCTTTGATGAAGGCGGCAATCGTAACTCCAGTGGTGCTTCGAAGAGGAATAGCTTCGACCCACTTGGTGAAGTACTCTGTCGCAGTGATGATGTATTCATGTTGTTTTGAAGATGCTGGATTGATCTTCCCAATGATATCTAGTCCCCAGCTGTAGAAAGGCCACACTATTCACAGAATTCAACGGGAGACAAGGAGTGTGGATGAGATTACCATGGGTTTGGCATTGGTGACACCTCTGAACGTGTGCGGCTGCATCATCTTCCATGGTTGGCCAATAATATTTCTCATGAATTTGAAGAAATAGTTTCCTCTTTCCTTGATGTTCTCCATCATGTACTTCCTTCAGGATTGTAGGGATTTCATGTTCGGCTAAGCACCTCAGTAAATTTCCACCAAAGCTTTTGCGGTATAAGATCCCATCGAGATAGAAATCTCTTAGCTTTCTGAATGAGTTTGACTGCTTGCTTCTTTTCCAGTGGTAGTTCGTTGTCCCGGAGGTATTTGATGTAAGGCTCCCTCCAGTCCCCAGTGTGGTGGACCGTCAAAACCTCCAAGTGATGAGGAGGTGTTTGGCAATCAGGACAAGATCCTTGTAAAGCTCTTGACTGAGTCTCCATGGATGGCCAGTAGTACCCCATTCTTTGAAGCTTTCTGTAAAGTGTTACCACTAACGTTTGCCCGCAGACTTCTTCATGTATGCGCTTGAGTTTTCTTCCTTCGTCGCTCCCAAGACATCGTGATAGAGATCCATCAGGGTTTCGATAGTATAGCCCTCCATGGCAAGAAGTAGTTCTTCAATTCCTTGAGGCTGACTTGGCCTTCTGAAATAGAGCTGCTCAATTCATGAATGATGGGTGCTCGCCAATCGTTCGCTGGAATGTCTTCGATCTGAGTGAGCCAAGTTGAAGATACGTACGCCTCTGTACAGTGATCGTTTTCTTGCTCCTTCGAATTGCAGCTTGGAGGCGAGAGTTGCTAGGCAATCAGCATGCCTATTGTTAGTCCGTCCAGTATGGACGATCGTTGCGTCAGCAAAATAGGTCAACAGTCGCTGAGCTTCGGTTCTGAATGGAGCAAGTGTGATTTCTTGAGAGAATACGTTCCATTCATCTGGTTGACCAATAATTTTGAATCTCCCCTTATCTCGAGGTGTGTTGCTCCTGCTTGCTTGGCCAAGGATAATCCTAATAGGAAGGCTTCATATTCCGCTGAGTTGTTGGTGCAGTGGAAATCCAACTTGAACGAATGTGAGAAAACTTCACCAGATGGAGACACCAGCACTATGCCCGCTCCTCCGGTGTCACTACTAGGGGTGGCAGATCCATCAAAGTATAGAAGCCATGTTTCTTCCTTGATGACCAAGATGTCTGGGAATTCGCCGGGCACTTCTTCATGTAGTGTTGTTGTGTCTTCCCCTGGAAAAGCAGCGAGCAAGTCTGCGACCGCTTGACCTTTGATGGCTTTAGGTGGCGTGCAAGCTATGTCAAATTCTGACATCTGGAGTAGCCACTTCGCTGGTCTCCTATCAAGGCTGGCTTTGATAGCAAGAACTTTATGGGATCAGCTTTGGAGATGAGTACGACCCTGTTAGATAGTAAGTAATGTCTGAACTTCTGGATTGCATGTACCAATGCCAGGCATGCCCTTTCGGCCTTTGGATATCGGAGTTGAGCATCTCTCATTGTGCGGCTGAAGTAGTAAATCGGTCGTTCGACGCCTTCGTCGTCTTCCTGAGCGAGGAGTGCGCCGATGGCGACGTCACTGGAGGCTGTGTAAAGAATCAGAGGTCGTCCCTGCACTGGAGACCTCATGACGGCCGGTGACAATAATATCTGTTGTATTTTATGGAAAGCTTCTTGTTGAACAGCTGTCCAGGTGAAGCTTGCTCCTTTCTTCAGCAGAGGTGTGAACGAAGCAATGAGTTGAGCTAATCCAGGAATGAAGCGTCGAATATAATTTACCTTGCCCATAAAGCTCTGTAGTTCCTTCACGGTACGTGGAGGAGGCATGGTGGTAATAGCTTTTGCCTTGTCTGGGTCGACTTTGATCCCTTCAGCCGTGACCAGGAATCCTAAGAATTTTCCGGAAGAAACTCCGAATGCGCACTTTAAAGGATTCATTTTTAATTTGTATTCTCTGCATCTTTCAAACACCTGCCTTAGAACTTCGAGATGAGATGCTCGAGTCTTCGATTTTACCACCACATCATCAACATAGTCTTCTACTTGCTTGTGCATCATGTCGTGGAATATGGCAGTCATGGCTCGTTGATAGGTGGCACCAGCATTCTTTAATCCAAAGGGCATCACAGTGTAGTGAAAATTCCCAATGGGAGTACGGAACGCAGTCTTGTTGGCGTCATGTTCATACATCTTGATCTGGTTGTACCCACTATAGCCGTCCATGAATGAGAACATACCGTGACCACTGGTTGCATCGACGAGCATGTCAATGTTGGGTAGAGGAAAATCATCCTTTGGACAACATTTATTCAAGTTCCTGAAGTCGACACAACATCTGATTTGACCATTTTTCTTCTTAACAGGTACCACATTTGCTAGCCACGTTGGATGAAGAATAGGCTTGATGAACCCTGCTGCCAACAGTTTCTGGATTTCGACCTTGATTTGCTCCTCGACTTCGTGTCTAAATTGTCTGGGCGGTTGTTTGACAGCTTTGGAACCAGGGACGATGTGCAGGTGATGGGTGACGAGTTTGTCATCCAGACCCGGCATTTCTTCGTACGTCCAGGCGAAGACATCTTGATATTCTTTCAATAATTTTACAGCTCGGTCCGCTCCTCTGGTGATAGTGCTGAACTGATCAGGATTGGCCTTGGATCGTCTTCAGTCCCAATGTTGATTGTTTCAAGATCGTCAGTGGTAGAGTCAGTGTCGTCCTGTAGTTGTCGTGGGGCATCTGGACTTCTTCTTCAAGTGATAGCTCACTCTGACACGATTCTTCATGGTGGGGAGACTTTTCATCGTTCTCCCCGATTAATTGCTAATCTTTCCGTCGGCGATAAATGACTCTCCCTTCTACGTCTCGATCGGTCGTGAAGTTTGACCCTGGAGTTGAGACTTGATCATTATGGCGTTTAGTCGGTGTAGTAGGTGACTTGATCATTTTAGCAGCTGAGGATGACGGATCGTTATCAGCCTTCTCGATAGTCTTCCAGCTTGGAAGTGGAGTACTGCGAATCCTGCTTGGAGGTTCCGGGACGCCTTTTTGAGATTCAAGGAACTCAGTATCATAGACGGGAGCATAAGGAGATGATGAAGCCGGAATGCGAACGATCTTGTTGTCGAGCAGGCCTTCATGCATTGATGGTATGTTGAAGGAACCACCTTGTTATCATGGAGCCATGGGCGTCCCAGTATTATGTGGTAGTCAGGTTCTTGCTCGATCACATGAAACTTTGCTTTCGATCGAATCGGCCCCACCCTCAAATCTATGTATGCATATCCATATGTATGGCTTTGACTTCCTTCAAATCCTGTCATTAGGATGGGATAGCGAACGATTTTACCTTGTGGGAATCTGGCCATCCTGAGAGTCTTCATAGTGACAATGTTGGTGGAAGCACCGGTGTCACAAGAGCTCTTCTAAATTCGGTGCCTTTGATGAAACCAGTGACATACAATGCTCGGTTGTGTCCTTCATCCGTCATGCGATCTTCTTCTCCAAAAGAGATGTTGTCGATCGAATGCCCAGGCACTAGGGAGACTTCTTCAACTGATGGTGTTGGTGGCGTTATTTGCACGCTGGATGATATCTGGTTGAGTGCTGAAAATGTGTCTGTGCGCTGATCCCTGGAGAAGTGCAGGAGTTCACATAGATTTTCAATCAAATGTGTGACCTCTTGTTCCACCGGCTTCTCGTATGTGGTGAAGCTGTTGATTTGAGGGTCAGATGACGCTTCAGTCCCCGGTGTTGAGGCTTCTGGAGCGGAGATACCGCCTAACTCGGATGTTAATCTGATGAGAAAGTCGAGGATGTGGTTTATCGTCTCCTTCATCAGGTCCATGTTCCTGGTATGGACCTCTAGGATTTGAGCCAACTCTGCCAAAGTCGGGATCCCTCTGCCTTCCATGCCGCCAGGTGTAACATGAGGAATGTTGCCGTTTGAAATATTCTGATCTGAATTAGTTGAATTAGTCCTAAGACCAACCATCTTGTGAGATTGTTAGATTGCAACCGAGAGATTCTCCCACTGTGGTCGCCAATCTGTAGATGGGGAAAAACGATTTGCTGGTTTTTAAGGAATTGAGGAGACGACCGTACGGAGGAGACTCCTCGAACCGAGCGAAATGTTAAACCTCACACAGATGCACCGCTGCAAAGGGGGTGCTTTAGATTCGAGAGATCAATCTGTAGTACTCCGGCCTAAATCAAGACAATGACCGTTCCAGAGTAAATTCGGTCACAAGAGAGGATGGGTTGATCTGTAGGAGGGAAGCTGGAAATGTGTGGAATCAATGGTAATCAAAGATTGTGGGTGTTGAATTCTGAATATGATAAGCTCTGAATGATTGAAATTGCTCAATTGAGAGTAGTTGCTCAATTGATGAGTTGATGATCTCGTGTTGTCGATGAGACGTGAGATTGATGATACTGTTGATGCTGATGATTCAATCATGATTCAGAGACTTATTTATATTGCTGGAATTTTAGACACCATGATTCCATGAAGTGTGACAGTTGATGGAATCAAGGAGTGGGGAAGTGGAGATCGTGTTTGAAACCAGTTGCTCAACGTGTGGAGACTTGGTCGATTTTCCACCCACTACCTCGTGAATTCCTTCAACTGATTGCACGACTTGCTCACATTCCATCGTGTGTTTGAACACACGTGCCGTAGACCGCCAGACCAAAACCCTAAGTGATATCCCCCCAAGTGACACGATTGACGTCTCGTGGTTGTTAGTCAATTGATGACTTCGTGGTTTGATGGGACGATGAGTCCATGTAGTTGCTGAGTTGAACATGATGTTCTGAAACTCATGAGTTGAACATGTCATGAGACAGAGGTATATTTCTTACGATGAAGTGAGCAAGTATTTCTTATTCGATGGATCGTTGAATATTGATTGTTGAACCAATATTCCTTGGTTTGAGCAAATATTTATCATCTGAGCAAGTGTTTCCCATGTGATGAATTGTTGAATATTTGATCATCTGAGCATGTGTTGTTCATCTGATGGATTATTGGCAGCGTACCAAAAATATTAATTAGAATACTGGTCGTTGAACCGAGCATAATTAATAAAATTAATGACCATGAGGTCGTCGTAAAATTATTAAGGTTGGAATATGGAATGATGATCCTTGGATTCAGAAAACCTAATTTGATCAATTGATGATCAATTCATGGTTCGTCAGAATTTTAACCATGGGACGAAGGAGGGAGCGACTACATGGGACCGTGGATCAACCACGTAGTGTCCATATTGTTACGTGAACAAATACAAAGAACTCCTGAAGAGTTGACGATTTGTTGGTGAAAGAATGATCAAATGCTGGTTTAATCATTTATTCGAAAATGCTCGTCTGAGCCTTAGGTGAAAAAATCTAATTAATTATGACGGAGTGAGGGACTGACCATGGGTCATGAAACTGACCCCGGGTAGTCACGTGACTTCCTGATGATCACTTCATGAAAATCCAAAGTGTTTGGAAGAGTCTTGGACCTAATACGTGCAATTGTGCAAATTAGGTCAAAACTGTGAAACTTGATGGGACCGGCTTTTGTAATCCAAAGAGACAATCTTGGTCGGTAAAGATAGCGTGCTTGTGTCCCCAAGGCGTCCGCGTCTCAGTCCTGAGATTTTTGATATTTTCTGGCATGCAATTGAGCATCCATTCGAGAAAATATGTCAAAATTAGGGTTTCGACGAAACTGAGGAAAACACCATGAGATGATGGAAAATAATTATAAAATAAGAAATAAGGAGGCGTGGGACCGTCGAGGCCAAGGCATGGTCGGACGGTCGTAGATACGGTCCCTTGGTGCCTTTTCCTTAATTTTATAATATTTTGATGATTTTATGAAAAATTCATGAATTTTGAGAAATTTGATGAATTTAGGGAGTTTCCATGAATTTAAGGAGTTTTCATGAGTTCAGGGAAGCAAAAAATATTAAAATAATAAAAACAAGGGCGTGTGGGACCGTGGAGGCGCAGCCGGCCGTCTAGGGCCCGGTCCCACGAGTTTTCATAATTTTTAATATTTGTTTAGGTATTTTTTCATGATTTGAGGGAATTTTTCCTAATTTGAGAGAAATACCATGAAATCAAGGAATTTGATGAATTCAAGGAAAATAAAAATAATAATAAAACAAAGGGGCGTGTGGGACCGGCTAGGGCATGGCCGGCCGGTCAGGGCCTGGTCCCAAAAGTTTTCATAATTTATTTTATTTTATTATTATTTGGTGATTTGTGCAAAATACCATGAAATCAAGGAGTTTTTTTCATGAAATTAGAGAAATAATAATAATAATAAAATAATGAGGAACCGTGAGGTGTGGGGACGGCTGGGACCAAGGCGCGACCGGTTGGCCCATGGTCATGCCCCACACTCTTTCCCTTAATTTTATATTATTTTTATGGATTTATGACAATACCATGAAACCGAGGATTTTCCTCGAGACGAAGGAGATTTGATCAAATGAGAGAATTTTCATCAAATCATGGAAAATAATGTATTAAAAATATAAAACTAGCGTAGGACTGACCACGACACGTTCGGTTGGTCGTGTGTCCGTGTTCCCAGCACCTTGGCCAATATTTTTAATTATTTATTATTTTGTTCCCTATTTTGCACAGGTTCATCGTTTCGTTGTATTTTGAAATACTCGTTCGTGCGGTGAGTGTTAGTGCATCGCCGTTGAACACACTTTCACCATTTGGGTCGGGGCTTACTTAGAGGTAGCTCGGACGCCCGGTTGTTGATTATTTATTAATAATTGTGGAATTCAGTGGAGAATAATTCACAAAACTGAGTAATAAGATGTTTATTATTAATTCATAGGATCAGTTGAGGATTCGACTACGAATTCATAATAATAAAGTGAGCATTACCAATCCATGGAACGTAGATTCGACCACGGAGTAATTAAGATTTATCTATTACCATTTATGAGACCAGTTGTGGATTCGATCATGAAATCGGAGTAATGAGATAATATAGTTGTTTCATTGTTATTCTATGAGATCAAGTTGTGGATTCGATCATAGAATCAGAATAATTGTTTATTGCCATTCCATGGGACCAGTCGTGGATTCGACCATGGAATAGGAGCAATTGTTATTGCCATTCCATGGTACCAGTCGTGGATTCGACCATGGAATAGGAGCAATAATAGATTATTCTGGGAATTCAGTAGTGAATGTCACGGCATAATTAATCTTAATTAGGAATAATTAGCTTTGTGGCTCTATATTAGCAGAGCAAGCGGTCTAGGAGCATTGATTATCCCAATATGAGCTTGTCGGTAAGTCATATCCTTTATATAGTCAAGGTAAACTCGTTGTTTGTTCTTGAAGACGTTATCGCTCTATACTAGCAGAGCAAGCTGTCTAGGAGCCGTCCATCTCGTGATACTATATAGAAATAATCACTGAAAGTGTTCAGTATTCATGAGATATGTCGTTGTCCAGTCGTGAGACTACATATATACATGTACTCCGAGAGAAAGTACTTTCCGTTTAGAATTCGATGAGAGACCCGTGTCTCAATACTCACGTCTGATTGCTGGATCAGAGCTTCGTATAATTATGAGTTTACGATTTTAGCCCTTGTCGAAAATCCACCATCTACAGATACAACCAAGTTAATTATTTTTTATTTACTTTATTGGTTGTTCCGTAAGGTACTTTATGTTGAGCATTTTGAACTAAATTAACCATCTTGTTTGGTTATTTAGTTATTGCTCTGTAAGTTTTCTTATGTCGAGCAAAACAATTGACAATTAAATTGATTACTTTCGTAATTAGTTTGGTTGTGTATTCCAATTAGAATAATTGTGGGTTCTCTTGTAATTAATCTAGTTGAGTATTTTTGTGTCTCCATGAGTTTTCTTATGTTGAGCACAAACAATGGAATTGATCACTTTTTGTGTTTGATTTGATTGCGTATACCGATTAAATTAGTCACGGGTTTTACTTGTGATTAATTTGATTGAGTTTTTGGATATAAAAAACCATTCTTATGGTTTTTGGTGTCCAATAAAATCCTTCTTTTCTTTTGAAATTAAAGGTCGCTCTTGTTGTTCTTTCGGGAATGACATCAAATGGGGGAGACTTCTTTTGAACTTGTGCTTAATGGTCATATCTTGAGGGGTGTGCGGCTGCGGAATTTTAGAGGGGTTATCTTGTATCTATAAACCTTGATGAATGCTATTATCTTCGGCTATATGATTGCAACTAAATAAGATGATGTGTGTTCTTTCTTTTTAGTCATGAAATGTCTCTTACGGAAATTTCATTATCATCCCGTTCTTGTACCTTTGCCAATTTTATTCACAAAAAGTGGGAGAATTAATATGTAGTTCACACTACAAATACATATGGTCTTCGGTCATTATGTAAGGGGGAGTGGTTTCCATGTGAGATGGAGTATTGACTAAGGGGGAGTGATGCATATCACCATAGTATTATCGTTGAAGTTGTGATACAATTGAACTTTGACGCTGTGTAATAATACTATGACACTATATAATAATGATCGAGACCGATACTTTCTCATTGTTATATCTACGGATCTTCAACAACGATGATGCTAAACTTACAACCTTTGGGATCATTGGAGTACTTGGAAGTGACGAAGATTTCGAGGAATGTTGAAGATTAGACATGTAGAATATGAGCTACTTAAGTTTCTTTATTTTTTTTGTATTCCATATGTGTTGATAGTTTTGTCACTAAATTGACAAAGGGGGAGATTGTTAAAGCATTGCTCGGTCGAACTCGCATGCGTTTCTATCTCAAGCATGTTTGTCAATGTTAGTGATCAGAAATATAAGTCTTGATTTCTAGTCTATTGTAGCTAAGTCTCGGACTAGGATAGAAAGTGTAGTTGAGCTCAAGGACTTCATGGCGATTCATCATACAAGTAGAAGAACTACTCAAGGAACCGGCGGAACTTCTCGACAAAAAGGTATGTGAAGACTTGAACTATTCTGTCACTCAAAGTATATCTACTCTATCTCCTACTTCTTGAGACAAAAAGTCGTATGATATATATATAGACTTAGATTATACACATTTGGTATTTCGAGCGAGTATACCTCGCCTATCTATATATCGAAATATGTGTTGGTAAGCTTTTCGCTTCGACCAAGTTTATCTTTACCTAGTGACGAAAGTCATGATATGTTTCAATCATCTTGAAAATTGCTTTGACGAGTGTAAAACTATATAACGTCCTCTAAGAATGTTTAAATGATTGGAATGAGAGTTTAAATTACATAACCAATGATGGAAATAAGCATTGTTGTGGAAACATATTTATGTATAAGTCCTATTCCTTGAACCAAAGTTTGCGAACTTTGTTGATCAAGAGAAACCGGAAGAATGGCTTGTTGCCAAGTCCGCGAACTCAGTCCGCGAACTTCCGAAGTTCTCAAACCCGAGAATTTTTGCTGGAGTTGACAAACTACTTGCGTGAGCTAAGTCCGCGAACCCCATTCCACGAACCGGCGAAGTTCTCATCCTGAGAATTTCTGCTGGAGTTTGTAAACTCTGTCTGGTTGCTTAAGTCCGCGAACCTAGTGTGCGAACTTAAGAAGGTTATATATCTGAAGATGATTTCTGAACTTAAACTTTAAAAAGACTAAGGAATGCAGTTTGCAAACCGTGGCTATAAAAGTTCATGAACCGATTCAAGTGAATCAAATCATCTTTGCTTCAATTGTGTCTTGTGTAGTTACATAAGATTTCCTTGCAATTGAACAACTCTCTAACTAGTTCATTTGAGTCATTTGAACTAGTTATGGTGAAGAAGAAGAACATGGTTGATATGAAATGCTCATATGGCTAACCTTTTGGTTAACTATTGTTGAACTAACAATGTACACGTTTGGGTACGGTTAACAAACCTAGAAGCGTGCAGTTCATTTGTGTATAACAAGCTAAGTTTTCGATCTAACAGTTGATAAATATTAGCTTGAATCTAAATTAGGTTTTCATCTAACGGTGAATATTGATTGCTTTGTTACCAAGGCAAAACCCTGATTTGAAAGACTATATAAAGGAGACATCTAGTATTATGCAAAACTAATCCCCACACCTTACGTGTGATACTAGTTTACGTACTAGAGTCGGTTCTCCTTTAATCTTTGGTTTTCTTCTTCTAAAACCAGGTTAACGACTTAAAGACTTCGTCGGGATTGTGAAGCCAGGCCGGTACTACTTTTATCGTAGTTGTGTGATCTGATCTTGCATCTTCTATCGTACGAGTACAATCAGATTGATTGGCTTGAGATTTGATATCTCCGATAGGCAAGATATAAAAATTAATCACAAACATCTTCGTATCATTGTTTGTGATTCCACAACATATTGTTTTGCTACCATACGATTAAGATTGTTGTGAGGTGATTGATTAATCTAGGATGTTCTTCGGGAATATAAGACCGGATTATCAATTGGTTCCTGTTCACTTTGATTATTATCAAAAGAGGGAACAAAAACTTTAGGGTTTTTCTGTGGGAGACAGATTGATCCTTTGATAGACTTGTCTGTGTGAGACATATTTATTTATTGTCAAAGCCTGCGATTTTGGGTCGTAACAACTCTTAGTTGTGGGTGAGATCAGCTAAGGGAATCAAGTATGCAGTATCCTGTTGGGATCAAAGACGTAGGGAGTACAACTGTACCTTGGATCAGTGGGAGACTGATTGGGGTTCAACTACAGTCCAGTCCGAAGTTATCTTGGAGTAGGCTAGTGTCTGTAGCGGCTTAATACAGTGTGTGTTCAATCTGGACTAGGTCCCGGGGTTTTTCTACATTTGCGGTTTCCTTGTTAACAAAATTTCTGGTGTCTGTGTTATTTCAATTTTCGCATTATATTGTTTTATCTTTATAATTGAAATAATACAGGTTGTGCGTTAGATCAATCAATTGGAGAATCCGATCTAACGATTAATATTGATTGACATTTGGATATTGGTCTTTGGTGCCATCCAAGTTATTCCTTGTATTTGATTAGTACTCGCAGTTTCTGGTTGAGGAAATCAAATCAAGAGAGAGATATAAACTCGTTGATATACTTTTAATTGATTGAGTCTTGTTGATTCTCTTAAAAGTATATTCGAGTTTGTCCATACAGATTTCTAAGAGAAATATTGGGTGGTGTTGTTAGACCTTCGTTTTTTCAATCGTGTTGTTGTATCTTCTAAAGAGAGCATTGGGTTCTGCTAGAAGATTTACGAGAAGAATTCCTACATACAATCAGTGTTGTGCTAGGAGTTATATTTGTGCTTAAGCAGGTATTACATCTATTCTGAATAGGTAGTAGGAAATTGGTGTAACAACTTATAATCAGTGTGTGTTTAATTCTGGACTAGGTCCCGGGTTTTTTCTGCATTTTCAGTTTCCTCGTTAACAAAATTTCTGGTGTCTGTGTTATTTCTTTTCCGCATTATATTTGTTTATATAATTGAAATATCACAGGTTGTACGTAAGTTCAATCAATTGTGAATCCAACCTTTGGGTTGTTGATTAAATTGATTGACACTTGGATATTGGTTTTTGATACCGTCCAAGTTATTTTTTATATTCAATCGGGCTCGCAAATTCCTATTTGTTTGATTTCGGATTGAATTGAGAGATTGAGATATAACTCTTTGGTATACTTTTCTTAAGATTGAGTCTGACTGTCTAGTTGATTCTCTTGAAAGTATATTGGAGTTAGTCCATACAGATTGCCAAACAAATTATTGGGTGTGGTTGATAGACCCCGGCTTTTTCAATTGTTATCAGAGCAGGCAAACACGCTAATACCTCATAAGTCTGTGTTTGTAGCAATCTGATTCTATGGACAGAAGTGCTATCTCTATACACGTACCACCAACCTTCGATGGCACAAACTATTTCTGGTGGAAAATTGCTATGCGTGCTTTTATTCAAGCACGAGATTTTCAATCATGGGTTCGTATTGTTAATGGCTATAATCCTCCATTAGTTACATTAGACGGTGTAACTGTTGTAAAGGATATTGGTGATAATGATGATCTTGAGATTCTTGCTGCAAAGAAAAATTCTGATGGATTAAATGCTATCATCCATGCCATTACCCCAGATCTTCAGCACCACGTGACTACGTGTAATAAGTTTAAAGATGCTTGGGATATCTTGGAAACCGTATTCGAAGGGAATGCCGCAAAGAAAGAAGCAAGGCTTCAAAATCTAGCTTCCGACTGGGAAAACCTTCGCATGTCTGATGATCAAAACTTTGACGAGTTTAACCAAAGACTTTCTCAAATAGTTAACTCCCCGTATTCGTTAGGAAGAACTATTCCGGAGAAAGTTATTGTGTGCAAAATTCTCAGGTCTCTACCATCAAGATACGAGTCTAAGAAACATGCCATTGAAGAAGCAAACGATCTTTCTACACTCTCCAGAAATAGTCTTGTTGGAAAGTTAAAGATCTTTGATAATGAACACGCGTCTGGAAAAGAGGTGATTTCTCTTAAAGCTGCAAACAATTCTGAATCCTCTAAGGATAAATCTGGTTCGCCAGATACTAAGGATGTTACTCCACGACAATTTAGAAAATCCTTGAGAGACAGGAAAAAGAGTTTTTCTAAAGGTGCAACATCTCCTAATGATGATGTACAATGTTATAACTGTCGTGGTTTCAGGGACTTGTCTTCAGTATGTCCTAGCTGGAGCCGTAGACAATCATCATATGCAACAGCTTTGCCTACTCTTGATGATGGACCTGAATATTATAATCCCCAAGAGTACGCAGGCGAGGTTGCATTAGCTTCTGGAAAAATTCTTTCGGATACTGATTCTGATTCTGACGAATAAGTGTTCCATGTTGATCCAGTTGCTAATAATCTTCTTAAAGAATGTCATCAGAAACTCTCGCAAGCTGAAAGCACCATTTTCAGTGAGAAATTTAAATATGACAGACTTCATAGTCAGAATAAAGACTTGCAAGACCAACTTGATTCTAGTGGTGCAAGAGATTATTTCAACGAAATACGAAAGCTTAAAGAAGAAATTGGCGAAGATCGAGATCGGGAAATTACTCTTAAATAAAATCTAGATAACTTGGTGAACATTGAGATGAACTTGTTATTTAATTCGGAACGAGAAGATCTCAAAGTTCAATATGAATCATCCAAGAATGATCTATTTATTGCACTTGAAAAGGTCAAAAGGATGGAAGAAGAAAACTCGAGATTAAAAGAGAGTTTGTCTAGAAATAGCAACTAAGATAAATTAACCTCAATATAGGGAGCATGTAGAATTCATCGTGATACACGAGGATTGGGCTATGAAGGAATAGACGCTCCCAATATTTGCAAAGAGGTAAAATTTGTCAGAGCTAAAGTTTCTTCTCCACCAAAACCTTCCACGGTTGACAAAAGTGAAGTATCTCTAACAACTGCCGATGAAGAAAAGAGGAAATTCTGTCAAGCTCCAAAGAAAGCACATACATATTTAGGTAACGCTAAACATAACTTTTTCCACTCTACTAAACATTGCTTCTATTGTGGAAAACCTGGTCACTTGCAAAGGAATTGCAGATTTCTTAAACGGGATAAAACCATATATGATTCTGTTAAGATGACAAGATCTGATGTTCCAAACTGGAGAAAAATTGAGTCTCATAATTTCAGTTCTTCTAGTATTCCCTCAAAGAAGTTTCATAATTATATTGGGTAGAAAAAGAAATACGTTGCTCCAAAAGCTACTCAGAAATGGGTACCAAAGAAGATCAATAAAGCAACGAGTACCATTAAGAAGGATCTCCCAGACAAGAGTTCGACAAGGGATAACATCTTAAAAAGGTATGGAACAGTTATTGAAAGTTTCAAGGAAGTTGTTAAATTCCTAGAGTCCATGCATGATTTTGTTTCGAATACCTGTGGTGAGCAAGATTTTGCCCACCTCAACACAACCTGATTGTGTAGGAAGTGCATCCTCACCAAGAATCCCTAGTAAATGCGGTGAGGATTGCAAAAGAATCGGGTGCAGATATTGTGTTTGGTAATTTTTGAATATGTGGAACAATTTTTTGTTCCGAGCTGAGTCTAACTCGCTCACATATTTCTCGAAATATGTGTTGGTAAGCTTTCGCTTTAGCCAAGTTCATCTTTACCTAGTGATGAAAGTCATGACAAGTTTGAATCATTTTGAAAATTGCTTACTTTGACGAAAAATAGTTTGTGAATAACAACTATAGAATATCAACGTCCTCTAAGAATGTTTCAATGATTGAAATGAGAGTTTAGATAATATAACCATTGGAGGATATAAGCATTGTTGTGGAAACACATATATGTATAAGTCCTTATTCCTTGAATCGAAGTTTGAGAACTTTGTTAATCAAGAGAACCGGAATAGTGGCGTGAGCTAAGTCTGCGAACTCAGTCCGCGAACCCAGTCCGTGAACTTGCGGAAGTTCCCGACCCGAGAAAATCTGCTGGAGTTTGAGAACTCCTTCCGGGAACTTAAGTCCGCGAACTAAGTCTGCGAACTTAAGTTGGTTATCTCTAAAAACGATTGTTTTGGAACTTATATTTATATTAACTAAGGAATGCAAAATGCAAACCGTGGATATAAAGTTCATGAACCGATTCGAGTGAATCAAATCGTTTTTACTTCGATCGTGTCTTGTGTAGTCACATAAGATTTCCTTGCAATTGAACAACTCTCTAACTAGTTCATTTGAGTCATTTGAACTAGTTATGGTGAAGAAGAATATGGTTATATACCACGCATATGATTCTTAATTACCTAACTCGATGCGTGATTGAAATTCTTATGTATAACAGGTTAGAAGCAATAATCAACGCCATTGGATGTTGGTTTTTATTGTCAAAGAATCTTTTTTATACACTTATGGTAACCATTCTTGGTATAAATCCTTATGGAAAAGGTTATTCTTCCTTCTAAGCATATCAATTCTTAACAAGTGTGTATCTTAGAAAAGATGATCACAATACATGATCTTCGTGATTATATATTGTGTATTGTTACCATGAGATAGTTCTATTGTTTCTAGTAACACGATCTCATGAGAGACCTTCAATGATTGGTTCTTAACTCGTGTCTCCTTGTAGGGTTTCTAAAATCCAATATATAAATCCTTATCTCCGGAGTAAGGTCACTCTTGTTGTTCTTTAGGGAATGACAGTTTATGGGGGAGAGTTCTTAATTGAACTTGTGCTTAATGCCAAATCTTTGTGGAGAAGCGGTTATGGAACATGTAGGGGTTAACTTGTATCTTAATAAACTCCTTGATGAAGTCACTAAGTTTCGACTCTGTGATATCATCTAAAGTACAGTGGATATGTTCTCTTTTGGTCATGAAGTACCTCCTTGAAAATTTCATGAGGATCCCACTAGTTTTCGTACCTTTGCCAATTTATATTGACAAAAAGGGGGGAAATTAATGTGTAGTTCACACTACAAATACATATGGTTTACAGATCATTATGTAGGGGGTGGTTTTCATGTTGAGATGGAGTATTGACTAAGGGGGAGTGATACATATCACCGTAGTATTATTGTCAAAGTTGTGATACAATGAAACTTTGATGTTGTGTAATAATACTATGATGGATCTTCAACAAGTACAAGATGAACACACACAGAGTTGAAGAACCAAGGAAATCAAGCATGTCGATTTTTGTTTTAACAAGTACAATCCATATGTAAAATGGTTTTGTCACTAAAATTGACAAAGGGGGAGATTGTTAGAGCATTGCTCGGTTGAACCCACTAGCGTTGGTATGTCAAGTTAGTTGTCAATTTTAGTTGCCAAAATTCATTCTTGATTTAGCATACTAAAGATAGTTTCGGACTAGATTAAGTCTAAGAAGTTGAATCGAAGCTATCCTTAAAGGATAAAGATTGAAGACTACAAGAAGACATCAACAAGTACTTGATCAACAAAGGTATGTGATTGATTTCATTTGGATTCTTGTTCAATTCTACCTTTCTAACCTATCGAGATAAATGCTCACTCTATGGAACAATTCCTATCACGGTAAATGTACATTTATGTATATATACTTGAGGTTATTTGACTCATGACCTTGGTGACAATAACCTTTATCCCTGGAAAGGTTCTCATGTTATAGTGAATGAGCTTACGAAGCCAAGAATCACTCAATTCCGAGTTATAACGATGAAGTTATGAGTGATTTAAATTAACAATTATAAGTGTTGCTGTAATTGTTACAGTTCGTTAGTAGGAAACAATCAATGGACCGTTTGTAACGGTTCACGGACTTGAGCCCAATTACGTGACTAAAAGGCATTTTTGGTCAAGTTGGTGATGTTTCCTTATCTAGGAAAGATGACTATTAATCCAAACATATTTGATTACCATATTAAAGTGTTTGTGATAACTTTTAAGTCCTGCCTAAGTTAAAATGTGATTTATTCACATAAATACAATATTTTCTAATTAATTATTTAATTAATTATTTTGGCAAGAGTTGTAACTTAGGAAAGACTCCCAAAATTAGGAGAGTCTTGAAAAAGGAAAATAGCTATGCTTAGATTTCAAGCTATCTTTCACTATAAATAAAGGGTTCGTGAGTGCTACACGTTTTCATCCCCTTTGGAAAATTGATGTAAGCTCATAAGGTTGTTTTCCATGTCTTCCGCTCTTCGTGAACAAGAGTGAGATAAAAGTCTTTGTATTGGGGATCACAAAGCCGAGTTGGATTAATCTTCGTGATTGATTATACAACTTGTAATCTAGGTTTTCACCTCTTGTCTATTCTAAGGTTTTCTCTTCTGATATAAACCCATTCAAGAGTTGTTGATCATAAACCCTAGGTTTTGATAGATTTCAGTTTCTGATCGTATACCAACACTTGTTAGTTGAAATCGGAGACTAGAAAGAAAACTTCGATTAAGGTATCTCGTAAAAATCCTTAAGAAGTTTTAAATAAGATATCTCTAGATTTATTCTAGTTGTTCTTGTTGTAGAATAATTAGGTTTTTCTTCCATTATTGAAGAGTGTAATAATCCCTAATCTACAAGTTTATTTTGATATTACTTTTACCTAGTAATTATTTTTATCAAAATAAACACAAGATTTCCAAAGCCTTGATTCACATCTAAAGGGAAATCAAACCGGTGTTTTGTGCAAACAAAATATGGAATCCTATCAATCGTGTTGTTGTATCTTCTAAAGAGAGCCTTGGGTTCTGCTAGAAGATTGACGAGAAGAATTCCTAAAGACAATCGGTGTTGTACTAGGAGTTATATTTGTGCTGAAGCAGGTATTACATCTAGTCCGAATAGGTAATAGGAAATTGGTGTAACAACTTATAATCAGTGTGTGTTTATTCTGGACTAGGTCCCGGGATTTTTCTGCATTTGCATTTTCCTCGTTAACAAAATTTCTGGTGTCTGTGTTATTTCTTTTCCGCATTATATTTGTTTATATAATTGAAATATCACAGGTTGTACGTAAGTTCAATCAATTGTGAATCCGACCTTTGGGTTGTTGATTAAATTGATTGACACTTGGATATTGGTTTTTGATACCGTCCAAGTTATTTCTTATATTCAATCGGGCTCGCAAATTCCTATTTGTTTGATTGCAGATTGAATTGAGATATTGAGATATAACTCTTTGGTATACTTTTCTTAAGATTGAGTCTAACTGTCTAGTTGATTCTCTTGAAAGTATATTGGAGTTAGTCTATACAGATTGTCAAACGAATTATTGGGTGTGGTTGTTAGACCCCCGCTTTTTCAGGATGTTACCGTCTATTCGTTCTTTTTGCTTTTTGGACGATTTTTCGACCTCTATCTTTTGAGCGCTCCCATCTGTGTTTAACCCACCCAGAGGAATGAATATCCAGATTTTTATATGTTCACGGGAATTTACTTTTTTTTTATTTAATTTTTTGGATTTAAGTTTTATTATTGTGGTTGATTTCTCTCTTTTCATTTTGAAGTGGGAAAAAAATATTTTGCCTTTTATCAGAAGGTGTTTCCTGTTTGTTCTACTCCATCATATTTTGCATGATTTGTATACCCTTATTGATTCTTAACTGTTCCAAGTCTCATTTTTGGCGCAAGTATGGCACTCCAACATTCCAAAATTCTTATCCCAAATAAACTAGTTATTTTTTTTCCCATGCTTTGATCCTTAGCCGTGTTAGTATATCAGTTAACCCTCAGATCTAAATTTCTTGGCCTTTTTTAGTACTCTGTAAACTGTACTTCAATATAACATTACCTCCCCTAAACACCAAGAAATCCAACAACCATTTCCAAACTCAATCACGGGCCGATTTTACAAACCATAACACTCTTAGAAACTTTTTATCCTGATCATTTTATTATCAAGTCATCTCATCCTAATATCTTAACAACTTTTCCTCTCATACCCTTTTTCCACCTTGGCAAGCCAAAATGAGCATCTTATCTAGGAATTGCCAAGGAAATAATAATCCAACAACAATTCAGCACCTAAAAGGGTTAATTTCTCTACACAATCCCATCATCATTTTCGTATCTGAAACTCTAGCCAATGAAACTCATATGTCAGGACTGGCTTAATCTCTACAATTCCAAAATCACGCCACTGTACCTAAAATAGGCAAACGAGGGGGGCTATGTCTTATGTGGAAAAACTACCTGAACATTCTGGTTCTGCTTAAATTCCAAAGTTATATCCATGTCGCCATCACCCCTCCAGCTCCAGGCCATCCGTGGCTCTGCACCGGTATTTACGATCCACCATATCCAGAAGCAAGACATGACTTATGGAAAGATTTTCCAACAATCTTCCCCGCCAACAATACTGGATCGCCATGGGTTTTGCTAGGAGACTTTAACGAAGTAATGGACCAATCGGAGAAAAAGAGAGGGAGGCCAGTAACATATACACAAACTCAACCTTTCCTCACAATGATATATCAGATGGGATTCATGGATTTAGGATTCCGTGGAGACACGTACACATGGACAAACAATCAACAAGGATAAGACAATATAATGAATAGACTAGATCGAGTTGTTGGCACCCCTCATTGGAGTACCGCCAACCCGTATGCCTCTGATCACGCCCCAATAATTTCCTCTGATCATGCCCCAATCCTTCTTCATACCAAAGCAATAGATTGGCATGGGCAGAAGAACCAAAAGTTCGAGCATATATGATTATCTCACCCACAACTCAAACAAATCGTTGAGACAGCTTGGAATCAACAAAATGATTCGGGGGAAACCCTATGGAATGGAATAAATAAACCTTTGGACACCTTCCAAAACTAATCAAGAAATCGACGGCTCAAATCCAAATGGCACAACACCAATGTGCTATACGAAGTGGTGCTGAACTAGATTACTAGATAACCCAAGAAAAGCAACTTCGAAGCCATCATCCGAAATTACTGCAATGTCACGCAACATATTGGAAGCAAAGATACAGAATCCTGTGCTTTCAATTGAGAGACAACAATACGACCGTCTTCCACATAAAATCAACCATTCTCGCAGCCGTACTAATATTCAGCAATTGCAAGATCACCAAAACTACTGGGTCAGCGACAAAGATCAAGTAGTTAGAATCATCCTTGATCACTTTACTGATCAATACACAACACAAAGAGCAACCATAGATGAGGATCTCTTTGAAAAAATCACACCCATACTAACAGAAGGACGATGCACCAAGCTCACGGAGGAGGTAACTACAATGGAAATCAAACCATCTCTATTTTCCATTTGAAAGTGCTCCTGGACCTGATGGATATACTAGCAATTTTGTTAGAGTCTTTTGGGAAACCACTCACCATCAGTTAATAGCTATGGTCCGAAGCTTTTTCAGCAACTTAAACATTCACCCCCTCATGAATCACACAAACATCACCCTAATCCCCAAAATTCAACTTCCATCCATACCTTTCAAGTTCATACCGATTAGCCTTCGCAATGTTACATACAAGGTGATTTCCAAAATCCTAGTTAATTGCATATGCCCTCTTCTCCCATCCCTCATAAGCCTCTATCAGAATGCTTTCGTCCCTCAAGGATCAATTCATGATAACATTGCAATTGCTGGAGAAATATTTTATTTCATAAAAATCTCTGCACTCACCAAAGGCACAAAAATAGACCTAAAACTAGACATTAATTTTTTTTACGATAGCTTAGATTGGGGATTCATCAAGAAAACATTTACCAAATTGAGATTTCCAACCATCTTCGTAGACTACATAATGTTATGTACATCTACAATCACTTAATCAATCAACATCAATGGCACCCCACACGAATATATCACTCCAACGAGAGGCATTCGACAGGGAGATCCTTTATCTTCCTATATCTTCATTATATGTGTAGAGATCCTTTCCACAAATCTTGACAATATAAAAGCCCAAAACCTGGTAAAAGGGTTAAGTATATCTCACAAAGCCCCACCTATTTTACATCTGATGTATGCAAATGACATCCTCATCACCTATAAGACATCTCATGAAAGAAACAACCAACTCATGAGGCTTCTTCTATCCTACAGCTCATTAGCAGGCCAAGAAATGAACATAACAAAATCTACAATAATTCACTATCCAAGGCTGCAACAACCACAAGTAGACGCTCTCCACCAGTTTTTTGACATGCCAACTTCATCGACACCACCAATTTATCTCAGAGTTCAGTTCAAACACGGGAGAACCTCAAGTCACATCTTCGATATATTGCGTCAATGTTTGGCAAGAAGAGCTCAAGGATGTTAGAGCATAGCTCGGCTGAACCCACCAAGCGTTGGTATGTCAAGTTTGGTTGTCATATTTTAGTATCAAAACTCATCTAGAGCCGTTTGGTTAGATACTAGAGTCAACTTCGCTTAGGTTGGACTAGAAAGTCTAGGAATGTTGAGACATACAAGTATTACTCCGAAGACCTGAAGAATGAGAAGAAGTAACGAGTACAACAACGACATCATCCTTCCACTTGAGGTTAGTAATATTGACTTGATCTTGTTTCCATTCCTAACGTATATTTCAAGTCGTGCTATATTGAAAACACAACTGAAAAAACGGGGGTATAACAACCACACCCAATAATTCGTTCGGCAATCTGTATAGACTATACTCCAATATAATTCCGAGAGCACAAACTTAAAAGCGAGCTCAATCAAGAGATATATCAAAGAACTTTATCTCTATTTCTTAATCCAATTAGCAAATCAAACAGATAAAAATCCGTGAGCCTGATTGATAAGAGAAATAACTTGGACGGTACCAAAGACCAATGCCCAAGTGTCAATCAAGTTATATCCAACAAACAAGGTCGTATTTATTAACTGATTGAACTACGCACAACCTGTGATATTTCAATTATATAAACAAATATAATGCGGAAAAGAAATAACACAGACACCATAAATTTTATTAACGAGGAAACCGCAAATACAGAAAAACCCCGGGAGCTAGTCCAGATTGAACACCACACTGTATTAAGATGTTACGGACACTAGCCTACTACAAGTTAACTTCGTACTGGAATGTGGTCGAGCCCTAACCAAGTCTCACACCGTTAAAGGTATAGTTGATAGACATATTTTTGTGTCTACTTTGTCCTCAATGTCTGTATTGTTGGAACTCTATTTTTGTACTAATATTTTGTTTTTATGTATTTTTAGGAAATAAACATTTTTGGAAAATTCGGCTCGAAAAGTTGATTTTGGCACCCGGAGGACAAGTGTTATTCGGACTCTCGCTTTTGGATAAGGGGTAACCTAATTACTAAGGGGCACCCCCAGGTCACCTCCAAGGCATCTTCTATTTGCACCCCAGTTCAGGATAGGGGGCATATCATCTTCAACATTCAAATTCGTGTTTTGGCGGGAAAACCATTTTCACTCCTGACAGATTTTCAATCAGCAAAATGAAGGTGTTCTAGTGCGATTCAATCGCTGAAAATTGGTGAGAAGTTGTGATTTAACATGGAAAAGTTGTTGTGAGTGTTTTATTAGCTCAAATTTGGCTATAATTGTCTAGCCAATTCACGGGCTCAAAACAGGTAAAACACATGCAGAAGAGTTTCTCTACGACTTCTGGAAGATTTTGTGTGTGTTATGCTCGTGTTTCATGCATCGAGCAACATGTTGGAGCATGTGTAATCTAATTGGAGCGTGCTGGACTAGAGAAAATGCGTGAAAAGCTAAAACAGGAAAGAAAATATCCGAAAATATTTTCTTTCACTGCCGAGGATTTGTGGAGTTATGGAGGAGATTCGATGCATGCTTCGGGTTTAAATAGAGTCCTTGGAGGTCGGAGAAAGGGGTAGCAAGTTTAGAGAGAATTGGGAGAGGTTTAGAGCACTACAGAGCAAGAAAATTGAAGTTGCAGAGATTCTGGTTCTGTTGCTGCTGCTGCTCGAGGAGGAAGAAGAAGAGGAAGAACAGACTACCAAAGGCAGTCGTTTACCAACAAAGACAACGACTATCGTTCGTGGGTCATAGTTTTTCAACAACAACATCACTTTATCTCTATCGTTGATTCTGGACGCCTTCTGTGGGTCGCAGAATCCTGTTTTATATCATTTTCTTGTCTTTCTCTTCATTGTAAAACACTTTTGAGCATCAATGAAATATTTTGAGAGGTTTTCCAACATGATGAGCGGCTAAAATACCTGGTGACTGAGGCGACGGAGGAGCTATTCATTCATGTTTGATTGGTAAATTCTTTTTATGATTTCTTAATTATTTATTTTATTTAATTCACTTGGATCAATAAAAAAAAGAGATAAAAATGGTTTTCTTAATTAGTTGTGAATCAGTTTGATGTTTTATGCTTAGAATTAATTCTTTGATAAATCATGCTTAAGGATTACAATTTAATATTTGGACACCTTATAGATTAATAAGTGATTTAATGGAAAAAGAGCTAGATAATAATTATGAAATATTTTTGTAACCAATCAACTTGAAGTAATAGTGAATCCGGAGCCTTCGTCCATTTTAAATCTTGACATCACTCTTTGAAAATTAATTTGCTTTATTTTTATTAAATCTAAAAATTATTTCCTTCATAAATCTGAAACGAATCTTTTTACCACTATCACTACAGCAACTTTGATCCCCTGTTTGCAGGGAAGGACGACGATTACGATATCGTCTCGGCCCCTCGGGTTCGTACATGACATAGGAGTCATGGCCCGAGTCGACTTCAACGGTTCATCCCCCGTCTGGTACGGGAGGTAAGTCCATCGAAACACTCGCGAATCTCCTATAAGAGAGTTACTGTATTCCTTAAGGTGATTCATTGATTGAGGAAGAATTTGGACTGTTTTTAAATTCCTAGTAAAGGGCAAGGCCTAGCCAATACAAGATAAGGGTTCGGATTTCATCACTGTTCCCTTCTTTCCCGCCTTAGGAAAACGAAACCTAACGCGAACCTAAGCCTAAAATTTTGACTAGAACGAGACCTATAGGGTAACGAGCTTAATAGGACAGTCATTCGAAAAATATTGGTTACTCTTTTAGCATACTTCGAAGTTCATGATGGTCTCTGTGAGTTGAATGCGTGACTGCGCCGCCTTGTGATAGCGGTGAGGCCTTGGGTATCAAAGCTCCACCGAGCTTCCCTCGCCTCAATTCAACTTAATTTGACTCGGATTGACTCCAGAGGGGTTTGCTTAAATTGTAACGAATTCCCTTTCGAAAAGCTGGTCTAGAAACAATATAAGTGGAGCCATCATGCTTTTTGTTTGCTAGAATTCAGTAGGTTTGCTGTGGTGGAGTCAGCCTTGTTTGTGTTTGCATAGAACTTCCCTTCCCTTTTAGGGCTTTTCTTTGTAGTCTTGTTTTTCTAGTGTATGCCCAAGGTAGAACGGGCTTGGAAAAGAAACACTCTAGGTCGTCTGATTAGTGATAAACCTAGTAGTTCTTCTTGTGAAGGCGGGGAGCTCGAAGACTCTTCTTTAGAGAGCCCCGTTTTTGGAAACTTCAGTTTTGAGAATCTGCGTCTTTGTGAAGAAAGTTCTCCTAGTCCTTTGGTAGTGCCAGAAATGGCAACTTTAAAAGCTTTATTGAACCCAACTAGGACCTCTCGTCCGTCTTGTATCAAGTTAGCTGAAACCGAGGCAAATTATGAACTCAAACCTGGGACTTTACAAATGCTCCCAACCTTTTTAGGAAAACATAATGAGAACCCTTATTTTCATGTTAGGGAATTTGAGGAAGTATGTAGTACTCTGAAAATTAAAAACCTTAGTGATGATGCACTGAAACTTATGTTACCCCTTTTCCTTAAAAGATAAAGCCAAATCTTGGCTGTATAATTTGGATTCTGAGTCAATTGAAACCTATGAACAACTTACATCTGCCTTTATACATAAGTTTTTCCCAAGGCACAAAACATCGTCTATTAGGACACAAATTTGTACTTTTGCTCAACAAGAGGGAGAATATTTATATAGGTATTTAGAAAGGTTCAATGACTTAATTTCTCAATGTCCTCATCATGGTTCAGAGAAGGTTAGGTTAGTTCAGATCCTCTACGAGGGTTTAGACTATTCAACAACGACCATGGTTGAGTCCTTATGCACAGGTGGGTTTGAGAATAAAACTGTTGATCAGGCGATGAAATTTTTGAATGAAATCGCCAATAAGACCCAACAATGGGAAAATAATAGGTAACCCCAGAAAAAAATTCTTCTAAGTAGAGGAAATGTCAATAGGGTAGAAGGATCCTATGAGTCAGATGCTAAAATAGCAGCCATAGCCAAAAGGTTAGAAGCGTTGGAATTAGGTCATTCTAGTGGTACTAGTGGTAGAATAGAGCCTTTTTTGGAAGACCATACTGTTGAAGAGCAATCCAATTCTCTTTATAACAACACTAGATTCGATAACCGTCAGAAGTTTGACCCTTATTCAGAAACCTATAACCCTGGCTGGAGAAACCATCCCAACCTTTCTTGGTCTAAGGGCCAGAATCAAGGTCAGTTTAGTAACTCTCAAGCTCCCCCAGGTTTTGGCTATCCTAAGAATCCTTCAGCCCCGGTACAGTTTCAGAACCCTTCGGATAAGAAGATTATGAGTTTAAAAGAGTCTCTTGCTTTGTTAACTCGTAACACTATGCAGTTTCAGCAATCTGTTGCTCAAGGTATAGAAGAAAATAAGAGAATAGGTCAGGCTAACTCTCAGGCTATTTCCGAGTTGAAAACCCAGGTTAGTCATATAAATGAGTCTTTGAGGGAAAAAGGTAAGTTTCCTAGTCAAACTCAACCCAATCCTAAAGCAGAGAAATCATACAATCATGTGAACTCTATTACAACCCTTAGGAGTGGAAAGAAAGTTGACAATAAGGTTTCCATGCTTGATAGTGAACATGCTGTAGTTCACCCTTATGAGCCAGAAAATGAGGAGACTGATAGAGTCTCCAAAGAGACCAATGAGGGTCCTGATGAGCCCGGCTTTGTTCCCAGAGCCCCGTTCCCCCAGCTGCTAGTTCTGACTAAGAGGGAGTCCAACTTTAATGATATATTGGAGGTTTTTAAGCAGGTTAATATCAAACTTCCATTATTAGATGCAATTAAGCAGATTCCCTCTTATGCCAATTTCCTTAAGGACTTGTATACGCGAAAGCGTAAGCTCAGTGTCCAGAAGAAAGCCTTCATAGCTAGTCATGTGAGTTCTATTATTCAGAATACCACTACTCCTAAGTATAAAGACCCAGGGTCCCCTACCATTGCTTGTACAATAGGTAAGTACCGTGTTGAGAAAGCGTTGCTTGACTTAGGATCCAGTGTGAACTTACTTCCATACCATGTGTACCTTAAGCTAGGACTTGGTGAGATGAAACCTACACATATGACACTTCAGTTAGCTGATAGGTCCGTTAAAATTCCTCGTGGTGTGATCGAGGATGTTCTGATAGAGGTCGACAAGTTTATATATCCGGTGGATTTTGTTATCCTAGATACCCAACCTATCCCTGACCCAGAGAACCAAATACCAGTGATTTTAGGTCGCCCGTTTTTAGCTACATCCAATGCGATCATTAACTGTCGAAATGGTATTATGAATTTGTCTTTTGATAATATGACTATTGAGATGAACATTTTTAATATTAGTAAGCTACCCTCTGAGCTATATGACACGTGCATTGAAGAGGTCAACATGATAGGAACCTTAGTTCCGAAGTCTGTACCAAACACCGAATCGGAAGATCCATTAGAGAGTTTTCTAGCCCGTTTTAGCATGGATTTCGACGATGATAGCAACATTGAACAAGTAAATGCTATGTTGGATTCTATTCCTATGTTAGATACCGATAGATGGAAATCTAGGTTTGAACCATTACTAGCTACCGAATCTACCTTAAGCCCTTATTTCGAAGAGCCTAAAGATCCTCCTAAGTTGGACCCCAATTATGCATTTGTAGGCCCATCTGAGATTTTGCCTATAACTTCCGATTTGGATAGTGATCATGATATTAGGCCAGTAACCGTTCTTCAACACAATAAGAAAACTCTAGGGATGACCATAGAGGATATGAAACATATAAGTCCTATAGCTAGTATACCTCAAAAGAATTTAGAGGATGAACCACATGATTATAACTCAGAGAAAGCAATTGACCTTTTTCAGGAACCGGATGGTCTAGAAATTAGGAATATTGTGACTAGTTTATCTAGAGACACCCAAAAGTCTAAGTTTGGAGGTAGTGAACTAGAAGAAGCTCTAGAGTATTTTAAATACTCTCTGGATCCGGAAATTCAAGCCATAGTTAAAGGTCTTACGGAGAATAGTGATTACCTTAAATTTGGGGGTAGAGATTGTCAATTATCCCCAGTAGAAGTCCCTAACTTGGGACTCAAGCCTAGTGCATCTGAGGTATCGCTTGAGTCTATTCAGACTCCACAACCTGATCCGCCTGATACTGTTCAGGAGGAAATCCATATATTAGAAACCCGTTTTTCGGATGAATTTATTTTTCAAGACAGTCTTATGAAGCCCAACTGGAGGCTCTGGATAGATCCAGTTGTCTTGCAAGAAACCTTATATGAGGATGTGCTCCTTCTGTTCATTTTTCTGAACCAGTGCAGTTGTCTCATATTGGTGTTAGCTCTATTCGGTATTATGGACCCACAACTTTTTCGGCTATTGGTATATGACTTTGGAAGGTGAAGATCCTTTTTGAGGTATTTGATGTCTGGCTGAAGACTTTAAACTTAGCACTTCTTGGGAGGTAACCCAATCTCATGCAACATGGTAATATCTTTCCTCAACCCTTTTTGCTTCAAGTGGTAACAATTTCTCCTCGTTCATGCTGTTAATTTTATCATTGGAAACATTGAGGACAATGTTAGATTTAAGTTTGGGGGTATGGGAAAATCTTTTAGTTGCAGTAAATAAATACGCTCCAGAGCCTAGAGATTTATGCGTATTCAGGATGGCACTAACTAATCTAAGTGGATGGAAGCATCTTGGTTGTAGGAGTTGAGGAACCAATCTGATTAGATGGAAACATCTATAGAGTCTATTCATAAAAGCACAAAGCTCAGGTGTTAGAAATAACATGATAGTTGCACCATATCTCGTTGAGTCCTTTTCATTTATTTATTTTTTATTTTATTTTTTCATTTTAAACTATGTTTGTCTAAGTGATTAGGTGGGCACACGATTCAAGTTGTTACCACTGCTAGGGTGAATTAGAGTGACTGAGTTACTAAAAAAAAAAAAAAAAGACCGGACCAGTTAGACCAATCGGAATAAGTATTAACAATTGGATAGCAATATGCGTGTGTTCTCTCTGTTTCCGTCGCCTAAGCAAGCGTGGAATGCAGGACCCATGGGAACTATCGTGTAATCTGCTGACAAGAAGCATGTGCTTGGATCAAAAATATCTATTCATGCCGTTAAGTTTTAAAAAAAAATGGTTATTGTTCTGTGTAGTCAACTGCTGGTTCCCTTGTATTTGCCAGTTTGTTGATCTAGATTTAAGTTATTGACCACTGGTTCCCTTGTATATGCCAGTTGTGTTGATATTAGTCAGACCGGTGTCTCAGTCCATTAGGATAGGTTCATTCTGGCAGTAGCCTTCAGACAGATATGTGAAACATCGATCATTTGGTTAACATCAAAACCATCTACATTTTTCTATTTCCATCTCTTTTTCTATCCATATGATTAGTTTGACTCCGAATATGATGTCCATAGTGCAACTATCTGAGTAGAGCTCTGTCACTTTATATGAATTTTAGTATGCTTGAGTGTAAACTCGTGTACAACAATTGGAATTTCGTATCGGGGTACTTCCTCCTGTAGTCAGTGATTGTAAGCCAACCAAGGAGATTCTTTAGTGCCTTCCAAGGTTCGACATAGATAGTTAGGGTTTGGAGTATGAAGGTTTTGTGGGTACACCTCTGGTAAACCCTCCGGAGACAACACTCCGCCACTAGGGACACCTAGTGGTTTAACGGCTTACTGCACGTGCTAAGTGTAGTCATTTTATTTTTTAGATTAGATTTGCTCGAGGACTAGCAAATAATAGGTTTGGGGGTATTTGATAGACACATTTTTGTGTCTACTTTGTCCTCAATGTCTGTATTGTTGGAACTCTATTTTTGTACTAATATTGTGTTTTTATGTATTTTTAGGAAATAAACATTTTTGGAAAATTCGGCTCGAAAAGTTGATTTTGGCACCTGGAGGACAAGTGTTATTCGGACTCTCGCTTTTGGATAAGAGGTAACCTAATTACTAAGGGGAACCCCCATGTCACCCCCAAGGCATCTTCTATTCGCACCCCAGTTCAGGATAGGGGGCATATCATCTTCAACATTCAAATTCGTGTTTTGGCGAGAAAACCATTTTCACTCCTGACAGATTTTCAATCAGCAAAATGAAGGTGTTCTAGTGCGATTCAATCGCTGAAAATTGGTGAGAAGTTGTGATTTAACATGGAAAAGCTGTTGTGAGTGTTCTATTAGCTCAAATTTGGCTAGAATTGGCTAGCCAATTCACGGGCTCAAAACAGGTAAAACATATGCAAAAGAGTTTCTCTACGACTTCTGGAAGATTTTGTGTGTGTTGTGCTCGTGTTTCATGCATCGAGCAACCTGTTGGAGCATGTGTAATCGAATTGGAGCGTGCTGGACCAGAGAAAACGCGTGAATAGCTAAAACAGGAAAGAAAATATCCGAAAATATTTTCTTTCACTGCCGAGGATTTGTAGAGTTATGGAGGAGATTCAATTCATGCTTCAGGTTTAAATAGAGTCCTTGGAGGTCAGAGAAAGGGGTAGCAAGTTTAGAGAGAATTGGGAGAGGTTTAGAGCGCTACAAAGCAAGAAAATTGAAGTTGCAGAGATTCTGGTTCTGCTGCTGCTGCTCGAGGAGGAAGAAGAAGAGGAAGAACAGACTACTAAAGGAAGTCATTTACCAACAAAGACAATGAATGTCGTTCGTGGGTCATAGTTTTTCAACGAAAACAACACTTTATCTCTATCGTTGATTCTGGACGCCTTCTGTGGGTCGCAGAATCCTGTTTTATATCATTTTCTTGTCTTTCTCTTCATTGTAAAACACTTTTGAGCATCAATGAAATATTTTGAGAGGTTTTCCAACATGATGAGCGGATAAAATACCTGGTGACTGAGGCGACGGAGGAGCTATTCATTCATTTGATTGGTAAATTCTTTTTATAATTTCTTAATTATTTATTTTATTTAATTCACTTGGATCAATAAAAAAAGAGATAAAAATGGTTTTCTTAATTAGTTGTGAATCAGTTTGATGTTTTATGCTTAGAATTAATTCTTTGATAAATCATGCTTAAGGATTACAATTTAATATTTGGACACCTTATAGATTAATAAGTGATTTAATGGAAAAAGAGCTAGATAATAATTATGAAATATTTTTGTAACCAATCAACTTGAAGTAATAGTGAATCCGGAGCCTTAGTCCATTTTAAATCTTGACATCACTCTTTGAAAATTAATTTGCTTTATTTTTATTAAATCTAAAAATTATTTCCTTCATAAATCTGAAACGAATCTTTTTACCACTATCACTACAACAACTTTGAAAAAACATCAAATTTTTGGCGCCGCCGACGCGGATTTGTGTTTAGGTAGCATTTTTAGATTTTTTTATTATTATTTTCATTTGTTCCTTTTTACGTTTCTTTGGGTGTGTCTTTGATTTGCAGGTTTGAAGTTGGATACTAAGGACTTGGAACAAAGCTTAAAGCTAAAAGAAAAGAAAAAAATAAGACAAATATATATATTTTTTTAGTAACTCAGTCACTCTAATTCACCCTAGCAGTGGTAACAACTTGAATCGTGTGCCCCACCTAATCACTTAGAGAAACATAGTTTAAAATGAAAAAAAAAAAAGAAAAAGAAATGAAAAGGACTCAACGAGATATGGTGCAACTATCATGTTATTTCTAACACCTGAGCTCTTTGCTTTTATGAATAGACTCTATAAATGTTTCCATCTAATCAGATTGGTTCCTCAACTCCTACAACCAAAATGCTTCCATCCACTTAGATTAGTTAGTGCCATCCTGAATACGCATAAAATCTCTAGGCTCTGGAGCGTATTTATTTATTGCAACTAAAAGATTTTCCCAATAGTCTCGTTCCTTACTCCTCTAGAACCACGCCGGATTCTACACACTTGGTTCCCTTAGCTGATCTCACCCACAACTAAGAGTTGCTACGACCCAAAGTCGAAGACTTATAAACAAATCTGTCTCTAACATATATGTCTATTAGTTATTCGTTTTTTGTTCCGTCTTTTGATAAAATAAAGCTCAACATGAACCAATTGATAATCCGGTCTTGAAAAAGTGGGGGTACAGCAACAACACCCTATATTTCGCTTAGCAATCTGTATGGACAAACTCCAATATACTTTCTAGAGAATCAACTATACAGTCAGACTCAATCTAGATAAAAAGTATATCAAAGAGTTTATATCTCAATCTCTCGAGTTGATATATATTCAAGCAAATAGAAATCTGCGACTCTTTATCAAATACTAGAGAGATAACTTGGATGGTACCAAAAACCAATATCCAAGTATCAATCAATTTACATGAACAACCAAAAGGTCGGATATTCTAATTGATTGAACAACGCACAACCTGTGATATTTCAATCATATAACAAAATATAATGCGGAAAAGAAATAACACAGACACCAGAATTTTGTTAACGAGGAAACTGCAAATGCAGAAAAACCCCGGGACCTAGTCCAGATTGAACACACACTGTATTAAGCCGCTACAGACACTAGCCTACTCCAAATTAACTTCGGCCTGGACTGTAGTTGAACCCCAATCAATCTCACACTGATCCAAGGTACAGTTATGCTCATACGTCTCTGATCCCAGCAGGATGCTACGTACTTGATTCCCTTAGCTGATCTCACCCACAACTAAGAGTTGCTACGACCCAAAGTCGAAGACTTTAATAAACAAATCTGTATCACATAGAAAAGTCTACGGTAATAGATAAATCCGTCTCCCACGAATATACCTACGAGTTTTGTTCCGTCTTTTGATAAATCAAGGTGAACAGGAACCAATTGATAAACCAGACTTATATTCCCGAAGAACAGCCTAGTATTATCAATCACCTCACAATAATCCTAATCGACGCAGCGAAAAAAGATATTGTGGAATCACAAACGATGAGACGAAGTGTTTGTGATTACTTTTCTATCTTGCCTATCGGAGATATAAATCTCGAGCAAATTATTACAATTGTACTCGTGACAATAGAATATGCAAGATCAGATCACACAACTACAAGAAAAGTAGTATCGGTCTGGCTTCACAATCCCAATAAAGTCTTTAAGTCGTTAACCTGGTTTTAGAAGAAGAAACCAAAGGTTAAAGGAGAATCGACTCTAGCTATGCAACTAGTATCACACATAAGGTGTGGGGATTAGGTTTCCCAGTTGCTAGAGTTCTCCCTTATATAGTCTTTCAAATCAGGGTTTGCAATCAATGTTAGCTTGGTAACAAAGCATTCAATATTCACCGTTAGATGAAAACCTGATTAGATTCAAGCTAATATTTCTCAACCGTTGGATCAAAAACTTAGCTTGTTACACACAAATGAAATGTCCAATTTTGGGTTTATGTAGCCGTTCCCAAACATTAACATTTGTTGGTTCAACAATAGTTAACCAAATGGTTAGCCATATGATCACTTTCATATCCACCATATTCTTCTTCACCATAACTAGTTCAAATGACTCAAATGAACTAGTTAGAGAGTTGTTCAATTGCTTAGATCTTATGTAACTACACAATACACAATCGAATCAAAAACGGTTTGATTCACTCGAATCGGTTCATGAACTTTATAGCCATAGTTTGCAAAAGCAATCCTTAGTTTATATAAACATGATTTCAAGAACAACTGATTTTAGATATAACCTGCTCAAGTTCACGGACTGGGTTCGCGGACTTAAGCTCACGGAAGGAGTTCACAAACTCCAGCAGAAATTTTCGGGTCGAGAACTTCTGCCAGTTCGTGCACTTGGCTCACGCCACATTCCGTTTCTCTTGATCAACAAAGTTTGCAAACTTTGGTTCAAGGAATAAGGACTTATACATATATGTGTTTCCACAACAATGCTTATATCCTACCAATGGTTATGTAATCTAAACTCTCATTTCAATCATTGAAACATTCTCGGAGGACGTTATATAGCCGTTATTCACTGACCATTTTTCGTCAGAGCAATTTCCAAAGTGATTGAAATATAACATGACATTCGTCACTAGGTAAAGATGAATTTGGCTAAAGAGAAAGCTTACCAACACATATTTCGAGAAATAGGTAGGCGAGTTACACTCGGCTCGAAATAGCAAATGTGTATAATGAAAGTCTATATATCAAAACGATTTTTGTCTCAAGAGTAGGAGATAGAGTAGATAGACTTTTGAGTGACAGATAAGTTCAAGTCTCCACATACCTTTTAGTCGATGAAGATCCACCAGTTCCTTGAGTATTCCTTCGTCTTGTATGATGATTGCCATAGAGTCTTGAGCTCAACTACACTTTCTATCCTAGTCCGAGACCTTTAGCTATATAGGCTAGAAATCAAGACTTATAGTTTTGATCACTAACATTGACAAACATGCTTGAGATAGAAACGCATGCGAGTTCGACCGAGCAATGCTCTAACAATCTCACCCTTTGTCGATTTTAGTGACAAAACTATTAATACATATGGAATACAAAAAATAAATAAATAAACTTTTGTAGCTCCTATTCCACATGCCTAATCTTCAACATTACTCGAAATCTTCGTCACTTCCAAGTACTCCAATGATCCCAAAGGTTGTAAGTTTAGTATCATCGTTGTTGAAAGTCCGTATCTATAACAACAAGAAAACAATAGTCCTCAATCATTGTTATACAGTGTCATAGTATCATTACGCAGCGTCAAAGTCCAATTGTATCACAACTTCAACAACAATACTATGGTGATATGTATCACTCCCCCTTAGTCAATACTCCATCTCACATGGAAACCACTCCCCCTTATATAATGATCCGAAAACCATATGTATTTGTAGTGTGAACTACATATTAATTCTCCCCTTTTTGTCAATAAAATTGGCAAAGGTACAAGAACGGGATCCTAATGAAATTTCCGAAAGAGACATTTCTTGACCAAAAGAAAGCAAATGTATATTATCTAATTTAGATGCAATCATAAAGCCGAAGCTAAATGCATTCATCAAGGAGTTTGTAAAGATACAAGATAACCCCTATAATATTCCACAACCGCACTCCCCACGAAGATTTGGCAATTAAGCACAAGTTCAAAAGAAATCTCCCCCATAAAATGTCATTCTCGAAAGAACAACAAGAGTGACCTTAATTTCGAAGGAAAAGAAGGATTTCTTTGGACATAACAAATCACATAAAAGTATGAATTTGAATCCAAAATATTCAACTAAACTAACCACAAGAGAACCCATGATTAATTTAATCGACAAATGCTCAACATAAGTGAACTTATGGAGACTCAAAATATACAATTAGATTAATCACAAGAGAACCCATAATTAATCTAATCGAAATACACAACCAAACTAATCACAAAAGTAATCAATTTAATTGTTCGTGCTCGACATAAGAAAACTTACGGAGCAACAACTAAACAATCAAACAAGATGATTAATTTAGTTGAAAATGCTCGACATAAAGTACCTTACGGAACAACAACATAGCTAATCATGAAAATAATCAACTTGGTCGTTCAACGCTCAACATAAGACACTTTATGGAGCCTCACAGTAATACATAAAATATGGATCTGGGAAGATCAATTATTGCGGAATACACAAGGATTCATTCTATTTTCCATCACTATTTGCATAACGATATTGAATAGACATAATCCGTGCAAACAAAAGATTTTAACCTATCTTCCATCAACAATTGACATAATAGGCTTAACTTTTATATTTTCAAAAGTCTATTCATTCTTTTATCAATACATGCATATCGACATACGAAAGACTTTACTTTTGAGAAGGTATGGGATAGCATAGTTCACGGACGCAAACACACATATCCCATAACATTGCAATATATAAAACCATAAAGATTAATACTGCAAAAATCATCTTCCAAACAAATTTAGAATTTAAACCAATAAATCTAAAAACATGAAGATGAAAATGTTGGACATAGCTATGTGTAATCACAATAATGGCTATTCCAAACTCTAGTTATTCTTCTAATAAAAATAAGAAAATAGAATTCTCATCCGAAGACTTACTAGTCGTTGTAGATCTTTCTCAGAGCCTCTACTGAGAATTCCTTCTCATTATTGAAAAACCCATTGATTATGGGATCGTTCAATTCCTCCAAATCTTCAAAAATATCAGTTAACTCACTAAGTTCTCTTTTTAGCTCATGCAAGGTGTTCTTGGTTAGAGACAACATTTGTTCACAGTGAGCTATCTCTTCTAAAGATGAAACAATTTGAGATTTTAAATTGTTTCTTTTGTTGATGAAATCTTTCACCAAACCCCTGAAGTTATCATCATGATGATAAAAATACGAGAGGTAGTTAGAGGAAGAACCTTCTCCACAATTTGTAGTCTTCATTTTCTTTACCCTTGAGGAAGAGATTCCTTTACAAAGATATACATTGACTGCTTCGACTGCATCTCTGCTTGTGATGCCTCTAGTTACAGGAGCCATGAAACTGTATCTTTTTAGGAAAAAAGGAAGTCTACAAATGAAATAAATAGACTTGTGAACGTCTAAACCCTAGAAGAATAAGTCTTCCATTGTTTAAAGATTCAATATCTATATTGTTAGGAGAATATATATATATATATATATTTTCTAACAAAAGAATATATACAACACTTGAGCCACAAAGATGCAAAGCCTCATTTTCTCAAGTTAAAGATGAGGATGCGAACGTCTCTGGGACTAGACAGAGATTTTGTGAGCTAAACGTTCCCCTTGTTTATCACATAGTGATTTACCAAGGTTTGTTGTATAAACAGGTTTCCTACCTCTTCTTATTATGGAAGCATTGGTTTTATGAGACCTATATTAATTATCCAGATTCATATTTTGCATGTTCTTTTGCAGGCTGGACATTCTTTTGTTGTTCCTCTTGAACCTCCAACACGTGCTTTGAACATGATTCACATTTCCACAAAACGAACAAATCGAGGATCCTTTGTCATGTTGAAGTGCCTTCTGTTTATCACAACTGTCAACCTTTAATTATGACATTTCGAAAAGGGTTGACAATACTTGCAGTCTTGATTTTAAATCCTAAACCATTTGTGTTTCCAAAGGATTTCTGACCAAATAACATTGCTGAGGTTTTGTCAGAACTTCCATAGAATCGTTGTAAATAATCTTTGAGAGTATTAATATCTTTTTCCTTTAGAACAATGGTTCTGGTGAGTTTATCATTGAGACAGTTTATCTCATGATCTTTCACCTGGATTAATGATTCTAATTTCTTCAACGAAGCTTTTAATTGAAGATTTTCTTGAAGAATCTCTCTATTCAAGAATTTAAAAATCTCTATGGACTCAATTTCTGAATCAGACCTTGAGTATGTGGATATTTATGCTGCAAGGGCTACGGGTTCATCACATCCATCAGACTATTCAAAACGTTGACACTTAAAGATTTTTCTTCCACAGAATCATTAGCAGCAAGAGCTGACAGAAGATGTTTGTCGCATCTAATGCTTCTTTTTACAAAATCCTTGATCTTCTCTGTTAACAATGGTTTATTGAACCAATCACCATTTGAACAACATTCATCAGCCCAAGACAAGTTAGAGGTTTCACTTGTGTTGGAAACAACATTGAATGCATGGGTTTGAACAGAAATTGGATCAAGAATTTTTACATTTCCAAGTGTGGTATTTTTGGAGAGGGTATTGAGGTTGTTTCCTCTGTTGATGACTGGTGGTACGTATATTGAGATAGAACCTCTGTCCATAGAGTCAGATCGCTGCAAACACATATTTGTAAGGTCTTAAACGTGTTTGCCTGCTCTGATACCAATTGAAAAAGTGGAGGAACAACAACCACACCCAATATTCTGTATGGACAAACTCCAATATACTTTCTAGAGAATCAACTAGATAGTCAGACTCAATCTAGATAAAAAAAGTATATCAAAGAGTTTATATCTCAATCTATCGATTTGATATATACTCAAGCAGATAGAAATCTGCGAGTCTTTATAAAATACTAGAGAGATAACTTGGATGGTACCAAAGACCAATATCCAAGTGTCAATCAATTTAAATCAACAATCAAAAGGTCGGATATTCTAATTGATTGAACAACGCACAACCTATGATATTTCAATTATATAAAAAAATATAATGCAGAAAAGAAATAACACAGACACCAGAATTTTGTTAACGAGGAAACCGCAAATGCAGAAAAACCCCGGGACCTAGTCCAGATTGAACACATACTGTATTAAGCCGCTACAGACACTAGCCTACTCCAAACTAACTTCGATATGGACTGTAGTTGAACCCCAATCAATCTCACACTGATCCAAGGTACAGTTATGCTCCTACGTCTCTGATCCCAGCAGGATGCTACGTACTTGATTCCCTTAGCTGATCTCACCCACAACTAAGAGTTGCTACGACCCAAAGTCGAAGACTTTAATAAACAAATCTGTATCACATAGAAAAGTATACGGTAATAGATAAATCCGTCTCCCACGAATATACCTACGAGTTTTCTTCCGTCTTTTGATAAATCAAGGTGAATAGAAACCAAATGATAAACCGGACTTATATTCCGAAGAATAGCCTAGTATTATCAATCACCTCACAATAATCCTAATCGACGCAACGAAAAATGATATTGTGGAATCCCAAACGATGAGAAGAAGTGTTTGTGATTACTTTTCTATCTTGCCTATCGGAGATATAAATCTCGAGCCAATTATTACGATTGTACTCATAACGATTGAAGATGCAAGATCAGATCACACAACTACAAGAAAAGTAGTATCGGTCTGGCTTTACAATCCCAATGAAGTCTTTAAGTCGTTAACCTGGTTTTAGAAGAAGAAACCAAAGGTTAAAGGAGAATCGACTCTAGCTATGCAACTAGTATCACACATAAGGTGTGGGGATTAGGTTTCCTAGTTGCTAGAGTTCTCCCTTATATAGTCTTTCAAATCAGGTTTGCAATCAATGTTATCTTGGTAACAAAGCATTCAATATTCACCGTTAGATAAAAACCTGATTAGATTCAAGCTAATATTTCTCAACCGTTGGATCAAAAACTTAGCTTGTTACACACAAATGGAATGTCCAATTTTGGGTTTATGTAGCCGTTCCCAAACATTAACTTTTGTTGGTTCAACAATAGTTAACCAAATGGTTAGCCATATGATCACTTGAAAAGGCGGGGGTCTAACAACACCACCCAATATTTCGCTTAGCAATCTGATGGACTAACTCCGAAATACTTTGCTAGAGAATCAACTAGACAGTCAAACTCAATCTAGATAAAAGTATCTCAAGGAGTTAATATCTCTCTCTTGATTTTATTTTTACTCAAGCTAAAAACAATAGCAAGTCTTTATCAAATACAAGGAATAACTTGGATGGTACCAAAGACCGATGTCCAAGTGTTAATAAATGAAATCGACAACCACAAGGTCGGATCTCCAATCGATTAGCCTTTCACGCACAACCTGTATTATTTCAATTATAAAGATAAACAATATAATGCGGAAAATGAAATAACACAGACACCAGAAATTTTGTTAACGAGGAAACCGCAAATGCAGAAAAACCCCGGGACCTAGTCCAACTTGAATACACACTGTATTAAGCCGCTACAGACACTAGCCTACTCCAAGCTAACTTCGGACTGGACTATAGTTGAACCCTTGCCTACTCCAAGCTAACTTCGGACTGGACTATAGTTAAACCCCAATCAGTCTCCCACTAATTCAAGGTACAGTTGTACTCCTACGCCTCTGATCCCAGCAAGATACTACACACTTGATTCCCTTAGCTGATCTCACCCACAACCAAGAGTTGCTGCAACCCAAAATCGCAGACTTGATAATAAACAAATCTTTCTCACACAGAAAAGTCTATCAAAGGATAAATCTGTCTCTCACATAAAACCCTAGGTTTTTTTTTCGTCTTAAGATATGAAATCAAGGTGAACAGGAACCAATTTATAATCCGGTCTTATATTCCCGAAGAACAGGCTAGATTAATCAATCACCTCTCAACAGTCTTACTTGAATACACAAGAGGACGTCGAGGAATCACAAACAGTGAGGCGAAGATGTTTTTGACTTCTTTATCTTCCCTATCAGAGAACTCTCACGATCTCAAGACAATCAATAAGATTGTACTCGTACGATATAAGATGAAAGATCATATCACACAACTACGATAAAAGTAGTATCGGTCTGGCTTCACAATCCCAATGAAGTCTTTAAGTCGTTAACCTGGTTTTAGAGAAGAAAACCAAAGGTTAGAGGAGAATCGACTCTAGCGAGTGCACTAGTATCATACAGACGTGTGGGGATTAGTTTTGCCCAATGCTAGATGTCTCCTATATATAGTCTTCAAATTAGGGTTTTTCCTTAGTTACAAATCAATCAATATTCAACGTTAGATGAAAACCTGATTTAGATTCAAGCTAATATTTCTCAACCGTTAGATCAAAAACTTAGCTTGTCACACACACTTGAGATATACGTTTACTGGGTTTGTGAAAACCGTGCCCAAACGTGTACGTGTATGTTGGTTCGACATAGTAACCCAAAACCGTGCCCAAACTTGTTCTTCTTCATCATAACTAGTTAAATTGACTCAAATGAACTAGTTAGAGAGTTGTTCAATTACTATGAGATATTATGTAACTACACAAGACACAATTGAAACAAAGATGATTCGATTCGATTGAATCGGCTCATGAACTTTATAGCCACGGTTTGCATACTGCATTCCTTAGTAGTTTAAGTTTCATGTTCAAAGCACATCTTTAGATCATAACCCACTCAAGTACGCAAACAAGTTCGCGTACTTAAGACAACCGGCAGAGTTTTCCAAACTCAGCAGAAAATCTCGGCAAGGAGACTTCCGCCAGTTCGCGGACTTGGTTCACGGACTGAGTTCGCGGACTAAGCACGCAAACGAGTTTTTGGAAAATCCCAGCAGAAATTCTCGGCAAGAGAACTTCCGTCAGTTCGCGGACTTGGCAAAGCCAATTCCTCCGGTTTCTCTCAATCAACAAAGTTTGCAAACTTCGGATAAGGAGTAGGACTTATGCACATATGTATTTCCACAGAATGCTTTATATCCATCATTGGTTATACAGACTTAAACTCTCATTCCAACCATTGAAACATTCTTAGAGGACGATATATGGTTGTTACACTATTTCTCGTCAAAGCGATTTTCAAAGTGATTGAAACATTATGACTTTTATCATTAGGTGAAGATAAAACCGATCAAAGCGAAACGCTTTGCCAACAAATGATTTCGAGATATAGATAGGCGAGATATACTCGGCTCGAAATATCAAATGTGTATGATCCAGTCTATATAGCATACGAATTTTGTCTCATAAGAAGTAGGAGATAGAAGAGATAGACTTTTGAGTGATAGATAAGTTCAAGTCTCCACATACCTTTTTGTTGATGAAGTTCCATGGTTCCTTGAGTAGATCTTTGTCGTTGTATGATGAATCTCCATGAAGTCCTTGAGCTCAAGTACACTTTTCTATCCTAGTCCGAGACTTAGCTATGTAGACTAGAAATCAAGACTCATAGTTTTGATCACTAACATTGACAAACATGCTTGAGATAGCAACGCATGCGAGGTCGACCGAGCTATGCTCTAACAATCTCCCCCTTTGTCAATTTTGGTGACAAAACTATTAATACATATGAAATACAAAAAAGATAAACTTTAGTGGCTCCTATTCCATAGTCTAATCTTCAACGTTCCCTGAAATCTTCGTCCTTCCAAGTACTCCAATGATCCCAAAGGTTGTAAGTTTAGCATCACCATTGTTGAAGATCCGTAGATATAACAATGAGAGAAATCGATATTCTCGATCATTATTATACAGTGACATAGTATTATTATGTAACATCAAAGTCCAATTGCATTATGACTTTAACAATAATACTACGGTGATATGTATCATTCCCCCTTAGTCAATACTCCATCGCACATGGAAACCACTCCCCCTTACACAATGATCCGAAAACCATATGTATATGTAGTAGAACTACACATTAATTCTCCCCCTTTTTGTCAATAAAATTGGCAAAGGTACAAGAACGGGTTCCTAATGAAATTTCCGAGAAGAGACTTTTCATAGACTAAAAGAAGAAATACATACCAACTTAATTTAGATGCAATCATAAATCCGAAGCTAAATGCATTCTGTAGTTGCAGGAAATCCTACACTACACCCCTCATATGATTTCATTATTACTCAACTCATTTTTAGGTTTACACTCTTAATTTTATTGATCAATCTTTGAATGTTCTTACAAGAAAAGATAAAGGAATAAAAAATGACCTCTGCTCTAGACTTTCTCTCTCCTATTTACTTGTTTCTTACTCAAAAAGATCTCTCTCCCTTCCTTTACAACTGAACGACTATTTATAGGGAAATACATAGTGGATGACATCTAATCTGTCCTTTATTTTCGAATATGTCTTGCGACATTCTCGCAACCTTATAAATGTTAATCTCACAAACTCTCTAATTTTCGCAGGACCATCATATCTTTCTCATGATTTTGGCTGACGTCGTTTATTATATCATTTCTAAAATTGTTCTGCGACGCTGTTGTGTTGTGTTGTTGATAATTTCGCTAAGATATCATTGTTGCGAGATTCTGATCCTACATCTTGCCTCTTCTCATATCTTTTCTGCGAAGTAGAGAATGATGTGAGAAATGCCGCAGCTGTTCTTCTCTTCATATTCTGCATTTATCACACGTACTATTTCTTTCATATGTTTCTTGACACGTCTTTTGTGACAGTTGCTTTTTAACCGCTTATATATTTCCGTATTAATCGTGTTTATTTTCTCGAGGAAAAATTCCCTATATATATATTATTTCTCACTCTCTTTTTCTTTCTTTTTATTTTCTCTGCAACTTCATCATTCTTCTGCAAATTCCGTTATTGCAACTTTTCTTCTTTCTTCTTCAATCTTTAAGTTCTTCTTCATCTTCATACTATTTCTTCTGCAGATCTTCATCGTTCGTAATTTTCTTCGAAATAATCTTCCTGCTACTGTTTTCCATGGATTCATCAAGGTTAGTTTTATTTTTTCTTCTTTATGGGTTTTGCTGAAATTGATCTTGTTTATTGCCTTATTTGATGTTGTTTATGTGATTCCCATACTCTTGTTATTTCAGCAAAAGCGCCTCCAACACTAAATTTACAGTGCACAACCCTAATATTCCCAAATCGCAGCATAAGGTTGTTGCGCATAAAAGAAAGTCTGCGAATGAGAAGGTAGTAAGAAACATTATCCTTTTCTAATAACAATATTGTTGCCTCTGTTTCTTATCTGGATTGTAATTCGCAGGGTGATAAGGATGTCAGTAAACCTCTCAAGAAATCTCGCCACCTTAAAACTGTTCCAACTTCCGTTCCATTCCACTTACTCTCTTCTAAATCTCCTGCGACATCTTCGCAAGATAAACCTTTATCTCCAATTCGCGAAAAAGCTGCCTCAGACTTCATTCTTCAGCTGACCTTTCAATGATTGAAACCCCCCTTGTTGATCCTTCTATGAATGAAACCTCTTCTCTTCCTATTGAGAATGTTTCTCAACCTTCTATCACTGCCAGTTCTCTACCTGAGTCTTCCTCTTTCGAAAGAAACCGTGGAAGGAATAGATATTGCTTTCAAAGTTTTATCTGAAGTCCTGGATGATGGCAAGAAGTCTTCTATTGATCCTATCAAGTCTAATGTTTGCGAAATTCTGAGCAAGCATTTAGGTTCTGACAGAGCTGCTTCGCAGACAGCTTTGGAAAAAGAATGTAATGCTCTTCGTCTCGAAAATCAAAAGCTTCAGAATGTTTTGTTGGATCGTGACAATCTTCGCAAGAAGAATGATGAATTGAGAGGTATGATTTTCTTATCTGTGTCTTCAATTTCCTTTTAATGGTTTTATCCTTCCCATATTTAATTATCCTTGAAATCCCTCTTTCGCATGTTAAGCCTTAAACCCAGAAACGAATAATGGAGAGATATCAATTTGAATCTGCCGTTGAAGAAGCCCGTGTTGATAAAGAAATTTTGATGGATCAATATAACCAATTAGATAACCTCTATTCATATTCCCTTGATCATATAAATAATCTTACCAATGAAAATACCCAATTAGTTCAGAAACAAGATTTATTAAGTAATGAAGTATCTCGCCTTTCTTATTCTTTAACTAAAGCTAATTTAGGGATGAAAACTTTATCAGATGAGAATAAAACCTTATCTCAAGAGAAGCGAACTTATTTAAACAAGATGGCGATATCTTCGCAACCTTAGCATTCTTCAGAAAGTATGTGATGACCAAGAGCAATCTCTTCGCTCTTTGAGAAATGAACTTAAAGAAGTAACAGAGTCATCTATCGCTGAAAGAGATACACTCATTCAAGGTAGAATAGCTTTAAGTGTAAAGGCGAATCAACTTAAAGAACAATATTCCAAATTAGAAGAATCTTATTCTTCTCTTGCGAAGAAAAATGCCTTTCTTATTTCTAAAGAGAAAAATCTTCAGTCTCGACTTAAAGGTTTAATTGGAGATAAATTTGATGACGCAATGGACCGTTGGGAGAATAGTTGTTGTCCTTGATTCAACATCTCATTTCGCAAAAGGAAGGTAGTCATAATAGTTTGACTGCTTCTTAACTATCTTTTCTTTGTCATATCTTTCTGAGTTCTTCATCTTAATGAAATTTTGTATTCTACCTTTCGCAGAGTCTGAGAAGAATCTTCATTCCTCCATTTCTGTTTTGGAGGCTAAATATGCCAAAATTCGCAAAGAAAACGCACTACTCGTCTCTGTCCTTACTGGTTCTCGTGACCGAGCAGAAAGAAGACTTGATTATCTTGCTTACTTTAAGGATATTCAAGATAGGAATCATCAGAGAGCACTTCTTCGTCAAGTTCATCTCGGGCTGAAGTTCTTGTGAATGATATTTTATTGTCCAAATCTCTTCCTCCTACATCCATTGAGCCTTTGGAAGTAGATTACGAGAAAATTCCTCGTCCAGCTCACAGTGATTATGATTACGAAAGTGTGGAGAGACTGATCTTTCGAAGATGAAGAAGAGATCCCTTCCAAGGAACACTGCTGGTGCTAATCAAGATGAAGTGAAAAAGAAATCCCTTCTAAAGGAAGTAATGCTGCGTAATCAAGATGGGCGGCGAAAAAGAAGTCCAACTTAAAAAAATTCATTGTTGGCGAAGATCAGAATCGAGATGAATAAAGGACTTGGCGAATATGTGAACATTGGCGAAGAGCTTCTTATCTAGTTCTATCTTTTTGAATTGTTTCGTCTTTATTATTTCTTGCGAATAATATTCTTCAACAACTTTGGAATTATTCTCTCTTTTAGTATTTTGCTTGCGAGAAAGATAATGCTCTTGTTTACTTTTCCCATACTTGCCTCTCATTATCTTTCTTGCGAGAAAAACTTTATGAATACTTATAATATTTTTTTTGTCATGTGGTCTTATTTTGCCTTCCTAATTAAAGGTCTTATTATGCCACCTCTTGTCATTGCGACAAAATCGCAGGCGTCCTTGCACTTTCATGCAAAACCCATTGATCTTGCCTTAACTTTTTTTTTTTGTATTATGGCCTCTTCAGGAATGTTGCGACAATATGACATCCTAAATATTCTTGCGAAAATAAAGCCCCATGACATTGCCGTCTTGCGACGAAATCGCAGGACGTCTTCGCACTTTCATGCGAAAACCCATTGATCTCGTCTTATCTTTTTCTTTGTATTATTGCCTCTTCAGGATTGTTGCACAAATATGACAAGCCTTAATACCTTGCGAATAAAAGCCTCATGACATTTGCGTCTTAAGACACTTATCATCCCCTAATGGAGGGTGCGCGCCCTTATCTCCCCTGGTTGCCCCTTCAAGGAGGCGTACTTCTACCATACAAGGTTAGCTCCTCCCATCCAGTCTTAAACAACAACCAGTTGTTTTTCGCAGCCTCTTATCCCTTTTACCTATAGGGCTTATGGTTACGAGACTGCACCCTAAGTGGGGTTTTTCAGGCCGAGTGCAGTATAAGCCAAGACTTGTCAAGAATGGCAAGGTACGCTTCAAACGCCCTGGCACTCTTGACTCAACCGTGTACCTCGGCGCCTTGATCAGATCTGCACTCCTTGGGAGAGTCCTTATTACCTTAGTCCCCAACCCAAGTCATATGCTTAAGCTGAGAATCCAAGGTGCCTCTCCCGGATGGTCTTTATTAACCCCAAATCTCCACCAGTTCCGGTGGCGGTGTAGCCTTTCCCTGACCATGCAACAGGTACCCCCTAATATGACGTACTTTAGGTCTTACATTTGCCTCTTGCAAATTTTATTCGCGAACTAGGGTGTACGCCATAAAGGTTCGCCCCTTTCTTTTATGTCATTGTTCTGTGATTATCTCTGCGAAAATTTCGCACATCATGGTCTTGTTTTGATATGAAAATCTTGCAATTATTCTTTCAGAATCCATAACTTCTCAAAGCTTCTTACGATAATATTTTTTAAGTACAACCTGTTCCATGGTCTATCAAGTCTATGACCAACATCTCTACCTTCTGGATCCATTAATCTATCTCCTGTTCCAACTATCTCCTTAATGATGTAAGGTCCATCCCATTTTTTGCTAATTTTCCACCATTTTCTCGCTGATATATTGGTGTCTCTCTCAGAACTAAATCTCCTGGTTGAATTCGCGTACTTTGACACGTTTATTATATTCTCGGGCTAATCTTCGCTGATAATTCTCCATATGTTGTAAAGCTTTTTCTCTTCTTTCTTCTAATTCATCAAGTTTGTTTAAGATCAAACCCGCACTAAGATTTTTCTCCCAAGCTTCTCTTTTTGTTGTCGGAATAACAACTTCTGTTGGTAACACCGCTTCAACTCCGTATGTTAAACAAAAAGGTGACATTCCAGTAGCTTCTCTTCTAGTTGTATTATAAGCCCATACTGCATTATGTACTTGTTCGCACCATGCTCTGTGATGTCCTTCCAATTTCTTCTTTAATATATCTGCAATTGTTTTTTTGTTGCTTCTACCTGCCCATTAGCTTGTGGATACAAAGGAGTAGACTTTCCACATTTTATCTTGAATGCATTAAGTAGCATTTCTATATTCCTTCAAATGTTTCCCATTATCAGATACCAACTGCGCAGGAATTCCAATCTGCAAATGATATTTTCGAATATGAATGTAAAGATATCTTTGTCGCGAATATGCTGTACTGCTTCACTTCTGTCCATTTTGTAAATAATCTGTTGCGACTATTAAATATCTTCTTTGTCCAGAACCTGGTAAAAATGGCCCCAAATCTAAGCCCCACTTTCCAAAAGGCCACACACTGGTTGAAGATGATAACGGTGCTCCAGGTGCATGTATTTTTCCATGCCGCTGACAATCTTCGCAACGCTTGATATTTGTTTTGCATCTTCATGTATGGCCAGTAATAGCCTTGCATTTTTCTCTATGTGCCAAAGATCTTCCCCCGCTATGATTGCCAGCATCCCCACTATGTAACATTTTTAGCACTTTTTCTCCTTCCTCTCGTGTCAAACATCTGAGTGATGGTCCGTTAAAGGATTTTCGGTATAGCAACCCATCTCTTAATTCATAATTCGTTGCGCGGCTTTTTAACTTTTGTGTTTCCAATCTATTTCTTGGTGTTTCTCCTTTCGCCAAATATGCATGAAGTTCTGTTCTCCAGTCTGCGATATTGTTCGTTTGTTCTTCTTCTTCATTGTCTATTATCATCACATCCACTTCTTCTTTATTAATTGATGGTGATAGAAGTGTTTGTATTTTTATGTATCTCGCAGTTGGATCTGTCATCATGCTTGAGATGAAAGCAAAAGCGTCTGCGAGTCTGTTATCTTTTCTTGAGATGTGCCTCCATTTTATTTTTGGGATTTTCGCTGACAATTCTTCAACCAGCTTCTTGTATTTCTTCAAGGATGGTTCAATTGTAGTATACTCTCTCTTTATTTGGCGAATAACTAGCTGCGAATCACTGGTGATCCTGGCATTTTCTAGTTTCATTTCAATTGCGAATTTTAAAGCATGTATCACAGCTTCATATTCCGTTTCATTATTAGTAGATGCGAATTCCAATCTGAATGAAAAAGCCATTTTTATTCCTTCTGGCGAAATTAAAACAATTCCAACTCCATTTCCTTCTCCATTTGATGATCCACCTGCCAATATCTCCCATCTATTTGGTTCTGTTAATAAATCTTTTGGATCTCCGTGTTCTTCTTCTATATCCATCATTTCTTCTACCGCTTCATCTTCTTCTAAAGGAAACTCTGCCAAGAAATCTGCAACCACTTGTGATTTTGGTGAAGACAAAATTTCATATTTAATATCAAAGTGGCCTACTTGTGCATTCCATCTCTCCACTCTTCCTGATCTTTTAGAATTCTTCATTACTAATTCAATTGGTACTTTTGTTAATACCTTTATCTTGTGCGCTTGAAAATATATGCGGAGTTTAAATGATGCATAAACTAATGCTAAGATTAACTTCTCAATATTTGAGTAATTCTTCTCGACAGTATTAAAAGTTTTGCTAATGTAATAAATGGGTTTCTCCACTCCTGCGTATACTCGCAATAACACAACACTTAATGCATGCGACGTCGTCGCAAGATAGATCAATAATTCTTCTCCTGATTCTGCTTTTTGTAAAATAGTTGTATTCATAAGATGTTATTTGATCCCCTGAAAAGCTTTTTCACATTCATCAGTCCATTTAAATTTCGCACCCTTCTTGAGTATATCGAAAAAATATTTGCATTTGTCTGATGATCGCGAAATGAATCTTCCCAGTGAATCTAGAAGCCCATTCAACTTTTGTACATCTTTTATTGTTGCTGGTGTTGGCATGTCACGAACTGCTTGCACCTTTTTTGGATCAACCTGTATTCCTTCCTTTGATACAATGTAGCCTAAAATTTTTCCCGATGCAACTCCAATAGTATACTTCTCAGGATTCAATTTAATGTTATACTGCCGCATTTGTTCAAAAATCTCCCTCAGGTCTTGTACATGGTCTTTAGCTTCTTTACTCTTTACTAACATGTCATCCACGTATACTTCTAATGTTTTGTGTATCCATTTTGCGAACACCTTCTCTACCATTCATTGGTATGTCGCTCCCGCATTTCGCAAACCAAATGGGATTTTCGTGTAACAATATAAACCTCTAGGGGCGAAGAAAACAATATGTTCTTGATCTTCTTCAGCGAGAGGGATTTGGTTATACCCTTTGTACCCATCTAAAGACGATACTCTATCATTTCCCGCTGCGGATTCCACCATTTGAGGAATATCTGGTAACGGAAAACTATCTTTGGGGCAAGCTTTGTTTAAATCAGTGAAATCTATGCAAATCCTGATTCCTTTGTTTTTCTTTGGGACAATGACCATATTTGCTATCCATTCTGGGTATTTAGCTTCTCTTATAATTCCCGCATCAAGCATTTTCTGTAGTTCTTCTTCTATTTGGGAATGGTAAGTTGTTGCAATTTTTCTTATTCTCTGTTTAAATGGTCTCACATTTTTGTTAATCTTCAACTTGTGGCATACAATTGATGGATCTATTCCCGGTATCTCATCCATGCTTCCTGCGAAAACATCTTTATATTCTCGCAAAAGGTTAACAGTTCTTTCTTCTTCTTCTTCCACATCCATTTTGGTTCCAATTCTCAATATTAGAGGTTCTTCTATAGTCCCAACGTTTATTTCTTTCGTTGGTTCTGCAGCAGTGTAACTAGATTTAGGTTCTCCCATTGGTGTCGGTTCTTTTATTGTTTTCACAGGTCCTTCTCCTTCTTCCGAAATTTCGCTGGGTATTCCTTTGCCTTCTTTTGCCCTTATCATATATACTCTAAATTCTTCTTCTTTCTTTGCTTCCTTTGCCAACTTTCTACGAAATTATTTCTTTTTTGCTTGTCCTTCATAATGCTTTGCTTCGATTTGATGACATAATTTCGCATTATCAACATCTCCTCTGATTTCTCCTATTCCATTTGGTGTGGGGAATTTAATACATTGATGTAATGTTGATACTACAGCTTTTATCGCATGTATCCATGGTCTTCCTAACAACATATTATACGGTGATTCCATATCCACCACGCATAGTGTTACGTATGTCTCGATCTCTCCAAGTGGAATTCGTACCACTATTTCTCCTTTATGTTTTATTGTGGATTTCCAAAGCCGTGAACAAAATATGTTGAACTGGACATTTCTTCATCTTTAAATCCCATTCCACGGAATGCATGATAAAATATTATATCCACTGAACTCCCTGTATCGATTAAAGTTCTGTTCAATATCCATTCTCCCTTGGATGTTGTTGTCGTCTCCTTCTCTTTTCGCGTAATAGGCACTGTAACAACCAATGGAGATGTGTGGTTCAAAATTTCTTTTGGTATTTCTGCCGCCATGAATGTAATTTTTTTCTTTTCCCAATCTTTCAAGGGTGATGTCTTTTCTACCGCCATAACCTTCCTTCCTTCAAAATTTCGTTTATGTATTCTTCCATTGATGTTTTCATGGAATTCATTAACCATCGTTTTTGTTATCATATTACACTCCAATCTTTTGTCATCTTCATTAATTCTAATCATTTTTCTTTTAACTGGTTCACTGATTTGCTTAATCACTTTCTTGATTTGAACAATCTCAACATCAATCTTCAACTTTCGATCTTCAATCTCCCTGTTTCTAGCGCCATTATGTAGTTGCAGGAAATCCTACACTACACCCCTCATATGATTTCATTATTACTCAACTCATTTTTAGGTTTACACTCTTAATTTTATTGATCAATCTTTGAATGTTCTTACAAGAAAAGATAAAGGAATCAAAAATGACCTCTGCTCTAGACTTTCTCTCTCCTATTTACTTGTTTCTTACTCAAAAAGATCTCTCTCCCTTCCTTTACAACTGAACGACTATTTATAGGGAAATACATAGTGGATGACAGCTAATCTGTCCTTTATTTTCGAATATGGCTTGCGACATTCTCGCAACCTTACAAATGTTAATCTCGCGAACTCTCTAATTTTCGAAGGACCATCACATCTTTCTCATGATTTTAGCTGACGTCGTTTATTATATCATTTCCGAAATTGTTCTGCGACGCTGTTGTGTTGTTGATAATTTCGCTAAGATATCATTGTTGCGAGATTCTGATCCTACACATTCATCAAGGAGTTTTAAGATACAAGATAACCCCTAAAAAATTCCACAGCCGCACACCCCGCAAGATATTACCATTAAGCACAAGTTCAAAAGAACTCTCCCCCATTTTATGCCATTCCCGAGAAAACAACAAGAACGACCTTAATTTCGAAAGAAAAGAAGGATTTTTAATTGGACACCAAAAACCATAGGAAAATGATTTTCTATATCCAAAACTCAATCAAATTAATCACAAATAAACCCATGATTAATTTAATTGGAATACGCAACTAAATCAAACCACAAAAGTGATCAATTTAATTGATTGTGCTCAACATAAGTAAACTTACGGAGCTACGACTAAGGTAATCATACGGAGATGACTAACTTAATCGTTCACATACTCAATATAAGGAAAACCTTACGGAATATACGACTACATCAACCAATAGAACATAGTTAGTATAGCCGTTCATATACTCAACACAAGAACTTGTGGAATATATGAAAACTCAACTAGACTAATTACAAGAGAACCCATAATTAATCTAATTGGAATACAAACAACCAAACTAATCACGAAGGTAATCAATTTAATTGTCAAAAGTTTTGCTCGACAAAAGAAGACTTTCGGAGAAAATAACTAAATAACCAACCAAGATGATTAATTTATTTCATAATGCTCAACATATAACATCTTATGGAACAACCAACAAAGCCAATAAGAATAATCGACTTATTTGTATCGTGCTCAACATAAGACACACAATGGAGCCTTCACGGTAATACAAAAAGAATGGATCAATGAAGATCAATACCGTGGAATACATACAAGGATATATTCTATCTTTCCATCACTATATGCATAATGACATAATAAACTTTATCCTTGTCACACAAAAGATTTTATCCTATTTTCCATCAAATAAATGACTGCATAGGCATAACTTTTGTATCTTTCAAAAGACCATTCGTCCTTTCATCAATACGAAAACCAATTCATGAACGACTTTACATTTGACAACATATGGGACCTTCAATTTCACGGACGCAAACAATACATATCCCATAAAAATATTGCAATATCACAAAATCATAAAGATTAATACTGCAATAACATCATCCTCCAAATATTTTTAGAATTTAAAACCAATAATCCTAAAAAATAAACATAAGAAGATGAAAACAAAATGGGATAATTGGACTTTAGTACTCAGGTTTTGCCCAAGACTAAGCTTTGGTCTAACATTTGTCCAACGTTAGAGCTTGGTACCTGGACCAGACGTTGACCCGCGTTGATTAGTTATATGATGATGTGTCTAACTATTTGACTTGGTTTATTTTTTGTGCACCCTTTAAATAACTATGTAATCACTAAACAAACCTTAAAAAAAATCAGTTCTTCGGTTCTTCCCCCTTTTCTTCTCTTCTCCTTCTCTGTGTCTGCCGCTTAATACTCGAATGTTTTGTGTTTGCTGCTTAACACAAATGTTTTGTCTTATATTTATTCCAATGGTGAATAATAAGTATAGATCGGGTTAAACATCCCTCTTTCTCTATTTCTCCACCAACTCTCAATCACTCTTCATCAGTTGTTGGAGATCTGATTTTTCATAATAAGAATCAAAGAATTTTTGTCCTGATTTTGATTTTGGTATTATCAATTTGGAAGGGAAATGAAGATTTGACTGATTAATTAAACAATAAAGATGAAGAGTCGGGGATCGATCAATCTATTATCTGGATTGGATTTCCGATCCAGAATTTCTATTCTTACTTTTACAATGGTTGCTGCTATGCTACTCTTTACATTGCTAGAAGGTATGTAATCAATCAATCAATCCTTTGATCTTCTTGATTTTCATTGTCGCCAAATTGTATATAGATTCATAAAATTGATTTGATAGGTTGTGGCAGGATGCAGAGAATAGAGTTTATTTGATTAATGGGCTTGATAGAACCACTGGAAAAGTTATTCTTCATGTTTTGATTATTATGAAATTATAGGGTTTGAGCTGTTTGCACTCAAGAGAAGAGAGTACAAGATCGGATTGAATTTATTAAGCTGTTGTTCATGGGTTTGAAGTGGAAGAAGGGTCTGGTGTCTTTATGAAGAAACTAAATGAGGAATTTGATGGAGATTAAAGAGGTGATTCAGAGTAATCGAACACTGGTTTTAGAGATGATTCCATCGGGATAAAATTTTGGTTTCAACTCAAATTCATTCAAGTGGTACTGACTTTGAGCTAAACTTACCTGTAACTCTGCCTGTTCTTGTAATTTAGGGGTTCACGGAAAGAATAATATTACCTGATTTACAAGGTATAGCAGCTGAGATGGGATGGAGATGTTTGCACCTTCAGGTTTCAGAGAAGAATGGAATTGAATGGAATCTTTTATTACTGGTTCTAGGGTCTCTCCTTGTAAATCGAATGTATCAATGGTATAGGTTTTGAGTGACTTTGATTTTGTATATGATTCAAATTATTGGGTCTCTATCCAATTTGAAATTGCCGGGATTTGAATGTTATAAAAGAAGCAAAACAAGCCAACAGAAGGGATTGCACAACTCTTGTTTGAAAATATTCCACATAGATAAGCTTTTGCTCCTCCCAAAAACTAAACATCCACCACCTTTCCATCCTTCCATTTTTTTAGGGTTAGTTCAGTGATTACATAATTATTTTAGGGGTCCACAAAAAATAAACCAAGTCAAATAGTTTGACACGTCATCATATAACTAATCAACGTGGGTCAACATCTGGTCCAGGTACCAAGCCCTAACGTTGGACAAATGTTAGACCAAAGCCTAGTCTTGGACAAAACCTGAGTACCAAAACCTAATTATCCCAAACAAAATAGCTATGTGTAGTCACAATCTTCGCTATTCAAAACGCTAGTTATTCTTCCAACTAATCCAAAAAGAAGACTTACTAGGTAACCTCAGTTTTCCTTGATGATTTCATACCTCTGAAATGGTCTATCAAAATATGAGTCACTGATATCCTTGATCCTGTTGACTGTAGAAACACCATGTTCAAAAGTTAGAATATTGACTTTTCGATCAATAGGGCGAGCATAATGGCGAGCCTTTGCGCGGTCAAGGATAACTTTTTTCTGATTCCTGATCAAGATATTCTAAGTACTAAGGATTTTTGCCTGTCCATCAAAAAGCTAGTTCATCTGCAGTTGAAGGTTAGCAAGTTCGTTCTTGACTTCATGTGGAACACGAATCAGATCCTTGACAGATTCTCTAATCCAAGAGTTATACTCTTTTCTTTCAACCATCTTCTTCAAAATAAAATCTTGACCAGAAACACATCCTTTGAGATCATCCTCAACCATAGGGTTAACTTCTTCTTTGGGAACAGATTCCATAGAGTTCCTCTCTTAAGAATAAAGAAACACATATAAGACTTATATATATATGTTCGTGAGTACCCTAGATGGAAACCCTAAAGTTTCTTGAGGAGACACGGACGTTTGTGGACCAGCCAAAGTACCAATGTCCCAAAATAGGAAAATTGCATACCATGCTTTTAAAAATTATCTATCTCCAAAAGATCATAGTGACAAAGGAAAGAAGTACTAACAACATAACATCATAATATATACAAACTGGAGAAAAAACAGCACAATACTTGAGCATCTCACAAATCCTCATTCTTGTATCTCTCAAGTTAGACACAAGAATAGACTTTCTGCTACTAGGTAGCAGAGGGAGACACAGTCTCACCATAGGTTCTGAGAGAATAACAGTTATTTCCTTCAGGATATCTGAACTTAGAATTTATTGTCCTTCCTTGGCAGTTTCCAGACACGGGAGAACGTCTCACAGTCCCTCTGGGAATCACAGGTGAGGAATCTTTCTGATAACAAAGTCTAGGACCTCTAGAAATGGGTTCTAGGGGATTTTCCGAAAATGGTCTCCATACACTAGACTTAAATTTACCAGAGTTGTTCTTATAAGCATAGGACATGCTTTCATAGGTAGTACGATTTATACCACTAGGATCTACCAGTGTCCTGTAATGATTTCTAGGAGAGAGATCACTCTTATAAGATGCTTGGTTCCGTGTGGAAGCGAGGTTCACTGCAGCAGTCATCTGACTATTTACTCCATTGACAATAGAAAGAAGCAATTTGTGAAGTTTAAAGGCTTGTTTCTTTCTGGCAAAACAATGAATAACATAGTGATTTTATTTTCCACATAAGGTACAGGTTCGTGGAGGAGAAGCAACATCAGACACTTGTTTAGAATTCATAGCAGTCAGAGAAGATTGTAAGTTACTAAAACCCTTTTTAACACAATCTTCATATGGAGAAGATTTCATTCTGTACGGTAACTCGTGAGAATTAGTTTGTGCAGAAGAATTTCTTCTTAAGACAGAGTTTTCCTTTTCCAAGGATTTACACCGTCCATGGGCTAGAGCAAGTGATGCTTCAAGTTTCTCTTTCTCAACACGAAGTTTGTCTAGACCAGATGAATGCGTCTTGATCAAACATTTTTCTCTAATTGAGCCTTCTTTAACCAGCTTTTCAAGATCACAAATCTTTTCACGATGTTGATTGTTTTCTTGAAGAAGTTTCTCAATTTCCTTAAAGAATGACCCTATAATGTTGTAGAGTACCTGTTCACGATCAATAGACTTCTCGAATTCATCAAAGAGTTATACATGATCCTTCAGATCAACAAACTCTGTAGAATTTTTTGAAATTCTGGTGAGCTCCGTTTCAGCTTTAGCCATTATGTCCAATGTCTCATTGGAGGAAGAGTGACTGACACAAGATGAGACAGTCCTCCTACCTCGGGAGAGACACTTGACAGCTTTAGGAGGCATTTTGGTATGCGTATGAGATTCCGTCCACGGACTCATATTACCACAAACACAGACTTATAAGGTCTTTAACGTGTTTGCCTGCTCTGATACCAATTGAAAAAGCGAGGGTCAAACAACACCACCCAATATTTCGCTTAGCAATCTGTATGGACTAACTCCGAAATACTTTGCTAGAGAATCAACTAGACAGTCAAACTCAATCTAGATAAAAGTATCTCAAGGAGTTAATATCTCTCTCTTGATTTGATTTTTACTCAAGATAAAAACAATAGCAAGTCTTTATCAAATACAAGGAATAACTTGGACGACACCAAATACCAATGTCCAAGTGTTAATAAATGAAATCGACACCACAAGGTCGGATCTCCAATCGATTAACCTTTCACGCACAACCTGTATTATTTCAATTATAAAGATAAATAATATAATGCGGAAAATGAAATAACACAGACACCAGAAATTTTGTTAACGAGGAAACCGCAAATGCAGAAAAACCCCGGGACCTAGTCCAGATTGAATACACATTGTATTAAGCCACTACAGACACTAGCCTACTCCAAGCTAACTTCAGACTGGACTATAGTTGAACCCCAATCAGTCTCCCACTAATTCAAGGTACAGTTGTATTCCTACGCCTATGATCCCAGCAGGATACTACGCACTTGATTCCCTTAGCTGATCTCACCCACAACCAAGAGTTGCTGCAACCCAAAATCGCAGACTTGATAATAAACAAATCTATCTCACACAAAAAAGTCTATCAAAGGATAAATCTGTCTTCCACAGAAAAACCTTAAGTTTTTGTTCCGTCTTAAGATATGAAATCAAGGTGAACATGAACCAATTGATAATCCAGTCTTATATTCCCGAAGAACAGCCTAGATTAATCCATCACCTCTCAACAGTCTTACTTAAATACACAAGAGGACGTCGAGGAATCACAAACAGTGAGACGAAGGTGTTTGTGACTTCTTTATCTTGCCTATCGGAGAACTCCCAATATCTCAAGACAATCAATAAGATTGTACTCGTACAATAGAAGATGCAAGATCAGATCACACAACTACGATAAAAGTAGTACCGGTCTGGCTTCACAATCCCAATGAAGTCTTTAAGTCGTTAACTGGTTTTAGAGAAGAAAACCAAAGGTTAGAGGAGAATCGACTCTAGCGAGCGCACTAGTATCACACAGACGTGTGGGGATTAGTTTTTCCCAATGCTAGATGTCTCCTATATATAGTCTTCAAATCAGGGTTTTGCCTTAGTTACAAAGAAATCAATACTCACCGTTAGATGAAAACCTGATTTAGATTCAAGCTAATATTTCTCAACCGCTATATCGAAAACTTAGCTTGTCACACACACTTGAGATATACGTTTACTGGGTTTGTGAAAACCGTGCCCAAACGTGTACGTGTATGTTGGTTCAACATAGTAACCCAAAAGGTCAACCATATGCTTGTTCTCCTTCACCATAACTAGTTCAATTGACTCAAATGAACTAGTTAGAGAGTTGTTCAATTGCTATGAGATCTTATGTAACTACACAAGACACAATTGAAACAAAGATGATTCGATTAGATTGAATCGGATCATGAACTTTATAGCCACAGTTTGCATACTGCATTCCTTAGTAGTTTAAGTTTCATGTTCAGAGCACATCTTTAGATCATAACCCACTCAAGTACACAAACAAGTTCGCGGACTTAAGACAACCGGCAGAGTTTTCCAAACTTAGCAGAAAATCTTGGCAAGGAGACTTCCGCCAGTTCGCAGACTAGGTTCGCGGACTGAGTTCGCGGACTAAACACGCAAAAGAGTTTTTGGAAAATCCCAGCAGAAATTCTCGGCAAGAGAACTTCCGTCAGTTCGCGGACTGAGTTCGCAAACTGAGTTCCCGGACTTGGCAAAGCCAGTTCCTCCGGTTTCTCTCAATCAACAAAGTTCGCAAACTTCAGATTAAGGAATAGGACTTATGCACATATGTGTTTCCACACAATGCTTATATCCATCGTTGGTTATATAGACCTAAATTCTCATTCCAACCATTAAAGCATTCTTAGAGGACGTTATATAGTTGTTACACTATTTCTCGTCAAAGCGATTTTCAAAGTGATTGAAACATTATGACTTTCGTCATTAGGTGAAGATAAACCCGATCAAAGCGAAATGCTTTACCAACACATGATTTCGAGATATAGATAGGCGAGATATACTCGGCTCGAAATATCAAATGTGTATGATCCAGTCTATATAGCATAAGACTTTTGTCTCATAAGAAGTAGGAGATAGAAAAGATAGACTTTTGTCTCATAAGAAGTAGGAGATAGAAAAGATAGACTTTTGAGTGATAGATAAGTTCAAGTCTCCACATAACTTTTTGTTGATGAAGTTCCATGGTTCCTTGAGTAGATCTTCGTCGTTGTATGATGAATCGCCATGAAGTCCTTGATCTCAAGTACACTTTTCTATCCTAGTCCGATACTTAGCTATGTAGACTAGAAATCAAGACTCATAGTTTTGATCACTAACATTGACAAACATGCTTGAGATAGCAACGCATGCGAGGTCGACCGAGCTATACTCTAACATCACTTTCATATCCACCATATTCTTCTTCACCATAACTAGTTCAAATGACTCAAATGAACTAGTTAGATAGTTGTTCAATTGCTTAGATCTTATGTAGCTACACAAGACACAATCGAAGCACAAACGGTTTGATTCACTCGAATCAGTTCATGAACTTTATAGCCACGGTTTCCAAAAGCATTCCTTAGTTTATATAAACATGAGTTGAAGAACAACCGATTTTAGATATAACTTTCTCAAGTTCGCGGACTTAAGCTCACGGAAGGAGTTCACAAACTCCAGCAGAAATTCTCGGGTCGAGAACTTCCGCCAGTTCGCGGAATGAGTTCGCGGACTTGGCTCACGCCACATTCCGTTTCTCTTGATCAACAAAGTTCGCAAACTTTGGTTCAAGGAATATGGACTTATACATATATGTGTTTCCGCAACAATGCTTATATCCTACCAATAGTTATGTAATCTAAACTCTCATTTCAATCATTGAAACATTCTCAGAGGACGTTATATAGCCTTTATTCACAAACCATTTTTCGTCAGAGCAATTTCTCAAAGTGATTGAAACATAACATGACATTTGTCACTAGGTAAAGATGAATTTGGCTAAAGCGAAAGCTTACCAACAAATATTTCGAGAAATAGATAGGCGAGTTACACTCGGCTCGAAATAGCAAATGTGTATAATGAAAGTTTATATATCAAAACGACTTTTTTCTCAAGAGTAGGAGATAGATTAGATAGACTTTTGAGTGACAAATAAGTTCAAGTCTCCACATACCTTTTAGTCGATGAAGATCCACCAGTTCCTTGAGTAGTCCTTCGTCTTATATGATGATTGCCATGGAGTCTTGAGCTCAACTACACTTTCTATCCTAGTGTGAGACCTTTATCTATATAGGCTAGAAATCAAGACTTATAGTTTTGATCACTAACATTGACAAACATGCTTGAGATAGCAGCGTATGCGAGTTCGACCGAGCAATGCTCTAACACTATTTCCATCACTATTCGCATAACGACATTCAATAGACATAATCCTTGCAAACAAAAGATTTTAACCTATCTTCTATCAATAATTGACATAATATGCTTAACTTTCGTATTTGTAAAAAGTCTATTCATCCTTTTATCGATACATGCATATCGACATACGAAAGACTTTACTTTTGACAATGTATGGGACAATCATAGTTCACGGACGTAAACACACATATCTCATAACTAATTTGCAATATAAAACCATAAAGATTAATACTGCAAAAATCATCTTCCAAACAAATTAAGAATTTGAACCAATAAATCTAAAAACATGAAGATGAAAACGTTGGACATAGCTATGTGTAATCACAATAATGGCTATTCCAAACTCTAGTTATTCTTCTAACAAAAAACAAGAAGATAGAAGATTTATTAGGCAATAAGACCTCTAAAGAATTATTTATCGTCCCCGAACTCCTTGTCATCAACAACCATTGGGACATAAGGTTCATTAAGGTAGGAGTTTATATAAATAACCCTTCTCGGCTGATGTTGTCGAACCAGGGCCTTCTGAATCTCATGAGTCTTATACACAAAAGCCTTTATTTGTTGAATCTCCTTTCGCATCTCCTTCAACTCTTCAAGAACACCAGAAAACTTCTGAGAGTTTGAAGGAACGGCTCTTGGCTTCCTCACATTCCTTCTTTTTCTTTTCAAGGTAGGAGGTAACGGAGATTTCTCTTTTTCCTTCATGATTGATGGCTTAACAATCATATTAACATCTTTTCCATCAGGAGACATCATGCTTGGAGTATACATACGAATGAGTTTGTGAGGAAATCACAAATTGAACTCAACAAGTAGTCTTGATATAAAAAGAGGTTTTGAGGAAGGAAAAAGAATGTAGGGTTTCGAAATCTTTAAACAGGTTCGTACACGTCCAACTCATAACCCTATAAAGAGTAGAATTGTCGATAATAACCCTCCTTCGTTGATAGACAGGGAAGAACAAAAACTTAGAAAAGAAGAAAGAAAACTTTTCCTAAAGCCTGAGCGGTACAAAATCATTGTCTCTTTTGATCAGGCACATGAGACAAGATTTTCAAAACAACACAATCAAGTTGCGTTGCGGTGAACAACAATTTGTCCACCATTTTCCTTTTGAGAGGAATCCACAGACCTCTGTCTATCAAAATGATTCGACCATACTCTCTTCTCCAATGGTCTTGGTTTATCCTTGGAAACTAACTTCTTAGATGAAGATAAGATCCTACATACCTCAGCGGTCTTCTGAGCAAGTTTAAGCTTATTTGCTAGTTGATTTGCTCTTCGTTGAAGTTTTTTGACGTGCCTCAATTGGTGTTTGTACTTGTAACATCTTGAAAGTTCGTGATCCTTTAGACAACAATACGAGCACGTCAAACTAGGATAAAAGTCAGGCTTCTGAGATGTGCACGCAGCTAGACACATGGTGGAACCTGGAACATTACAAACAGAGTTTCCAAGAAATGGGTCAATTTTTTCTTCCAGATTAGTTGGGTTCTCTTCTGAAAGAATATTGAGATTGATGTATGTATTGGTACAGTTATCAAAATAAATATATTCACCAAGAAGTGCAACACTTGATTTCTCGTCTTCATTGGAATCATAGTTGTCAGACATTTCATCAAGAGTTGCAGCAAGACCTTTGTTCCCGGTGTATTTTCTACGATTTGGGCACTCGTTTGCAAAATGACCAAATCCTTTACACTTAAAGCACTGAGGCATATCCTCATCATCAGTTTCTTCTGTTTCCCTGTTTTTAGGAGGAATACGATTATGAGGTTTAACTGATGCTTTAGGCTTATCTCCGGAGAACCGTTTACTTCTCTTCAACAGAAGATCCCTAAACTGTCTTGTGATCATCGAGACTGACTTGTCAAGATCTTCATCTGATGAATTTGTCTCAGAGTGATCATCTTCAGAGATATACACTTTTTTACTCTTATCAAGTAATTTAGTGTCCTTTTGTGCTTTGAGCGCAACATCCTTAGTTTTGGATGAATGTTCGTGATCAAAGATCTTAAGCTTCCCAACCATCGTATTTATGGAGAGATTATCAAGGTTATTTCCCTCAACGATGACATGCTTCTTAGAGACGTATCTAGATGGCAGCGATCTGAGAATTTTCATTACAATGTCCTTTTCAGGAATAGTCTTACCCAATGCAAAAGATGCATTAATAATTTCAGACACTTTGTGATTAAACTCATCAAATGTTTCTTCATCTGCTATACGAAGGTTTTCCCAATCGAAATTAAGGTTTTGAATCCTATCTTCCTTTTCACTGGAGTTACCTTCGAATAAGGTTTCTAAGATATCCCACGCATCTTTAGACCTCGTGCAATTTGACACATGGTGCTGAAGATTTGGGGTAATGACATGTATAATGGCATTCAAACCGTCGGAATTTTGCTTTGCAGCATTTATCTCGGCAGGGGTGTATTCACCAATAGGCTTGGGAACGTTTATATCTCCAAATGCCACGACGGGAGCATTATAACCATTAACAACATATACCCATGATTGAAAATCACGTGCTTGAAGAAAATCTCGCATATCAATTTTCCACCATAAGTAATTAGAGCCATCGAAGACTGGTGGTACGTTAATTGAGATAACACCTCTGTCCATAAAGTCAGATTGCTACAAACACGGACTTGTGAGGTCTTGAACGTGTTTGCCTGCTCTGATACCAATTGAAAAAGTGGTGGTACAACAACCACACCCAATATTTCTCTTAGCAATCTGTATGGACAAACTCCAATATACTTTCTAGAGAATCAACTAGACAGTCAGGCTCAATCTAGATAAAAAGTATATCAAAGAGTTTATATCTCAATCTCTCGATTTGATATATACTCAAGCAAATAGAAATCTGCGAGTCTTTATCAAATACTAGAGAGATAACTTGGATGGTACCAAAAACCAATATCCAAGTGTCAACCAATTTAAATCAACAACCAAAAGGTCGGATATTCTAATTGATTGAACAACGCACAACCTGTGATATTTCAATTATATAACAAAATATAATGCGGAAAAGAAATAACACAGACACCAGAATTTTGTTAACGAAGAAACCGCAAATGCAGAAAAACCACGGGACCTAGTCCAGATTGAACACACACTGTATTAAGCCGCTACAGACACTAGCCTACTCCAAGTTAGCTTCGGTCTGGACTGTAGTTTAACCCCAATCAATCTCACACTGATCCAAGGTACAGTTATGTTCCTACGTCTCTGATCCCAGCAGGATACTACGTACTTGATTCCCTTAGCTGATCTCACCCACAACTAAGAGTTGCTACGACTCAAAGTCGAAGATTTTAATAAACAAATATGTATCACACAGAAAAGTCTACTGTAATAGATAAATCCGTCTCCCACGAATATACCTACGAGTTTTGTTCCGTCTTTTGATAAATCAAGGTGAACAGGAACCAATTCATAAACCGGACTTATATTCCCGAAGAACAGCCTAGTATTATCAATCACCTCACAATAATCCTAATCGACGCAGCGAAAAAAGATATTGTGGAATCACAAACGATGAGACGAAGTGTTTGTAATTTGTTTTATATCTTTCCTATCGGAGATATCAATCTCAAGCCAATTGTTACAATTGTACTCGTACGATAGAAACCGCAAGATCAGATCACACAACTACGAGAAAGTAGTATCGGTCTGGCTTCACAATCCCAATGAAGTCTTTAAGTCGTTAACCTGGTTTAGAAGAAGAAACCAAAGGTTAAAGGAGAATCGACTCTAGCTTAGCACAACTAGTATCACACATAAGGTGTGGGGATTAGGTTTCCCAGTTGCTAGAGTTCTCCCTTATATAGTCTTTCAAATCAGGGTTTGCAATCAATGTTAGCTTGGTAACAAAGCATTCAATATTCACCGTTAGATGAAAACCTGATTTAGATTCAAGCTAATATCTTTCAACCGTTAGATCGAAAACTAGATTGTTACACACAAATGAAATGCACGTTTCTAGGCTTGTGTAACCGTACCCAAACTTGTACATTTGTTGGTTCAAAAATAGTCAACCAAATGGTTAGCCATATGATCACTTTCATATCAACCATATTCTTCTTCACCATAACTAGTTCAAGTGACTCAAATGAACTAGTTAGAGAGTTGTTCAATTGCAAGGAAATCTTATGTAACTACACAAGATACCATCGAAGCAAAAACGATTTGATTCACTCGAATCGGTTCATGAACTATATAACCACGGTTTTCATTTGCATTCCTTAGTTTATATAAGAATAAGTTCACAAAAATCGTTTTTAGATATAACCTACTCAAGTTCGCGGACTGGGTTCGCGGACTTAAGTTCCCGAACGGAGTTCACAAACTCCAGCAGAAATTCTCGGGACAAGAACTTTCGCCAGTTTACGGACTAAGTTCGCGGACTTGGCTCACGCCATCATGCCGGTTCTCTTGATCAACAAAGTTCGCAAACTTCGATTCAAGGAATAAGGACTTATACATATATGTTTTTCCACAACAATTCTTATATCCTCCAATGGTTATATAATCTAAACTCTCATTTCAATCATTGGAACATTCTTAGAGGACGTTGATATTCTATAGTTGTTATTCACAAACTATTTTTCGTAAAAGTAAGCAATTTTCAAAGTGATTGAAACTTGTCATGAATTTCGTCACTAGGTAAAGATGAACTTGGTTAAAGCGAAAGATTACCAATGCATATTTCAAGAAATAGATAGGCGAGATAAACTCGACTCGAAATAGCAAATGTGTATAATCTAGGTCTGTATAGCAAAACGACTTTTGTCTCAAGATATGAGATAAATAAACTTTTGAGTGATAGATAAGTTCAAGTCTCCACATAACTTTTAGTCGATGAAGATCCACCGGTTCCTTGAGTAGCCCTTCGTCTTGTATGATGATTGCCATGGAATTCTTGAGCTCAACTACACTTTCTATCCTAGTCCGAGACCTTAGCTATAGTAGCTAGAAATCAAGACTTATAGTTTTGATCACTAAAATTGACAAACATGCTTGAGATAGCAACGCATGCGAGTTCGACCGAGCAATGCTCTAGCAGGTCTTATACTCTCGAATAGCAGCTTAGAAATATCAATCACCTCACAATAACCCAACTGATTAACAGAAAAAATTATTGCGGAATCACAAGAGTCGGAGACGAAAAACTGTTGCGATTACTTTTTGTTAGAGCATTGCTCGGTCGAACTCGCATGTGTTGCTATCTCAAGCATATTTGTCAATGTCTGTGATCAAATCTATAAGTCTTGATTTCTAGGCTATTTATAGATGTCTCGGACTAGGATATAAATAGTGTAGTTGAGCTTAGATCTCTCGGCGTTCATCTCTTGAAGACGAAAAACTACTAAGGGGAACTTGTGGAACTTCTTCGACAAAATGTATGTGGATACTTGAACTCATCTATCACTTGGAAGTCTATTTATACTATCTCCTATATTGAGACATAAGTCGTGTTACGGTATAGTTTTCTCTATACACATTTGAGATTTCGAGCTGAGTATATCTTGCTTACATATTTCTCGAACTACGTGTTGGTAAGCTTTCGCTTCGACCAAGTTCATCTTATATCATGAGAAAATTGCCGAGTAACATATTACATGGTTTGTGCAACGCAATCATTTGATGTAGGCTTGGGATGTTTCGATAATGATTATTTCAATATCTTGAAAATGGCTTTGATGCTAATAGTGTGTGAAAACGGCTATTGTCATTATAGAAGAATATTTCAATGATTGAAATAAAGAGTTGATGATGTATCCATCTTTGGATATAAGCATATATAGTGTGTTCGCACATTAGTGTATAAATCCATAAATCGGGAACCAAGAGTATGCATATGTGTGTATACGAAATTGGTGAAGGAGACAAGATAAGTATGCGTACCCGTACGCATATTGGCGGAAGTTTTCGAACCAAAAATATCTGATGAGTTTGTAAATTACAAACTCCTAAACTAGTCGAAAAATTCCGCTGAGTTTGGAAACTTAATAAAATCTAAATCCGTTTGCTTAAGTACGCATACCCGTACACATACTTAAGCTGGTTACTTTGTCAAATCGGTCAGTTCATTAACTTAAACATTTAAATCATAAGGAATGCAATCTTTGCAAACTGTGGGTATAATGTTCATGATTGACTCAAGTGAATCAAACCGATTTGGTTTCGATTGTGCTTTCTATACAATTGAACAACTCTTTTTTTAACTAGTTTCATTTGAGTCATTTGAACTAGTTATGGTTAAGATGAATACGGTTGATTATGAGAGTAATCATATGGCTAACCTCGGTTAAATATTTGTGAACCAACCTGGTGTACACGTTTAGGTACGGTTACATAAACCTAAATGAGGGTACATTTCATTTGTGTAACAAGCTAAGTTCGATCTAACAGTTGAAATATATTAGCTTGGTTGAATCAAGTTTTTCATCTAACGGTGAATATTGAATGCTTTATTACCAAGGTAACTTGGATTGCGAACCCTGATTTGAAAACTATATAAAGGATTACTCTAGCAACTGGTAAACCTAATCCCCATACCTCCTGTGTGTTACTAGTTGCATAACTAGATTCGATTCTCCTTTAACCTTAGGTTTCTTCTCGAGACCCTGTAGGTTAACGACTTGAAGACTTCATTGGGATTGTGAAGCCAGACCCAACTATTATCTTTGTAGTTGCGTGATCTGATCTTGTTGTTTCTATCTTGTTGAGTGCAATTGAAATAATTGGCTCGATATTTTATATCTACGATAGGCAAGATAGAAAAGTAATCACAAACACTTCGTCTCATCGTTTGTGATTATACAATAACTTGTTTCGCTAGTCGATTAAGTTTATTGTGAGGTGATTGATAATTCTAGGTTGTTCTTCGGGAATATAAGTCTGGGTTATCAATTGGTTCATGTTCACCTTGATTTATCAAAAGACGGAACAAAAACTCTTGAGTATTTCTGTGGGAGACAGATTTATTCAATCTTATAGACTTTTCTGTGTGAGACAGATTTGTCTATCAAGTCTTCGACTTTGGGTCGTAGCAACTCTTGGTTGTGGGTGAGATCAACTAAGGGAATCAGGTGCGTAGTATCCTGCTGGGATCAGAGACGTAAGGAACGCAACTGTACCTTGAATCAGTGTGAGATTGATTAGGGTTCAACTACAGTCCAGTCCGAAGTTAATCGGTAGTAGGCTAGTGACTGTAGCGGCTTAATACAGTGTGGTGTTCAATCTGGACTAGGTCCCGAGGTTTTTCTTCATTTGTGGTTTCCTCGTTAATAAAATTCTGGTGTCTGTGTTTGTTGATGGTGGATTTTCGTTTAAGGCTAAAATTGTAAAAGCCAAAACTATGCGTTAACATCCTGCAAAGGATAAAGCCACTGATAAAGTGAAGAATACTTCTTCACTATAAAACTTATAGCATTACCAATTAATGCATGACCAACCTTGTATTTCCTGTACTACTCCATTCTCATTATTGGTGCGGCATGACGACTGAGTGATCGCTCTCAGCAGAGCAACACGAATCTCCAAGCATTAAATAAGGAGGCATGTACGAAATACCCGTACATGCTACAACTCTCGGAGTGTTATAATAGCTCGATCGAGCATCTGAACTGTTCGTATCAGTCTCAGAAACGATCACGACCATCCAACTTCACCAGCATGATTGGATGTCTTAGATCGGATCCATAACCCCCAGGCAGGTATTGGAGTATTCACCACCGACCCAATGCGGGCCCCGCATGGTCGGCTTCCCAAAAAGGGTAGCATGGCTTGCCAAATCGTCCAGCCAAAGCAGCGCGGACGTGAAACCCTAATTTAGGGTCTGCGGCACATTACATGTGTCGCAAAGCAGTCTCAACCATCCATCTTCGCAGGCATAGATGGAGGGTGTAGTTGTAGATTCAAAGGGCCCAGAGCATGTCAACACAATCACCATGGGCCCGCCTACACGCATGACCGATCGGTCAGGACCAACTATAGTTGATCGTTCCAGTTCGTGCGCCCAAACAAGGCATGACACACGGCCGGTGAAACCCTAATTAGGGTTTGAACATCACGAGCGTCCATTTTCTCTTGCACGAACGAAGGGTCCAGGAATAGACTAGGCATGTCCGGTGTGCATCAACATGATCACCGTGGGCCAATCTATCTCCACACCCGATCGGCCAAGGAATATCATGCCTGGTTGCCTTGATTCGCACGCCCAAACTAGGGGTGGTCACACCTCCTAATTGTAAACTAATCTCGACCACTCAACCTTGTCGGACAAATTGAGTGGATTAGATCACGTTTCTATGGGACAATGAAATAAATGCGTGTACACTAGCCCGTCGTCTGCACACCAGACTAATCGTCCAAGACCGACCAGGCTTGGTCGCCTCGAAACGTGCGCCCAAAGTTGGCATGATGCGCGGCCTTTGCGGCACAAAATCTCTGTCACAAATAAATCCTAGCCTCTTGTGAATGGGGGAAAACGATTTGCTGGTTTTTACGGAATTGAAGAGTCGACCGTGTGAAGACTCCTTGAACCGAGCGAAATGTTGAACCTCACATAGATGCACTGCAAGAAGGGAGTGCTTTAAGTTCGAGAGATTCATCTGTAAGACCCCGACCTAAACCAAGAACAATGGCCGTTCCAGAGTCAATTCGGTCACAAGAGAGGATGGGTTGATATGTAGGAGGGAAGTTGAGAAATGCGTGAGATCAATGGTGATCTGAGATTGTAGGTGTGTAGTGAATTCAGCGTGAAAATGCTCTGAATGATTGAATTTTTCTCAATTGAGAGTAATTTCTGTGAGTTCGTGTAGACGAAAGATTGTCTGTATGAACTTTGATGAGAAATTGCTCGTTTTGGCGAATGTTGTTCGATTGTTCGAAAAATTCAATCAGAATTCAGAGACATTTTATAATGCCGGAGTTGAAAACACCATGATCCCATGAAGTGTGACAGTTGCTGGAATCAGAGAGTGGGAAATTGGGAAATCGTGTTAAAACCAATTACTCATCGTGCGGAGACTTGGTTAACTTTCCACCCACTACTTTGCTGACTCTTCCAACTGATTGCACGATTTGCTCACATTCTCTTCGTGGGTGAACACACGTGCCATAGACCGCCAGACCAAAACCCTAGTTAATATCCCCCCATGTGACACGATTGAAATCTCGTGATTGTTGAGTCAGTTGCTGACTTTATGGGACGATGAGTCCATGTAGCGCTGAGTTGAACATGATTAGCAAATGTTTCGAAACTCATGAATTTAATGTGTCTGCTGAGACGAGGTATCATTATAACCTAAGACGAGCAAAACTGTGTTGCTAAATTGTGGAATAATGGTAGTTGAACCAATATTCTTTGATTTGAGCAAATATTGCTAGTCTGAGCGAATATTGCTAATTGAATAAATATTGCCGGTTCGAGCGAATATTGCTAGTTTGAGCAAATATTGTTCTTTTGATGAATTGTTGGTAGCTGGACCAAATAAAATATTAATTAATGTTACTGACTGCTGGGTCGAGCAAAATAAATATGAATATCAATCATGGAATCAACATAAAATTATCAGAGTGTTCGAATCTGCACAGGATCACGTTTCTGCATAGCTCTGGATTCAAAACCCTAATTTTACCGAAATGATGATTTATTGCAAATCAACACAAGACCGGCTACATGGGATGACAGGTTCACCATATAACGCCCAGATGCTCGAATGAGAAAAAAATACCAAAGTCTCTTAGGTTCGAACTCTAAGACTTGTGAAGGTAAAGGATTTTTTTAGACTTATAAAAATATATATACAAAATATTAACAATTTTTGGCGAGAGGTAACCAAGACACTAGATTCCACTACTACGCAAGATTGAATGATAAATATTTCAAAACTCTATTCAATTCTTAAGTCCTCTTTTATCTTTAATTCACTATCAATCATACAAATTCTCAAATATTATTTGTAAACCTTAAGCATAGATTATCAAGAGATTAAACCAAGCATAACCTATCAAACTGAATAACAAATAATTAAGACAATCATTCAAACAATTTAAAACTCTGCAAAAGCAGCGATTAGGTGAATTATATAATTAAATGAAATAGTTACCCATTTATGTTGCGTGAATAGCTTCCTCCATTGCCTTGGTTACGAGGGAATTAACTCATCATGTTGGAAAACCTCTCAAAATATTTTATTAAGCTCAATTGATGTTTACAATAAAGAGAAAGATAAGTAAATGTTCTAAAACAGGATTCTGCGACCCACAGAAGGCGTCCAAAATGAACGACAAAGCTGAGGTGCTGTTGTCGCTGAAATGCTACGACCCACACCTACGACCCACGGACAGTCATTTCCACTGTTGATAAACGACTGCTACTGCGAGTGCGTTCTTCGTGTTTTTGGTGTTCTTCATCAGCAGCAGCAGCAGCAGAGTTTGATCAACTCTTGATTTCTGCGTCTGTGGCTCTCCTCTCTTCTCCCAACTCTCGACAGCCTCTCTAGTACTCCCAGGGAACATATTTATACACCTACAGCTCGTTGAATCTCCCTCAATTACTCCATATAATCTTCATTACTCGGTGTTTAAAGAAAATATTTTCCGAATATTTTCTTCCCTGAAATGATTCTCCACGCGTAAACAGCCTCTGATACTCCCTTATTTAGCTTCTACACGGTCCAAAAGTGTGCTAGAGTCCTCCATGCATCATCATAACACGTCCGAATCCCTCAAAAAATCCTCTCAAACCCGTGACTGCCATGTTCTCTGATGATGACTTGTTTAGCCGATTCTAGCCAAATTAGATCGATTCTGACACCCATACTGTATCTCTTAAGCTATATCACATCTTCCTACCAATTTTTAGCCATTGAATCGCACCACAACACCTTCATTTTGTTGATTTAAAATCTGCCAGAGAGAGAATATATTTTCCCGCCAAAAATGAAATTTGAATTATGAGAAGAAAAGTGTCCTCCCCCTAATCCTGTACGGGTGTCCCTTTAGCAATTGGGGTGGAAATAGTAATTTTGGGGTGGAAATAGTAATTTTTCTGGGTTCCTCCGGTACATTTCTGGGACGCTTCCGGTGCATTTCTGGGGTGCCTTTAGTACTTTTCTCCGGGGTGTAAATCATCACTTTTTTGAGCTCATTTCGCCGCAAAGGCTTATTTCTCTAAAAACATCTACAAAAACACAAAATAACACAATAAGTACTTAATCGAGTCTAACAATACAGAATATTGAGAACAAAATAGACACATAAATGCGTCTATCAAATACCCCCAAACTTATTATTTGCTAGTCCTCGAGCAAAATTTATTCTTGAAAAGTGACCGAGTTAATCTCGGGTGGGTTTATCAGAGGTGTACCCACAAAAACCAATACTCCAGACCCTAGCTATCTACGCAGAACCTTGGAAAGCACTAAAAAACCTCCTTGGTTGGCATACAATTATTGACTCTAAGAGGAAGAACCCTGATGCGAAATTCCAATTGGTGTACACGAGTTTGCACTCAAGCATACTAAAATTCATATAAGTGACAGAGCTCTACTAAGATAGTTTCACGATGGACATCATACTCGGAGTCAGACTAATCACATGAAAAGATTAAGAAGATGGAAAAAGAAAAATGTAGATGGTTGAAAAGTGAACGGTGTTTCCCATATCTGTCTGAAGGCCTCTGCCAAGATGAACCTAACCTAAATGACTGAGATACCTGTCTGACTAATATTAACACACTGGCATATACAAGGGAACCAGTGGTCAATAACTTAAATTTAGATCAACAAACTGGCAAATACAAGGGAACCAGCAGTTGACTACACATAACAATAACCATTTTTTTTTTTTTTTTTTAACTTAACAGCATGAATAGATCTTTTGGATCCAAGCGCATGCTTCTTGTCAGCAGATTACACGATAGTTCCCACGGGTCCTGCATTCCACGCTTGCTTAGGCGACGGAAACAGGGAGAACACACGCATATTGCTATCCAAGTGTTAATACTTATTCCGATTGGTCTAACTGGTCCGGTCTAATAATAATTTTTTTTTTTTTTTTGAAAAGGTAACTCAGTCACTCTATTTCACCCTAGCAAAGGTAACAACTTGAATCGTGTGCCCCACCAAATCACTTGAAATAAACGAAAACTAAAAATAGAAAGTGAAAAGGACTCGACAAGATATGGCGAAACTATCATGTTATTTCTAACACCTGAGCTCTGTGCTTTTATGAATAGACTCTATAGATGTTTCCATCTAGTCAGATTGGTTCCTCAACTCCTAAAACAAAAATGTTTCCATCCACTTAGATTGGTTAGTGCTATCCTTAATAGGCGTAAATTTCTAGGCTCTGGAGTTTATTTATTATGCAACTAAAAAGTTTCTCCCATACCCCCAAACTTAAATCTAACATTGTCCTCAATGTTCTAAAGATGAAACTAAAAGCATGAACAAGGAGAAACTGTTACCACTTGAAGCAAAAGAGATAAGGAAGGATATTACCGTGTTGCGTGAGATTGGGTTACCTCCCAAGAAGTGCTAAGTTTAAAGTCTTCAGCCAGACTAAGAAAGGTTTAATCTCCTCGAATCATATAGCAATAGCCGAAATAATTGTGGGTTATCGAAACCAAATAGAGCTATCACAAGTAAAAGGAATCTGCAACAAGCTAAGAAAATGAACATGTACTGCATACCCTTATCTAGTTTCCTGATTAAGATACCTATGTCCCATTGTGGTTCAGGTTCAGGTTCTATGAAAGGATCTTGATAGAAAATTTTCATTGGATGCACTTCCTCATAGCTAAGATCCAACAGTTCAGGTTTAAAAGTCTGGAAAAACTCAATTAAAAATAATAACAACCTGAATAAATGGGGATCCTTAAAGTCAATCAGATTTGACTTACACAGCTGACCACAAAGAGAGTGGTGGTCTTCCTTAAACAGATGTGTCGACCCTAATCTCCTAAAGTAATTAGGTTTAGTCTCAAAACTTAATAATTGACACATCTGAAATTTATATGTTCCCACAATTGGTTGAAAAGTTTTTGGTGGGAAAACAAAGTCAATCTTGGTATCATAGCCTGGGTTAACCACATCAACCAGAGGATGGGTTTCTAAAAACTGAGCTTCTGTCTGGACATCATTAGGTTCGGGAAAACGTGTATGAAGATAATCTTGTAAGATGGTTGAGGCACAAATGTCAAGTCCTACAGGAGGGTACTTTCTAAGATTTAAAGCACACGGAGAATGATAATCACCCCCAAACTTAAAGTTTTCTGTGTCTCTAGAAAGACTAGTCACAACTTCCCTAATTTCTAGGTCATCAGATTCCTGGAAATGGTCAATAGATTCTTCTAAGTTGGGTTCATCCTCACTCATTTCTACGAGTTTATCATCTTCTAAGACTAGTGTTTCTAAATCGCTAGATTCTAAAACAGTATTCTCAGGGTAAACTCTTTCCTATAAACCATCATCACAATCATATAAAGGATTATCAGAGAAAGGCTCATAAACTAAGGTTTTAATCATAGTTACCTCCTCCGATTCACTAATAGGCACATCAAATAATGGATTATCCAACATACTGCAGGCTAAAGGATCATGAACTACATCGTCTAAAACGGTGGTATCTCTAGTCAAATCCACATCCTTTTGAATAGGTGAATAGTTATTAAAATTATTTGGATTTGTATTAGAAACAACACTATCATTATAAAGCTCAATCGGAGTAACAAATTCCTGATCACTATGCCTACATATTTCATGTTCTTCATCAATACTATCCTCATCATAATCATCACTATAATAACATGAAAAAGATCGAACCTTATCAAAACAAGTAGTGTTACCAATTCTAACCTCGTCCTCTAAATTAGGCAAATAACTATCCTCATTTTCAAGGGTACTATTGGAAGCACTATATTGGAAATTAAGACTATCTTGAGCAGTTCTGTTCTGGGCCTCTAATAAAAGCTTTTGAATCGACTCACATGACTTCCTTATGGTATTGTGTATAAAAGGTTCACTTATGGGTGCATTTTGTTTATTCATTTCTAACACAAACCTATTTGTATTCTCAGTTAATTGTTTGAGAGACTCTTCTAGAGGAAGAACAGGTTCAGAAGGATCATAATAGGGACTAGTTTTCAATAGTTTGATTGTCTCCTCTAGAGACGAAGAACTAGTACTATAATCTTCTTGCTCGTAAGACTGATGCATGTGTGGATAGTAATTGGGCTCACCAGGGTATGACCCATATCCTTCCAAAGGATGGCGTTCCCAACCACTATTCCCAACATGGTCATAAAAAGGATGATGTCCATAATCAAAATCAGGTCGATACTCATTGTATTGGCTTCTATCATACCAGTTCGACATTATTAATTGCAGGGGAATTCTACACAATCACAAACAAGGCCGACTCGACTCCACCAAAACAAACCTAAATATTTCTAGCAAACAAAAAGCATGATGGCTCCACTTAGATTGTTTCTAGACCAGCTTCTATCTTTCGAAAGGGAATTCGTTGCAATTTGAGCAAACCCCTCTGGAATCAATCCGAGTCAAAGTAAGTTGAATTGAGGCGAGGGAAGCTCAGTGGAGCTTTGATACCCAAGGCCTCACCGCTATCGCAAGGCGGCGCAGTCACGCATTCAACTCACAGAAACCATCATGAACTTTGGAGTGTGCTTAAAGAGCAACCAATATTTTTCGAACGAGTTTCCTATTAAGCTCGTTACCCTATCGGTCTCGTTCTATTCCAAATTTTAAATCTTAGGTTCGCGTTCGGTTTCGTTTTCCTAAGGCGGGCAAGAAGAGAACGGTGATGAAATCCGAACCCTTATCTTGTTTAGGCCAGGCCTTGCCCTTTACTAGGAAAATAAAAACAGTCCGGTTCGTCCTCAAACAATTATCACCTTAAGGAAGACAGTAACCCGCTTGCAGGAGATTCGCGGGTGTTTCGATTGGACTTACCTCCCGTACCAGACGGGCGATGAACCGTTGTCGTCGACTCGGGCCACGACTCCTATGCCGTGTGCGAACCCGAGGGGCCGAGACGATATAGTAATCGTCGTCCTTCCCTGCAAACAGTTTGTATTTAATTTTTTTTTTTTAATTTATAACCCTTCCGTAGGGTTTTAAAAATAATGTCCAAAGTCCAGAATAAAGTCCAAATAAAAAAGAAAGTCCAAAATAAAAAAAATTACAGTTTTCCTCACACACTCTAAAAAAAAAATTAAAAATTAAATCCTAAAATTGTCCTTTTTTCTTCTCTTTTCGCTTTTCGCTTTAAGCTTTTTCCTCTCCAAGTCCTTAGTGCTCCACTTCGAACCTGTAAATCAAAGACAAAAAGACAAAGTAAAAAGGAACAAATAATTCTAAAAAAAAATAGTAAACCTAAAAAAAAAAATAATTCTACCTAAGCACAAATCCGCGTCGGCGGCGCCAAAATGATTAAAGATTTAATGGGGGTTGTAGTAATAAAGGTTCGAACTCTAAGACTTGTGAAGGTAAAGGATTTTTTTAGACTTATAAAAATATATATACAAAATATTAACAATTTTGGGCGAGAGGTAACCAAGACACTAGATTCCACTACTACGCAAGATTGAATGATAAATATTTCAAAACTCTATTCAATTCTTAAGTCCTCTTTTATCTTTAATTCACTATCAATCATACAAATTCTCAAACATTATTTGTAAACCTTAAGCATAGATTATCAAGAGATTAAACCAAGAATAACCTATCAAACTGAATAACAAATAATTAAGACAATCATTCAAACAATTTAAAACTCTGCAAAAGCAGCGATTAGGTGAATTATATAATTAAATGAAATAGTTACCCATTTATGTTGCGTGAATAGCTTCCTCCATTGCCTTGGTTACGAGGGAATTAACTCATCATGTTGGAAAACCTCTCAAAATATTTTATTAAGCTCAATTGATGTTTACAATAAAGAGAAAGATAAGTAAATGTTCTAAAAAAGGATTCTGCGACCCACAGAAGGGTCCAAAAATTAACGACAAAGATGAGGTGCTGTTGTCGCTGAAATGCTAAGACCCACACCTACGACCCACGGATGTGAGTCATTTTCACTGTTGATAAACGACTGCTGCTGCGAGTCCGTTCTTCGTGTTCTTGGTGTTCTTCATCAGCAGCAGCAGAGTTTGATCAACTCTTGATTTCTGCGTCTGTGGCTCTCCTCTCTTCTCCCAACTCTCGACAGCCTATCTAGTACTCCCAGGGAACATATTTATACACCTACAGCTCGTTGAATCTCCCTCAATTACTCCATATAATCTTCATTACTCGGTGTTTAAAGAAAATATTTTCCGAATATTTTCTTCCCTGAAATGATTCTCCACGCGTAAACAGCCTCTGATACTCCCTTATTTAGATTCTACACGGTCCAAAAGTGTGCTAGAGTCCTCCATGCATCATCATAACACGTCCGAATCCCTCAAAAAATCCTCTCAAACCCGTGACTGCCATGTTCTCTGATGATGACTTGTTTAGCCGATTCTAGCCAAATTCGATCGATTCTGACACACATACTGTATTCCTTAAGCTATATCACATCTTCCTACCAATTTTTAGCCATTGAATCGCACCACAACACCTTCATTTTGTTGATTGAAAATCTGCCAGAGAGAGAATATATTTTCCCGCCAAAAATGAAATTTGAATTATGAGAAGAAAAGTGTCCTCCCCCTAATCCTGTACGGGTGTCCCTTTAGCAATTGGGGTGGAAATAGTAATTTTGGGGTGGAAATGGTAATTTTTCTGGGTTCCTCCGGTACATTTCTGGGACGCTTCCGGTGCATTTCTGGGGTGCCTTTAGTACTTTTCTCCGGGGTGTAAATCATCACTTTTTTGAGCTCATTTCGCCGCAAAGGCTTATTTCTCTAAAAACATCTACAAAAACACAAAATAACACAATAAGTACTTAATCGAGTCTAACAATACAGAATATTGAGAACAAAATAGACACATAAATGCGTCTATCAAATACCCCCAAACTTATTATTTGCTAGTCCTCGAGCAAAATTTATTCTTGAAAAGTGACCGACTTAATCTCGGGTGGGTTTATCAGAGGTGTACCCACAAAAACCAATACTCCAGACCCTAACTATCTACGCAGAACCTTGGAAAGCACTAAAGAACCTCCTTGGTTGGCATACAATTATTGACTCTAAGAGGAAGAACCCTGATGCGAAATTCCAATTGGTGTACACGAGTTTGCACTCAAGCATACTAAAATTCATATAAGTGACAGAGCTCTACTAAGATAGTTTCACGATGGACATCATACTCGGAGTCAGACTAATCACATGAAAAGATTAAGAAGATGGAAAAAGAAAAATGTAGATGGTTGAAAAGTGAACGGTGTTTCCCATATCTGTCTGAAGGCCTCTGCCAAGATGAACCTAACCTAAATGACTGAGATACCGGTCTGACTAATATTAACACACTGGCATATACAAGGGAACCAGTGGTCAATAACTTAAATTTAGATCAACAAACTGGCAAATACAAGGGAACCAGCAGTTGACTACACATAACAATAACCATTTTTTTTTTTTAACTTAACGGCATGAATAGATCTTTTGGATCCAAGCGCATGCTTCTTGTCAGCAGATTACACGATAGTTCCCACGGGTCCTGCATTCCACGCTTGCTTAGGCGACGGAAACAGGGAGAACACACGCATATTGCTATCCAAGTGTTAATACTTATTCCGATTGGTCTAACTGGTCCGGTCTATTTTTTTTTTTTTTTTGAAAAGGTAACTCAGTCACTCTATTTCACCCTAGCAAAGGTAACAACTTGAATCGTGTGCCCCACCAAATCACTTGAAATAAAAGAAAACTAAAAATAGAAAGTGAAAAGGACTCGACGAGATATGGCGAAACTATCATGTTATTTCTAACACCTGAGCTCTGTGCTTTTATGAATAGACTCTATAGATGTTTCCATCTAGTCAGATTGGTCCCTCAACTCCTAAAACAAAAATGTTTCCATCCACTTAGATTGGTTAGTGCTATCCTTAATAGGCGTAAATTTCTAGGCTCTGGAGTTTATTTATTACGCAACTAAAAAGTTTCTCCCCATACCCCCAAACTTAAATATAACATTGTCCTCAATGTTCTAAAGATAAAATTAAAAACATGAACAAGGAGAAACGGTTACTATTTGAAGTAAAAGATTTATTGAAGGATATTACCGTGTTGCGTGAGATTGGGTTACCTCCCAAGAAGTGCTAAGTTTAAAGTCTTCAGCCAGACTAAGAAAGGTTTAATCTCCTCGAATCATATAGCAATAGCCGAAATAATTGTGGGTTATCGAAACCAAATAGAGCTATCACAAGTAAAAGGAATCTGCAACAATCCAAGAAAATGAACATGTACTGCATACCCTTATCTAGTTTCCTGATTAAGATACCTATGTCCCATTGTGGTTCAGGTTCAGGTTCTATGAAAGGATCTTGATAGAAAATTTTCATTGGATGCACTTCCTCATAGCTAAGATCCAACAGTTCAGGTTTAAAAGTCTGGAAAAACTCAATTAAAAATAATAACAACCTGAATAAATGGGGATCCTTAAAGTCAATCAGATTTGACTTACACAGTTGACCACAAAGAGAGTGGTGGTCTTCCTTAAACAGATGTGTCGACCCTAATCTCCTAAAGTAATTAGGTTTAGTCTCAAAACTTAATAATTGACACATCTGAAATTTATATGTTCCCACAATTGGTAGAAAAGTATTTGGTGGGAAAACAAAGTCAATCTGGGTATCATATCCTGGGCAAACCACATCAACCAGAGGATGGGTTTCTAACGACTGAAATTCTTCCTGGACATCATGAGGTTCGGGAAAACGAGTATGAAGATAATCTTGTAAGATGGTTGAGGCATTGATGTCAAGTCCCATGTAAGGGATCTTTCTAAGAGTTAAAGTACACGGAGAATGATGATTACCCCCAAACTTAGAGTCTTCAGTGTCTCTAGATAAACTGGTCACAACTTCCCTAATTTCTATGTCATCAGATTCTTGAAAATGGGCAATTGATTTTTCTAAGTTGTAATCTTGTGGGTGATTCTCAGGATAAACCGGTTCCTCTAAACCACCATCATATAAAGGATTATGAGAAAAAGTTTCTAGTAAAGGCTCATTAACTAAGGTGTTAATCATAGTTACTTCCTCCGATCCACTAATAAGTTCATCAAATAATGGATTGTCCAATACTATGTAGGCTAAAGGATCATGAACTACATCGTCTAAAAAGGTGGTATCCCTAATCAAATCCTCGTCCTTTTGAATAGGTGAATAATCATAAAAATTATTTGGATTTGAACTAGAAATAATATAATCACTATAAAGCTCAATTGGATTAATAGATTCCTGATCACTATGCCTACATATTTCAGATTCTTCATTACTACTATTCTCATCATCATCATCATTATAATAGCATGAAAATGATCGAACCTTATCAAAACAAGTAGTGTTACCAATTCTAACCGCGTCCTCTAAATTAGGCAAATATTCACTATTGATATCAAGGGTAGAATTAGAAACCCTATTTTGGAAATTTAGATTATTTCGAGCAGCATTAGCTAACTGTTCATTTTCTGCCTCTAAACGTGCTTGAATTTCACTGAGCATAACACTTATATGTTCACAAGTCTCATTGAATATCTTAGACCGTTGTGTACTCTCTTCTCTTGAACTATCTGCACGTTCATACTCCCTTCGAATTTGTTGGTAGGTTTCTTCTAGAGATTGAACAGGTTTATAAATGTCATAATCAGGACTAGTTTTTAAGTAATTTTCCAAAAACGCATGACTAGTACTATAATATTCCTGATTTTCTTGCTCGTAAGACCAATTCGTGTGTGGATAGTAATTGGGCTCACTATGGTATGAACCATAACCTTGAAAAGGTTGGCGTTCCCAACTACTATTCCCACCATGGTCATAAAACTGATGATGTCCATATTCAAATTCAGGTCGATACTCATTGTATTGGCTTCTATCATACCAGTTCGACATTCTTAATTGCAAGGGAATTCTACACAACCACAAACAAAGCCGACTCGACTCCACCAAAACAAACCTAAAGATTTCTAGCAAACAAAAATCATGATGGCTCCACTTAGATTGTTTCTAGACCAGCTTCTATCTTTCGAAAGGGAATTCGTTGCAATTTGAGCAAACCCCTCTGGAATCAATCCGAGTCAAAGTAAGTTGAATTGAGGCGAGGGAAGCTCAGTGGAGCTTTGATACCCAAGGCCTCACCGCTATCACAAGGCGGCGCAGTCACGCATTCAACTCACAGAAACCATCATGAACTTTGGAGTTTGCTTAAAGAGCAACCAATATTTTTCGAACGAGTTTCCTATTAAGCTCGTTACCCTATCGGTCTCGTTCTATTCCAAATTTTAAAGCTTAGGTTCGCGTTCGGTTTCGTTTTCCTAAGGCGGGCAAGAAGAGAACGGTGATGAAATCCGAACCCTTATCTTGTTTAGGCCAGGCCTTGCCCTTTACTAGGAAAATAAAGACAGTCCGGTTCGTCCTCAAACAATTATCACCTTAAGGCAGACAGTAACCCGCTTGCAGGAGATTCGCGGGTGTTTCGATTGGACTTACCTCCCGTACCAGACAGGCGATGAACCGTTGTCGTCGACTCGGGCCACGACTCCTATGCCGTGTGCGAACCCGAGGGGCCGAGACGATATAGTAATCGTCGTCCTTCTCTGCAAACAGTTTGTATTTAATTTTTTTTTTTTTAAATTATATAACCCTTCCGTAGGGTTTTAAAAAATAATGTCCAAAGTCCAGAATAAAGTCCAAAAAAAATCCAAATTAAAAAAAAAATTACAGTTTTCCTCACACACTCTAAAAAAATTAAAAATTAAAAATTAAATCCTAAAATTGTCCTTTTTTCTTCTCTTTTCGCTTTTCGCTTTAAGCTTTTTCCTCTCCAAGTCCTTAGTGCTCCACTTCGAACCTGTAAATCAAAGACAAAAAGACAAAGTAAAAAGGAACAAATAAATAAAAAAAAAAAATAAACCTAAAAATTCTACCTAAGCACAAATCCGCGTCGGCGGCGCCAAAAATGATTAAAGATTTTTCGTGGGTTGTAGTAATAAAGGTTCGAACTCTAAGACTTGTGAAGGTAAAGGATTTTTTTAGACTTATAAAAATATATATACAAAATATTAACAATTTTGGGCGAGAGGTAACCAAGACACTAGATTCCACTACTACGCAAGATTGAATGATAAATATTTCAAAACTCTATTCAATTCTTAAGTCCTCTTTTATCTTTAATTCACTATCAATCATACAAATTCTCAAAAATTATTTGTAAACCTTAAGCATAGATTATCAAGAGATTAAACCAAGCATAACCTATCAAACTGAATAACAAATAATTAAGACAATCATTCAAACAATTTAAAACTCTGCAAAAGCAGCGATTAGGTGAATTATATAATTAAATGAAATAGTTACCCATTTATGTTGCGTGAATAGCTTCCTCCATTGCCTTGGTTACGAGGGAATTAACTCATCATGTTGGAAAACCTCTCAAAATATTTTATTAAGCTCAATTGATGTTTACAATAAAGAGAAAGATAAGTAAATGTTCTAAAACAGGATTCTGCGACCCACAGAAGGCGTCCAAAATGAACGACAAAGCTGAGGTGCTGTTGTCGCTGAAATGCTACGACCCACACCTACGACCCACGTCCGTGAGTCATTTCCACTGTTGATAAACGACTGCTACTGCGAGTCCGTTCTTCGTGTTCTTGGTGTTCTTCATCATCAGCAGCAGCAGCAGCAGCAGAGTTTGATCAACTCTTGATTTCTGCGTCTGTGGCTCTCCTCTCTTCTCCCAACTCTCGACAGCCTCTCTAGTACTCCCAGGGAACATATTTATACACCTACAGCTCGTTGAATCTCCCTCAATTACTCCATATAATCTTCATTACTCGGTGTTTAAAGAAAATATTTTCCGAATATTTTCTTCCCTGAAATGATTCTCCACGCGTAAACAGCCTCTGATACTCCCTTATTTAGCTTCTACACTGTCCAAAAGTGTGCTAGAGTCCTCCATGCATCATCATAACACGTCCGAATCCCTCAAAAAATCCTCTCAAACCCGTGACTGCCATGTTCTCTGATGATGACTTGTTTAGCCGATTCTAGCCAAATTCGATCGATTCTGACACACATACTGTATTCCTTAAGCTATATCACATCTTCCTACCAATTTTTAGCCATTGAATCGCACCACAACACCTTCATTTTGTTGATTGAAAATCTGCCAGAGAGAGAATATATTTTCCCGCCAAAAATGAAATTTGAATTATGAGAAGAAAAGTGTCCTCCCCCTAATCCTGTACGGGTGTCCCTTTAGCAATTGGGGTGGAAATAGTAATTTTGGGGTGGAAATGGTAATTTTTCTGGGTTCCTCCGGTACATTTCTGGGACGCTTCCGGTGCATTTCTGGGGTGCCTTTAGTACTTTTCTCCGGGGTGTAAATCATCACTTTTTTGAGCTCATTTCGCCGCAAAGGCTTATTTCTCTAAAAACATCTACAAAAACACAAAATAACACAATAAGTACTTAATCGAGTCTAACAATACAGAATATTGAGAACAAAATAGACACATTAAAATCAAGGAATTTTCATAATTTGAGGAAATAATAAAATAATGGAGACGTGAGGTGTGGGACCGGCCACGGCCAAGACATGGCCGGCTGGTGCTCGGTCCCGCGACACCTTTCCCTAATTTTATTATTTTTTGATAAAATCATGTGATTTAGATAATTTCTTTGAAATAAAGGAAATTTGCTCGAACGAGAGGATTTTCATGAGATCGTGAAAATAGTAAAAATATGGTTAAATATAAAATTGGGCGCGGGACTAGTCACCGCATGACTGGCCAGATGGTGAGCCTAGTCCCCTGGCGCTTTTGTTTAATATTTTATTATTATTATTTTCCCTTCCTATTTTGCATAGGTTCCTCGTTCGTTCGTATTTTTAAAATGCTCGTTCGTGCATTCAAAATGCTGGTTGTGTATTATCTGCTAATTACACTTGCACCATTTTGTCAGTGCTTATTCGATGCCCAGATGCCTGTTTCGTTGTATATTTATTACTAACATGTGGAATTCTGCTGGGAAGAACCACAGATTGAAGTAACGAAATATAACGAGGAATCATAGAATATTGCTGAATATTCAGGCGATTAATTGATGACTCGTAGAATATTGCTGGATATTCAGACGATGGCTCGTAGAATATTGCTTGATATTCAGACGATTTAAGATAATTAATTGCTGGCTCTGTACTAGAAGGGCTTCCTATCTAGGAGCATTAATTATCTGAGGGTTGAGCAATATGAACTTGCTGGAGTGTCATATTCCTCTTGCATAGTCGGGGAAAATCTGGTTACATCCCGAAGACGTTGTCGCTCTATACTAGCAGACATGCTGTCTAGGAGCAGCCCAATCTTTCGATTCTATACAGTATGAGATGTGTCGTGGCCTCAGCTGAGAGACTGCACATCTTCATCTTCTCTGAGAGACTTTCTCCATCAGAGGTGGCATGAGCTTTCATGCACAGATACATGAGTCTCGATACTCATCCGATTGCCGGATCCGGAGTAATTACTGAAATTTCCCAGTATTCATGAGATGTGCCGTGGCCTCAGCTGAGAGACTACACATCTACACGTACTCTGAGAGACAGCCTTCTCAGTCAGAAATTTTTGACATGAGCTTTCATGCTTTAATGAGAGACATGAGTCTCAATACTCATCTGGTTGACGAATTTGGAGTAAAGTTTTACAATTCTACCCTTTGTCGAAAATCCACCATCTACATTAAGTCCCCTGCTTAGTGAGGAACAGTCATGTTCCTCAGTCAGCATTTAATGGTGATTTTCCAGGTATAAATAAAAATAAGTAATTGAACTTAGTCATAAGATAAGATATTACCGGATTTCGACTGAATGAGCAAACCAGGGTTTGAGCGGAAACCTCTATGGCATAATAGAGCGTCAGCCAGTGAACATAAAACCGTGTAGAACCGCTGGTTCGATGTGGAACCTTGGTTTGTTTAGGATTCACGTGTCGGGGCCAAAAGGGAAATCCTTATGGAATTAGGTTTTGGAAATAAAATTAGGTATAAAAGGGATTAATTCTCTTTTTTTTTTCTATTATCCTTCCCACGACCACCATCCTATTCATCACCTTCACGTCCAAGCTTGACAGGAGCAGGAAGGATTTTCGCCGGAGCGTCACCGTCCGTCGGACCGGAGCTAGCACCGTCCGGCCAACTTCTGGCCGGCGCTGACCAGGTGCGTCCAATTTTTTTATTATTTTTTTAGATGTTTGATGATTCCATGAGTGTTTCATGCTTTCACCATATCTAAATCCTATACATGTGTATATGTTGATGTGGGTTTTGTAGAAAACCTTTGTTTTATCAAATGTATGTTCGTTCGACCGTTAGTTTTCAAAACTAATAAAAATCCCTGATTTATGAGAGATTTTTTTATATATGTGGACTCAGGTCCAGTGATAAAACTTAGCGTATGAGCTTTCATGTGAACCAAGATTTTACCTTAATAGATGTGAGCTTTCATAAAACCGAAATAAACTCTGTTTTAAAGGATAATGTCTATTCGAGGAAAATATACATATATATTTTTATGTATGTAAACTTATGTCCAGTGATAAAACTTTATTTATGAGCTTTCATGAGAGTTAGTATTTTATCACAATAGGTGTGAGCTTTCACAAAACTAGCATAAACCTTCGTTTTTAATAAAACACTAATACGAAGGAAAATAAATTTTTTTTACATGTAGCCGTGACGTATTTTATGTGAAACATGATGACGTATTTTATTCACATGGATTTTTTCTTATTAGATAAATTCTGAAAATTTATATAAACAAATTGCATTAATTATTGTTTTGTAAAATCAAGACATGGGTTTTGAGTAACCTTCAAACTATACAACTTATTTGTGATGAAGTCATGTCTTATTGTAAATATCATAGTTCAGTTGTGTGAATGTTCACATTATGAAAATTATGTACATGATTTTATGAGAAAATCATTTTCCATGAACTAATGAAGTGTTGTTCGTTATTGCAGGTTTCAAGGAACGAATTGATTTCGTGTGTTAACTTTTGTATTGCAACCACTATTGTTAGCGAAATTGAAAGAGGTAAGAGTTCAAGATTTACCGTTTGTAGACACCGGCGTTTTAATTTGCATGATTCCATCATCTTATTGAATTCGCGGATGACTGAAACATTGTATGGATTTCACAGCAACTTTGTGAGGATGTTTGATTCTCCATCCAATGACGCTTTCAGAGATGAAAGGTGTGCAGATGATGATATCTCCATAGAGGAAACATGCACGGATGAGACTTCCATTGGTGAGGAAGACGAAACACCTGGAGTCAAGAATGTCCCAAACATAGATGACGCTTTCTTTGAGGTTCAGGAGCCCGAAAATCGTCTCAAGTCCCCGGTATATCGCCTTCTGATCATTTCCAAGACGGTCACTCAAAAGAAATTGGTGACTCCTCGTGCTGCTATTCGGTTCTGTCTTGAACGAGGATTATTCCAGGCTTCAATGATTGAGTTCAAGCTTTCTCGACGCCTTTTAGAGAAGTTCTCGGGATGGTCTAGACACATGCTGGGATTTCCTCGTGTTAGAGCTATGCTGGATAGAGCACAAATTACCAGGGTCGTTCAAACATCTGGAGATTTGTATATCTTTCATGACACACGAGGTACTATAACTCTTCTTGCTCGCTGGTGCATCCCAACTCATACATTTATATGCAGCTGGGGAGAGTTCACTATTACCTTGGAAGATGTAGTTTCTTTGTTGCATCTTCCAATTACAGGTAACTTTCCTGAAGAACTTTAGACGGCGGAAGAGAAAGCAGTTTCCAAAACTTTAACAGCTGAAATGGAGAGAATCAACAAGGTTTTTGGTAAAGGTCGTTACGCTCATTGGTTGACACATTGGTGGCCACGAGACGCCCCTCTTGATGAACCCGACGGTATGTTGTCTATTGCTGCTTTCTTGTGCTTATGGCTGTCCAGAGATGTGTTTGAAGATGCTGGTACCTTGTTGAAGTTGTTTGTAATTCCTTCGCTATTAAATTGGCTCAAGGTGAACAACTTCCGCTCGGTAGCTTATTCTTGGGTTCTTTATATTATAACCTGGACTCTTTAGTTGTATACTCCAGTGTTTCGAATGGATTCATGAAGATTGAATGCTACGCCAATACGATGTTCATCCAAGCTCTGATGTGGGAGCGTTTCGGAAACTATGCACCCATTCCCCGTAGTGTCTTACAAAGTCTGAACTCTGCTGATGCTCGACGTATCTTCCATGAGAAAGACAACGCTAGGATTATCCGATGGTCTACGAAGAAAATTCAGTCCAAGACACGCTTCATCGACGTATTAGATGACGAGTCTGAGTTCAACTTCCGTCCTTCGGTGGTGGTTCCTCCTCACGTTTCTCAATTGAAGACTTTCAATGCTGGAGAAAGTAAGTATTTGAAATCCGGTGCTGATTTGAGTGATGGAGAAAGATATTTCATGCTGAGTTGTACTCCCGATCACATAATATCAGCAGCGTATGGAGGTTTTTCGGTGGAGGGGTATAATATTGACAGAACCGCCCGTCAGATGGGTATGGACCAATGTGTTCCAACCTTCAGAAGGAGAATACCATTAGTAGAACAACTTAAGACTTGTTTATATCACACACATGATGAAGGGAGCTCCTATTGGTTCCCTTGTATTGATCGAACCACGTATGTGACTCCAGGTTACATGGAATTCTGGGATCAGCAGCTTGAGCGTCTTAATGATTATGTGACGGCCTCCCAACCTTTAGTGAAGGATCCCCATTCTTCTGAGATGAGTGCCTCTCGTCCCAGACTAAGGAATATTTCTGGTGGTGACAAACGAAAGACATCTCCAGGAGGTTCACCGGTATGTATTCTTTTGCATATTCCTCATACAACTCGTATAATCGTCTTTAATTACTACATCAATTTCTTTTGCAGGAAGATCGTGCTGTGAGACCTCGAATTGAAGTGAATTTCTCGGAGGTGGAGGCAATTTCCCACGGTGGAGAAGGCAGGAGCAAGAATTGCAAGTTGTTGCCCAACACCATAAAGTCCCCAGTCGCCTTTTTGGTGAGTTGTTGATATTTTTCCGCTGTGACTTCTTCCATCCGTATTATCAGGATCTCAAAACCAATATTTGTTATTTGGTTACAGGACTTTGCTCCGTCTAGTATTGACGGTCTTCGATTCTCTGCTGCTGGGCAGACGACTTCTGATTTGAGCGTTGAAGAAGAAGTCGCCGTGAGTAATTTCCTTTACCATCGGACATAAAAGTTTCATGTGAAGATGCTAATTACTTGATAATATGTCCAGGAGGATGTCATCATGGCGGAAAGTGCTGATGTTCGACCTTCCTCTGAGAATATAGATGAAGGCGCTTCCAAAGATTCGGAGCCAAATAGAAGTAATGAACCCCTTGTCGTTAATACGGACGATCATAATTCCTCGAGTACTTCGGAGACCTCCAAAGTAAGTATATACCCTGTACCCTCTTCATAGAAGTATGAAAGTGGATTTGTGAATGAATGAATGAGAATCTATGTGTATATGAAAAAACTTGGTCGAACTTCGTCGTCAGAAAATTCAGAACCCAGTTTTTTACCAAAAACGCCGTAAAATCTTCATCTGGAGTCGGATTTTCAATATCTGCATATGTATCCTCAAGCCCAGGAAATTTCCAAGCTTTATAAAGAATTTTTAAGTTTTGAGCACGTTTAGGGCCTGAAAAAGACGAAATAGTAAACTTCCAGGAGACTTTCAGAACTTTTTCAGATTGCATGTTGCCCGATGTTTTGACCACACTCCTAGCTCGTTCGCCCAATTGCCATGAAATTTTGACATGTTGTAGAGGACTTCCATACGAAGAGAATGGTATATGACCCAACTCTAGACTCCATACCAATTGCTCCCAGTTCGTCATTGAACACAGGGCAGTGTAAAATTTCTTCAGCTGAGTTTCTTTGAAAACGTGTTTCATGACTTTGATGCTACTTGTACACGTCTTAGATGCATGATAAGGAACTTAGATGATGTTAGTTCACTTATTTCTTAATTTTATAATCGTATTGGATTTCCATCCTTGAATCATTCTAATCCCATGTAATCTTCGCATTAGGTGCCGAATAACGAAGTTGGGAATTATGAATCCAGTAATGATGGTTTGGGCAATACAGGAGTTGTCGATGACAATACTTCCATATCTGTGCCTCAAGATGATGAAGCGCTGGTCGTTGATGCCGTGGAGGTAGAAGAAACTCTAATTGTGCCTCAGACGGTGGAACCCGAACCCGAAATAGCGGAAGCTACTTCTTCTGAAATTGTCTCTATGATCACCGATGCTGCTCCAGTAGTTGAGAAACAGATGATAGTGCATGAGTATCCTACTGCAGAGATTTCCTTTGATCCTAAATTTGGTGAGTTACTCCCGTATCACCAGCTTGTTGGAGGATTTAGCGTTCCTATAGGATATGCTTCTATGTACAAGGAACTGTGGGAAATGTATGGACACATTGTTGTCACTCGGGATCCAGAACGCAGTTATTTTCTAACGAAACAAGTGGAGGCTATCTTGCGTGTCATAGATGATATCCGTATTACTGCCGGAAATGTTGTTACTCAAGATGTACTCTTTGATTGGGATTACAACTTGAAGAATGCTGAAGATCTTGGCTTCAATCTGAAGTGGCTCTGTCAAAGACTTGAAGTTATCAGGAAAGCAATAAAGGGATATGTTCCCTTCCCTACCAGTAATGCCGTGTTGAAGAAGATGAATGAAGTTGTTGATCTAACCAGGAAGCTGGAGGTGGAAAAGGCGGCTCTGAAAGTCTTGGAGGAGGCAGAGGAGCAGAAATATTTCTTCGATGGTGTTCTTTAGTTTCCTTTCCATAATCCCATGAATTTCTGAACTTCTGAGAGATGTGAGGTTTTCATTTGGGTTTTGATATTAGCTGGTTTTGGATTGCTAGATGGTTAAGGATTTTCTTTTGGATTTGATTGATATTTTTCTTTAAGTAAAGTGAACTGAATTTTTGATAAATTGCTGAATTCAAATACTGATTGCAAGTATTGCAAACGTTTTGGAGGAATTGAAATACAATGAAAGAAAATCCTAAATGTCAAATCCAGACATCATGAGTGCTCAAACGCTTAGTACCTCAAATACCCAATAATTTCAGACAAACGCCTTAAGACAATTCTCGTGGTACTGGCAGGCTTCTGCCATCCGTGTTGACCAATTTGTAGTATCCTCCAGTTATGGACTTAGCAACCAAAAATGGACCTTCCTAATTGGAGCTCCTTGCGGAGTGGAGATATCGTTTATCCGCCTTGAGAACCAAATTCCCTTCCTCGAATTTGTTCGGCTTAGTAGTTCGCGCCTTGAATATCTTTTGTTGATTCCATGGTTATGGCACGTATGGGCACTCATGTAGAGGAGAGTACCCAGCATACTGTCTGTCGTGCTTAGCCAGGTGTTCAGCAATAAACCTCTTGATAGAATGACCGACTTGGAGAAGCTCTGAACCCAACCATTGGGTATAATATTGGCGGGGTGAAGTTGTCCATTCATAACTTTTGGTAATTGCTAAATCGTTTGTAGGGAGAAGTCCTTGAATCAAAGCATCATATTTGAACATTGGTAATATTGGAGCACGAAAAGGAATAAGACTTGCCTGAGCTCGAAACCTTTTGACAAAGGTATGTGTATTTTCCCTAGGTTCTTGCGTAAGTCCCATCAAGGTTTTTACTTCCTCCAGATGCTCGAACGGTGGGGTGTCCTTTGTTTCCTCTTCCAACTTGGAGTCTTTGTCGACGACAGAGCGTGTTGAAAGCTTTGAAATTACCCTTCCAGCTTGAATCCAAGTTCTTCCAAGGATCATATCATATCCAGGATCTTCTCGAATTATGTAAAACTTGGTCTCAGTCCAGACTAAATTCTCTGTGACTTTGAGAATGATGAAGCCGTATGCATCTCTGGAGATTCCTTCGTGGTCCCTGATTGCTATGGGAGCATGAGTAACCTCTTGTCGAGTAATGCCAGCAGCTCCGAGAGTTTTTAAAGGGATGATGTTGACGGCGGTGCCGACATCAACGAATGCTCTTTTGAACTCATTTCCTTTAATATGCACGATGGTGAGCAGTCCCCGGTAATACATTTCTTTGTCGGTGGCTGAAGGTTCAGGAGGTACTTCTGGAATCAATAGGCGTTTCCCAGTCACTATGTGGTTCAAAGATGTGAACATGTCTCCCCTCTGTGCTTTTGACAGATAGGGAAATTCACAGACATGCTCTATCAATGACTGAACCGCTTCCTTGACTGGTGCTTCAGAAATGGAGAAAGTCCTGACAGGAAGAGGATCTCTGTGTACTCCTTCGGCTCCAATGTTAAGTTCTCCTGACTCAACTTTTTCTCTGAATATGCATTTCAAAACTTTACAACTACTTGTGGGGTGATTGACGAACCTGTGAAATCGGCAGTAACGAGGATTTTCCATGTCTTCCTCAGTTGGGTCTCTCCTGACATATGGCAATTTGATTGCACCATCTTGGATCCAAGTGTCTAATAGTTCGAGCACTTCTCCAATGGGGAGAGAAAAATCAGGTGCATCATCAGGAGCTTCTGTGCGGTGGCCAGGAGACTGTGTCTCTGGCTTGTCCTTCTTTTGCGTCTTTGGAGGAGCTGCAGTATGCTTGTTCGGGGATTCTGCCTTGCGCTTTCTCCCTTCATCAGCGTTTGCAGAGGTGATAGACGCATTTATGTGTCTATTTTGTTCTCAATTTTCTGTATTGTTAGACTCGATTAAGTACTTATTGTGTCATTTTGTGTTCTTGTAGGAAATTTTAGAGAAATAAGCCCTTGCGGCGAAATGGGCTCAAAAAGTGGTGTTTTACACCCCAATATAAAGTGTTAAAGGCACCCCATAAATGCACCGGAAGCGTCACAGAAATGTCCCGGAGGAACCCATAAAAATTACTATTTCCACCCAAAATTTACTATTTGCACCCCATGGAAAGTGCTAAAGGGACACCCGTGCAGGATTAGGGGGAGGACATCTTCTTCTCAAATTCAAAGGAAGCTTTTTGGCGGGAAAACTGGCAGCGCACATGCAGATTTTCGATCGATTTTTCGGACGTGTTTTAGAGAGATTCAAGAGCTGTAATTGGTTGAGATTGTTCCTGGAGGACTAAGGAAGCTTTTCCAGGTTTTATTTTGGGTCACAATTGGCTAGATAATCGAGTTGGAGAAAACAGAGTCGTGTATTATTTGGTGAGAAAAACTCAATACTGTCGAGTTTAATTCGTGGGAGATACTTTGTTGCATGAGTGTGAATCAATTTGGTACGAGTTTGCAGCATGTTGGAGCGTGAAAACACTAATCGACAGCGTGAGAAGGCAAGAAAGGAAAGAAATATCTCAAAAATATTCTCTCTTTACTTCCCGAGTAAATGAGAATATTTGAGAGTAATTGGGCGTGATTAAATGAGGCTGAGGAGTATAAATAGGTTTCTGATATCACATAGAAGGGCTGTCGAGAGTTTGGGGGTTTGAGGAGAACTGAGGAGCAAGAAATCACCATGAACAGCAAGCTTCCTGCTGCTGTTTTATGCTGCTGATGAAGATGAAGAACAGACTCTCAGAAACCGTCGTTCTTCAACAGTGACAACGACAGTGGCTCGTGGGTCGTAGGTGTGGGTCTTAGAACCATAGCGACAACAGCAGTTAGATTTTATCGTTTATTCTGGACGCCTTTTGTGCGTCGCAGATTACAGTTTCACACCATTTTCTATTCTTCTCTTTATTGTAAACACCAATTGAGCTTAATAAAATATTTTGAGAGGTATTTCACCATGATGAGCTAAACCCAACATTGGGACAACGGAGGAGGCGATTTTCGTCATTCTGGTAAATTTAATTTATTCTTTTTATGACTTTTGAATTGATTTAAAATTGAAAAATGATTTTGATTAATTAGTTATCATTTTATTTGATGCGGCATGCTTGCTTAAATGTTTGATGTCCCATGCTTACGATTTATAACTAATATTCTGAGAATCTATATTGGCAAAATAAGAGTCCTTACATTTTATGTTTTGAGCGATAATTGTTAAGGATAAATAAAATGTACCATATGCATGAGAATTGGCCAAGTCCTTAGTCCCAGTAACTCTCTACCAATTTGTCAATATTTGTATATATATTTATTTTCTAAAAAAATTATCCTTCACAAGTCCGAGAGTTTGAACCTCATTACTACAACCACGAAAAAATCTTTAATCATTTTGGCGCCGCCAACGCGGATTTGTGCTTAGGTAGAATTTTTAGGTTTTTTTTTATTACTATTATTTGTTCCTTTTTACGTTTATTTTTGTGTCTTTGATTTACAGGTTCGAAGTGGAATACTAAGGACTTGGGAACAAAAAGCTTAAAGCTAAAAGCTAAAAGAGAAGAAAAAAAAAAGACATAATTTTTTTTATTATTATTATTTTTATTTTTTTGTATATAGCTTTTATTTATTATTTTTTTTAGAATTTGTAAATAGGATTTATTTTTCATAATTTTTGTAATTTTTGGACTTTTTAATTGGACTGGACATTTGGACTTTAATTTTTTTTAACCCTACGGAAGGGTATTATTAAAAAAGAAAAAATTTATATAAACTGTGTGCAGGGAAGGACGACGATTACTATATCGTCTCGGCTCCTCGGGTTCGTACATGAAATAGGAGTTGTGGCCCGAGTCGACTTCAACGGTTCATCCCGCGTCTGGTACGGGAGGTAAGTCCATCGAAACACTCGCGAATCTCCTGTCAGCGGGTTTACTGTATTCCTTAAGGTGATTCATTGATTGAGGACAAATTTGGACTGTTTTTAAATTCCTAGTAAAGGGCAAGGCCTGGCCAATACAAGATAAGGGTTTGGATTTCATTACCTCTCCCTTCTTGCCCGCCTTAGGAAAACGAAACCTAACGCGAACCCAAGATTAAAATTTGGAATTGAATGAGACCGATAGGGTAACGAGCTTAATAGGAAACTCGTTCGAAAAATATTGGTTGCTCTTTAAGCACACTCCAAAGTTCATGATGGTTTATGTGAGTTGAATGTGTGACTGCGCCGCCTTGTGATAGCGGTGAGGCCTTGGGTATCAAATCTCCACTGAGCTTCCCTCGCCTCAATTCAACCTACTTTGACTCGGATTGATTCCAAAGGGGTTTGCTTAAATTGTAACGAATTCCCTTTCGAAAGATAGAAGCTGGTCTAGAAACAATCTAAGTGGAGCCATCATGCTTTTTGTTTGCTAGATTTTATAGGTTTGATTTGGTCGAGTCATCCTTGTTTGTGATTGTGTAGAATTCCCTTGCAATTAAGAATGTCGAGCTGGTATGATAGAAGACAATACAATGAATATCGACCTGAATTTGAATATGGACATCATCAGTTTTATTACCATGGTGGGAATAGTGGTTGGGAACGCCAAACTTTTCAAGGTTATGGTTCATACCATGGTGAGCCCAATTACTATCCACACATGCATAAGTCTTACGAGCAAGAAGATTATAGTACGAGTTCTTCGTCTCGAGAGGATACAATCAAACTATTGAAAAGTAGTCCTTTTTATGATCCCCCTGTTCCTATTCCTCCTTTAGAAGAGTCCCTCAAGAAGTTAGCTGAGTCGACGCGTAAGTTAGATGAGATGAATAGTATAATTATAGACAAAAGAACTACAATAATGAGTGAACCTTCTTTAGAAGACCACCTCAAGCGGATAGCTGAGACGAACGAAAGAATTGCTCGAAATTACTTGAATTGCCAATATAGTGTATCCAATAATACCCTTGAGAATGAAGATAGTTATTCACATAATCAAGATGACGAGGTTAGAATTGGTAATACTAGTTGTTTTGATGAGGTTCGACCTTTTTCATGTTATTATAATGAGGACTGTGATGAGGATAGTATTGATGAAGAATCTGAAATATGTAGGCATAGTGATCAGGAGTCTAGTAATCCAATTGAGCTGTATAGTGATTATATTATTTCTAGTTCAAATCCAAATAATTTTTATGATTATTCACCTATTCAAAAGAATGAGGATTTGATTAGGGATACCACCATTTTAGACGATGTAGTTTTTCCTTTTGATTACGAAGCCGATAGTGGTTTAGAGGAACGGGTTCATTTCGAAAATACTGTTTTAGAGTCTAGCGACTTAGAAACAATAGTCTTGGAAGAAGAAGATAGACCCGTAGATATGAGTAAAGATGCACTACCTGATAATAACTTAGAAGAATCTCTTGAATATTTTAAGGACTCTGAATATACGAAAATTCAAGAAATAATTAGAGGTCTATCTAGAGACACTGAAAACTCTAAGTTTGGGGGTGATTATCACTTCCCTAGTGCCTTACCTTTAACTCTCAGAAATTCCTCACACTTAGGACTTGATATCTGTGCCTCGACCATCTTACAAGATTACCTTCATACTCGTTTTCCCGAGCCTAATGATGTCCATGAAGGAGTTCAGTTATTAGAAACCCATCCTCTGGTTGATGTGGTTTTCCCAGGCTATGATACCCAGATTGACTTTGTTTTCCCACCAAATAGTTTTCTTCCAACTGTCGGAACGTTTCAAATGAGTCGAATATTAAGTTCTGAGACTAAGCCTAAGTACTTTAGGTTAATAGAATCGACACATTTTCCTAAGAATGACCACTACTCTCACTGTGGTCAACTATGTAAGTCATACCTAATTGACTTACATGATCCTCAATTATTTAGGTCATTACTTCGTGATCCTAAGTTCTTATTTGATTTTCTACAGACTCTATGACCTAATAATTTGGATCCCACCTATGAGGAAATGCATCCTAGAAAAATATTCTATTCAGACCCTTTCATAGAACCTGAACCTGAACCAAAATTATCGATTGTTATCAGAAAACTAGGTAAGGGCATGCTGGTCTTGTCCATTTTCTTGGTTCACTGCAATTTCCTGTTGTCAACTCTTTTTGGTGTTAAAGACCCACAGTTATTCCGGCTACTGTTATACGGTTCGAGTTGACTAAACCTTTTCTAAGTCTGGCTGAAGACTTTAAACTTAGCACTTCTTGGGAGGTAACCCAAACTCATGCAACCAGGTAATATCTTTCCTTAACTCTTTCGCTTCAAATGGTAACAGTTTCTCCTTGTTCATGCTTTTAGTTTCATCTTTAGAACATTGAGGACAATGTTAGATTTAAGTTTGGGGGTATGGGAGAAACTTTTTAGTTGCAATTAGTAAACTCCGGAGCCTAGAAATTTATGCCTATTAAGGTTTGCACTAACCAATCTAAGTGGATGGGAACATCTTGGTTATAGGAGTTGAGGAACCAATATGATTAGATGGAAACATCTATAGAGTCTATTCATAAAAGCACAGAGCTCAGGTGTTAGAAATAACATGATAGTTGCACCATATCTCGTTGAGTCCTTTTCATTTTTTTTATTTTATTTTTTCATTTTAAACTATGTTTCTCTAAGTGATTAGGTGGGCACACGATTCAAGTTGTTACCACTGCTAGGATGAATTAGAGTGACTGAGTTACTAAAAAAAAAAAAAGTTGAGACTGGACCAATTAGACCAATCGGAATAAATATTAACACTTGGATAGCAATATGCGTGTGTTCTCCCTGTTTCCGTCGCCTAAGCAAGCGTGGAATGCAGGACCCGTGGGAACTATCGTGTAATCTGCTGACAAGAAGCATGCGCTTGGATCAAAAAGATCTATTCATGACGTTAAGTTAAAAAAAAAAAATTTGTTATTGTTCTGTGTAGTCAACTACTGGTTCCCTTGTATTTGCCAGTTTGTTGATCTAGATTTAAGTTATTGACCACTGGTTCCCTTGTATATGCCAGTTGTGTTGATATTAGTCAGACCGGTATCTCAGTCCATTAGGATAGGTTCATTCTGGCAGTGGCCTTCAGACAGATATGTGAAACATCGATCATCAAAACCATCTACATTTTTCTATTTCCATCTCCTTTTTCTATCCATATGATTAGTTTGACTCCGAATATGATGTCCATAGTGCAACTATCTGAGTAGAGCTCTGTCACTTATATGAATTTTAGTATGCTTGAGTGCAAACTCGTGTACAACAATTGGAATTTTGCATCAGGGTTCTTCCTCCTATAGTCAATGATTGTATGCCAACCAAGGAGATTCTTTAGTGCCTTCCAAGGTTCGTTGTAGATAGTTAGGGTCTGGAGTAATGGTTTTGTGGGCACACCTCTGGTAAACCCTCCCGAGATTAACTCGGTTTTATTTATTTTTTATTAGTTTTGCTCGAGGACTAGCAAATAATAAGTTTGGGGGTATTTGATAGACGCATTTATGTGTCTATTTTGTTCTCAATTTTCTGTATAGTTAGACTCGATTAAGTACTTATTGTGTCATTTTGTGTTGTTGTAGGAAATTTTAGAGAAATAAGCCCTTGCGGCGAAATGGGCTCAAATAGTGGTGTTTTACACCCCAATATAAAGTGTTAAAGGCACCCCATAAATGCACCGGAAGCGTCACAGAAATGTCCCGGAGGAACCCAGAAAAATTACTATTTCCACCCAAAATTTACTATTTGCACCCCAGGGCAAGTGCTAAAGGGACACCCGTGCAGGATTAGGGGGAGGACATCTTCTTCTCAAATTCAAAGGAAGCTTTTTGGCGGGAAAACTGGCAGCGCACATGCAGATTTTCGATCGATTTTTCGGACGTGTTTTAGAGAGATTCAAGAGCTGTAATTGGTTGAGATTGTTTCTGGAGGATTAAGGAAGCTTTTCCAGGTGTTATTTTGGGTCACAATTGTCTAGATAATCGAGTTGGAGAAAACAGAGTCGTGTATTATTTGGTGAGAAAAACTCAACACTGTCGAGTTTAATTCGTGGGAGACACTTTGTTGCATGAGTGTGAATCAATTTGGTACGAGTTTGCAGCATGTTGGAGCGTGAAAACACTAATCGACAGCGTGAGAAGGCAAGAAAGGAAAGAAATATCTCAAAAATATTCTCTCTTTACTTCCCGAGTAAATGAGAATATTTGAGAGTAATTGGGCGTGATTAAATGAGGCTGAGGAGTATAAATAGGTTTCTGATATCACATAGAAGGGCTGTCGAGAGTTTGGGGGCTTGAGGAGAAATGAGGAGCAAGAAATCACCATGAACAGCAAGCTTCCTGCTGCTGTTTTATGCTGCTGATGAAGATGAAGAACAGACTCTCAGAAACCGTCGTTCTTCAACAGTGACAACGACAGTGGCTCGTGGGTCGTAGGTGTGGGTCTTAGAACCATAGCGACAATAGCAGTTAGATTTTATCGTTTATTCTGGACGCCTTTTGTGCGTCGCAGATTACAGTTTCACACCATTTTCTCTTCTTCTCTTTATTGTAAACACCAATTGAGCTTAATAAAATATTTTGAGAGGTATTTCACCATGATGAGCTAAACCCAACATTGGGACAACGGAGGAGGCGATTTTCGTCATTCTGGTAAATTTAATTTATTCTTTTTATGACTTTTGCATTGATTTAAAATTGAAAAATGATTTTGATTAAAGTTATCATTTTATTTGATGCGGCATGCTTGCTTAAATGTTTGATGTCCCATGCTTACGATTTATAACTAATAGTCTGAGAATCTATATTGGCAAAATAAGAGTCCTTACATTTTATGTTTTGAGCGATAATTGTTAAGGATAAATAAAATGTACCATATGCATGAGAATTGGCCAAGTCCTTAGTCCCAGTAACTCTCTACCAATTTTTCAATATTTGTATATATATTTATTTTCTAAAAAAATTATCCTTCACAAGTCCGAGAGTTTGAACCTCATTACTACAACCACGAAAAAATCTTTAATCAAGAGGGCTGCAGGTTGTACTGCTTGTTGATCAGGCGTCTGCTTCCTCGAATGTCACGTGATTCCTCAGTCTTTGTGGAATTTGCTCTTTCTAACAGGGCAGGTGCAGTGGTTGCTGATATCTTCGCGGCTTCGTGAAGCTCTGAGAAAGTCTGGAATCGAAGATTCTCCAATAGATTTCTGTAAACCGGGAGCATGCCATTGATACACAAATCTACCAGCTGCTGCTCTCTGACATTTGGGTCATGACAGTCCAGGGCATGGACTTTGAATCTTTTCACGTAATCATTGGGATTTTCACTGACCCTCTGGAACATTCTTCCAAGATCAGAGAGAGTGACTTGCTCTGACACGAAAAAGTACTTCATGTAGAAGGCGTTGATCATTTCTCCTCAATTTTTGATAATCCCCGGTGCGATGTTGTTGTACCAGGTGTATGCTCTGCCTTTCAAGGATTTTGAAAACTCCTTGAGGCGAACAACATGGTTATGTTCATGCTCTCCCAAGGCTTAGAGGAAACGAGAGACATGTTCTCAAGCATTGCCAGTTCCATCATACAGAGTAAAAGTTGGAGAAATGTAACCTCTTGGAAGGGGAATCCTCTGCGTAGCGGCAGGATAAGGAGGTTGGTGATGATGGACATGTGACGTCTTGTCTTTTCCACGGTTCTCTAGAAGACGCTCCACGTCTTCCCGAGTAATGAAATTTGATGGTTCCTTTGCTGACGAATATGAAACTTTGCCAGTTTCATCATCATCCACTGTATGGATTGGGATTACTTCAAGATTAGAAGCATCTGAGGATTTATCCTTCTCTTTTCCCTTTTCTTGAGTCTTCTCTGTCATCTTATCAGTAAGAGTTTCGAGATAATTACACAGCTTCTTCTGTGTAGCAGCCATGTCAGTCTGATTCTTTGCGAGAGTCTCCTGCACTTTGATAAGATCAGCAATAGTAGGTGTTGGATTTTCTCTGACTTCTTCAGGGTGTCGACCGAACAGGGGATGACCTTCAGCGTGAGGAGGAGTAATGTCACCACCATCAGTGTTGGAGGACGGAATCGTTTCCGGGATATTCTGATTGTCATTGTTGTTGTTGCTAGTACTAGCGTCGTTTGTGTTGGAACCTGTAACTAACCCAAACCTAAGACCAGCCATCTTGTGAAATCGTGAGATTTCAACCGAGAGATTAACCTCTCACTGTGGTCACCAATCTGTGAATGGGGAAAAACGATTTGCTGGTTTTTACGGAATTGAAGAGTCGACCATGTGGAGACTCCTTGAACCGAGCGAAATGTTGAACCTCACACAGATACACTGCAAGAAGGGAGTGCTTTAAGTTCGAGAGATCAATATGTAAGACCCCGGCTTAAACCAAGAACAATGGCCGTTCCAGAGTCAATCGGTCACAAGAGAGGATGTTTTGATCTGTCGGAGGAAAGCTGAGAAATGCGTGAGATCAATGGTGATCTGAGATTGTAGGTGTGTTGTGAATTCAGCGTGAAAATGCTCTGAATGTTTGAATTTTTCTCAATTGAGAGTAATTTCTGTGAGTTCGTGTAGACGAAAGATTGTCTGTATGAACTTTGATGAGAAATTTCTCGTTTTGGCGAATGTTGTTCGATTGTTCGAAAAACCTCATTTTTTTCAATCAGGATTCAGAGACATTTTATAATACCGGAGTTGAAAACACCGTGATCCCATGAAGTATGACAGTTGCTGGAATCAGAGAGTGGGAAATGGGGAAATCGTGTTAAAACCAATTACTCATCGTGCGGAGACTTGGTTAACTTTCCACCCACTACTTTGCTGACTCTTCCAACTGATTGCACGACTTGCTCACATTCTCGTCGTGGGTGAACAAACGTGTCATAGACTGCCAGACTAAAACCCTAGTTAATATCCTCCCATGTGACACGATTGAAATCTCGTGATTGTGGAGTCAGTTGCTGACTTTATGGGACGATGAGTCCATGTAGCGCTGAGTTGAACATGATTAGAAAATGTTTCGAAACTCATGAATTTAATGTGTCTGCCGAGACGAGGTATCATTATAACCTAAGACGAGCAAAACTGTGTTGCTAAATTGTTGAATATTGGTAGTTGAACCAATATTCTTTGATTTTAGCAAATATTGCTAGTCTGAGCGAATATTGCTAATTGAATAAATATTGTCGGCTCGAGCGAATATTGCTAGTTCGAGCAAATATTGTTCTTTTGATGAATTGTTGGTAGCTGGACCAAATAAAATATTAATTTAAGTTACTGACTGCTGGGTCGAGCAAAATAAATATGAATATCAATCATGGAATCAACATAAAATTATCAGAGTGTTCGAATCTGCACAGAATCACGTTTCTGCAGAGCTCTGGATTCAAAACCCTAATTTTACCGAAATGATGATTTATTGCAAATAAACACGGGACCGAATACTTGGGATGACGGGTTCACCATATAACGCCCAGATGCTCGAATGAGCAAAAAATACCAAAGTCTCTTGAGGACCAGTTGGTGAAAGAATGATTAAATGCTGGTTTAATCATTTACAGAAATAATGCTCGTGTGAGCAACAAATCATAAAACCTGATGTAGAAAATATGAGGGGCCGACCAAGAGGTCATGAAACTGACTCTTAATGGTCGTGGGACCAGTATATGGTCGTTTGAGCGAACTTCCAATTGTTTGGAAAGAGTTCAAACCTAATATGAGCAACTGAGCAAATTAGGTTAAAATCATTAAAACATGAGGGACCAGCTGTTTGCAAGCCTCAGGGTCACCCTTGGTCGGTCAAGGGGATGTGCCGGTGTCACCATAGTGTCCGTGTTTCAGTCCTGAGAATTTTGATATTTTCTGATGCACGTTTGAGCAACATTTGAAGAAAATATGCAAAATCCATGGTTTTGCTGAAATCGACAAAAATACATGAGATGATGAAAATAATAAATAAACAAGGAATCACAAGGTGTGGGACCGGCCACGGCTAGGGCATGGCCGGCCGGCTGACACGCGGTCCCACATGCTTTTCCCAGTTTTATGTGATTTTATGTATTTTTCTCCGATTTAAGGGAAATTCCATGAAATTGGAGAGTTTGGCGAAATTAGGGAACTTCCATGAGATGAGAGACATAAATTAAAATATAAAATAGGGAATGGGAGTGTGGGACCGGCAATGGCCGTGGCATGGCCGGACGGCCAATGGGCGCGGGCCCCAAGGCACTCTTCCCAATTTTATGTAATTCTGATGATTTTAGATAATTTTTCATAAAATCAAAGGGATTTGTTGAAAACCAAGATATTTTGTTGAAATCAGGGAGTTTTCATGAAATCAGGAAACCAAACAACAAATAATAATAAAATAATTGGTGTGTGGGACCGACTAGGGCATGGCCGGCCGGCTAGAGCCCGGTCCCACAAGTTTTCCTATTTTTTTTTAATATTTTCCATGATTTTAGAGAAAATACATGAAATTAGGTAATTTTAGGGAAAATTGATAAAATCAAGGAGTTTTCATAATTTGAGAGAAATAATAAAATAATGGAGATATGAGGTGTGGGACCGGCCACGACCAAGACATGGTCGGCTGGTGCTCGGTCCCGCGACACCTTTCCCTAATTTTTAATTATTTTTTTATAAAATCATGTGATTTAGATAATTTCTTTGAATTAAAGGAAATTTTCTCGAACGAGAGGATTTTCATGAGATCGTGAAAATAGTAAAAATATGGGAAAATATAAAATTGGGTGCGGGCCTAGTCACGGCATGACTGGCCGGCCGGCTGGTGAGCCTTGTCCCTGGCACTTTTGTTTAATATTTTATTATTATTATTTTCCCTTCCTATTTTGCATAGGTTCCTCGTTCGTTCGTATTTTTAAAATGCTCGTTCGTGCATTCAAAATGCTGGTATGTGTATTATCTGCTAATTACACTTGCACCATTTTGTCAGGGCTTATTCGATGCCCATATGCCTGTTTCATTGAATATTTATTACTAACCTGTGGAATTCTGCTGGGAAGAACCACATATTGAAGTAACGAAATATAACGAGGAATCGTAGAATATTGCTGAATATTCAGGCGATTAATTGACGACTCGTAGAATATTGCTGGATATTCAGACGATGGCTCGTAGAATATTGCTGGATATTCAGACGATTTAAGATAATTAAATGTTGGCTCTGTACTAGAAGGGCTTCCTGTCTAGGAGCATTAATTATCTGAGGGTTGAGCAATATGAACTTGCTCGAGTGTCATATTCCTCTTGCATAGTCGGGGAAAATCTGGTTACATCCCGAAGACGTTGTCGCTCTATACTAGCAGACATGCTGTCTAGGAGCCGCCCAATCTTTCGATTTTATACAGTATGAGATGTGTCGTGGCCTCAGCTGAGAGACTGCACATCTTCATATTCTCTGAGAGACTTTCTCCATCAAAGGTGGCATGAGCTTTCATGCATAGAGACATGAGTCTCGATACTCATCCGATTGCCGGATCCAGAGTAATTACTGAAATTGCTCAGTATTCATGAGATGTGTCGTGGCCTCAGCTGAGAGACTACACATCTACACGTACTCTGAGAGACAGCCTTCTCAGTCAGAGATTTATGACATGAGCTTTCATGCTTTAATGAGAGACATGAGTCTCAATACTCATCCGGTTTCCGAATATGGAGTATAGTTTTACAATTCTATTCTTTGTTGAAAATCCACCATCTACACCGCTCATCTTTGCTGGAAAAATTGAGCGATCTAGATTACACTTTCACGAGACAATGAGGTATGGACATGTACACCGGCATGCCGTCTACACGCATGCCCAATCGGTTTTTCCAAAATCGTGTCCCAAGCTTGGATTCGACCAAGCTGAAGAGTGATGCTTGCGCACCTCTTCATAAACCCTAATTCCACTAATGGTCGCAGATGAGTGTCTCAAAGATCATCTCGTCCGTTCAACTTCACCTGCTTGGTTATACAACCCTGGTCAGGAGTTAAATTGGTCAATGAGGTGTCGTGGTGATCATCTCGAAGTCACTTACGGGAAGGGCGTACACCTGGTACAACAACATCGCGCCTAACATCATATCCAATTGGGACGGGATGGTCAATGCTTTCTATAAAAAGTACTTCTTCGTGTCCGAGAAGATCACCTTTTCAGACCTGGGGAGAATCTCTCAGCGGAACAACGAACATCCGAACGATTTCGTTAAAAGGTTCAGAACTCAAGCACTAGATTGTCATGATCCGAACATCACTGAAAGACAGTTATGGAGCTGTGCATCAACGGGATGATACCCATATACCGCGCCCTACTGGAGAATCTGGGCTTTCATACGTTCTCCGAACTCCATGAATCTGCAAAGCGTTCAGCCACAACTGCCCCAGCGTTACTAGAGAGAACCAGGGTTGTTCGAAACGAATACCTACGTGAGAGTCAAGGAAGCATGCGCCTCACCAACAAACAATACAACACTGGTCCTTCTGTGAGCGTGGTAGGCGAAGGAGGAAAAAAGGAAAGCTTCAGCAACGGAACGACAACCCAAGCGTGCGGCTCCGGCACAGACGACCTCGTCTCAAAAGAGAGTAGGAAAGACTCCTGCACAAGACACCGAAGATGCAGGCTTCCCATTCCCCATGAGTGAAGTGATAGAACTCTTGGAGGCATGGATTCAAGACGACGCTATCAAGCTGCCTCCTATCAAACGCCCGCCAACCGAGAAAGATATACCGGATCCCAAGTACTGACGCTACCATAGGTTTGTCCATCATCCGACTAAATACTGCAACAGACTGAATAAAATCTTCAAAGAAAAGATAGAGGCAGGAGAACTCCAGCTTGGAAACGAAGGTGTTCATAGAGATCCTCTCCCTGTCAGGAACTGGATGATTTCCGGGGATTCTGTTCGCAAGAATGTACAATCTATGATGGAACATTTGTGCGAGATCTTTTACTTCTCCAAAGTACAGCGTCAGGACATATTTGCAGCCCTCAACCGCGTTGTCTCAGGCAGCCGCTTGTATCTGGAAAAGGAAGCGGTCTCGAAACCTCAGTCCTTACTGGAAGATGCAAGCAAGGGAAACTGGGGACTCTTAACCGTTGCTCGTTTGAGGGATGTCGAGTTTGATATCACATTGATCGATACGGACTCTAAATTCAACATCATCACTCTCCAAACCTTGAAAGCAGCGAATATTTCAAAGCAGGAGGCTACTCGCAACCCAACTATGATTAAGACTCCAGAAGGAGAACTTGGAGACGCATATGGATACATCGATCTTGAAGTTAAATTGAGTGACGCCCTAACGCAAGCAAAGTTCTACATAGTCAAGGAGCATCCTAATTACGACATGATCCTAGGAAACTCTTGGATACACGACAACAAGGCAACACTGGAATTTTTTCCTCTACCAGCTACGGTACCCGAAAGGATATCCAACAAGCCGTCTGGACCTGGGGACTATATGTTGCCGCACCACCTACAGCTTGCCAACGTGATACAACTTCCTGGAGAGAGCCCGTCGGCGTACATTAAAAGGTTCCGAGCCCAAGTAAGTCTCATCACACAACTCTTTTTGCAACCAATCACTCCTCACTCTGACAAGCACTGGGGACTGGTCCCAACTAACAAACCAACCCCGGCTAAGAGATGTGAATGGGAGGCCGGCCCCTTCAAACGTTTTATCAAAATCTTAGAGGTTGTCTCGGTCAAAGATGATAAAGCCAAGATCCAGGCATCTGCACGCCCAAACCCATTTGGAATTGGAGATCTGGTGACGAAGATGACTACATTCAAGGTTGGGAGCATGACGGTGAAAGTAACCAATCCACCTGACTCACCCACTGAAAGAGAATATGAACCATACCTGGTAGCAGACGTTATCCTAGGAGGCTACTGCAAGCTCATCAAAGCTGACAAACTGGAAGGCGTAACGATTCACTCGTGATGGCTCAAACCCTACCGTACTTAAGACGTTGTGTGATAAGCACGAAAGTGCGACACATTTTCACCCATAAATACGTTAGCTGGGACTCATTTTATCACGAATAAACTTGTTTTAGTTGTTTTTGGAAGAATAAGCTCTTTTGGAAAAATAGATCGAAAAAAGTATTAAAAGCAACCAGAGGAACTGATAAAGGCACCCATCACTTCAGATACGGTCACCCAACTTGTTAAAGACACCCAACAAATGAACAAATGGATAGAGGCACCCTCTTCTTCTTCATTTGAAACAGATTCACATAATTTATGATGATGATGAATCATGTAGTGATTCTCTATCCCATACTGAATATATAGATAACCCTGTGAATGATTGTGTAGATGATTCGTCTAATTTATTAGAAGAACCCATCTCGCAAGATCTTTCACCCAACTTAGAGGTTGTTTCTCGTCCCCTAGACTTCCAAAAGTTACCTAATTTAGGGTCAGAATTATGTGCTTCTAAAATTTTGTTGGAATACTTTGCATCCAAATACCCAGAGGACGTCCCTGTTTCTAATACCGTGCATAAACCAATTGACAATTTCCCAGTATCAATAGTATCCCCATATTTTGTTCTTTACGCACTTCCTTGCGCAGTAAAAACTTGGTTTAGGGGTAAATCTTTATTTTTGATAGTTTCAGTGTCTCCGCATCGTTATAACATAAGTGTGAAGCTGTCATTTACAAATTTTGTATTTTGGGTCGATCCCCAAATTTTCAGGTTGTTAATTTTTGGGGATCCTTTTTTGTACATTCCAGTAGGTGTACTTTATTTTATTTTTATTTTTATATTTTCGTTTACTTTTTTTCATCTTATGGATTTCCCATCTTAAATTTTGCATTGGATGACTCAATTACATTGAGGACAATGTAATGTTTAAGTGTGGGGGAGTGGTTAACATTTTACTTTTCTTTTTCAGGAATTTCCTTGCATTTTATGACCAGCTGTGTAGCGGGTCTCCGAAAAAATAAAAAAAAATAAAATAATAATAATAATAATCAGCTGTGTAGCGGGTCTATATATAAAAAAAAAGATTGTTAGGATTATGACCATCTGCGTAGCGGGTCTTAAAAAAAAAAAAAAAAAAACTAATCATGACCAGTTATGTAGCGGGTCAGTTTTTTGTTTTGCTTGAGGACTAGCAAAATGTAAGTGTGGGGGAATTTGATGAGCACGAAAGTGCGATACATTTTCACCCATAAATACATTAGCTGGGACTCATTACTCTAATATTTTTCCAAGGATAGATTTCGTAAAACATCAATTGTAAATTACAAGCATAGTGTATCTAAAGCACCTAAGACTAAGCATGCACTATCTAACAAGATGACAATTGATTAATAGAAATCATAAATCATTTAAAATCGGTGCAAAAAGTAAATAAAAGAATTAATCAAATTACTGTGCTACCACTTTCCAGCGTCCTCCACACTTTAAAACGTTGTGCTGTTTTCTCCGGCGTGTCTTTTTACAATTACCTTCTCATGTCATATTTGTAATTCCTCCAGAAAATGATTGCAATACTTGCATTCATAATTAGGGTTTCAATTTTCAATTTCAAATTAATTGAAGTATTATTTCCATCCAAGAACTTCTTTACCCCTAAAGGAAGACACAAAGTCCTGAATCATCCTAAACCCATTAGAGCAAAACAGAGAAGGAAACCCTAAGCAAACATTTCGTAAGAAGTCAAGGAAATAGAATATGTGCGGAAAAGGAAGATGCTTTGAGCCATTCACACAGCAAAACCAGGGAGATCTCATGTCAGGAGCACATGCAGGTCCGTGGTATTCCATTATGAAAGTATTTCTTTTATCATAAAGAATCATATACATATGAAGGCACACCATTGCGCCTGAAAAGGTTCAGATGTAATCTTAACAAAGGATTATAACATAAAAACCTTTATTCAAGCAAGCAAACAAAAGATCCTGGACTCAGCCACCACTGAGTACAAGGAAGATGTTTATGAATTACGTGAATGTATTTAAAGAGAAATAAAAGCAAAAGCCTAGCCGTCAACAAGGTCGACCGCGTCAGCACCACTACTAGGTCATGTTTCAACGTCATCACCATCGTGAGCCGTTACTGCTTCTTCCTTCGGATCTGCCTCAGCTTCCGCTTCAGATGTTTCTACAGCAGCACTCTCCACCCCAACATCGTTAGCAGGAACAGCTTCCATGTCTCCCTCAAAGGCCACAACAACATTAGGGATTGTGTTGACTGCTTTCAGACGCTCAGGTTCATCTGTGTCAGAATCAAGGATTATCACACCGTGGTGGATTGGATAATCACATTTATCTTCACCAAGATGTCGTTTGTGTTCAACCCTCCGCCTCTTTAACCGTGCTGCAAACCTCTCTGCCCTTGCGATCACTGGTGCTTGCAACGCTTCATCACGCCTTCATTGCTCCTTCATGTCGATTGCAGCTGAAAGGGCACAGATACGTCCCCTGACAATACGCAGGTGAAAAATGGACATCCCCTGTATAGCACGACCGACTTCGCGAAGTGGGAGATCGATTTTAGCCATTACTTCTTCGTGCGCATCAGCTGAAACTTTTTTCTGGAGAAGTTACAGAATGGTCATTGCCCACCGCTTCCATGATAAGCTTCAAAGAAGAAGAAGTTATGAGCACATAAAAAATGTGTATATCATCATCAATCAATCATAAGATCGTATAAGTGCGGAGAAATACCTGGATATACGACCATGGATGATAAGAATCCTTGGAATTTATATCTCGCAAGTCAACAGAATCCCAGGAGAAAAGAAGTCTTTACTGGCCACCTATAAAGGCTACTGATTCGGGATAATGATCAACGAGGCTTATCGAATATATCTGGGAAAAGTTGTCGTGCAACGGAGGAGAGTACACCCAGTTTAAGAAGTGGGCCAAGCTCTGTTCAGATGTACATGGAGGAAACCAAAAGCGACTCGTCTGACCAAGTCCTGCCTCCTTCATGACCCTAATCAAGACTTCCAGGACATCACCTGACGATCTATGCGGTAAATACGTATTTACTTTAATTTAGCTTAATTGTTTTAGCATACAAAATTGTCACCATCTCATGCCTACCCCACAATAGTGTAACCATTACGTGCTACGCAGGGGACTTAATGTTGATGGTGGATTTTTGTTTAAGGCTAAAATTGTAAAAGCCAAAACTATGCGCTAACATCCTGCAAAGGATAAAGCCACTGATAAAGTGGAGAATACTTCTTCACTATAAAACTTATAGCATTACCAATTAATGCATGACCAACCTTGTATTTCCTGTACTACTCCATTCTCATTATTGGTGCGGCATGACGACTGAGTGATCGCTCCCAGCAGAGCAACACGAATCTCCAAGCATTAAATAAGAAGGCATATACGAAATACCCGTACAGGCTATAACTCTCTGAGTGTTATACTAGCCCGATCGAGCATCTGGACTATCCATATCAGTCTCATAAACGATCACGACCATCCAACTTCACCAGCATGATTGGATGGCTTAGATCGGATCCATAACCCCCAGGCAGGTATTGGAGTATTCACCACCGAACCAATGCGGGCCCCGCATGGTCGGCCTCCCTAAAAGGGTAGCATGGCTTTCCAAATCGTCCAGCTAAAGCAGCGCGGACGTGAAACCCTAATTTAGGGTCTGCGGCACATTACATGTGTCGCAAAGCAGTCTCAACCATCCATATTCGCAGACATAGATGGAGGGTGTATATGTAGATTCAAAGGGACCAGAGCATGTCAACACAATCACCGTGGGCCCGCCTACACACATGACCGATCGGTCAGGACCAACTATAGTTGATCGTTCCAGTTCGTGCGCCCAAACAAGGCATGACGCACGGCCGGTGAAACCCTAATTAGGGTTTGAACATCACGAGCGCCCATTTTCTCCTGCACGAACAAAGGGTCCGGGAATAGACTAGGCATGTCCGGTGCGCATCAACATGATCATCGTTGGCCCATATATTTCCACACCCGATCGTCCAAGGCATATCATGCCTGGTTGCCTTGATTCACACGCCCAAACTAGGCGTGGTCACACCTCCCAATTGTAAACTAATCTCGACCACTCAACTTTACCCGACAATTGAGTGGCTTAGATCACGTTTTTATCGGACAATGAAATACAGGCGTGTACACCAACCCGTCGTCTGCACACCGACCAGGCTTGGTCGCCTCGAAACGCGCGCCCAAAGTTGGCATGACGCGCGGCCTTTGCGGCACAAAATCTCTGTCACAAATCAATCCTAGCCGCTCCTCTTTTCCGGACAAATTGAGCGATCTAGATTACACTTTCGCGAGACAATGAGATATGGACATGTACACCGGCATGCCGTCTACACGCATGCCCAATCGGCCTTGCCAAAATCGTGTCCAAGCTTGGATTCGAACAAGATGAAGAGTGATGCTTGCGCACCTCTTCATAAACCCTAATTCCACTAACGGTCGCAGATGAGTATCTCAAGATCATCTCGTCCGTTCAACTTCACCTGCTTGGTTATACAACCCTGGTCAGGAGTTAACTGGTCAATGAGGTGTCGTGGTGATTACCATCCGTCACTCTACCACACCAAGTGATCGGCCAAGTCAGGACTTGCCTATACAACCCCAAACGATCACTTGAAGATGGCTAGAAATGCATCTATTTTAAGATGCTTAATCGTGACTTACTCCATTAAGCCTTAAAACAGCGATGCTTCACTCATGCTAAATACATTCAATGCATTACATGCATAGGATTCACACGATATTTCATAAATATCGACTTCCTAAATAACTTAGTTATTTAATATAGCATTACATGCTACTTTCTGTGGGTCCCACGATCCACATACTCGAGACATCAATCATGTCACAAACTGGGGGATACATACTGGGGTATTGGTCTGGCGGTTTACAGCGTGCAGCGCACAACGCGCCATCACAAGAACGTGTCAGGAAGTCATGGACGGTTAGTGATGATGGGAGAAGTGGGCAAGACTGACCGTGTAACACTAACACACTCAACTCCACTACTCACTCCACTTTCTCCACTTCCCATGAGAGACGTGGGTTAGGATCAATGACTTGTATAAATAGGTTCTCCTCCCTATTTTCAAAGAAGAAAAGACAACAGAAACCAAGTGGTGATACAACCGTATCCAAACACCAGAACTGATATCTTACATTCTGCAAGCCAGTTCAGCTTTCTGATACAAGTCATACACAACCAATACCTCCACAATCTCAACACCTTCTTCGCTTCCCTCCCTAAGATCAACCCCATCTCCTTCACTTTGTGACCGAAGCAAGTCTGGAACGGCCATTTTTCTTGGTTTATGACGGAGTTGTACAGATTGATTTCTCGAATCACAAGCACTCCCGTGCAGTGCATTTGTTTAGGGTTTAGATTCATTTCTCATCCACACACCCCAAATTACCAAAACCAGCAGAAATAGTTTTCACCCATAAACAGTGTTATTTCTTTTCCGCATTATATTTTGTTATATAATTGATATATCATAGGTTGTGCGTTAAGATCAACCAATTAGAATATCCAAACTTGGGTTGTTGATTTACATTGATTGACACTTGAACATTGGTCTTTGGTACCGTTCAAGTTACTCCTCTTATTCAATCGGGCTCGCAGATTTCTATTTGCTGATTGCGGATTGAATTAAGAGTTAGAGATATTAAACTCTTTGATATACTTTAATCTAGATTGAGTCTGACTGTCTAGTTGATTCTCTATAAAGTGTATTGGAGTAACTCCTCTCAGATTTCCAAACGAATTGTTGGGTGTGGTTGTTAGACCCCGCATTTTCAATTGGTATCAGAGCAGGAAAACACGTTAAAGACCTTACAAGTCTGTGTTTGTAGCGATCTGAGGATGGACGATATTGTCTATGATCAAACGCATAGCCAGAAATAAAAGTTTTGTTTCTATAAAGTCTATTAAAAGAAATATTTCTGACTCTCGAATATAGAAGAACCTTGTGTTCCAAGGAAACATACATACATTGACAAGTGTTACCCTGACTACTTTACTGACGAGTTTGACTCTGAAGTTAAAAGGAATACATCCAAAGAGAGTACAGTGATTCTGAAACTTGTTAGAATCCATGCTGATAAAGTCAATCGATTGAAACATAAAGTCAATGTCCTTGTTGGTATGGCAAATAAGCATGACTCTCTTCTAAAATCCCTTCAAGAGGAAAACACCTCATTGATTGAGAAAAACCTCAAAATGGATGCTTTGGAAATTGAACATCTTTTGAGTAAACTCTCTATTCAAGAATGTTCTAAAGAGTCCACAATATCAACTGCGTCTGATAAAACTGTAAAAGTCTCTGTCTCAGAAGTAAAACAGAAATCTCTTCTTGTTGGAAATAATGTGGTCGTATCTTCCTCTAATCAAGGAATGTCCACATCACTTGAAAGGAAGAAGTCTCCCAACAATAGTGTTGAGTTTGTTCCTTCTAATCACTCATGTGATCAGAAAGTATGTCTCTTTTGTGATTCAAAAGGTCATGGTGAACAAAAGAAGAAATCTAGGTTGAATGAAAATTCTTTCAGTCGTCTTCAACGCACCTTAGACTTAATTCTCAAAGGTGTAACTGACATTCGTATGTCTAAAACAATTGTCTTTAGTACTTACCCTGTGTATTCTATCAGGAAAGTCAGTTCGAAGTGTTCTTCAAATTTTCAAGAATTTAACAGACTCCCCAATGTTGATCGATCAAGAAGAACTCATAGTTTTTCTTCTTTCAAAAAGGGAGATTACGTTGTTCATGATGTGATAAAGGTGCCAGAAGAAGAAATCAAAAATGGAGGTATGGAAGACAACTTAAAAAGCATAATTGAAGAATATAAAGAAATTATCAACAGGCTGTCTGTTCCCTTTATCCAAAGTTCTTCAGGTAAGAATCAAAACTACGTATTATACCTTGATGATAGTAAGTTTTATGATAACTTTTCACATCATAACGGGTTTTTTTCAAAGATCAGGAGAAAGAGTTTTAATCGTAAACAATGGTCATTTGATGAGCTCAAGGCTCATACTTGTGCTAATTAATCACAAGGTTGAAATCTCACTCACAAAAAAATCCCGGTTGAGTGAGATATAGTCAGGTATACTTGATGACAAAGTGTTTTTGTGACTCTCTAGCTATTTTCTTATCGCTCTTAGCTGGATTATCAATCGAAAACATTTTTGCGTAAGTATTTGTGTTTGTCGTGACAAGCTTTTAATTTCTTAATTTCTTCTTGAAACTTTGTGTATCAAAAAAAATTGCTACTCTTATGCTCTAAATTTTCTCTCTTATGAGTATACAAAATTTATTGAGCTAATGATCTGCGAAACTTCTCACATAGGCGAACATTCTTTGTTGAAAAGTTTTTTAATTGAGTCTTTCTTTTCTTGATTTGTTTATGGATAACGGGCCAAGTTTGTGTTTGTACGGGTGTCCTTGTTACATGTTGCGAACCGGCTTTAGAAACCCTAATCTCATGGTTCATGTGAAACCTTTTAAATACCAAACCCTGTTTAAGAAGTACGCATACTTAGGCTGCGTTTTCATCAAGAATGGCTTATTCGTCGGGAACTTATAATTTTCCAAGAGGATTTCTTGATAGGGGTTTGGATCTCAAGGAAGAGGAGAATGGGACTCTGGTAGAAGTTTGAAAAAGCGGGGGTCTAACAACACCACCCAATATTTCGCTTAGCAATCTGTATGGACTAACTTTGAAATACTTTGCTAGAGAATCAACTAGACAGTCAGACTCAATCTAGATAAAAGTATCTCAAGGAGTTAATATCTCTCTCTTGATTTGATCTTTACTCAAGCTAAAAACAATAGCGAGTCTTTATCAAATACAAGGAATACTTGGACGGTACCAAAGACCAATGTCCAAGGATCAATCAATATCAATCAACAACCAAAGGTTGGATTTCCAATTGATGATCACGAACACACAACCTGTATTATTTCAATTATATAAAATATAATGCGGGAAAGAAATAACACAGACACCAGAAATTTTGTTAACGAGGAAACCGCAAATACAGAAAAACGCCGGGACCTAGTCCAGATTGAATACACACTGTATTAAGCCGCTACAGACACTAGCCTACTGCAAACTAACTTCGGACTGGATTATAGTTGATTCTCTATCAAAGTACAGTTGTACTCCTACGCCTCTGATCCCAGCAGGATACTGCGCACTTGATTCCCTTAGCTGATCTCACCCACAACCAAGAGTTGCTGCAACCCAAAATCACAGACTTGATAATAAACAAATCTGTCTCACACAGAAAAGTCTATCAAAGGATAAATCTATCTCGCACATATAAACCCTAGGTTTTGTTCTGTCTTTTGATATGAAATCAAGGTGAACAGGAACCAATTGATAATCCGGTCTTATATTCCCGAAGAACAGCCTATATTAATCAATCACCTCTCTACAATCCTTCCTGACTATACAAGCGGGTTGTCGAGGAATCACAAACAGTGAGACAAAGATGTTTGTGAATTCTTTATCTTTCCTATCGGAGAACTCTCACGATCTCAAGACAATCAATCGATTGTACTCGTACGATAGAAGATGTAAGATCAGATCACACAACTATGATAAAGTAGTATCGGTCTGGCTTCACAATCCCAATGAAGTCTTTAAGTCGTTAACCTGATTTTAGAGAAGAAAATCAAAGGTTAATGGAGATCGAATCTAGCGGGCGCATTAGTATCACACAGACGTGTGGGTATTAGTTTTGCACAATGCTAGATGTCTCCTGTATATAGCCTTCAAATCAGGGTTTTGCCTTAGTTACAAAGCAATCCTTATTCACCGTTAGATGAAAACCTGATTTAGACTCAAGCTAATATTTCTCAACCGTTAGATCGAAAACTTAGCTTGTCACACACACTTGGGTAGACGTTTACTGGGTTCGTGAAAACCATGTCCAAACGTGTACGTGTATGTTGGTTCAACATAATAACCCTAAAAGTTAAGAATATGATCATTTCATATTAACCTTGTTCTTCTTCACCATAACTAGTTCAATTGACCCAAATGAACTAGTTAAAGAGTTGTTCAATTGCTATGAGATCTTATGTAACTACACAAGACACAATTAAAACAAAGATGATTCAATTCGATTGAATCGACTCATGCACATTATAGCCACGGTTTGCATAAAGCATTCCTTAGTAATTTAATGTTTCACGTTCAGGGCACATCTTTAGATCATAACCTCTTAAGTTCACAAACAAGTTCGCGGACTTAAGTTAATCGGTTGAGTTGTCCAAACTCACCAGAAATTCTTGGAAAGAGAACTTCCGCCAGTTCGCGGACTTAGCATACAAACGAGTTTTGGAAAATCCAGCAGAAATTATCGGTCGAGAACTTCCGACAGTTCGCGGACTGAGTCAGCGGACTGGGTTCGCGGACTTGGCAAGCCAATTCCACAATCTCCCGATTTCTCTTGATCAACAAAGTTCGAAAACTTCGGTTCAAGGAATACATGGTTATGTAATCTAAACTCCCATTTCAATCATTGATACATTCTCAGAGGACGCTATGTAGTCGTTATTCACAGACCGATTCATGTCAGAGCAATTCTCAAAGTGATTGAAACTTTCCATGAATTTCGTCACTAGGTGAAGATAAACTTGATCAAAGAGAAATACTTTACCAACACACGATTTCGAGATAAAAGATAAGAAATGAATGCTCAGCTCGAAATGTCAAATGTGAGTGATAGATAAGTTCAAGTATCCACATATCTTTTTGTTGATGAAGTTCCACGGTTCCTTGTATAGATCTTCGTCGTTGTACGATGAATCGCCATGAAGTCCTTGAGCTCAACTACACTTTTCTATCCTAGTCCGAGACTTAGCTATGTAGGCTAGAAATCAATACTTATAGTTTTGATCACTAACATTGACAAACATGCTTGAGATAGCAACGCATGCAAGGTTGACCGAGCTATGCTCTAACAATCTCCCCCTTTGTAAATTTTAGTGACAAAACTATTAATACATATGGAATAGAAAAAAGATAAACTTTAGTGGCTCCTATTCCATAGTCTAATCTTCAACGTTCCTTGAAATCTTCGTCCTTCCAAGTACTCCTATGATCCCAAAGGTTGTAAGTTTAGCACCATAGTTGTTGAAGATCCGTAGCTATAACAATGAGAGAAATCGAGATTCTCGATCATTATTATACAGTGTCATAGTATTATTATATAACATCAAAGTCCAATTGTATCACGACTTTAACAATAATATTACAGTGATATGTATCACTCCCTCTTAGTCAATACTCCATCTCGATCATGGAAACCACTCCCCCTTACACAATGATCCGAAAACCATATGTATTTGTAGTGTGAACTACAATATTTCTTCCCCTTTTTGTCAATAAAATTGGCAAAAGTATAAGAATGGGATCATAATGAAATTTCCACAAGAGACATTTCATGACCAAAATAAAAATACATACCAACTTAATTTAAATGCAATCTAATAGCCGAAGCTAACAACATTCATCAAGGAGTTTTAAGATACAAGATAACCCCTATAAAATTCCACAGCCGCATTCTCCGCAAGATATTACCATTAAGCACAAGTTCAAAAGAACTCTCCCCCATTTGATGTCATTCCCGAGAGAACAACAAGAGCGACCTTAATTTCGAAAGAAAAGAAGGATTTTTTATTGGAAACCAAAAACCATATTAATTATTTTCTATATCCAAAGCTCAACCAAATTAACCACAAGTAAACCCATGATTAATTCAATTGGAATACGCAACTAAATCAAACCACAAAAGTGATCAATTTAATTGAAAGTGCTCAACATAAGTAAACTCACGGAGCTACGACTAAGTCAATCACATGGAGATGACTAACTTAACCGTTGAAATACTCAACATAAGGAAAACCTTACGGAATATATGAATACGTTAACCAAAGAACATGATAGTGTAGCATTTCATATACTTAACACAAGAACTTGTGGAATATATGAAAACTCAACTAGATTAATTACAAGAGAACCTATAATTAATCTAATTGGAATACAAACAACCAAACCAATCACCGGAGTAATTAATTTAATTATTTTGGGCTCAACATAAGAGAACTTATGGAACCCCGACTAAGTTCATCATAGAATATGACAACCTTAACCGTACATGTACTCAACATAAGAAAGAAGACTTATGGAGTACTAACTAAATAACCAAACTAGTTGATTAATTTAGTTTCTAATGCTCGACATATAGCATCTTATGGAACAACCAACAAAGCCAAGGAAAATCGACTTAGTTGTAAGGTTCTCAACATAAGACACACAATGGAGCCTTCACGGTAAAACATAATAAAATGGATCAATAAAGATCAATACCGTGGATAACATACAAGGATATATTCTATTTTCCATCATAATGACATAATAGACTTTATCCTTGTTGAACAAAAGATTTTATCCTATTTTCCATCAAATACATGACTGCATAGGCATAACTTTTGTATATGTCAAAAGTCCATTCGTCATTTCATCAATACGAATACCGATTCATGAACGACTTTACTTTTGACTGCAATACGGGACCTTCAAGTTCACGGACGTAAACAATACATATCCCATAAAAATATTGCAATATCACAAAGTATTAAAATACTGCAATAAACATCATCCTCCAAATATTTTTAGAATTTAATAACCAATAAACCTAAAAAATAACATAAGAAGATGAAAACAAAAATAGCTATGTGTAGTCACAATCATCGCTATTCAAAGCACTAGTTATTCTTCCAACTAATCCAAAAACAAGACATCCTACGCATTCATGAACTTTTCCAAAGTTTCTTCAGAGAACTCCTTCTCATTATTGAAGAGTTCATTAACAAAGAGATCATTCAACTCCTCCAAGTCTTTAGAAAACACTGTCAACTTACTGAGTTCTTTTTCTAGTTTTCGTACAGTGTTTGTAGATTGAGACAACATTCGTTCATAGTGAACAATATCTTCTAAGGATGCAGAAATTCGAGATTTTAAGCTGTTTCTTTTCTTGATGAAATCTTTTACCAGGTTCCTGAAATTTTCATCACTTTGATACGACGACAAGAACCAGTTTAAGGAAGGATTTTTACCATTAATTTTAGCCTTCACTTTCTTCAAACCTGTGGAGGAAATTCCAATACACTGACGTATGTTAGATGCCATCATTGTATTCCTGCTTGTGCTGCATCTAGTAACAGGTGCCATGGAATATAAGTTTTTTGAAATACACCGTTCGTGAACCACAGAAACCCTGGACAAACAAAAGCTTTTGTATTTTTAGAGATATATATAGGTAAAAACAAAAATAACCAAAAATACACTCCTTGAGCCAAAAGACGCAAATCCCCATTTTCTCAAGACAAACATGGGGACGCGAACGTCTAGGGTTAGGCAGAAACAATGGGATCAAAAAGCTCCCCTTGTTTATCCCATAGTGGCTTTTTAAGGTAAGATACTTGAGCAGAGATTCTTCTTCTTTTGTTTCCCGAAGCACTTGTCACGTAGGACCTGCAACAACTATAAGTAGATTGAATATATAAAAGGCATTCCATAGGAACAATCGTTTCTTTAGGATCAACAACTTCAACACGTGAGTGTCCTTGAGAAATGAGCCTGAGATTATCTCTGAATGTGTTTAAACATTCTCCCTCATTCCTGGATACCCATTTAGAACCTTCATAATAGACATTAGACTTGCATGGTACAAGGTTTCACACAACTTGTCTATGAAGTTGATCTAACTCATTAATCATCGATTTTTTCCAAGAGGAGTTGCTCGGAGTTATATCAGTATTTCCTGGTTCTGAATGAGATGAATAGCAACCCATCAGAAGATGTCCTTATATCTTGGTTGTAGAGTCTTTTCCAAGTTTGGAGGCGATATAGGATACACACAATGAGGAATCGCCTAACACATGTAGAAAAGGGCCACAATGACTGTCACTACACCATCGAAGAAAAGAAGTAGGACAAGAAGTAAGATTGCATATACCATCAGTACTTTTCTGTATAGAATTTCCTGATAGTATTGTACGTCCCTTTTGAGTAATGCACGGTTGCACAGCACTCTTGCAAGGATTACTTTCAGTCTTCAGACTCTTTAAAGATGACGTATAGGGTCGAAGAGGATGATCGGATGAGTATCCATAAAGGCCAGACCCTTGGCATTTGTCTGAGTGGTTCCTAGTCACATCAGTTTTCTTAACAAACGATCGTTGAACATTATCTGAAGAGTGACAATTCTTTAGAAAGGAACAACTGGATTCTCTCAGATTCAACGAGAGATTCTTACTAGATATCAAATCCTTAAGAGTTGCAATTTCTGCAACAAGACCAGAATATATCCGAGTTTGTTCTTCCAATCTCTTCTGAAGATTAACCAGTTTATCAGACCTTTTCCTACGGTTGTTTTTTAAACCTGGTGAGGCGTCAAATGAGACTTTACGGTCCATATAGTCAGATCGCCACAAACACAGAATTTTGAGGTCTTTAACGTGTTTGCCTGCTCTGATACCAATTGAAAAAGCGGGGGTCTAACAACACCACCCAATATTTCACTTAGCAATCTGTATGGACTAACTCCGAAATACTTTGCTAGAGAATCAACTAGATAGTCAGACTCAATCTAGATAAAAGTATCTCAAGGAGTTAATATCTCTCTCTTGATTTGATCTTTACTCAAGCTAAAAACAATAGCGAGTCTTTATCAAATACAAGGAATACTTGGACGGTACCAAAGACCAATGTCCAAGGATCAATCAATATCAATCAACAACCAAAGGTTGGATTTCCAATTGATGATCACGAACGCACAACCTGTATTATTTCAATTATATAAAATATAAAGCGGAAAAGAAATAACACAGACACCAGAAATTTTGTTAACGAGGAAACCGCAAATGCAGAAAAACCCCGATACCTAGTCCAGATTGAATACACACTATATTAAGCCGCTACAGACACTAGCCTACTCCAAGCTAACTTCGGACTGGATTATAGTTGAACCCCAATCAATCTCCCACCGATCCAAGGTACAGTTGTACTCCTACCCCTCTGATCCCATCAGGATACTACGCACTTGATTCCCTTAGCTGATGTCACCCACAACCAAGAGTTGCTTCAACCCAAAGTCGCAGACTTGATGATAAACAGATCTGTCTCACACAGAAAAGTCTATCAAAGGATAAATTTGTCACCCAAAGATCAACCCTAGGTTTTGTTCCGTCTTTTGATATGAAATCAAGGTGAAAAGGAACCAATTGATAATCCGATTTTATATTCCCGAAGAACAGCCTAGATTAATCAATCACCTGTCTACAATCCTTCCTGACTACACAAGTGGATTGTCGAGGAATCACAAACAGTGAGACGAAGATGTTTGTGACTTTTTTATCTTGCCTATCGGAGAAATCTCACGATCTCAAGCCAATCAATCGATTGTACTCGTACGATAGAAGATGCAAAATCAGATCACACAACTATGATAAAGTAGTATCGGTCTGGATTCACAATCCCAATGAAGTATTTAAGTCGTTAACCTGATTTTAGAGAAGAAAATCAAAGGTTAATGGAGATCGACTCTAGCGGGCGCACTAGTAGTACACAGACGTGTGGGGATTAGTTTTGCACAATGCTAGATGTCTCCTTTATATAGCCTTCAAATCAGGGTTTTGTCTTAGTTACAAAGCAATCCTTATTCACCGTTAGATGAAAACCTGATTTAGATTCAAGCTAATATTTCTCAACCGTTAGATCTAAAACTTAGCTTGTCACACACACTTGGGTAAACGTTTACTGGGTTCGTGAAAACCATGTCCAAACGTGTACGTGTATGTTGGTTCAACATAGTAAGCCAAAAGGTTAACCATATGAGCATTTCATATTAACCTTGTTCTTCTTCACCGTAACTAGTTCAATTGACTCAAATGAACTAGTTAAAGAGTTGTTCAATTTCTATGAGATCTTATGTAACTACACAAGACAAAATTGAAACAAAGATGATTCAATTCGATTGAATCGGCTCATGAACATTATAGCCACGGTTTGCATAAAGCATTCCTTAGTAATTTAATGTTTCATGTTCAAAGAAAATCTTTAGATCATAACATCTTAAGTTCACAAACAAGTTCGCGGACTTAAGTTAATCGGTTGAGTTTTCCAAACTCAGCAGAAATTCTCGGAAAGAGAACTTCCGGCAGTTCGCGGACTGGGTTCGCGGACTTAGCACACAAACGAGTTTTGGAAAATCCAGCAGAAATTCTCAGTCGAGAACTTTCGACAGTTCGCGGACTGAGTCTGCGGACTGGGTTCGCGGACTTGGCAAGACAATTCCACAATCCTCCCGATTTCTCTTGATCAACAAAGTTCGAAAAATTCGGTTCAAGGAATACATGGTTATGTAATCTAAACTCTTATTTCAATCATTGAGACATTCTCAGAGAACGCTATGTAGCCGTTATTCACAGACTGATTCACGTCAGAGCAATTCTCAAAGTGATTGAAACTTTTTATGACTTTCGTCACTAGGTGAAGATAAACTTGATAAAAGTGAAATGCTTTACCAACACACGATTTCGAGATAAAATATAAGCAATGAATGCTCAGCTCGAAATGTCAAATGTGTATGATCTAGTCTATATAGCATACGACTTTTGTCTCATAAGAAGTAGGAGATAAAAGAGATAGACTTTTGAGTGATAGATAAGTTCAAGTCTCCACATACCTTTTTGTTGATGAAGTTCAACGGTTCCTTGTATAGATCTTCTTCGTTGTATGATGAATCGCCATGAAGTCCTTGAGCTCAACTACACTTTTCTATCCTAGTCCGAGACTTAGCTATGTAGGCGAGAAATCAAGACTTATAGTTTTGATCACTAACATTGACAAACATGCTTGAGATAGCAACGCATGCGAGGTTGACCGAGCTATGCTCTAATAAAGTTAATGACACATCCCCTCAAACTCCTGACGACTTCTCAGATTATGAGGATGATGAAGAGACTTCTAATGAAGTTGTCCAAAACTTTATTGAAAAGTTTAACGATGCAAAGATTTCTCTTATTAACACTCTAGAAGAGCTAGATGGGTTAAGAACCGAATTGATAAAAGCCAATTCCGAACTCGCTCTAATGAAGACACGTCTTAAAGATCGTCTCAATACCGTGTTTGAAGATGCTGTCAACTCTGTCAGTCAAAAACTTGAACGTCTAGGTACCAGTGAAGCCTCCGTACCTGAACTCTGATCTCTGCCTAAGAGTGTTTTTGATTTTTAGAATTGTTCTTATTGTCTAGTAAATCTTCTTTTTATTGTTTTTAGAAGAATAACTAGGGTTTGAAATAGCCATTATTATGAGTACACATAGCTATGTCCAACGATTTTCATCTTCATATTTTTATATTTATTTATTTAAATTCTAAGTTTTTGGAAGATGATTTTTGCAATTTTAATCTTTATGATTTTATGTATTGCAAATTGTTATGGGATACATTGTTTACGTCCATGAACCTGTAACTGTCCCATACTTGTTCAAAAGTTATCTGAAAAGGCGAGGGTACGCAAATATACCTCAAACTAAAACTTTTCCTACCTATAAGTACTTTCTCCGAAAGTGATTGTCTATGGACAGAGTCGAGACAATACAACTAATCGGTTCACACTTCGCGTGATAATCTATGGATACGAGATCGAGACAATACAACAACGAAGTAGGTTTACTTGATACAAAGGTTCGGACTTAACCAAACACAATAGGATTGCTTATCAAGTAAATAGGAATTAACATTTGTGCGATTTACTTTAGTTATAATAAAACAATTATAATGCGGAAATATAAAGTAAATGACACATCAAGATTTTGTTAACGAGGAAACCGCAAATGCAGAAAAAACCCCGGGACCTTGTCCAGAATTGAATACTCTCAGGATTAAGCCGCTACACAGAATTACACCAACTTCGTATAGTTGAGACCAAGCAACTAAACCTATAGTTCACCTAGTTCCGTCTGTATTCCCACGCCTCTAACTTATAAATAAGTCACGTACTTGGAACAATTCTTTTGGTTCGTATTCCAAACAGTAAGGGAACAACAAATTTGTTTGGTATCAACTCTATTCAACCAAGTGATATGAGTCGGACAAAGTCTCTTCCGTTTATCTGAGCATAAACTCCTTCGTCAGGTCCTTAGATCTATCTTATGTTCAATTACCGAAGTAATCGTTTAAGATTAAGCCAACAACACTCTTAATCCAAAGAATTATGTTGATGCCGATCTACTCAATTAATCAATCCAATCTACCACAAGGATAAACCTATTATTAATTGGATCCTCTTTTACCAAAACAAGTATTGTGCACACTGTAGATGGGGTAAAACGATTTGCTGGTTTTTACGGAATTGAGGAGACGACCGTGCGGAGGAGACTCCTTGAACCGAGCGAAATGTTCAACCTCACACTGATGCACTTCAAGAAGGGAGAGCTTTGAATTCGAGACATCAATCTGTAGTACTCCGGCCTAAACCAAGACAATGGCCGTTTCAGAGTAAATTCGGTCACAAGAGAGGATGGGTCGATCTGTATGAGGGAAGCTGAGAAATGTGTGGAATCAATGGTAATCAAAGATTGTAGGTGTATTACGTATTCTGAATAAGATAAGTTTTGAATGATTGAATCTCTGTTGAGAGTGATTACTCAGATGTTGAGTTGTTAATATCGTGTTGTCTGTTTGACGTGAGATTCCTGTTTTCAATCATGATTCAGAGACTTATCTATATTGCTGGAATTGTAGACACCATGATCCCATGAAGTGTGACAGTTGATGGAATCAAAGAGTGGGTAAATGGAAATCGTGTTTGAAACCAGTTTCTCATCGTGCGGAGACTTGGTCGATTTCCATCCACTACTTTGTTAACTCCTTCAACCGATTGTACGACTTTCTCACATTCCATCTTATGTATGAACACACGTGTCGTAGACCGCCAGACCAAAACCCTAGTTAATATCCCCCCATGTGACACGATTGACGTCTCGTGGTGTAATTAGTCAGTTGTTGACTTCATGACTTCATGGGACGATGAGTCCATATATTTGCTGAGTTGAACATGATTTTGCAAAATATTCTGAGACTCATGAATTGAACGTGTCTGTTAAGACAGAGGTATAATTCTCACGTTGAAAGTTGAGGCGAGCAAGTATTGCTCATTCTATAAATTGTTGAATATTGAGGGTTGAACCAATATTCCTTGGTTTGAGCAAATATTGCTCATCTGAGCAAGTGTTGCTCGTCTGATGAATTATTGGTAGCGTGACCAAAATAAAACATTAATTAGAATACTGATAGTTGATCCGAGTATAATAAAATGATGATCATGAGATCGTCGCAAAATTATTAGCGTTCGAATCTGGAATTATGATCCTTGGACTCAGAAACCCTAATCTGATCAATTGATGACCAATTTGATGGTTTATTGAAAATTCAACCATGGAATGAAGGAGGGACCGGCTACATGGGATCAGGGATCGACCATGTAGATCCTGTGTGCTCGAGTGAGCAAATACCAAGATCAGAGTTGGTGAAAGAATGATCAAATGCTGGTTCAATCATTCCTCATACAATGCTCGTCTGAGCCTTAGGTGATAAAACCTAATTAATTATGAAGAGGTGAGGGACCTACCAAGGGGTCATGAAACGGCCCTGGACGGTCACGGGATCGAATGACGATCACTCTATGAAAATTCCAAAATTATTTGGAGGAGTTTTGGACCTAATACGTGCAATTAGGTCAAATCATGAAAATACGTGGGACCGGCTCCTTGCGAGCCAAAGAGCCAACCTTGGTCGGTCAAGGTAACGTTCTCACGTCGTCAAAACATTTGTTTCTCAGTCCTGAGAATTTTGATATTTTCTGGCGTGCGTTTGAGCAACCATTTGAGAAAATATGACAAAATCAGGGTTTTGCTGAAACTGAGGAAACTTCATGAAATGAAGGAAAATAATTATAAAATGAAGGAATGATGAGGTGTGGGACCGCTGAGGCCAAGACATGGTTGGCCGGCCAGTGACCACGGTCCCATGGTGCCTTTTCCTAATTTTATATTATTTTTCATGATTTTATGAAAATATCATGAAATCAAGGAGTTTGTTGAAATCAAGGAGTTTCCTTGAAGTGAAGGAGTTTCCATGGGATCAAGGAAAAAAATAATAAAATAAGGGTGTGTGGGACCGACTTTGAGCATGGTCGGCCGGCTGGGTCCCGGTCCCGTGCGTTTCCCTAATTTTATGTAATTTATGTGTATTATTTCCATGATTTGAAAGAATTTTCATAATTTGAGAGAAATACCATGAAATCAAGGAATTTCATGGGATCAAGGAAACTTAAAATAATAATAAAAAAATAAAGGGACGTGTGGGACCAGCTAGGGCATGGGCGGCCGGCTGGGGCCCGGTCCCACGAGTTTCCCTATTTTATATTATATTTTTTCATGATTTTATGAAAATACCATGAGATTAAGGAGTTTTCATGAGATTAGGGAAATATTAATAAAATAATAAGGAACCATGAGGTGTGGGGCCGGCCGGGATCAAGGCATGGCCGGTTGGCCAATAAACACGACCCCACTACATTTTTCCTAATTTTATATTATTTTCTTGGTGCGAAGGAAACACCATGAAACTGAGGAGTTTCCTCAAAACGAAGGATATTTGTTCAAATGAAAGGATTTTCATAAGATCAAGGAAAATAACAAAAATATGATAAAATATAAAACTGGCATGGGACTGGCAACGGCACAGCCGGTCGGCCAGTGGGCCCAGTCCCCCAGCACCTTGGTCAATATTTTATTATTTATTATTTTCTTTCCTATTTTGCATAGGTTCATCGTTTCGTCGTATTTTGAAATACTCGTTCGTGCCTTCAGGTGATTGTTAGTGCATCATCGTCGAGTACACTTGCACCTTTTGAGTCGGGGCTTACTCGAAGGTAAGTCAGACGCCCGCATGTTGAATATTTATTACTAACCCATAGAATTCTGATGGGAAGAACCATAGATTGAAGTAACGAAATATTACGAAAATATTTGAATATTTTCAAAAATTCATTGGATGAATCCAAGAATTTAGGAATAATTAATTGATGGCTCTATACTAGTACCATCGTCTAGGAGCATTAATTATTCTGAGCGACATGAGCTAGTTGAAGCGTCATATCCTTTATATAGTCAGGGAAAATTGTTGCTTGTATCCTGAAGACGTTATTGCTCTATACTAGCAGGCAAGCTGTTTAGGAGCCGTCCAATATCGTGATTCTATATAGAAGTAATTACTGAAGTGTTCGGTATTCATGAGATATGTCGTTGCCTAGCCGAGAGACTACATATCTGCATGTACTCTGAGAGACAGTATTCTCAATCAGATATTCGATGAGAGACATGTGTCTCGATACTCGTGTCTGATTGCTGGATCAGAAGTTTGTATAATTATGGGTTTACGATTTTATCCTTTGTCGAAAATCCACCATCTACAAATACCAAAGATTATAAAACCCAAGTCAGATCTTCAATATCTTCTTTGTCTTCAAATCTTCTTAAATCTTCAATAAAAACCTGCACACAATCACTTGAATCTCTTATGATCAATCACGCACAGAACCGAGTCTGTTAACAATGGATTATCACAAGATCGTCTTTAGAACTCACAACAGTCTAAAGATCCCTGTTGAAACTCTGAACTAGTTTGAGTGAATTTTATATCAGAAGAGAAGATTCTCAAGAATAAACAAACTAGGTGCAATCAGATTTCAACCACCGTTAGTCAATCAAATCAATGAAAACAAAAGATAAACCGCAATTATCTAGTTTCCCACCAACGGTACACGCTAGAGATTCTCAATCCAAAAGAAGACTTTAAACTGAGCGATCGTAAGAGATTTCGCCTAATTAGGTTACTCTCCTCTCCGAATAGGCGGCTACACCAGTAACAACAACAAAAGAGGAAGTATGTTGTTACGAAGGATTAGCTTGCTAGAAAGGCAAACTTCAAGTATCTATAGACAAGAAATTTTGGACACCTAGGAATTTCCAAAACCGAAAATATTCTCAAGATATTCATTAAAACACAAATTCGGTTTTCATAATTCCTGGAAATGCTCTGTCCAAAAATAATGATAGAAATCTCTCGGAAAATTTAATTAGTAAATGCACAATACTAATTCTGGAATTTCCCTACAAAATGAAATTAATAACCTTAATTAATAGATTCTTAACTTACTTATGTTTCGATCCTGGGATTCTCTTCCCTTAGCCGTTAAGGAATATCTTTGAAGAATTAAAGAAATAAACATTCATAGCACGTGTTCAAAGTATGTCGACATCCTTACTTTGTAAGTTCTCTTTCACACTTACAACCTTGAAACCGATTTGCCACACTTCCAAACAAGTTTAGAATTGGTTCATCTGACTTTCAAGAACTATGCGATTGATCAAATCAACATTCAATCACAATCATGGATTTAACGGTTCTACCAAAACAAGTTTCGGTTCTACCTCCATGTGAGTACTGTGGATAGTCACACTAGCTTTCCAAAATTCGGTTGACTAGGTACTAGGATCAGTTCCCCACATATATATATATATGGTATCTAACTTATATGTGTTGCACATGTCCATAGGATCGGTTCCCCTTTTCCTAAAAACGTGTTGCACATTTGCATAGGATCAGTTCCCCTTTCTGCTATAAACCTTGCTGCACCCCATACAAGGATCGGTTCCCCTTTGTGATGTACTGCACCTCTTACTAGGATCGGTTTCTCTTTCCAATATTTGGTCAGACAAAACGCAAACCCGATCATACCATCTCAGGTGATTACTTAAGATCGATTTCACTAATAAAAGTTATACCAATACATAAGTCAGGCCTTTGTGAATAGTTCTACCAAGAACACAAACAAGTTGTGAGCGGTTATACTCAATCACACATATTGGTTGTTCATAAGATATGCAATGAAGAACAAAACCAATAACACCTGGAAATTTCCTTTTCGGTTCACAAACAAGTTTATGAACTTACTTCCTTAGAACACATGTAAACATTGTTCCCTAGGATGAAATCCTCACCTCATACCCATACATAATCACAATAGCATTCAAATGATTATGACGATGTCTTACCTACAATGTTTAATGGTTAAGCAATAAACCTCGTATTGTATTCCTTAATACTATGTCTATCTAGAGTTTAAATATGCTTCGCAGTTATGTTTTCAATATGCACGACTTGAAAGATACGTTAGGGAATGAAACAGTTGATAAGCACGAAAGTGCTACATTTTATACCCATATTTATATTAGCTATGACTCAATATTTTGACTAATGACACTATTTTAGTGCTTTTGCAGAAAGTAGAAGTGAATTCGATCATCCGACGAATAAACATCAAAATGTGAGACTTAATGGTGAAGCGAGTCGATGTCAGCACACTAATGCCACCTAAGATTGGTCAAGAGTGACTTTATTATTGTTAGCATAAGAATGGAAGAATATCACCTCCATGACCACGTGCAAATGAAGAAGAAGGAAAGATTAATATATCTTGTCCTTACATAAGTTCTCTTGCTATATTTATATAAAGAATCTGAAGGAATATTTGAAGCCAACTGACGTCATTTTGCAAATACAGTTAAGGTTGGACCCAACACATGCAAGAAAATATCATGCTTTCTAAATGAAATTCATATACTATGAAAAGTGGAGATTCGGTGATACTTTACAATGTCTCGTCATATTATGACACGCGGCACATCATCATTGGGTGAATTTATATTTTCATGACATGTGGCAGACTTCTATTGGGAGGTGATGTGGCGACGAAGAAGAAAAACATGAATTCATTTGTGAGCTATATTTATGTGTTGTTTGAAAATATACTAGGCGGGCTCCCGGCCACAGAGCTGGAAGAGAAACAGGAGAAGGATTTTGGAGTTTTGTTTTCGATTCTTCGTTTATCTTTAGCTAAAGTTTGATTTTAATATGTTTATGGTTTTTGAGAAAGCCATGGCTAGCTAGAGTTATGTTAGGGTTTGGGTAGAAACCAATTTAATTGTGTAAACTCTACATTCATATGCTCAATAATGATTTAAATGACTAGTGGTTATTCTTCATATAGCTTGGTATTTTATTGTTCACGTGATTTTCTTGATTATTTATGCTTTTGAATTGATATTTCGTGCTTCGGTTAAATCCCTAGACGTGGTATGCAAGGATAGATAGGTAATGCTTTAGAATCACTACTCATGAAGCGAAGAAAACTAGAGCGGAGAAACAATATTTGAAAATGCATGGAATAGATTTTTAAAGATTAGTATAGTTTGCATAATTAATTGGTGGAAACTGAAAATCCTAACAACCTTCTATCATTCTGTTTTTTCGTTAAAATTATTTATTGTTTCATTTTGTTTCAAATTTCTGAAAACTCATTAAACATTATCTATTTGATTATTTGTTCTTGGTATTAGTTAGAAGTAGTATTTTCACACTCCTCGTGGGAACGACCTGTACTTGTCATTGTTCTACTAGTGAGACATTGTGCACTTGCAATATTTTATTGTAGGTTTCCGAACCTACCAACTTTTTGGCGCCGCTGCCGGGGAGTGGTAGAAAAATACTCGCTAGTTGATATCATTGTATATAGCTTATTTTTAATTTTTGTAAATAATTTATTTTTATTTTTATTTTAGTTCTTTTTACGCAGTTTGTTTGATTATTTTTTTTAGGTAATTTAGTCTGAAGTGCGGGCGAAAAGAAAGTATGCACTCGCAAGATATTTGCAAGAGCCATTTGGGAGATCCATTAGAGGTTTGCTTAGTTCATTTTGGGTATGATTTTGATGATGATAGTGTTATTTGTGAAGTCAATGCCTTGTTAGACTCCACACCGCTGTTAGACACTAATAAATGGAAATCCAAACTAGAACCTCTAGTTTTGTTCGAGTCTCGACTAGTTCCATCAGTATTTTCGACCATGACCTTTAATCCATTAAGTTCAGAATTTTTTTGTCTTGATGATATTGATAATGAAACCGTTTTAGATGATAACGGGTCTATGAGTCATGATATTATTGCTCCATTTGAGCCAACATATGTTCGTGTGCCCTATTTTGCTCAACTGGAACCAATATCAGCCATAAAAGTTATTTCCACTGATTTAGAACCTGATTTAGGGCGTGCACCTCAACTAGAAGCTATTGAAAAATTTATACCTCTTTGTGTGAATGATTTACATATCCTGACAATGCATGGATTGATTACTAAGGATTGTTATTTATGGGGAATGGATTCACATATATCTTTGGATGATTATAGTTTTTGCAGGTGCATATTTTCAGCTGACCGGATTGGTTGGGTTGATCCCCAACTTTTCAGACTCTATATATATGATTGGCAGCTTACTTTGGGGTATCAACCTCATTTTGTTTGAGATTATGTGCTATTGAAAGCAGGGAAACAATACATTTCGGTTCGTGGGAGTCCACCCATCAGATTTGTTCCCTTTTCTCTATCTTTTATTTTTATTTGTTCATTATTTGTTTGCAATTTATAATTTCCCACCTTGATTTCTACGTTGGATGACTCAATTACATTGAGGACAATGTAATATTTAAGTGTGGGGGAGTGGCACTTTGGTTAGGATTTAAAAAAAATAAATTATGGCAGCTGTGTAGCGGGTCTAAAAAAAAATGATCAGCTGTGTAGCGGGTCTTAAAAAAAATATTATTAACGTTATGGTTTTTAGGGTCATGACCAGCTATGTAGCGGGTCTTTTGTATGATATTTTCTATGACCAGCTGTGTAGCGGGTCTAAAAAAACAAGAAAAAAAATGATATGACCAGCTGTGTAGCGGGTCTCTATATTCATATGACCAGCTGTGTAGCGGGTCAATTCTTTGTTTTGCTCGAGGAATAGCAAAATATAAGTGTGGGGGTGTTGATAAGCACGAAAGTGCTACATTTTATACCCATATTTATATTAGCTATGACTCAATATTTTGACTAATGACACTATTTTAGTGCTTTTGCAGAAAGTAGAAGTGAATTCGATCATCCAACGAATAAACATCAAAATGTGAGACTTAATGGTGAAGCGAGTCGATGTCAGCACACTAATGCTACCAAAGATTGGTCAAGAGTGACTTTATTATTGTTAGCATAATAATGGAAGAATATCACCTCCATGACCACGTGCAAATGAAGAAAAAGGAAAGATTAATATATCTTGTCCTTACATAAGTTCTCTTGCTATATTTATATAAAGAATCTGAAGGAATATTTGAAGCCAACTGACGTCATTTTTCAAATACAGTTAAGGTGGGACCCAGCACATGCAAGAAAATATCATGCTTTCTAAATGAAATTCATATACTATGGAAAGTGGAGATTCGGTGATACTTTACAATGTCTCGTCATATTATGACACGCGGCACAACATCATTGGGTAAATTTATATTTTCATGACATGTGGAAGACTTCTATTGGGAGGTGATGTGGCGACGAAGAAGAAAAACGTGAATTCATTTGTGAGCTATATTTATGTGTTGTTTGAAAATATACTAGGCGGGCGCCCGGCCACAGAGCTGGAAGAGAAACGGGAGAAGGATTTTGGAGTTTTGTTTTCCATTCTTCGTTTATCTTTAGCTAAAGTTTGATTTTAATATGTTTATGGTTTTTGAGAAAGCCATGGCTAGCTAGAGTTATGTTAGGGTTTGGGTAGAAACCAATTTAATTGTGTAAACTCTATATTTATATGCTCAATAGTGATTTAAATGACTAGTGTTTTTTCTTCATATAGCTTGGTATTTTATTGTTCATGTGATTTTATTGATTATTTATGCTTTTGAATTGATATTTCGTGCTTCGGTTAAATCCCTAGACGTGGTATGAAAGGATAGATAGGTAATGCTTTAGAATCACTACTCATGAAGCGAAGAAAACTAGAGCGGAGAAACAATATTTGAAAATGCATGGAATAGATTTTTAAAGATTAATATAGTTTGCATAATTAATTGGTGGAAACCGAAAATCCTAACAACCTTCTATCATTCTGTTTTTTCGTTAAAATTATTTATTGTTTCATTTTGTTTCAAATTTCTGAAAACTCATTAAACATTATCTATTTGATTATTTGGTCTTGGTATCAGTTAGAAGTAGTATTTTCACACTCCTCGTGGGAACGACCTGTACTTGTCATTGTTCTACTAGTGAGACACTGTGCACTTGCAGTATTTTATTGTAGGTTTCCGAACCTACCAACAGTTCAAGTCAAATATCACTAACCTCAAGTGGAAGGATGATTTTTGTCATTGTAGCTCCTTGCTTCTTCACATCTTCAAGACTTCGCAATACTTTTAATGTCTCATATCCTAATATTTTCAACCTAACCTATTCGAAGTTGACTCTAGTACATAATCAAGCGACTCTTAACATGAGTTTTGATTCACAAAAATATGACAACCAAACTTGACATACCAACGCTTGGTGGGTTCAACCGAGCCATGCTCTAACAATCTCCCCCTTTGTCAATTTTAGTGACAAAACTCTTATATCATATGGATAAAAAAATTACAAGAATTCATTATACATCCGCTTGATACTGATTCAACGACACAGTAAAACTGCTTACATTCAATCCTTGAAAATGTCGTTGTTGACATTATAATAACAAAGAAAAAGAGTATTAGCTTTGTTAAACCGCACGTATTTGTTATACCAATTTATATGACATGTTACTCCCCCTTAGTTTGTGCTTTCACTCTTTTGTTAGATAAACATTCAAGCACCATTGTTCTTTTCTTTAGCGATACCAATCAATATAAAATCAATTCCAGTATCACCTGTTTACTCCATATATTTCTCCCCCTTTTTGTCACAAAAATGACAATGAAACGAAAAAATAAAGGACAACACGAAAAGAATCTTACAAACCTCAAAATAGACTTGCAAACCTGTAGAGTTAGGCACGAGGGATCCACACATCATGTTCTGATAACCAATATCAAAACCGAAACTACAAGTAGTTTTATTTTGAAATGTTATCAAGGAAACAATTGTCCGAAATAATTTTTCCAATTTAGTTTAGCAAACCAAAAATCAACTAAGCACTTTAGTCCCTTTGCTAAACCGATTGTTCAAAAACAACCGCTTAGTTCGATAAGACCAAAATAAAGATAAACTATATTTTTCTCATCAGGTTCTAATTATCCATAAACGTAGAACTTTCAATTTTAAACAAGACAAGTACTAGGTAAGTTAACTAGCACTTATTGTTAAGGCATTCGATTAGACTTGAATAACCGAAACCTCACTTCGATAAGTCTAACTAAGATCAGAATTAACTTAGTTTCTCTTATCCGGAATCGAATTGGACTAAACAACTCATCCTGTACACCTTTTATTTCATTAAGCCATAAGTAATTCATACAAACAAAAATAAATCAACTTGCATAATTATTCACCTCAACCGGAAGCAATTGAAACAACATAGACATTAAAAGCACCGTCATTACACCGAAATTTTGTAAGCCTATACAATTGATACCATACAAAAGCAAGATAACAATAGTTTTTCTTAACCGGAACCAATTGAATCACACACAACATCAATTGTATCGAAATTTTGTAAGCCTAATCAATTGATACCACACAATAAAGCAAGATAACAATAGTTTTTCTTAACCGGAACCAATTGAATCACACATCCACACACACACATGGAATAAACATCAATTGTACCAAAATTTTGTTAATCAAAAGCAACAAATATATATAATATAAACTCAGGCTTTTCTTAAACAGGAAAACAATTAACTAACAAGATTATTACCTCAAATTTCGCATCCACTTCTCCAATATGTTTGCATCTTCGTCCAGGAAGAATTGATATCGAAATATCATCACATTGTCATACTTATGCATAAACAAAAGAGTAACAACAACCTTCAACCTTTACCAGAGAAAGGTTGAAAACTGGCTTTAACAATTGCAAGCAAGAGTTGAAAACCGTCGAAACACATATGCTTTTATGCTAAACCAAAACCGATTCAACATATTGTGACTTTTTCACATATTGTTTCTACCAGAACCCCTCATGATCCTTTGATAAAGCCTACCAACATGGGATAGAACTTAATCCTGCTAAATCAAAAATTCACCCAAACCATAAGGGTTCATAATATATGAGATTGAATATTAAGGTAGTAAAACCGAAATCAAACATCCCATAAACATATATAGCAATAAGATAAAAGCATTCAAGCAAATGCTATGTAAACCGAAAACTATCACAAGAAAAATTACCAATCAAATAATTTTATTCATAATAGTTTTATTCATCAATAGACCAATAAAATCAATGAAAGAAATCAAAAATTGATGTCTATTAAACTAGATCAAGTTTTACAGTATATAACTTAATCTCTAGTGGTGCTCTTGTTGTTCACTGAGGTATCTTCAATGTTCAAACTTTTAAAGCATGTCACAAGGAACTTGTCCGCAACCACTTTATGTTTCATAAGATCTTTCATTTGAAGCTTCAAATTAGCAAGCTTACGTTTTGCCTCCTCCAAACTTTCTTTCAGTCCATCTCGGTCTTGCATCAAGGAGAAAAGACTTCTTATGAGTTCATCAAACCCATGCATAGCTTCATGCATACCATCAGTGGAGAACCACTTTGTAGAATATGAATCATTGATCGCAAAGAGACTTATTTCTTCTTGAGATCTATCAGAGTTATGATCAGACACGTTTCTCGAGAAAATCTTCTTGATTCTTCGATAAGGGACAAACCCTTGAAAATTTCTTACTTTTCGTGCTTCCTTTCTATCACTCCTTGTAACACTGCGAGTTATGGGAGACATCCTTATCAAGGAAAGACAATAAACCTAAGAGAAGGTTTTGAAACAGGGTTTTTCGAAAATATACACAAATATGTTTTCGAAGTTTTCTTTTTATTGCAGAGTGGAATCAAAATAAATATTTTTTATTACCGAAAATGCGAACTACCATTAACAAATGCCCCCTTTTTTTATGTGCTTTTCTCATCTTAAGAGCACAGAGAGGGATGAGAGTGCACAATTTCGATACAATCTAAGCTGCATCGGAGTAAGCTTTTTCCAGCTTACAGTGAATATCAGAAACATAGTTCATGTTTCTTTTAGGGAATTTCTGCCCAAAATATTTTCTCCCAAGACGATGATCTTTTCTAACTCTAGAGATATGACCATGTGGAGGAAATGTACTAATGTGAGAATTCTCGGAGACAGATAAATCTCTCTTAATTCTTTCAATGAGATTTTCATAAGATTTTCTCATTCTAAGGACTTCCTTATTACTCACATTAGTGTGATCATCTGAAACAACTATCGGAAATTCCTGATTGTTTCTTTTGGTAGAGATTCGGTCTTTCCCTTCCTTCTGAAGTCGTTCCTCATCAAAACAAGAACTGTTTCGATATGGGTGCGGAAACCTTTTTTCCAGAAGTGATTATCAACTCTTTCCTCTAACTCCTTTAAGTTGATCTTATCGGGATGTGGTATAATCTGTCTTTCCACTGAGGAATGATCTTTCAATTTTTTAAGACACGAAACTTCCTTCAAAAATTTTACCACTGTATGTTGAAGAAGTATAAGTTTCCTGTCAAGTAACTGAAAATTGTATTCCTTACAATCACCACGGAATCGGTTCAAAGTTTCCTTTGGACAAGATTTCGTTTGATCATCAGTAGATCTAGAAGCTGGTTTCTCATCCTCTTCTAACTTGATGTAGTTGGGCAAACTACCATCATCTTGATCTGTTTCAGATGTGATTAAGCCGGTTTTATCACAGTCTGTAAAAGTAGAGCAAGGACTTTTATTTTCCTCATCAGAAGAAATCACAACAGCATCACTAGTTAGAATCATAGGATGTGTCTCTTTATCTGTAAGAGATTTACCAAGAGCTTCTAGTTTGATAACAAGATCCAATTTCTCTTTGGATAGACAATTCAATTGAGTGTATTTTTCTCTGATCTCCTGTTTAAGAAGATTTGACTTTGTCTTTAAAATAAGTACTTTAGAAGACAGAGATTGTATAGGCTTTAGGAGTTTTACCAACTCTTTATCAGCATCTTCTCTATCATCAGAGATAGACATAGATGTTTTCGTAACTCCAGGGTCATGAGTCAACGAAGTAGCAACATCTTCAACTTTTGAGTATTTAGACTCTTGCATAACATTAACTGAATCAGACATTAGATTCAATTCTTATAGGTTGGATGGCACCAAACACATATTGTTAGATCTTTTCGTGTTTGCCTGCTCTGATACCAATTGAAAAGGCCAGGGTACCCAAATATACCTCAAGCTAAAACTTTTCCTACCTATAAGTCCTTTCTGTGAAAGTGATTGTCTATGGACAGAGTCGAGACAATACAACTAATCGGTTCACACTTCGTGTGATCGTCTATGGATACGAGATCGAGACAATACAACAACGAAGTATGTTTACTTGATACAAAGGTTCGGACTTAACCAAACACAATAGGATTTCTTATCAAGTAAATAAGAATTAACATTTGTGCGATTTACTTTAATATAATAAAACAATTATAATGCGGAAATATAAAGTAAATGACACAACAAGATTTTGTTAACGAGGAAACCGCAAATTCAGAAAAACCCCGGGACCTTGTCCAGAATTGAATACTCTCAGGATTAAGCCGCTACACAAAATTACACCAACTTCGTATAGTTGAGACCAAGCAACTAAACCTATAGTTCACCTAGTTCCGTCTGTATTCCCACGCCTCCAACTTATAAATAAGTCACGTACTTGGAACAATTCCTTTGGTTCGTATTCCAAACAGTAAAGAAATAACAGATCTGTTTGGTATCGACTCTATTCAACCAAGTGATATGAGTCGGACAAAGGGTCTTCCGTTTATCTTAACATAAACTCCTTCGTCAGGTCCTTAGATCTATCTTATGTTCAATTACCGAAGTAATCGTTTAAGATTAAGCCAACAACACTCTTAATCCAAAGAATTGTGTTGATGCAGATCTACTCAATTAATCAATCCAATCTACCACAAGGATAAACCGATTATTAATTGGATCCTCTTTTACCAAAACAAGTATTGTGCACACCAAAGATTATAAAACCCAAGTCAGATCTTCAATATCTTCTTTGTCTTCAAATATTCTTAAATCTTCAATAAAAGCATGCACACAATCACTTGAATCTCTTGTGATCAATCACGCACAGCACAGAGTCTGTTAACAATGGATTATCACAAGATCGTCTTTAGAACTCACAACAGTCTAAAGATCCCTTTTGAAACTCTGAACTAGTTTGAGTAAATCTTATATCAGAAGAGAAAATGCTCAAGAATAAAAAAACTAGGTGCAATTAGATTTCAACCACCGTTAGTCAATCAAATCAACGAAAATAAAAGATAAACCGCAATTATCTAGTGTCCTACCAACGGTACACGCTAGAGCTTCTCAATCCCAAAGAAGACTTTAAACTGAGCGGTCGTAAGAGATTTCTCCTAATTAGGCTACTCTCCTCTCCGAATAGGCGGCTACACCAGTAACTGTTAGAGCATTGCTCGGTTGAAACCACTAGCGTTAGTATGTCAAGTTAGTTGTCAATTTTAGTTTCCAAAATGCATTCTTGATTTAGCATACTAAAGATAGTTTCAGACTAGTTTAGGTCTAAGAAGTTGAATCGAAGCTATCCTTAAAGGATGAAGATTGAAGGCTACAAGAAGACTTCAACAAGTAATTCATCAACAAAGGTATGTGACTGATTTCATTTGGATTCTTTTTCAATTATACCTTTCTAATCTATCGAGATAAATGCTCACTCTATGGAACAATTCCTATGACGGTAAATGTACATTTATGTATATATACTCGAGGTTATTTGATTCATGACTTTGGTGATAATAACCTTTATCCCTATAAAGGATCTCATGTTATAGTGAATGATCTTGTGAATCCAATGAGCCAAGAATCACTCAATTCCGAGTTATAACGATAAAGTTATGAGTGAGTTAAGTTCATTAGTAGGAAACATTCCATGGGCTTTGGAGTGGTCCGCGAACTTGGGCCCAATACGTGACTAAAAGGGATTTTTGGTCAAGTTGGTGATGTTTCCTTATCTAGGCAAGTTATCTATTGGTCCAAACACTTTTGATTACCATATTAAAGTTTTTGTGATTCCTTCCTAAGTTAAAATGTGATTTATTCACATAAATATAATGTTTGCTAAATAAGTTATTTATTTAATTATTTTGGCAAGAGTTTTAACTTAGGAAAGACTCCCATATTTAGGAAAGTCTTGTAAAAGGAAAATAGCTTTGCTTAGCTTCCAAGCTATTGTTCATTATAAATAGGGATTTCGCGAGTTTACACGTTTTTCATCCCTTTGGAAAATTGGCGTAAGCTCTGCAGGTTGTTTTCCACGTCTTCTGTTCTTCGTGAACAAGAGTGAGATAAAAGTCTTTGTATTAGGGATCACAAATCCAAGTTGGATTTAATCTTCGTGATTGATCATACAACTTGTAATCTAAGTTTTTCACCTCTTTTCTATTCTAAGGTTTTCTCTTTGATATAAAACCATTCAAGAGTTGTTGATCATAAACCCTAGGTTTTGATAGATTTCAGTTTCCGACCGTATACCAACACTTGTTAGTCGAAATCGGAGGCTAGAAAGAAAAACTTCTTTTGAGGCATCTCGTAAAAATCCTTGAGAAGTTTTAAACAAGATATCTCTAGATTTATTCTAGTTATTCTTGTTGTAGAGTTATTAGGTTTCTCTTCCTTTTATTGAAGAGTATAATAATCCCTAATCTACAGGTTTGTTTTGATATTACTTTTACCTAGTAATTGTTTTTATCAAAATAAACACAAGATTTCCAAAACCTTGATTTACATCTAAAGGGAAATCAAACTGGTGTTTTTTGCTAACAAAATATCGAATCGTATCAATCGTGGTGGTGTATCTTCTAAAGAGAGCCTCGGGTTCTGCTAGAAGATTTGTGTGAAGAATTTCTAAAGAGAATCAGTATTCTGCTAGGAGTTATACAAGTGTTGAAGAAGGTATTACATCTAGTCCGAATAGGTAGTAGAAATTTGGTGTAACAGCTTATAATCAGTGTTTGTTTTCTGGACTAGGTCCCGGGGGTTTTCTGCATTTGTGGTTTCCTCGTTAACAAAATATGGTGTCTGTGTTATTTCTTTCCGCATTATATTTTATTTATATAATAAAAATATCACAGGTTGTACGTTAAGATCAATCAGTTCTTGTATCCGACCTTAGGGTTGTTGAGTGAATTGATTGACACTTGAACATTGGCCTTTGGTACCGTTCAAGTTAATCCTCTTATATTTAATCGGCCTCGCAAATCCCTATTTGCTGATTGCGGATTGAATCAAGAGATAGAGATATAAAACTCTTTGATATACTTTTTATAGATTGAGTCTAACTGTCTAGTTGATTCTCTTGAAAGTATATTGGAGTTTGTCTATTCAGATTGCCAAACGAAATATTGGGTGGTGTTGTTAGACCCCCGCTTTTTCAATAACAACAACAAAAGAGGAAGTTTGTTGTTACGAAGGATGAGTTTGCTAGAAAAGCAAACTTTAAGTATTTATAGACAAGGAAGTTTGGACACCAGTAATTTCCAAAACTGAAAATATTCTCAAGATATTCATTAAAACACAAATTCGGTTTCATAATTCTTGGAAATGCTCTGTCCAAAAATAATGATCGAAATCTCTCGGAAAATCTAATTAGTAAATGCACATTACTAATTCTGGAATTTCCCTACAAAATGAAATTAATAACCTTAATTAAAAGATTCTTAACTTACTTATGTTTCGATCTTGGGATTCTCTTCCCTTAGCCATTAAGGAATATCTTTGAACAATTAAAGAAATAAACATTCATAGCACGTGTTCAAAGTATGTCGACATCTTTACTTTGTAAGTTCTCTTTCACACTTACAACCTTGAAACTGATTTTCCACACTTCTAAACAAGTTTAGAATTGGTTCATCTGACTTTCAAGAACTATGTGATTGATCAAATTAACATTCAATCACAATCATGGGTTTAACGGTTCTACCTCCATGTGAGTATTGTGCATAGTCACACTAGCTTTCCAAAATTCGGTTGACTAGGTACTAGAATCAGTTCCCCACATATATATGGTATCTAACTTATATGTGTTGCACATGTCCATAGGATCAGTTCCCCTTTTCCTAAAAATGTGTTGCACATGTCCATAGGATCGGTTCCCATTTCTGTTATAAACCTTGCTGCACCCCATACAAGGATCGGTTCCCCTTTGTGATGTATTGCACCTCTTACTAGGATCGGTTCCCCTTTCCCATATTTGGTCAGAAACACAAACCCGATCATACCATCCCAGGTGATTACTTAAGATCGATTTCACTAATAAAAGTCACACCAATACATAAGTCAGGCCTTTGTGGATAGTTCTACCAAGAACATAAACAAGTTATGAGCGGTTATACTCAATCACACATATTGGTTGTTCCTAAGATATGCAATGAATAACAAAACCAATAACACCTGGCAATTTCCTTTTCAGTTCACAAACAAGTTTACGAACTTACTTCCTTAGAACACATGTAAACATTGTTCCCTAGGATGAAATCCTCACCTCATACCCATACATAATCACAATATAATTCAAATGATTATGGAGATGTCTTATCTACAACGTTTCATGGTTAAGAAATAAACCTCGTATTGTATTCCTTAATACTATGTCTATCTAGAGTTCAAATATGCTTCGCTGTTATGTTTTCAATATGCACGACTTGAAAGATACGTTAGGGAATGAAACAGTTCAAGTCAAATATCACTAACCTCAGTGGAAGGATGATTGTTGTCATTGTATCTCCTTACTTCTTCACATCTTCAAGACTTCACAATACTTGTAATGTCTCATATCCTAATATTTTCAAGCTAACCTATACGAAGTTGACTCTAGTACATAATCAAGCGACTCTTAACATGAGTTTTGATTCACTAAAATATGACAACCAAACTTGACATACCAACGCTTGGTGGGTTCAACCGATCCATGCTCTAACAATCTCCCCCTTTGTCAATTTTAGTGACAAAACTCTTACATCATATGGATAAACAAATTACAAGAATTCATTATACATCTGCTTGATTCCTGATTCAACGGCACAGTAAAACTGCTTACATTCAATCCTTGAAAATGTCGTTGTTGACATTATAATAACAAAGAAAAAGAGTATTAGCTTTGTTAAACCGCACGTATTTGTTATACCAATTTATATGACATGTTACTCCCCCTTAGTCTGTGCTTTCACTCTTTCGTTAGATAAACATTCAAGCACCATTGTTCTTTTCTTTAGCGATACCAATTAATATAAAATCAATGCAAGTATCACCTGTTTACTCCATATATTTGTCCCCCTTTTTCTCACAACAATGACAAAGAAACGAAAAATAAAGTACAACACGGTTGTGCAGTTGTTTGGTTAACTTTCTATTACCTCTGTTTTCTTCCACTTTTTTGTTGGTTGTTTACCACTTATATGGAAAGGGCTAAGATTTTTCCTTAAGTCTTATGGATCACGGTTCGTGTACAGCCCAAGCTCATGAATGAGGGATATATATATGTTGGTGGTCCTCGAACCTTCTCCTTTCTCATCTTCCGTCCGCGTACGTGAACTAGGGTTTGTGCTTCTCCACCATTAAAGCTTCTTTGAAGAAATCAAAAGGAAGGGTGTTTGAGGTTCTCTTCAAGTAAGTAATCTCCTCTTGAGTATCTCTTTATGATGATTTCTATAAGCATGAAAAGGAGTTCTAAAAGCTCAAAATCCTTTAGCTTGAATCCTTCTTGTGATAAAAATCCTCTTAGAATTAGGTTTATGAATGATTCTTGTGCTAAAACTTTTGATAGGATTGCTTCCAAAGGTTTTATTCTAGAAAAGAAATTGGAAACCTTTAGTGGATATGAAGAGGATTTAGCTTGCTTCAAAAAGTTCAATCTTGGGAATATCTTTAATGGCCTCAGTGAAGGTTTTGATTCTCTAACAAGGATTTTCTACGCCAACATTCATGATGTTGATTTTAAGAAGATGGAATTCAAATCCATGATAAATAGAGAAAGGTTTCTTGTTAATAGAGAGTTAATATCAAGGGTCACCAAAATACCGTTGGGCAACGTACGGTTACCTAGACCAAGTGATGAACGTCCTTCATATGATGATATCTCTATTGGACTTTGTGGAAAGAAGGTTGTTTGGAGTCAAGGAAAGTTTCCTACTAATGATCTTAGTATTGCTTTAATGGCGTTTGGAAAACTCGGTATCTCTAACCTTTGTCCCTCCACAATTGAGAATTCTTGGTGAAGTTATGAGTTTGCGGAATTGGTCTTCTTGCTTGCATCCGACAATGCAGATCTTGATATTTGTGGCTTTATCATCTTTCAAATGATGACGATGACTTCTCACATCAAGATGTTAGGCTATCCTTGTTTGATTAGCCAAATTTGCCGTGATCGTGGACTTGATTTTATTGGAAATTCTCTTGGGGTTCCCAAACTTGTTTGTCCATGTACTTTTCGGCGTTTAAGGGAAAATTTTCGAAAGCGACAAAGAGGTACTCCTCTTGATGTTGAAGACCCTACCACCTTGAGGCTTATTCAAAAAGTTTACAAGGGTGTATGCAAGGTAAATACAAGAGTGAAATGCTTAAAAGATCAAGTTTCGTTAATTGGAACCAAGTGTCCCGAGCTCAAGGAAGAGTTGGATTCAATTCAAGCTACTTGGAAATTGTCCGATGATGAAAGTTATGAGTAATGCATCTTCTTATTTGCCTAGTATGTCTTCTCTTTGGATTAGTTGGAAGAATAACTAGTGCTTTGAATAGCGATGATTGTGACTACACATAGCTATTTTTGTTTTCATCTTCTTATGTTTATTTTTAAGGTTTATTGGTATTAAATTATAAAAATATTTGGAGGATGATGTTATTGCAGTATTGATCTTTATGATTTTGTGATATTGAAATTTGTTTATGGGATATGTATTGTTTACGTCCGTGAACTTGAAAGTCCCATATTGCGGTCAAAAGTAAAATCGTTCATGAATTAGTATTCGTATTGATGAAAGGACGAATGGACTTTTGAAAATTACAAAAGTTATGCCTATGCAATCATGTATTTGATGGAAAATAGGATGATATCTTTTGTTTGACAAGGATAAAGTCTATTATATCGTTATGATGGAAAATAGAATAGATTCTTGTATGTTATCCACGGTATTGATCTTCATTGATCCATCTTGTTATGTTTTACCGTGAAAGCTCCATTGAGTGTCTTATGTTGAGCATGATACAACTAATTCGGTTATTCTTATTGGCTTGTTGGTTGTTCCATAAGATGCTATATGTCGAGCATTAGGAACTAAATTAATCAACCAGTTTGGTTATTTAGTTTGTATTCCATAAGTTTTCTTTCTTATGTTAAGTACATGTACGGTTAAGGTTGTCATATTCTATGATGAACTTAGTCGGCGTTCCATAAGTTCTTTTATGTTGAGCCCAAAATAATTAAATTGATTACTTCGGTGATTAGTTTGGTTGTGTGTATTCCAATTATATTAATTATAGGTTCTCTTGTAATTAATCTAGTTGAGTTTCCATATATTCCACAGATTCTTGTGTTGAGTATATGAAAGGCTACACTATCATGTTCTATTGGTTAATGTAGTCGTATATTCCGTAAGGTTTTCCTTATGTTGAGTATGTGAACGATTAATTTAGTCATCTCCGTATGATTACCTTAGTCGTAGCTCCGTAAGTTTACTTATGTTGAGCACTTTCAATTAAATTGATCAATTTTGTGGTTTGATTTAGTTGCGTTTTTAATTGAATTAATCATGGGTTTACTTGTGATTAATTTGGTTGAGCTTTGGATATAGAAAATCTTTCCTATGGTTTTTGGTGTCCAATTAAAAAATCCTTTTTTTCTTTCGAAATTAAGGTCGCTCATGTTGTTCTTTCTGGAATGACATCTAATGGGGGAGAGTTCTTTTGAACTTGTGCTTAACGGTAATATCTTGCGGGGTGTGCGGCTGTGGAATTTTATAGGGGTTATCTTGTATCTTAAAACTCCTTGATGAATGCATTTAGCTTCGGCTTTATGATTGCATCTAAATTAAGTTGGTATGTATTTTTCTTTTAGTCTATGAAATGTCTCTTGTGGAAATTTCATTATGATCCCGTTCTTGTACCTTTGCCAACTTTATTGACAAAAAGGGGGAGAAATAATGTAGTTCACACTACAAATACATATGGTTTTCGGATCATTGTGTAAGGGGGAGTGGTTTCCATGATCGAGATGGAGTATTGACTAAGGGGGAGAGATACATATCACCGTAGTATTATTGTTAAAGTCGTGATACAATTGGACTTTGATATTACATAATAATATTATGTCACTATATAATAATGATCGAGAATCTCTATTTCTCTCATTGTTATAGCTATGGATCTTCAACAACGGTGATGTTAAACTTACAACCTTTGGGATCATTGGAGTACTTGGAAGGACGAAGATTTCAGGGAACGTTGAACATTAGACTATGGAATAGGAGCCACTAAAGTTTATCTTTTTGTATTCCATATGTATTAATAGTTTTGTCACTAAAATTGACAAATGGGGAGATTGTTAGATCATAGCTCGGTCAACCTCGCATGCGTGGCTATCTCAAGCATGTTTGTCAATGTTAGTGATCAAAACTATAATTCTTGATTTCTAGCCTACATAGCTAAGTCTCGGACTAGGATAGAAAAGTGTAGTTGATCTCAAGGACTTCATGGCGATTCATCATACAACGACGAAGATCTATACAAGGAACTGTGGAACTTCATCAACAAAAAGGTATGTGGAGACTTGAACTTATCTATCACTCAGAAGTCTATCTCTTCTATCTCCTACTTCTTATGAGACAAAAGTCGTATGTTATATAGACTAAATCATACACATTTGACATTTCAAGCTGAGCATTCATTGCTTATCTTTTATCTCGAAATCGTGTGTTGGTAAAGTGTTTCGCTTTGATCAAGTTTATCTTCACCTAGTGACGAAAGTCATGAAAAGTTTCAATCACTTTGAGAATTGCTCTGACGTGAATCGGTCTGTGAATAACGGCTACATAGCGTCCTCTGAGAATGTCTCAATGATTGAAATGAGAGTTTATATTACATAACCATGTATTCCTTGAACCGAAGTTTTCGAACTTTGTTGATCAAGAAAAATCGGGAGGATTGTGGAATTGGCTTGCCAAGTCCGCGGACTCAGTCCATGAACCGTCGGAAGTTCTCGACCGAGAATTTCTGCTGGGTTTTCCAAAACTCGTTTGTGTGCTAAGTCCGCGAACTGGCGGAAGTTCTCTTTCCGAGAATTTTTGCGGAGTTTGGAAAACTTAACCGATTAACCTAAGTCCGCGAACTTGTTTGTGAACTTAAGAGGTTATGATCTAAATATGTGCTCTGAACATGAAACATTAAATTACTAAGGAATGCTTTATGCAAACCATGGATATAATGTTCATGAGACGATTCAATTGAATCGAATCATCTTTGTTTCAATTGTGTCTTGTATAGTTACATAAGATCTCATAGAAATTGAACAACTCTCTGACTAGTTCATTTGAGTCAATTGAACTAGTTATGGTGAAGAAAAACTAGGTTAATATGAATTGCACATATGGTTAACCTTTTGGGTTACTATGTTGAACCAACATACACGTACACGTTTGGGCATGGTTTTCATGAACCCAGTAAACGTCTACCCAAGTGTGTGTGACAAGCTAATTTTTCGATCTAACGGTTGAGAAATATTAGCTTGAATCTAAATCAGGTTTTCATCTAACGGTGAACATGGATTGCTTTGTACCTAAGGCAAAACCCTGATTTGAAGGCTATATAAATGAGACATCTAGCACTGTGCAAAACTAATCCCCACACGTCTATGTGCTACTAGTGCGCTCGCTAGAGTCGATCTCCATTAACCTTTGATTTTCTTCTCTTAAATCAGGTTAACGACTTAAAAACTTCATTGGGATTGTGAAGCCAGACCGATACTACTTTATCGTAGTTGTGTGATCTAATCTTGCATCTTCTACCGTGCGAGTACAATCGATTGATTGGCTTGAGATCGTGAAGTTCTCCGATAAGCAAGATAAAGAAGTCACAAACATCTTCGTCTCACTGTTTGTGATTCCTCGACAATCCGCTTGTGTAGTCAAGAAGGATTGTAGAGAGGTGATTGATTAATCTAGGCTGTTCTTCGGGAATATAAGACCGGATTATCAATTGGTTCATGTTCACCTTGATTTTTTATCTTAAGACGGAACAAAACCTAGGGTTTATCTGTGGGAGACAAATTTATCCTTTGATAGACTTTTCTGTGTGAGACAGATATGTTTATTATCAAGTCTGTGATTTTGGGTTGCAGCAACTCTTGGTTGTGGGTGAGATCAGATAAGGGAATCAAGTGTGTAGTATCCTGCTGGGATCAGAGGCTTAGGAGTACAACTGTACCTTGGATCGGTGGGAGACTGATTGGGGTTCAACTATAGTCCAGTCCAAAGTTAGCTTGGAGTAGGCTAGTGTCTGTAGCGACTTAATACAATGTGTATTCAATCTGGACTAGGTCCCGGGGTTTTTCTGCATTTGCGGTTTCCTCGTTGACAAAATTTCTGGTGTCTGTGTTATTTCTTTTCCGCATTATATTTTATATAATTGAAATAATATAGGTTGTGCGTTCGTGATCATAAATTGGGAATCCAACCTTCGGTTGTTGACTGATATTGATTGATCCTTGGAAAATGGTCTTTGTTACCGTCCAAGTTATTCCTTGTATTTGATAAAGACTCCCTATTGTTTTTAGCTTGAGTAAAAATCAAATCAAGAGAGAGATATTAACTCCTTGAGATACTTTTATCTAGATTGAGTCTGACTGTCTAGTTGATTCTCTAGCAAATTATTTCGGAGTTAGTCCATACACATTGCTAAGAAAAATATTGGGTGGTGTTGTTAGACCCCCGCTTTTTCAATTGGTATCAGAGCAGGCAAACACGGTAAACCTAATAAGTTTGTGTTTGTTCGTTCCATATAAATTGCCTTATGAGAAATTTCTTTGGAAAACTTGCTCCTGGCATCTGTAACGCACGCCAGAATTCCTTAAAGATTGTTCAAAGATTGTTATGGTTAAAACCTCTGGGTTCCCATGATAATCTTACTTCATCTAAAAGGGGAGATTTAGATGTTAAGAAGCAATCTTAAGAAAAAAATAAAAGGAAAGAAAAATTGGGAAAACGTTCAATACGCTCAAGGGTATGGAACCTCACTAGATTAACTCTTGATCTCTATGAGGAATACTATCGTGATGGATCAATTGATAAAGATCTGTTTAAAGCGTTCGAAGGCGTTTTTAAATTCTTAGAAAAACTTAAGTCTATTAAGTCTAAGAATCTTTCCGGAAAGGGTGTTGGTCGTGTTAAAACTGTTAATACTGAACAACCCAGATATCGGAAATATCCTTCTTCTAGCCCGAACCAACGAAGGATAGAAAGCTCCAACTGCCCTGACTATCATCATTATTTTGATTATACTACAGGGACTGTTCACACCTATCAACCAGATGTGTCGCATGAGAATTCCTCTGCGCATTATGCCTCTTGGTAACAAGACTGGCTTTTCCCCATTTGTACATATCTTGATGTGGGGCAAGAAATGGCTTGAGTTGTGTACAGTTGTGCTGTTGTTTGGTTAACTTTCTATTACCTCTGTTTTCTTCCACTTTTTTGTTCGTTGTTTACCACTTATGTGGAAAGGACTAAGATTTTTCCTTAAGTCTTGTGGATCACGGTTCGTGTACAGCCTAAGCCCATGAATGAGGGATATATATATGTTGGTGGTCCGCGAACCTTCTCCTTTCTCATCTTCCGTCCGCGTACATGAACTAGGGTTTGTGCTTCTCCACCATTAAAGCTTCTTTGAAGAAATCAAAAGGAAGGGTGTTTGAGGTTCTCTTCAAGTAAGTAATATGCTCTTGAGTATCTCTTTATGATGATTTCTAGAAGCATGAAAAGGAGTTCTAAAATCTCAAAATCCTCTAGCTTGAATCGTCCTTGTGATCAAAATTCTCTTAGAACTAGGTTTGTGAATGATTCTTGTGCTAGAACTTTTGATAGGATTGCTTCCAAAGGTTTTATTCTAGAAAAGAAATTGGAAACCTTTAGTAGATATGAAGAGGATTTAGCTTGCTTCAAAAAGTTCAATCTTGGGAATATCTTTAATGGCCTCGGTGAAGGTTTTGATTCTCTAACAAGGATTTTCTATGCCAACATTCATGATGTTGATTTTAAGAAGATGGAATTCAAATCCATGATAAATAGAGAAAGGTTTGTTGTTAATAGAGAGTTAATTTCAAGGGTCGCCAAAATACTGTTGGGCAACGTACGGTTACCTAGACCAAGTGATGAACGTCCTACGTATGATGATATCTCTATTGGACTTTGTGGAAAGAAGGTTGTTTGGAGTCAAGGAAAGTTTCCTACTAATGATCTTAGTATTGCTTTAATGGCGTTTGGAAAACTCGGTATCTCTAACCTTTGTCCCTCCACAATTGAGAATTCTTGGTGGAGTTATGAGTTTGCGGAATTGGTCTTCTTGTTTGCATCCGACAATACAGATCTTGATATTTGTGGCTTTATCATCTTTCAAATGATGACGATGACTTCTCACATCAAGATGTTAGGCTATCCTTGTTTGATTAGCCAAATTTGTCGTGATCGTGGACTTGATTTTATTGGAAATTCTCTTGGGGTTCCCAAACTTTTTTGTCCATGTACTTTTCGGCGTATAAGGGAAAATTTTCGCAAGCGACAAAGAGGTACTCCTATTGATGTTGAAGACCCTACCACCTTGAGGCTTATTCAAAAAGTTTACAAGGGTGTACGCAAGGTAAATGCAAGAGTGAAGTGCTTAAAAGATCAAGTGTCGTTAATTGGAACCAAGTGTCCCGAGCTCAAGGAAGAGTTGGATTCAATTCAAGCTACTTGGAAATTGTCCGATGATGAAAGTGATGAGTAATGCATCTTCTTATTTGCCTAGTATGTCTTCTCTTTGGATTACTTGGAAGAATAACTAGTGCTTTGAATAGCGATGATTGTGACTACACATAGCTATTTTTGTTTTCATCTTCTTATGTTTATTTTTAAGGTTTATTGGTATTAAATTCTAAAAATATTTGGAGGATGATGTTATTGCAGTATTGATCTTTATGTTTTTGTGATATTGCAATTTGTTTATGGGATATGTATTGTTTACGTCCGTGAACTTGAAAGTCCCATATTGCGGTCAAAAGTAAAGTCGTTCATGAATTAGTATTCGTATTGATGAAAGGACGAATGGACTTTTGAAAATTACAAAAGTTATGCCGATGCAATCATGTATTTGATGGAAAATATGATGATATCTTTTGTTTGACAAGGATAAAGTCTATTATATCGTTATGATGGAAAATAGAATAGATTCTTGTATGTTATCCACGGTATTGATCTTCATTGATCCATCTTGTTATGTTTTACCGTGAAAGCTCCATTGGGGGTCTTATGTTGAGCACGATACAACTAATTCGATTATTCTTATTGGCTTGGTTGTTCCATAAGATGCTATATGTCGAGCATTAGGAACTAAATTAATCAACCAGTTTGGTTATTTAGTTTGTATTCCATAAATTTTCTTTCTTATGTTAAGTACATGTACGGTTAAGGTTGTCATATTCTATGATGAACTTAGTCGGCGTTCCATAAGTTCTTTTATGTTGAGCCCAAAATAATTAAATTGATTACTTCGGTGATTAGTTTGGTTGTGTGTATTCCAATTAGATTAATTATAGGTTCTCTTGTAACTAATCTAGTTGAGTTTCCATATATTCCGCAGATTCTTGTGTTGAGTATATGAAAGGCTACACTATCATGTTCTATTGGTTAATGTAGTCGTATATTCCGTAAGGTTTTCCTTATGTTGAGTATGTGAACGATTAATTTAGTCATCTCCGTATGATTACCTTAGTCGTAGCTCCGTAAGTTTACTTATGTTGAGCACTTTCAATTAAATTGATCAATTTTGTGGTTTGATTTAGTTGCGTTTTCAATTGAATTAATCATGGGTAAATTGTGATTAATTTGGTTGAGCTTTGGATATAGAAAATCTTTCCTATGGTTTTTGGTTTCCAATTAAAAAATCCTTTTTTTCTTTCGAAATTAAGGTCGCTCATGTTGTTCTTTCTGGAATGACATCTAATGGGGGAGAGTTCTTTTGAACTTGTGCTTAACGGTAATATCTTGCGGAGTGTGCGGCTGTGGAATTTTATAGGGGTTATCTTGTATCTTAAAACTCCTTGATGAATGCATTTAGCTTCGGCTTTATGATTGCATCTAAATTAAGTTGGTATGTATTTTTCTTTTAGTCTATGAAATGTCTCTTGTGGAAATTTCATTATGATCCCGTTCTTGTACCTTTGCCAACTTTATTGACAAAAAGGGGGAGAAATAATGTAGTTCACACTACAAATACATATGGTTTTCGGATCATTGTGTAAGGGGGAGTGGTTTCCATGATCGATATGGAGTATTGACTAAGGGGGAGTGATACATATCACCGTAGTATTATTGTTAAAGTCGTGATACAATTGGACTTTGATATTACATAATAATACTATGACACTGTATAATAATGATCGAGAATCTCAACTTCTCTCATTGTTATAGCTACGGATCTTCAACAACGGTGATGCTAAACTTACAACCTTTGGGATCATTGGAGTACTTGGAAGGACGAAGATTTCAGGGAACGTTGAAGATTAGACTACGGAAAAGGAGCCATTAAAGTTTATCTTTTTGTATTCCATGTGTATTAATAGTTTTGTCACTAAAATTGAAAAAGGGGGAGATTGTTAGTGCATAACTCGGTCAACCTCGCATGCGTTGCTATCTCAAGCATGTTTGTCAATGTTAGTGATCAAAACTATAAGTCTTGATTTCTAGCCTACATAGTTAACTCTCGGACTTGGATAGAAAAGTATAGTTGAGCTAAAGGACTTCATGGCGATTCATCATACAACGACGAAGATCTATACAAGGAACCGTGGAACTTCATCAACAAAAATTTATGTGGAACTTGAACTTATCACTCAAAAGTCTATCTCTTCTATCTCCTACTTCTTATGAGACAAAAGTCGTATGCTATATAGACTAGATCATACACATTTGACATTTCGAGCTGAGCACTCATTGCTTATCTTTTATCTCGAAATCGTGTGTTGGTAAAGCGTTCCGCTTTGATCAAGTTTATCTTCACCTAGTGACGAAAGTCATGAAAAGTTTCAATCACTTTGAGAATTGCTCTGACGTGAATCGGTCTGTGAGTAACGGCTACATAGCGTCCTCTGAGAATGTCTCAATGATTGAAATGAGAGTTTAGATTACATAACCATGTATTCCTTGAACCGAAGTTTTCGAACTTTGTTGATCAAGAGAAATTGGGAGGATTGTGGAATTGGCTTGCCAATTCCGCGAACCCAGTCCAGACTCAGTCCGCGAACTGTCGGAAGTTCTCGACCGAGAATTTCTGCTGGGTTTTCCAAAACTCGTTTGTGTGCTAAGTCCGCGAACCCAGTCTACGAACTGGCGGAAGTTCTCTTTCCGAGAATTTCTGCCGAGTTTGGAAAACTCAACCGATTAACTTAAGTCCGGGAATTTGTTTGTGAACTTAAGAGGTTATGATCTAAAGAGTTGCTCTGTACATGACAAATTAAATTACTAAGGAATGATTTATGCAAACTGTGGCTATAATGTTCATGAGACGATTCAATAGAATCGAATCATCTTTGTTTCAATTGTGTCTTGTGTCGTTACATAAGATCTCATAGCAATTGAACAACTCTCTAACTAGTTCATTTGAGTCAATTGAACTAGTTATGGTGAAGAAGAACTAGGTTAATATGAATTGCTCATATGGTTAACCTTTTGGGTTACTATGTTGAACCAACATACACGTACACGTTTGGGCATGGTTTTCACGAACCCAGTAAACGTCTACCCAAGTGTGTGTGACAAGCTAAGTTTTCGATCTAACGGTTGAGAAATATTAGCTTGAATCTAAATCGGGTTTTCATCTAACGGTGAATATGGATTGCTTTGTACCTAAGGAAAAACCCTGATTTGAAGGCTATATAAAGGAGACATCTAGCATTGTGCAAAACTAATCCCCACACGTCTGTGTGCTACTAGTGCGCACGCTAGAGTCGATCACCATTAACCTTTGATTTTCTTCTCTAAAATCAGGTTAATGACTTAAAGACTTCATTGGGATTGTGAAGCCAGACCGATACTACTTTATTGTAGTTGTGTGATCCGATCTTACATCTTCTATCGTACGAGTACAATCGATTTATTGGCTTGATATCATGAGAGTTGTGTGATAGGCTAGATAAAGAAGTCACAAACATCTTCGTCTCACTGTTTGTGATTCCTCGACAATCTGCTTGTGTAGTCAGGAAGCATTGTAGAGAGGCGATTGATTAATCTAGGCTGTTCTTCGGGAATATAAGACCGGATTATCAATTGATTCATGTTCACCTTGATTTTATATCTTAAGACGGAACAAAACCTAGGGTTTATCTGTGGGAGACCGATTTATCCTTTGATAGACTTTTCTTTGTGAGACAGATCTGTTTATTATCAAGTCTGTGATTTTGGGTTGCAGCTGTAGTTGCAGGAAATCCTACACTACACCCCTCATATGATTTCATTAACGCTCAACTCATTTTTAGATTGACAATCTTAATTTTATTGATGAATCTTTGAATAATCTTACAAGAAAAGATAAAGGAATCAAGAATAACCACTGCTTTAGATTTTCTCTCTACTATTTACTTGTTTCTTACTCAAAAAAGATCTTTCTCTTTCCTTTACAACTGAACGACTATTTATAGGGAAGTACATAGTGGATGACAGCTTATTTGTCCTTTATTTTCGGATATGTCTTGCGACATTCTCGCAACCTTACAAATGTTAATCTCGCAAACTCTCTTATTTTTGCAGAATCATTACATTTTTCTCATGATTTTAGCTGACGTCGTTTATTATGTCAATTATGAAATTGTTCTGCGACGTTGTTGTGTTGTGTTGTTGATAATTTCGCTGAGGCATTATTGCTACGAGATTCTGATCCTACATCTTGCCTCTTCTCATATCTTCTCTGCAAAGTAGAGAATGATGTGAGAAATGCCGCAGCTGTTCATCTCTTCATATTATGCATTTATCACACGTATTCTTTCTTTCATCTGTTTCTTGACACGTCTTCTGTAACCGCTGCTTTTCAACCGCTCACGTCTTTTCGTCTTAATGGTGTTTATTTCTTCGAGTAAAAAATCTTCTTTATATATTCTTCTTACTCTTCTTTCTACTTTCTTTTTACTTTCTCTTTTCTTTTTATTCTCTCATCTCTGCAACTCTATTATTCTTCCGTAAGTTCTGCTACTGTAATCCTTCCCTCTTCAATCTTCATACTTTTTTATTCATTCCCATACTCTATATTCAAATATGCCTCCAAGTGGCCATAAACATGAGAAAAACTTAAAATATGTCCAAAAAGATCTTGCAGAGAAAGGTTTCACACTTTCTACCATTCCTGGTGAAAGTGCCAAGTCAATTCTTTCTATCAAACTTTTCTCTGATCAATATTGTGATGATCAATCAATCATAATTTCGCTAGGTCAAATTCTCGCAGGTCTCCCCATTCCTCTTTATGACCCAGATATTCCTCTGTTCTATGAAATTCTCGCTCACTCGGGATTTTCGCGAGCTATCTTCCAATTGAGTGGGGATTGCATCCGTCTGATGTTAGAGTTCGCTAACCGTGGTGCTGGTAAAGGATCTCTGTACTCCAAAGAACTTAGGGATCCTAAATTCGCAGACTTGGAGATAATTGCTGAGAAATAAACAGTAGCGAGTTTCTTTGAAAATTATGAATTGATCTCCATGAAGAAAGAGAATACTCGCTGGGGTATTCGTTTGAAAAGGAAAGATAACATTGATGAAGCTAAAATACTCATGCAAGACATTGATTGGCATTCTGGTAAGAACACAACTCCTCGCGAATCCAAAGATGATAAATGGTGTGTTTTTCCCTTGATGCTAAAAGGACCTTACATTACTGGGTCAAATGTTCTTCCTGAGAATCTCGCTACCTATCAACCTTGGGTATTCTCTTGGCCCGAGAAGGAGAAAGAGGTATGTTTCTTCCAGTTTCGCCCAGTTTATATTTCTTTATTTGTCTTTATTCTTTTTTTCGCTGACTCTTGCGACATTCTACAGATCCAAAAACTGAAAGAACTTAGAAGACTAGTACCTTTTAAACAGTATACTGTTGCTTCCATTTCTTATTTCTATCTGTGTGTGAAGATTATTGCTGAAATAGAAGAACCTTCCAATGTTGCGAAGACTGGTGATAAAGGTAAAGGTGCTCTTCGCAGGGAAAAACCAACTGCTCCTCCTTCAAAGAAAAGAAAAGTCCGTTCTTCCTCTCCTTCAAATATTCCTTCTCATGAAAACTCCGAGAATGATGAGGATGATGAGGATAATGATGACCTTGCTGTAAATGAATATTCTCCATCTGAATCTTCTATGGCTAAGCTCTGTGGCCTCTTTTCTGATTCTTTGCTAGGAATGGGAGATAATAAATTCGCTAACACCTGTAAATATCTCGCTACAATTTGCGATGTTCCTTTGTTGGATGGTGATAATTCTCTTCGTGGAGTTTCTAGATCAGTGACTCCCAATTTCCTGCATTCTCTTAATAGTCTGGTATGCTTTCATCCTTTTACTTCTTCATTGTTGTAACTCAAAATCTATTTCTATTTTAGTACTTTTTATATTTTCTCGCAGGCTGGAAAAGCTTCTTTCGATGTTGCCTCAGATCTAGAAAGGAGACGCAAAAATCTTGAAAAGAAGAATCTTCAATTTCGCACAAAGAATGGGGAACTGGAAGCTGAAGTCAAATGTCTTCGCGAGAAAAACAGACAACTAGAAATTGATTCTTCTTCGTATAAGAACAAAATCTCTAGTCTTCAGCAAGCTAATAATTATCCCTATGGTATGTTACTTTTCTCCTTTCCTTTCATTCATTCATCATGTTGTTTTATCTTATTTAATTGATCCTTTTTGCAGACATTTATGGTCTTTCTGATGAAACTACCATTCTTCGTTCATTTCCTAATGCATTGGATAATGATACCCTTCTTGAGCGTCTTAATAAATATTTAAATAGTTTCTCAAATGATAAAATTTCATCTCTTTCTCTGAATGAACTAAGATCCAAATTTCGCCTCTTAGAAATTGACCATAGATCTAGTTTAGGCTTAGCCAACCGATTTAAGCGTCTCCTCCTTAATTCTAAAGAGAAAATCAATGAGTTGAGAACCAAAATTAGCAGTCTCTGATCAAGGTGCTAAGGCTTTGGCGAAATTCCAAGAAACCCTTCTTGAAGTTCAACTTGAACGAGATGAAGCTAACTGCAAGAATACCGAGCTCTGTGAAAGAGAAAAACAAATTCGTTCTCGTCTTCTTATAAGTAATGAGGATGAATTCGCTTGGGCTGCGAAAATCTTAGACGATGCCAGAAAAGATTTAGGTGTAAATGTTAGTCTCCAAGTTGAGCATACAGCCTTGATTAGAGATATGATTTCTGACAGAGAAGGTTATTAACTGTTCTCCAATACTAATCTTTTGTTTCTTATGAATTTTCATCAAGTTATTAATTGATTGCCTTTTGCTCGCAGATTCTGAAAGTAGATATCGCAAAAGGATTGAGGAACTTGAAGCTGAAAAAGTGCAACTCGCAAAGAATCTTTCTTCTCGAAACGACAAGTATTCTAGATTAAAGAATCAAATCAAGATCACTGTTGCGAACTTTAAGAATGATGCTATGAATTTTCGCAATCAAACTATTCAAATGGTTTGTGATGACCATAGTATTCCTCATTCTGATTATCCTTGTCTCTTGGAGGAGATACCAAAGAACATTCCCAGTCTGATTATTTCTGATAGCGAAGCTGATGATGAAGAATCTGATGGTGATGAAGGTTCTGATGGAGATGAAAGTTCTGATGCAGACGAAGAAGGGAACAAGTATGATGAAGATGATGAAGGATCAACTAAGAAGTAATCTTTGTTTCTTTCTTTAATCTTCTGTAATACTTGTACATTTATTCCTCCTTTCTGTATATTTGCGAATTCTTTTGGTTTTCCATATTCCTTAACATATGAGTTTCTTTTATTTTGACCTGCATTTATTAAAACAATTCTTCCTTGCAATATGGTTAATCAATATAATCATTAATTTTTTAATTTTTTGGGTAAATATATCATGTGGAGACAACTAACATTTTCTAATTTCATTCATTCCCATACTTGCCTCTGTTATTTGTATCCAAATGAGAGATTTTGCAGATTTTTCTTATTTTGTGCCTCAACTTCGCAATTGTTTATTTATAATTTCGCAATCTTATGCGAAGTGAATTTTGATTCTTTTCAAAATCTCATTCCTGTGTGGTCTTATTTTGCCTTCCTAATTAAAGTTCTTATTATGCCACCTCTTGTCATTGCGACAAAATCGCAGGACGTTCTTGCACTTTCATGCAAAAACCCATTGATCTTGCCTTAACTTTTTCTTTTGTATTATGGCCTCTTCAGGAATGTTGCGACAATATGATAGGCCTAAATATTCTTGCGAAAATAAAGCCCCATGACATTGTCGTCTTGCGACGAAATCGCAAGACGTCTTCACACTTTTATGCGAAAACCCATTCATCTCGTCTTATCTTTTTCTTTTGTATTATTGCCTCTTCAGGATTGTTGCACAAATATGACAAGCCTTAATACCCTTGCGATTAAAAATCCTCATGACATTTGCGTCTTAAGACACTTATCAGCTTCCTAATGGAGGGTGTCGTACTTATCTTCCCCCTGGTTGCCCCTTCAAGGAGGCGTACTTCTACCATACAAGGTTAGCTCCTCTCATCCAGTCTTAACAACAACCAGTTGTTTTCGCAGCCTCTTATCCCTTTTACCTATAGGGCTTATGGTTACGAGACTGCACCCTAAGTGGGGTTTTCTTCGGGCCGAGTGCAGTATAAGCCAAGACTTGTCAAGAATGGCAAGGTGTGGTTCAAACGCCGCTGGCACTCTTGACTCAACCGTGTACCTCGGCGCCTTGATCAGATTCTGCACTCCTTGGGAGAGTCCTTATTACCTTAATCGCCAACCTAAATCATATGCTTAAGATGAGAATCCAAGGTGCCTCTCCCGGATGGGCTTTATTGACCCCAAATATCCATGACTCAGGTTCTGGTGGCGGTGTAGCCTTTCCCTGAGTCATGCAACAGGTACCCCCTTATATGACGTACTTTAGGTCTTATATTTGCCTCTTGCGAAATTGTATTCGCGAACTAGGGTGTACGCCATAAAGGTTCGCTCCTTTCTCTTTTGTCATTGTTCTCTGATTGTCTTTTATAAAATTCATTATCTCTGCGAGATTCTTGCACATCATCATATTGTATTTGCATTTCGCAATCTCAATTTTGTCATTCAATAAAATGTATTTTTGAGAATTTTATTTATTGCGAGAGTGTCGCAACAAATCAATCATTTGTACATTACCTTTGCTATCCTCTGCTTCTTTGTTATTTTATGTTACTGTTTCCTTGGTAGTGGTATGTTCACCATTTTTTATTCTGAGCTAGCATTAGTTTCGCAACATCTCATCTTCTTTTCTTTCGATTGCATCCACCATCAACCTCTCACTTCTTTGTGTCTCTTTGATTTTGTGTCGCCAATTTTCCTTCTTGTTTGCTCTTCCTTCGCAAGATTCTATCTCATTTTCGTAACACCTCTTTCCTTCAAACCAATCTCCCTTTATGATTCCTACACCACTGGGGTGAGGGAATTTGATGCACTGGTGGAAAGTTGAAGCTACACCTAGAATCCCATGTAGCCAAGGTCGACCAATTAATGCATTGTAGAGTGATTCTACATCAACGACACAGAATAGGATTTCAGAAGATATTCCCTTCAATGGAATTTGCATAGTAACCTCCCCTTTAGGCTTGTTGGCAGTACCATTAAAACCATATATCTTATATGTTGATGGTATAAGATCATCATCTCTTCCTCCCATAGTTTTATAAGTATGATAAAATAAAATGTTCATAGAGCTTCCAGTATCGATTAGAATCCTATTAATTGCCCATGAATCTTCAGCTTCATCATCCTCATCTTCTTTCGGTTTTGGATTAATTTCTAATTTTACTATCAATGGATTATCATGTACCTCTTCACCTTCGGGGATTTCTTCTGCGGTAAAAGAAATAATCTGTTTCTGCCATTCCTCTAGTGGCGAGATTTTCGCAATATTCATAATTTCTCTTCCATCGTTATCTTTTGCGAACACTCTACTCAAAACATTGTCATGAAAATCTTCAATTGTCTTGTATGAATGTACGATAGAGTGACAAAATAGATTCTTTGCTTTTGCACCAACTTCTATGAAGAATGTTTCCTTCTTTTTCATCGTGTTTAATTTGTGATGTTCTGTGCTGGTGGCAATGGTTGAGATTGTGGGTGCCCTACCAAAAAGTGGTTTAGTTTTCCTTGATCTATCATTCTCAGAATAATTCTTTTTATATTTCTGCAATCATTTGTTGTATTTCCATGAAAATGATGATAAGAACAAAACTCATGACTTCTGTGGTTTGGAGGTGGTTCTGTTCCCATGTTCCATGGTGTTGGTATATTCTCCATCAAAATTATAACTTCCCATATTTTCTCCACACTTGCATTTATAGGTGGCATCTTGATTTCTTCCCATACTACCTTGTGACCTCCTTGTCCTCTATTATAGTTTTGTCTTTGACCTCCATAAGTTTCTTGTGGTTGATCGAGTCTTTGAATTTTTGTTATTTCCACCACGATTGTAGAAATTTCTTTCTCCTTCATACTCCTCTTGATCTCGGCTTCCTATAGCCACCAGTTTCTATTGATTGTTACCTGTCACCTTCTCTTGTTGTACTTGCGAAGTATTCGCTACTGTGTTTATTAGCTTGGGTAATAAGCTTGCATTTGCTGTTTGTGAACTGGTGTTCGCAACTGGGTATGATTCCATTTCATTTTGCCTTTCCTCTAGAGCAATATATTCTTCTTGAAGTTCTCGCAATTCAGTCATTATGATCGTATTCTTGACTCTGAAAATTTGGACATACAATAGGTTGGTTGCAAACATAGCATTGATAAATAATAATATAAGATATCTCTGATCTACACGGCCAGCCATTTCGCTACACATAGTCCTCCATCTTTTAGTTAGGTGCTTCAAACTTTCGCCAATCCTTTGTTTTAATCCAAACACGTCTTCAATACCAGGTCGCGAAGAATTATTACTTATATATGCCCTCAGGAATGTAGTATGCAAATGATTGAAGGATGTTATTGTATTCTTTGGTAGACCTTCGAACCATTTTAACGCCTCCCCTGTTAAGCTGGATGCGAAATACTTGCATAATACAACATCATGATTTTCCCGTTGCAACATGCACCTCACGTAGGCTTTAATGTGTTGAATTGCACAAGTTGTTCCATCAAAAATGCTGGTTAATGCGGGCAAATTGCATTTCGGTGTTATTCCTCCTAGTTGTACTTCCCTTGTAAATGGAGTTTTCGCATCTTCTTCTATAGCTTCATCCAATTGTCTTCTGCCTACTTCTCCTCTATTATTTAGCATTCCTCTCATTTTTTCTAACTCTTTCAAGATTTGTTTATTTACACCTGAATTTTGATCCATTGGTCTTTTTAATTTCGCCTCCCTTCTTCTGCGTTCATGTCTTTCTTCTCTCGCGAAATTTTGCATTTCTTCTTCATTATCCTCATCCCGTCTTCTTCTGCGAGTCTCTTCTTTATCTCTATCTTGAATTCGCATATGATCATGTCTCTCATTTTCCCCTTCATGATTTTGTTCATTTCTTATTAATTCCATTCGTTGTCTTTCATCCATCCTATGTATTCTATCATACTCTTCACTGATATTACCGTTATTCTGGTTTTGTGTACGCCTTCTTTCTCGATTGTCGTGATTGTTCTGGCGAATTGTCTCCCGAAGCTCTTGTTCTTCCATTTCCGCTCTCAATATTTCACATTCGCAAATTAAACGTGCTTGTTCAGCATAATGTCTTTCAATTTTTTCTTCAATCGTCTATTGATATCTTTGAGTTTCTCTTTCATGTAAAATTCTCCTTCCTTCCTCTTGATTTCCTTCGCCATCTTGGTCATTTCGTCCCTGACGTTGTCTGTTCTCTTGATTTCTACCATTTTGTCTATCATCAAAAGTTTCATTTTGTGGAACGTAACGATCATCAGTTCTTTCTCTATTTTCGCGATATTCTTCATTAGGATTTGATATTTCTTCTTGAATATTGTTTCCAGCATTAATTGTGGGTGAGTTTCGCTTCATTTATCTTCTAGTCGATCTTGAATATGATTTTTTAATAATTTTCGATCTTCTAAGTCTCATATTTTCCATCCTCAATTCGTGATTTTGCGTTGTTAAATTCGCACGTTCTTCTGCCTCAGCTCTTCTTTCTTCGTGTATTCTTCGTCTCAACGTTTCTAACGCTCCAATTTCCTCATCTCCATGAATTATTCCTTCATCTTCTTCTTGATTTCTCTCTACCTGTCTATGGTTTCTGGTTTGTTGCTCTTCTTCTACTTCTTCTGCTGAATTTGATTGCCAAGTGTGTATACCCACCCTATCATAATCTGTATTCCTCCCTTGTACTAGTGTTTGTTGAAGTGGTGGTTGAATTTGATTTTCTCTATTACTTCTCATTCTAGTAGATTCTCCCATTTCACTTCTTTCCCTTCCAGCAATTCTCTTGCTTCTTCTAACAGTAGTTGGTTGTTCTGATGTATTTATTCTTCTAGCCATTTCTTCAATGTTAACGAACTGCAAGAAATTATGTAAAATTCTTAATCAATCACTCCAAATCTTCACAAATCTCAATATTAATCTTCAATTTTTTCTAGAATAATCTTCAATGCTCCTTGTTTCTAGCGCCATTATGTAGTTGCAGGAAATCCTACACTACACCCCTCATATGATTTCATTAACACTCAACTCATTTTTAGATTAACAATCTTAATTTTATTGATGAATCTTTGAACAATCTTACAAGAAAAGATAAAGGAATCAAGAATAACCACTGCTTTAGATTTTCTCTCTACTATTTACTTGTTTCTTACTCAAAAAAGATCTCTCTTTTTCCTTTACAACTAAACGACTATTTATAGGGAAGTACATAGTGGATGACAGCTAATATGTCCTTTATTTTCGGATATGTCTTGCGACATTCTCGCAACCTTACAAATGCTAATCTCGCAAACTCTCTTATTTTCGCAGAATCATTACATTTTTCTCATGATTTTAGCTGACGTCGTTTATTATGTCACTTCTGAAATTATTCTGCGACGTTGTTGTGTTATGTTATTGATAATTTCCCTGAGGCATTATTGTTGCGAGATTATGATCCTACAGCAGCAACTCTTGGTTGTGGGTGAGATCAGCTAAGGAAATCAAGTGCGTAGTATCCTGCTGGGATCAGAGGCGTAGGAGTACAACTGTACCTTGGATCGGTGGAAAACTGATTGGGGTTCAACTATAGTCCAGTCCGAAGTTATCTTGGAGTAGGCTAGTGTCTGTAGCGGATTAATACAATGAGTATTCAATCTGGACTAGGTTCCGGGGTTTTTCTGCATTTGCGGTTTCCTCGTTAACAAAATTTCTGGTGTCTGTGTTATTTCTTTTCCACATTATATTTTATATAATTGAAATAATACAGGTTGTGCGTTCGTGATCATCAATTGGAAATCCAACCTTTGGTTGTTGACTGATATTGATTGATCCTTGGACATTGGTTTTTGGTACAATCCAAGTTATTCCTTGTATTTGATAAAGACTCGCTATTGTTTTAAGCTTGAGTAAAAATCAAATCAAGAGAGAGATATTAACTCCTTGAGATACTTTTATCTAGATTGAGTCTGACTGTCTAGTTGATTCTCTAGCAAAGTATTTCGGAGTTAGTCCATACAGATTGCTAATCGAAATATTGGGTGGTGTTGTTAGACCCCCGCTTTTTCAATTGGTATCAGAGAAGGCAAACACGGTAAACCTAATAAGTTTGTGTTTTTTCGTTCTGCCCTATAGGAAATTTCTTTGGAAAACTTGCTCCTGGCATCTGTAACGCACGCCAGAATTCCTTAAAGATTGTTCAAAGATTGTTATGGTTAAAACCTCTGGGTTCTCATGATAATCCTACTTCATCTAAAAGGGGAGATTTAGATGTTAAGAAGCAATCTTAAGAAAAAAATAAAAGGAAATAAAAATTGGGAAACCGTTCAATACGCTCAAGGATATGGAACCTCACTAGATTAACTCTTGATCTCTATGAGGAATACTATCGTGATGGATAAATTGATAAAGATCTGTTTAAAGCTTTCGAAGGCGTTTTTAAATTCTTAGAAAAACTTAATTCTATTAAGTCTAAGAATCTTTCCGGAAAGGGTGTTGGTCGTGTTAAAACTGTTAATACTGAACATCCCAGATATTGGAAATATCCTTCTTCTAGCCCGAACCAACGAAGGATAGAAAGCTCCAGCTGCCCTGACTATCATCATTATTTTGATTATATTACAGGGACTGTTCACACCTATCAACCAGATGTGTCGCATGAGAATTCCTCTGCGCATTATGCCTCTTGGTAATAAGACTGGCTTTTCCCCATTTGTACATATCTTGATGTGGGGCAAGAAATGGCTTGAGTTGTGTACAGTTGTGTTGTTGTTTGGTTAACTTTCTATTACCTCTGTTTTCTTCCACTTTTTTGTTCGTTGTTTACCACTTATGTGGAAAGGGCTAAGATTTTTCCTTAAGTCTTGTGGATCACGGTTCGTGTACAACCCAAGCCCATGAATGAGGGATATATATATGTTGGTGGTCCGCGAACCTTCTCCTTTATAATCTTCCGTCCGCGTACGTGAACTAGGGTTTGTGCTTCTCCACCATTAAAGCTTCTTTGAATAAATCAAAATGAAGGGTGTTTGAGGTTCTCTTCAAGTAAGTAATCTCCTCTTGAGTATCTCTTTATGATGATTTCTAGAAGCATAAAAAAGGAGTTCTAAAAGCTCAAAATCCTCTAGCTTGAATCCTCCTTGTGATCAAAATTCTCTTAGAATTAGTTTTGTGAATGATTCTTGTGCTAAAACTTTTTATAGGATTGCTTCCAAAGGTTTTATTCTAGAAAAGAAATTGGAAACCTTTAGTGGATATGAAGAGGATTTAGCTTGCTTCAAAAAGTTCAATCTTGGCAATATCTTTAATGGCCTTGGTGAAGGTTTTGATTTTCTAACAAGGATTTTCTATGCCAACATTCATGATGTTGATTTTAAGAAGATGGAATTCAAATCCATGATAAATAGAGAAAGGTTTCTTGTTAATAGAGAGTTAATATCAAGGGTCACCAAAATACCGTTGGGAAACGTACGGTTACCTAGACCAAGTGATGAACGTCCTTCATATGATGATATCTCTATTGGACTTTGTGGAAAGAAGGTTGTTTGGAGTCAAGGAAAGTTTCCTACTAATGATCTTAGTATTGCTTTAATGGCGTTTGGAAAACTCGGTATCTCTAACCTTTGTCCCTCCACAATTGAGAATTCTTGGTGAAGTTATGAGTTTGCGGAATTGGTCTTCTTGCTTGCATCCGATAATACAGATCTTGATATTTGTGGCTTTATCATCTTTCAAATGATGACGATGACTTCTCACATCAAGATGTTAGGCTATCCTTGTTTGATTAGCCAAATTTGCCGTGATCGTGGACTTGATTTTATTGGAAATTCTCTTGGGGTTCCCAAACTTGTTTGTCCATGTACTTTTCGGCGTATAAGGGAAAATTTTCGCAAGCGACAAAGAGGTACTCCTATTGATGTTGAAGACCCTACCACCTTGAGGCTTATTCAAAAAGTTTACAAGGGTGTATGCAAGGTAAATACAAGAGTGAAGTGATTAAAAGATCAAGTTTCGTTAATTGGAACCAAGTGTCCCGAGCTCAAGGAAGAGTTGGATTCAATTCAAGCTACTTGGAAATTGTCCGATAATGAAAGTGATGAGTAATGCATCTTCTTATTTGCCTAGTATGTCTTCTCTTTGGATTAGTTGGAAGAATAACTAGTGCTTTGAATAGCGATGATTGTGACTACACATAGCTATTTTTGTTTTCATCTTCTTATGTTTATTTTTAAGGTTTATTGGTATTAAATTCTAAAAATATTTGGAGGATGATGTTATTGCAGTATTGATCTTTATGATTTTGTGATATTGCAATTTATTTATGGGATATGTATTGTTTACGTCCGTGAACTTGAAAGTCACATATTGCGGTCAAAAGTAAAGTCGTTCATGAATTAGTATTCGTATTGATGAAAGGACGAATGGACTTTTGAAAATTACAGAAGTTATGCCTATGCAATCATGTATTTGATGGAAAATAGGATGATATCTTTTGTTTGACAAGGATAAAGTCTATTATATCGTTATGATGGAAAATAGAATAGATTCTTGTATGTTATCCACGGTATTGATCTTCATTGATCCATCTTGTTATGTTTTACCGTGAAAGCTCCATTGGGTGTCTTATGTTGAGCACGATACAACTAATTCGATTATTCTTATTGGCTTGTTTGTTGTTCCATAAGATGCTATATGTCGAGCATTAGGAACTAAATTAATCAACCAGTTTGGTTATTTAGTTTGTATTCCATAAGTTTTCTTTCCTATGGTAAGTACATGTACGGTTAAGGTTGTCATATTCTATGATGAACTTAGTCGGCGTTCCATAAGTTCTTTTATGTTGAGCCCAAAATAATTAAATTGATTACTTCGGTGATTAGTTTGGTTGTGTGTATTCCAATTAGATTAATTATAGGTTCTCTTTTAATTAATCTAGTTGAGTTTCCATATATCCCACAAATTCTTGTGTTGAGTATATGAAAGGCTACACTATCATGTTCTATTGGTTAATGTAGTCGTATATTCCGTAAGGTTTTCCTTATGTTGAGTATGTGAACGATTAATTTAGTCATCTCCGTATGATTACCTTAGTCGTAGCTCTGTAAGTTTACTTATGTTGAGCACTTTCAATTAAATTGATCAATTTTGTGGTTTGATTTAGTTGCGTTTTCAATTGAATTAATCATGGGTTTACTTGTGATTAATTTGGTTGAGCTTTGGATATAGAAAATCTTTCCTATGGTTTTTGGTGTCCAATTAAAAAATCCTTTTTTTCTTTCGAAATTAAGGTCGCTCATGTTGTTCTTTCTGGAATGACATCTAATGGGGGAGAGTTCTTTTGAACTTGTGCTTAACGGTAATATCTTGCGGGGTGTGCGGCTGTGGAATTTTATAGGGGTTATCTTGTATCTTAAAACTCCTTGATGAATGCATTTAGCTTCGGCTTTATGATTGCATCTAAATTAAGTTGGTATGTATTTTTCTTTTAGTCTATGAAATGTCTTTTGTGGAAATTTCATTATGATCCCGTTCTTGTACCTTTGCCAACTTTATTGACAAAAAGGGGGAGAAATAATGTAGTTCACACTACAAATACATATGGTTTTCGGATCATTGTGTAAGGGGGAGTGGTTTCCATGATCGATATGGAGTATTGACTAAGGGGGAGTGATACATATCACCGTAGTATTATTGTTAAAGTCGTGATACAATTGGACTTTGATATTACATAATAATACTATGACACTGTATAATAATGATCGAGAATCTCAACTTCTCTCATTGTTATAGCTACGGATCTTCAACAACGGTGATGCTAAACTTACAACCTTTGGGATCATTGGAGTACTTGGAAGGACGAAGATTTCAGGGAACGTTGAAGATTAGACTATGGAAAAGGAGCCATTAAAGTTTATCTTTTTGTATTCCATGTGAATTAATAGTTTTGTCACTAAAATTGAAAAAGGGGGAGATTGTTAGTGCATAACTCGGTCAACCTCGCATGCGTTGCTATCTCAAGCATGTTTGTCAATGTTAGTGATCAAAACTATAAGTCTTGATTTCTAGCCTACATAGCTAAGTCTCGGAGTAGGATAAAAAAGTGTAGTTGAGCTCAAGGACTTCATGGCGATTCATCATACAACGACGAAGATCTATACAAGGAACCGTGGAACTTCATCAACAAAAAGTTATGTGGAACTTGAACTTATCTATCACGCCTATCTCTTCTATCTCTTACTTCTTATGAGACAAAATTCGTATGCTATATAGACTAGATCATACACATTTGACATTTCGAGCTGAGCACTCATTGCTTATCTTTTATCTCGAAATCGTGTGTTGGTAAAGCGTTCCGCTTTGGTCAAGTTTATCTTCACCTAGTGACGAAAGTCATGAAAAGTTTCAATCACTTTGAGAATTTCTCTGACGTGAATCGGTCTGTGAATAACGGCTACATAGCGTCCTCTGAGAATGTCTCAATGATTGAAATGAGAGTTTAGATTACATAACCATGTATTCCTTGAACCGAAGTTTTTGAACTTTGTTGATCAAGAGAAATTGGGAGGATTGTGGAATTGGCTTGCCAAGTCCGCGAACCCAGTCCGCAGACTCAGTCCGCGAACTGTTGGAAGTTCTCGACCGAGAATTTCTGCTGGATTTTCCAAAACTCGTTTGTGTGCTAAGTCTGCGAACCCAGTCCGCGAACTGGCGGAAGTTCTCTTTCCGAGAATTTCTGTCGAGTTTGGAAAACTCAACCGATTAACTTAAGTCCGCGAACTTTTTTGTGAACTTAAGAGGTTATGATCTAAAGATGTGCTCTGAATATGAAACATTAAATTACTAAAGAATGCTTTATGCAAATCGTGGCTATAATGTTCATGATCCGATTCAATCGAATCGAATCATCTTTGTTTCAATTGTGTCTTGTGTAGTTACATAAGATCTCATAGCAATTGAACAACTCTCTAACTATTTCATTTGAGTCAATTGAACTAGTTATGGTGAAGAAGAACTAGGTTAATATGAATTGCTCATATGGTTAACCTTTTGGGTTACTATGTTGAACCAACATACACGTACACGTTTGGGCATGGTTTTCACGAACCCAGTAAACGTCTACCCAAGTGTGTGTGACAAGCTAAGTTTTCAATCTAACGGTTGAGAAATATTATCTTGAATCTAAATCAGTTTTTCATCTAACGGTGAATATGGATTGCTTTGTACCTAAGGCATAACCCTGATTTATAGGCTATATAAAGGAGACATCTAGCATTGTGCAAAACTAATCCCCACATGTATGTGTGCTACTAGTGCGTCCGCTTGTGTAGTCAAGAAGGATTGTAGAGAGGTGATTGATTAATCTAGGTTGTTCTTCAGGAATATAAGACCGGATTATCAATTGGTTCATGTTCACCTTGATTTTATATCTTAAGACGGAACAAAACCTAGGATTTATCTGTGGGAGACAGATTTATCCTTTGATAGACTTTTCTGTGTGAGACAGATCTGTTTATCATCAAGTCTGTGATTTTGGGTTGAAGCAACTCTTGGTTGTGGGTGACATCAGCTAAGGGAATCAAGTGCGTAGTATCCTGATGGGATCAGAGGCGTAGGAGTACAACTGTACCTTGGATCGGTGGGAGATTGATTGGGGTTCAAATATAGTCCAGTCCGAAGTTAGCTTGGAGTAGGCTAGTGTCTGTAGCGGCTTAATACAGTGTGTATTCAATCTGGACTAGGTCCCGAGGTTTTTCTGCATTTGCGGTTTCCTCGTTAACAAAATTTCTGGTGTCTGTGTTATTTCTTTTCCGCATTATATTTTATATAATTGAAATAATACAGGTTGTGCGTTCGTGATCATAAATTGGAAATCCAACCTTTGATTGTTGATTGATATTGATTGATCCTTGGACATTGGTCTTTGGTACCGTCCAAGTTATTCCTTGTATTTGATAAAGACTCGCTATTGTTTTTAGCTTGAGTAAAAATCAAATCAAGAGAGAGATATTAACTCCTTGAGATACTTTTATCTAGATTGAGTCTGAATGTCTAGTTGATTCTCTAGCAAAGTATTTCGGAGTTAGTCCATACATATTGCTAAGCGAAATATTGGGTGGTGTTGTTAGACCCCCGCTTTTTCAGTTTTATTTTGATATGTTATCAAGGAAACAATTTTCCGAAAAAAATTTTCCAATTTAGTTTAGCAAACCAAAAATCAACTAAGAACTTTAGTCCCTTTGCTAAACTGATTGTTCAAAAACAACCGTTTAATTGGATAAGACCAAAATAAAGATAAACTTTATTTTTCTCATCAGGTTCTAATTATCCATAAACTTAGAACTTTCAATTTTAAACAAGTAAAGTACTAGGTAAGTTAAATAGCATTTCTTGTTAAGGCATTCGATTAGACTTGAATAACCGAGACCTCACTTCGATAAGTCTAACTAAGATCAGAATTAACTTAGTTTCTCTTATCCGGAATCAAATTGGACTAAACAACTCATCTTGTACACTTTTTATTTCATTAATCCATAAATAATTCATACAAACCAAAATAAATCAACTCGCATAATTATTCACCTCAACCGGAAGCAATTGAAACAACATAGACACTAAAAGCACCGCAATTGCACCGAAATTTTGTAAGCCTAAACAATTGATACCATACAAAAGCAAGATAACAATAGTTTTTCTTAACCGGAATCAATTGAATCATACACAACATCAATTGTACCAAAATTTTGTAAGCCTAAAAAATTGATACCACACAATAAAGCAAGATAACAATAGTTTTTCTTAACCGGAACCAATTGAATCACACATCCACACACACACATGGAATAAACATCAATTATACCGAAATTTTGTTAAACAAAAGCAACAAATATATATAATATAAACTCGGGCTTTTCTTAAACAGGAAAACAATTAACTAACAAGATTGTTACCTCAAATTTCGCATCCACTTCTCCAATATGTTTGCATGTTCGTCCAGGGAGAATTGATATCGAAATATCATCACGTTGTCATCCTTATGCATAAACAAAAGAATAACAACAACCCTCAACCTTTACCAGAGAAAGGTTGAAAACCAGTTTTAACAATTGCAAGCAAGAGTTGAAAACCGTCGAAACACATATGCTTTTATGCTAAACCAAAACCGATTCAACATATTGTGACTTTTTCACATATTGTTTCTACCAGAATCCCTCATGATCCTTTGATAAAGCCTACCAACATGGGCTAGAACTTAATCCTGCTAAATCAAAAAGTCACCCAAACCATAAGGGTTCACAACATATGAGATCGAATATTAAGGTAGTAAAACCGAAATCAAACATCCCATAAACATACATAGCAATAAGATAAAGGCATCCAAGCACAGGCTATGTAAACCGAAAACTATCACAAGAAAAATTACCAATCAAATAATTTTATTCATAATAGTTTTATTCATCAATAGACCAATACAATCAATGAAAGAAATCAAAAATTGATGTCTATTAAACTAGATCAAGTTTTACAGTATATAACTTAATCTCTAGTGTTGCTCTTGTTGTTCACTGAGGTCTCTTCAGTGTTCAAACCTTTAAAGCATGTCACAAGGAACTTGTCCGCAACCACTTTATGTTACATAGGATCTTCCATTTGAAGCTTCAAGTTAGCAAGCTTACTTTTTGCCTCCTCCAAACTTTCTTTCAGTCCATCTCGGTCTTGCATCAAGGAGAAAAGACTTCTTATGAGTTCATCAAACCCATGCATAGCTTCATGCATACCATCAGTGGAGAACCACTTGGTAGAATCTGAATCATCGATCGCAAAGAGACTTATTTCTTCTTGAGATCTATTAGAGTTATGATCAGACGCGTTTCTCGAGACAATCTTCCTGCTTCTTCGATAAGGGACAAACCCTTGACAGTTTCTTACTTTTCGTGCTTCCCTTATATCACTCCTTGTAACACTGCGAGTTATGGGAGACATCCTTATCAAGGAAAGACAATAAATCTAATAGAAGGTTTTGAAATAGGGTTTTTCGAAAATATAAACAAATATGTCTTCGAACTTATCTTTTTATTGCAGAGTGGAATCAAAAGATATTCTATAAATATTTTTTATTACCGAAAATGCGAACTACCATTAACAAGTGCCCCTTTTTTTATGTGCTTTTCTCATCTTAAGAGCACAGAAGGGGATGAGAGTGCACAATTTCGATACAATCTAAGTTGCATCGGAGTAAGCTTTTTCCAGCTTACAGTGAATATCAGAAACATAGTTCATGTTTCTTTTAGGGAATTTCTGCCCAAAATATGACAACCAAACTTGACATTACAAAAGTTATAGACTTTTATGTCATTGTTTTGATGGAAGAAAGGATAAAACTTTTGTTTACAAGGATTAAGCCTATTGTATGTCATTGTGCAAATAGTGATGGAAAATAGGATGGATCCTTGTCTATTCTGCAGTATTTGGTTGATCTCTGATCCACATTTTTGTGCACATACTGTGTTGATCCGTAAGTTCTGTTATTTTTGAGCATGACCAACTAAATTGATCATTCTCTTTTGGTTATTTTAGTTGTTTCTCCGTAAGTTCTCTTATGTCGAGCATGACCAATTGAAATGATCACTTTTTGTGGTTAATTTAGTTGTATAATTTCAATTGAATTAATTGTGGGTTTTCTCGTGGTTAATTTAATTGTGCATTTCGATTGGATTAATCATGAATTCTTTTGTGGATAATTCAATTGAATACTTTGGATTCAAATTCATGTTTCCATGTGATTTGATTTTGTCCAAAGAAATCCTTCTTTTCTTGTGAAAGTAAGGTCACCTTTGTTGTTCCTTCGGGGATGACATTTTATGGGAGAGAGTTCATATTGAACTTGTGCTTAATTGCCAAATCTTTGTAGGGAGTGCGGATGTGGAATTTTAAGGGTTATCTTGTATCTTAATTAACTCCTTGATGAATGCATTTAGCTTTGGCTTTATGATGGCATCTAAATAAGTTGGTATGGTATTCTCTTTTAGTCATGAAGTATCTCCGTGGAAATTTCATGAGGATCCCACTAGTTTTCGTACCTTTGCCAATTTATATTGACAAAAATGGGGAGAATTAATGTGTTGTGTGATACTACAAATACATATGGTTTACGGATCATTATGTAAGGGGGAGTGGTTTTCATGTTGAGATAAAGTATTGACTAAGGGGGAGTGATGAATATCACCATAGTATTGTTGTCAAAGTTGTGATACAATTGGACTTTGATGTTGTGTGATAATACTATGACACTGTATAACAATGATTGAGAGCATTTTGTTTTCTCATTTTTATAGCTACGGATCTTCAACAACTATGATGCTGAACTTACAACCTTTAGGATCATGGAGTACATGGAAGTGACGAAGATTTCGAGTCGCGTTGAAGATGCCAAGGAGATCAAGCATGTGGATGGTAAGCTACAATTTTTATGTACTTTGTAATCCATATGTATTGATAGTTTTGTCACTAAAATTGACAAACGGGAAGATTGTTAGAGCATTGCTCGGTCGAACTCGCATGCGTTGCTATCTCAAGCATGTTTGTCAATGTTAGTGATCAAAACTATAAGTCTTGATTTCTAGCCTATTTATAGATTCTCGGAATAGGATATAGATAGTGTAGTTGAGATTAGATCTCTCGGAGTTCATCTCTTGAAGACGAAGAACTACTATGGGGAGCTTGTGGAACTTCTTCGACAAAAGGTATGTGGAGACTTGAACTCATCTATCACTTGGAAAGTCTATTTTTACTATCTCCTATATTGATACATAAATCGTGTTACGATATAGTTTTCTCTATACACATTTGAGATTTCGATCTGAGTATATCTCACTTACATATTTCTCGAAATATGTGTTGGTAAGCTTTCGCTTCGACCAAGTTCAACTTATATCATGAGAAAATTATCGAGTAACATATTACATGGTTTGTGTGATCCAATCATTTGATGTAGGCTTGGAATGTTTCGATAATGATTATTTCAATATCTTGAAAATGGCGTTGATGCTAATAGTGTGTGAAAACGGCTATTGTCATTATAGAAGAATGTTTCAATGATTAAAATAAAGAGTTGATGATGTAACCATCTTTGGATATAAGCATATATAGTGTGTTCGCACATTAGTGTATAAATCCATAAACCGGTAACCAAGAGTATGCATATGTGTGTATACGAAATTGGTGAAGGAGACAAGATAAGTATGCATACCAGTACGCATACTGGCGAAAGTTTTCGAACCGAAAATATCTGTTGAGTTTGGGAATTACAAACTCCTAAACTAGTCACCTTAAGTATGCGTACCCGTACGCATACTGTTGGAAGTTTTCGAACTGAAAATTTCTGCTGAGTTTGGAAACTTAACAAACTCTGAATCCGGTTGCTTAAGTACGCATACCCATACGCATACTTAAGCTGGTTATTTTGTCAAATCAATCAGCTCATGAACTTAAACATTTAAATCATAAGGAATGCAATCTTTGCAAACCGTGGCTATAATTTTCATGATTGATTCAAGTGAATCAAACCGATTTGGTTTCGATTGTGTTTTCTATACAATTGAACAACTCTTTAACTAGTTTCATTTCAGTCATTTGAACTAGTTATGGTTAAGATGAATAAGGTTGATATGAGAGTAATCATATGGCTAACCTCGATTAACTATTTGTGAACCAACCTGGTGCACGTTTTGGTACGGTTACATAAACCTAAATGAGGGTACATTTCATTTGTGTAACAAGCTAAGTTCGATCTAACGGTTGAAAGATATTAGCTTGGTTGACTCAGGTTTTTCATCTAACGGTGAATATTGAATGCTTTGTTACCAAGGTAACTTGGATTGCAAACCCTAATTTGAAAACTATATAAAGGAGAACTCTAGCAACTGGAAAACCTAATTCCCATACCTCATGTGTGTTACTAGTTGCATAACTAGAGTTGATTCTACTTTAACATTAGGTTTCTTCTCGGGACCCTATTGTAGATGGGGAAAAACGATTTGCTGGTTTTTAAGGAATTGAGGAGACGACCGTATGGAGGAGACTCCTCGAACAGAACGAAATGTTAAACCTCACACAGATGCACCGCTGCAAAGGGGGTGCTTTAGATTCGAGAGATCAATCTGTAGTACTCCGGCCTAAATCAAGACAATGACCGTTCTGGAGTAAATTCGGTCACAAGAGAGGATGGGTTGATCTGTATGAGGAAAGCTGAGAAATGTGTGGAATCAATGGTAATAAAAGATTGTGGGTGTGTGAATTCTGAATATGATAAGATCTGAGTGATTGAAATTGCTCAATTGAGAGCAGTCGCTCAATTGATGAGTTGATGATCTCGTGTTGTTAGTTTGATGTGAGATTGATGATACTGTTGATGCCGATGATTCAATCATGATTCAGAGACTTATTTATATTGCTGGAATTTTAGACACCATGATTCCATGAAGTGTGACAGTTGATGGAATCAAGGAGTGGGGAAGTGGAGATCGTGTTTGAAACCAGTTGCTCAACGTGTGGAGACTTGGTCGATTTTACACCCACTACCTCGTGAATTCCTTTAACTGATTGCACGACTTGCTCACATTCCATCGTGTGTTTGAACACACGTGCCGTAGACCGCCAGACCAAAACCCTAAGTGATATCCCCCCAAGTAACACGATTGATGTCTCGTGGTTTGTTAGTCAATTGATGACTTCGTGGTTTGATGGGACGATGAGTCCATGTAGTTGCTGAGTTGAACATGATGTTCTGAAACTCATGAATTGAACATGTCATGAGACAGAGGTATAGTTCTTATGATGAAGTGAGCAAGTATTGCTCATTCGATGGATCGTTGAATACTGATTGTTGAATCAATATTCCTTGGTTTGAGCAAATATTTATCATCTGAGCAAGTGTTGATCATGTGATGAATTGTTGAATATTTGATCGTCTGAGCATGTGTTGCTCATCTGATGGCTTATTGGCAGCGTACCAAAAATATTAATTAGAATATTGGTCGTTGAACCGAGCATAATTAATAAAATTAATGACCATGAGGCCGTCGTAAAATTATTAAGGTTGGAATCTGGAATGATGATCCTTGGATTCAGAAACCCTAATTTGATTTATTCATGGTTCGTCAGAAGTTTAACCATGGGAGGAAGGAGGGAGCGACTACATGGGATCGTGGATCAACCATGTAGTTTCCATATGCTCACGTGAGAAAATACGAAGAACTCCTGAAGAGTTGACGATTTGTTGGTGGAAGAATGATTAAATGCTGGCTTAATCATTTATTCAAAAAAGCTCGTCTGAGCCTTAGGTGAGAAAACCTAATTAATCATGACGGGGCGAGGGACCGACCATGGAGTCACGAAACCGGCCCTGGGTTGTCACGTGACCGCCTGACGATCACTTCATGAAAATCCAAAGTCTTTGGAAGAGTTTTGGACCTAATACGAATTGTGCAAATTAGGTCAAAACTGTGAAAATTGATGGGACCGGCTTCCGTGAGCCAAAGAGACAATCTTGGTCGGTCAAGATAGCGTGTTCGTGTCCCCAAGGAGTCCGCGTCTCAGTCTTGAGAATTTTGATATTTTTCGGCGTGCAATTGAGCATCCATTCGAGAAAATATGCCAAAATTAGGGTTTCGACGAAACTGAGGAAAACACCATGAGATGATGAAAAATAATTATAAATTAAGGAATGGGGAGGCGTAGGACCGCCGTGGTAAAGGCATGGTCGGCCGGTCGTGACCACGGTCCCGTGGTGCCTTTTCCTTAATTTTATAATATTCTGATGATTTTATGAAAAATTCATGAATTTCGAGAAATTTGATGAATTTAGGGAGTTTCCATGAATTGAAGGAGTTTTCATGAGTTCAGGGAAGCAAAAAATATTAAAATAATATAAACAAGGGCGTGTGGGACCATGGAGGCGCGGCCGGCCGGCTAGGGCCGGTCCCACGAGTTTCCCTAATTTTTTAATATTTTTAGGTATTTTTGATGATTTGAGGGAATTTTTCCTAATTTGAGAGAAATACCATAAAATCAAGGAATTTGATGAATTCAAGGAAAAATAGGATAAATAATAACAAAATAATAAATCAAAGGGCGTGTGGGACCGTCTAGGGCATGGCCGTCCGGCTAGTGGCCCGGTCCCACAAGTTTTCATAATTTTATTTTATTTTATTATTATATGATGATTTGTGCAAAAATACCATGAAATCAAGGAGTTTTTTCATGAAATTAGAGAAATAACAATAATAATAAAATAATAAGGAACCGTGGGGTGTGGGGCCGGTTGGGACCAAGGCATGGCCGGTTGGCCAATGGTCACACCCCACACTCCTTTCCTTAATTTTATATTATTTTTTATGGATTTATGGAAGTACCATGAAACTGAGGAGTTTCCTCGAGACGAAGGAGATTTGATAAAATGAGAGAATTTTCATCAAATCATGGAAAATAATAAAAATGCATTAAAAATATAAAACTGGCGTGGGATTGACCACGACACGGTCAGTCGGTCGTGTGTTCGTGCTCCCAGCACCCTGGTCAATATTTTTAATTACTTATTATTTTCTTCTCTATTTTGCATAGGTTCATCGTTACGTTGTATTTTTGAAATACTCGTTCGTGCGGTGACTGTTAGTGTATCGTTGTTGAATACAACTTCACCATTTGAATCGGGGCTTACTTAGAGATAGCTTAGACGCCCGGTTGTTGATTATTTATTACTAATTGTGGAATTCAGTGGAGAATAATTCACAAAACTGAGTAATAAGATGTTTATTATTAATTCATAGGATCAGCTGAGGATTCGACTACGAATTTAGAATAATAAAGTGCGCATTACCATTCCATGGGATCGTAGATTCAACCATAGAATCGGAGTAATTAAGATTTATCTATTACCATTTATGAGACCAGTTGTGGATTCGATCATGAAATCGGAGTAATGAGATAATATAATTCTATGAGATCAAGCCGTGGATTCGATCATAGAATCAGAACAATTGTTTATTGCCATTACGTGGGACCAGTCGCAGATTCAACCATGGAATAAGATCAATTGTTATTGCCATTCCATGGGACCAGTCGTGGATTCGACCATGGAATAGGAGCAATTGTAATTAGGAATAATTAACTTTGTGGCTCTATACTAGCAGAGCAAGCTGTCTAGGAGCATTAATTATCCCGATATGAGCTTGCCGGTAAGTCATATCCTTTATATAGTCAGGGTAAACTCGTTGTTTGTTCCTGAAGACGTTATCGCTCTATACTAGCAGAGCAAGCTGTCTAGGAGCCGTCCATCTCGTGATACTATATAGAAATAACTGAAAGTATTCAGTATTCATGAGATATGTCGTTGTCCAGTCGTGAGACTACATATCTACATGTACTCTGAGAGAAAGTATTCTTCGTAGAGAATTCGATGAGAGACTCGTGTCTCGATACTCACGTCTGATTGCTGGATCAGAGCTTCGTGTAATTATGAGTTTACGATTTTATCCCTTGACGAAAATCCACCATCTACACCTGTAGATTAACGACTTGAAGACTTCATTGGGATTGTGAAGCTAGACCCAACTATTATCTTTGTAGCTGCGTGATCTGATTTTGCTTTGTCTATCGTGTTGAGTGCAATTGAAATAATTGGCTCGAGATTTTATATCTCCGATAGGCAAGATATAAACGTAATCACAAACATTGTGTCTCATGTTTGTGATTCCACAATAACTTGTTTCTCTATCAATTAAGTTTATTGTGAGGTGATTGATAATTCTAGGTTGTTCTACGGGAATATAAGTCCGGGTTATCAATTGGTTCCTTTCACCTTGATTTATCAAAAGACGGAACAAAAACTCTTGGGTATTTCTGTGGAGACAGATTTATTCAATCCTATAAAATTTTCTGTGTGAGACGGATTTGTCTATCAAGTCTTCGACTTTGGGTCGTAGCAACTCTTGGTTGTGGGTGATATCAACTAAGGGAATCAAGTGCGTAGTATCCTGCAGGGATCAGAGACGTAAGGAGCGCAACTGTACCTTGAATCAGTGTGAGATTGATCAGTGTTCAACTACAGTCCAGTCCGAAGTTAATTGGTAGTAGGATAGTGTCTGTAGCGGCTTAATACAGTGTGGTGCTCAATCTGGACTAGGTCCCGGGTTTTTTCTGCATTTGCGGTTTCCTCGTTAACAAAATTCTGGTGTATGTGTTATTTCTTTTCCGCATTATATTTTGTTATATAATTGAAATATCACAGGTTGTGCATTAAGATCAATCAATTAGAATATCCAACCTTGGGTTGTTGATTTACATTGATTGACACTTGAACATTAGTCTTTGGTACTGAAGTTACTCCTCTTATTCAATCGGGCTCGCAGATTTTTATTTGCTGATTGCGGATTGAATTAAGAGTTAGAGATATTAAACTCTTTGATATACTTTAATCTAGATTGAATCTGACTGTCTAGTTGATTCTCTAGAAAGTGTATTGGAGTAAGTCCTCTCAGATTTCCAAACGAATTGTTGGGTGTGGTTGTTAAACCCCCGCATTTTCACTTTTTATATCTTACCTATCGGAGATAAATCTCGAGCAAATATTAGAGAAGATAGTGAAAAAGCGGGGGTCTAACAACCACACCCAATATTTCGATTAGCAATCTGTATGGACTAACTCCAATATACTTTTAAGAGAATCAACTGGACAGTCAGACTCAATCTTAATAAAAGTATATTAAAGAGTTATATCTCTCTTTCTTGATTCAATACTTACTCAAGCAAATAGAAATCTGCGAGTCTAATTGAATACAAGAGAAATCACTTGAACGGTACCAAAGACCAATGTTCAAGTATCAATCAATTTCAATCAACAACCAAAGGTTGGATTTCCCAATTGATTGATTCAAAGGCACAACCTGTGATATTTCAATTATATAACAAAATATAATGTGGAAAAGAAATAACACATACACCAGAAGTTTTGTTAACGAGGAAACCGCAAATGCTGAAAAACCCCGGGACCTAGTCCAGATTGAACACACACTGTATTAAGCCGCTACAGACACTAGCCTACTACAAACTAAATTCGGTCTGGACTGTATTTGAACCTCAATCAATCTCACACTGATCCAAGGTACAGTTGCGCTCCTACGTCTCTGATCCCAGCAGGATACTACGCACTTGATTCCCTTAGCTGATCTCACCCACAACTAAGAGTTGCTACAACCCAAAGTCGAAGACTTTAATAAACAAATCTGTATAGCACAGAAAAGTCTACGGTAATAGATAAATCTGTCTCCCACAGAAATACCTACGAGTTTTTGTTCCGTCTTTTGATAAATCAAGGTGAACATGAACCAGTTGATAAATCAGACTTATATTCCCGAAAAACAACTTAGTATTATCAATCACCTCACAATAATCTTAATCGTATGATGGCGAAACTAGATATTGTGGAATCACAAACGATGAGACGTAGATGTTTGTGACTACTTTTATATCTTGCCTATCGAAGAAATCAATCTCAAGTCAATACTTATGATTGTACTTAGTAAGATAGAAACGGCAAGATCAGATCACACAACAACGAGAAAGTAGTATCGGTCTGGCTACACAATCCCAATGAAGTCTTCAAGTCGTTAACCTACAGGGTCTCGATAGAAACCTAAGGTTAAAGGAGAATCGACTCTAGCTAATACAACTAGTATCATACAGGAGGTGTGGGGATTAGGTTTCCCAGTCGCTAGAGTTCTCCCTTATATAGTCTTTCAAATCAGGGTTTGAAATCAATGTTAGCTTAGTAACAAAGCATTAAAAATTCACCGTTAGATGAAAATCTGATTAGATTCAAGCTAATATCTTTCAACCGTTAGACCGAAACTTAGCTTGTTACACACAAATGAAATGCACGTTTGTGTAACCGTACCCAAACTTGTACATCTAGTTGGTTCAACAGTAGTTAACCAAATGGTTAGCCATATGAGCACTTTCATATCAACCATATTCTTTTTTACCACAACTAGTTCAAATGACTCAAATGAACTAGTTAGAGAGTTGTTCAATTGCTTAGATCTTTATAATAGACACAATTGAAACAAAAACGATTTGGTTCACTCGAATCGATTCATGAACTTTATAGCCACGGTTTGCAAACTTAGTTTATATAAGTTTAAGTTCACGAATAATCGTTTTCAGAAAATAACCAACTTAAGTACGCGGACTGGTACGCGGACTTAAGTACCAGGAATAAGTTTGTAAAAAGTTCACAAACTCCAGCTGATTTTCTCGGGAAGCGAACCTCCGACAGTACGCGGACTGAGTTCGCGGACTAGGTTCGCGGACTCTATTCCGATTTCCCTGATTAACAAAGTACGCATACTTTGGTTCAAGGAATAAGGACTTATACATGTATGAGTTATCACACAATGCTTATATCCAACAATGGTTATATAATCTAAAATCTCATTTCAATCATTGAAACATTCTTAGAGGACGTTATATAATTGTTGTTCACAATCCATTTTTCGCCAAAGCCATTTTCAAGTGATTGAAACTTAACATGACTTTCGTCAATAGTAAAGATAAACTTGGCCAAAGCGAAAGCTTACCAATACATATTTCGAGAAATAGATAAGCGAGTTAAACTCGGCTCGAAATAACAAATGTGTATAATCAAAGTCTATATAGCAAAACGACTTTTGTCTCAAGATAGGAGATAGAGTAGATAGACTTTTGAGTGATAGATAAGTTCAAGTCTACACATACCTTTTAGACGATGAAGTTCCACCAGTTCCTTGAGTATTTCTTCGTCTTTGTATAATGATCGCCATGGAGTCTTGAGCTCAACTACACTTTATATCCTAGTCCAAGACTTAGATAATAGTAGACTAAAAATCAAGACTTATAGTTTTGATCACTAACATTGACAAACATGCTTGAGATAGCAACGCATGCGAGTTCGACAGAGCAGTGCTCTAACAATCTCCCCCTTTGTCAATTTTAGTGACAAAACTATCAATATATATGGAATACAAAAATAGATAAATAAACTTTTGTATCTCCTCTTCCACATGCCTGATCTTCTTGGTTCTTCAACATTACTCGAAATCTTCGTCACTTGCAAATACTCCAATGATCCCAAAGGTTGTAAGTTTAGTATCACTGTTGTTGAAAATTCGTAGTCATAACAATGAGAAAACAAGAATTCTCAATTATTGTTATGCAGTGTCATAGTATTATCACACAACATCAAAGTTCATTTGTATCACAACTTTGACAACAATACTATGGTGATATGTATCATTCCCCCTTAGTCAATACTTTCATCTCAACATGAAACCACTCCCCCTTAAATAATGATCCGTAAACCATATGTATTTTTAGTGTGAACTACACATTAATTCTCCCCCTTTTGTCAATAAAATTGGCAAAGGTACGAAAACGGGATCCTAATGAAATTTCCACGGAGATGCTTCAAGACCAAAGAAAAGGACATATCAACTTTGTTTAGATGCAATCATATAGCCAAAGCTAAATGCATTCATCAAGGAGTTTATAAAGATACAAGATAACCCCTATAATATTCCATAGCCACACTCCCCATAAAGATTTGGCAATTAAGCATAAGTTCAATTAAGAACTCTCCCCCATAAAATGTCATTCCCGAAAGAACAACAAGATCGACCTTACTTTCACAAGAAAAGGAGGATTTCTTTGGACATAAATCACATACGAATATTGTTTATGGGTAAACACTGTTTCTGCTGGTTTTGGTAAATTTGGGTGTGCGGATGAGAAACAAATCTAAACCTAAAATAAATGCACTGCACGGGAGTACTTTAGATTCGAGAGGTCAATCTGCACAATCCTGGCATAAACCAAGAAATGGTCGTTCCAGTCTTGCTTCGGTCACAAATTGAAGGAGAAGGGTTGGTCTCAGGGAGGGAAGCGAAGAAGGTGTTGAGACCAGAATGGTTAATTTTGAAGGTGTGGCTATTTTATGACTTATTGTAGATGGGGAAAAACGATTTTCTGGTTTTTAAGGAATTGAGGAAACGACCGTACGGAGGAGACTCCTCGAACCGAGCGAAATGTTAAACATCACACAGATGCACCGCTGCAAAGGGGGTGCTTTAGATTCGAGAGATCAATCTGTAGTACTCCGGCCTAAATCAAGACAATGACCGTTCCAGAGTAAATTCGGTCACAAGAGAAGATGGGTTGATCTGTAGGAGGGAAGCTGGGAAATGTGTGGAATCAATGGTAATCAAAGATTGTGGTGTATGAATTCTGAATACGATAAGCTCTGAATGATTGAAATTGCTCAATTGAGAGTAGTTGCTCAATTGATGAGTTGATGATCTCGTGTTGTCGATGAGACGTGAGATTGATGATATTGTTGATGTTGTTGGTTCAATCATGATTCAGAGACTTATAGATATTGCTGGAATTTTAGACCCCATGACCCCATGAAGTGTGACAGTTGATGGAATCAAGGAGTGGGGAAGTGGAGATTGTGTTTGAAACCAGTTGCTCAATGTGTGGAGACTTGGTCGATTTTCCACCCACTACCTCGTGAATTCCTTCAAATGATTGCACGACTTGCTCACATTCCATCGTGTGTTTGAACACACGTGTCGTAGACCGCCAGACCAAAACCCTAAGTGATATCCCCCCAAAGTGACATGATTGACGCCTCGGTTTGATGGGACGATGAGTCCATGTAGTCGCTGAGTTGAACATGATGTTCTGAAACTCATGAATTGAACATGTCATGAGACAGAGGTATAGTTCTTACGATGAAGTGAGCAACTATTTCTCATTCGATGGATCGTTGAATATTGATTGTTGAACCAATATTCCTTGGTTTGAGCAAATATTTATCATCTGAGCAAGTGTTGCTCATGTGATGAATTGTTGAATATTTGATCATATGAGCATGTGTTGCTCATCTGATGGATTATTGGCAGCGTAGCAAAAATATTAATTAGAATACTGGTCGTTGAAACGAGCATAATTAATAAAATTAATGACCATGAGGTCTTCGTAAAATTATTAAGGTTGGAATCTGGAATGATGATCCTTGGATTCAGAAACCCTAATTTGATCAATTGATGATCAATTCATGGTTCGTCATAATTTTAACCATGGGACGAAGGAGGGAGCGACTACATGGGACCGTGGATCAACCATGTAGTGTCCATATGCTCACGTGAGCAAATACAAAAACTCCTGAAGAGTTGACGATTTTTTGGTGAAAGAATGATCAAATGCTGGTTTAATCATTTATTCGAAAATGCTCGTCTGAGCCTTAGGTGAAAAACCTAATTAATTATGAAGAGGTGAGGGACCGACCAAGGAGTCATGAAACCGGCCCTGGGTGGTCACGGGATCGAATGACGATCACTTCATGAAAATATGCCAAAAATAGGGTTTCGCTGAAACTGAGGAAAACACCAGAGATGATGGAGAATAATTATAAAATGAAGGAATGAGGAGGCGTGGGACTGTGAAACCAAGGTATGGTCGGCCAGTCGTGACCACGGTCCCGTGGTGCCTTTCTCTTAATTTTATAATATTTTTCATGATTTTATGAAAATATCATGGATTTAAAGAGTTTTGATGAATTTAGGGAGTTTTCCTGAAGTGAAGGAGTTTTCATGAGTTCAAGGAAGCAAAAATATTAAAATAATAAAAACAACGGCGTGTGGGGACGTGGGAGGCATGGCCGGCCGGCTATGGCTTGGTCCCGCAAGTTTTCATAATTTTATATATTTTTTTAATGTATTTTTCATGATTTGAGGGAAATTTTCCTAATTTGAGAGAAATACCATGAAATCAAGGTATTTGATAAATTCAAGGAAGATAAAATAAATAATAATAAAATAAAGGGGCGTGTGAGACCGGCTAGGGCATGGCCAGCCGGCTAGGGCCCGGTCCCACAAGTTTTTCATAATTTTATATTATTTATTTCCTAATTTTTGCAAAATACCATGAAATCAAGGAGTTTTTTCATGAAATCAGAGAAATAATAATAATAATAATAAAATAATGAGGAACCATAAGGTGTGGGGCCGGCTGGGACCAAGGCATGGCCGGTTGGCCAATGGTCACGCCCCACACTATTTTTCCTTAATTTTATATTATTTTCATGGGTTTATGAAAACACCATGAAGTCGAGGAGTTTCCTCGAGACGAAGGAGATTTGTTCAAATGAAAGGATTTTCATCAGATGAAGGAAAATAATAAAAATATGATAAAATATAAAATTGGCGTGGGATTGGTCATGGCACGGTCGGCCAGTCAATGAGTCCAATCCCTTGGCGCCTTGGTCAATATTTTGATTATTTATTATTTTCTTCCTATTTTGCAATAGGTTAATCGTTTCGTCGTATTTTGAAATACTCGTTCGTGCGGTGACTGTTAGTGCATTGTCATTGAATACACTTTCACCATATAAGTCGGGGCTTACTTAGAGGTAGCTCAGACGCCCGGTTGTTGATTATTTATTACTAATTGTGGAATTCAGTGGAGAATAATTCACAAAACTGAGTAATAAGATGTTTATTATTAATTCATAGGATCAGCTGAGGATTCGACTACGAATTCAGAATAATAAAGTGAGCATTACCATTCCATGGGATCGTATATTCAACCATAGAATTGGAGTAATTAAGATTTATTTATTACCATTTATGAGACCAGTTGTGGATTCGATCATGAAATCAGAGTAATGAGATAATATAGTTATTGCTATTCTATGAGATCAAGCCGTGGATTCGATCATAGAATCAGAACAATTGTTTATTGACATTCCATGGGACCAGTCGTGGATTCGACCATGGAATAAGAGTAATTGTTATTGTCATTCCATGGGACCAGTCGTGGATTCGACCATGGAATAAAGGCAATAATAGATTATTCTGGGAATTCAGCAGTGAATGTCACGGCAGAATTAATCTTAATTAGGAATAATTAACTTTATGGCTCTATACTAGCAGAGCAAGCTGTCTAGGAGCATTAATTATCCCAATATGAGCTTGTCGGTAAGTCATATCCTTTATATAGTCAGGGTAAAGTCGTTGTTTGTTCCTGAAGACGTTATCGCTCTATACTAGCAGAGCAAGCTGTCTAGGAGCCGTCCATCTCGTGATACTATATAGAAATAATTCACTGAAAGTGTTCAGTATTCATGAGACATGTCGTTGTCCGGCCGTGAGACTACATATCTACATGTACTCTGAGAGAAAGTACTCTCCGTTAAGAATTCATGAGAGACCCGTGCCTCGATACTCACGTCTGATTGCTGGATCAGAGGCTCGTATAATCACGAGTTTACGATTTTAGCCCTTGTTGAAAATCCACCATCTACATTAAGTCCCCTGCTTACTGAGGAAATCCATGTTCCTCAGTCAGCATTAAATGGTGATTTTCCGGCCATAAATTATACAAGTAATTGAACTTAGTCATAAGTTAGGACATTATCGAATTTCGAGAATATGAGCAAACCATGACTTGATGAAGGATTCAGTGCCATGATTAGAGCATCATTTGATGAGCATAAATTGGTGTGAACCGCTGGTTTGGACGATGGAACCTTGGTCGTTTAGGATTTGCGGGCCGGGCCCAATAAGGAAATCCTTGGAAAATTAGGTTTTGAAAATAAAAAATTGCATAAAAGGAATTAATCCTCTTTTTTTTTTTTAATTTTTTCACGTCCAGCTCTCCATCACCTCTCCTCCTTCACGCCAGCAGCTTGAAGTTCCGCCGCCACCTGATCGCCGCCGCCAGTCGCCATTGCCGCCGGCCAACTTCCGGCCGACCAGGTGCGTGCGTTTTTTTATTTTTTTTGTTTGCTGATGTCGTGTCCTTCATGAGTTGTTCATGTTTTGATCATGATGAAACCATATACATGTGTGTATATATTGGTATGAGTTTTATGAAAACCCTCGTTTTTGAAAACGTATGTTCGTTCGGTCATTAGTTTTGAAATCTAACTGTAATCCCTGATTTAGGAGAGATTTTTTTTTATATGCAGCCGTGACATATATTGTGAAAAATATGATGGTATATTTTATTTGCATGAATTTGTTTTCATTAGATAAAAATCCTTGAGAATTTACATATGCAAGTTGCATTAATTGCTGTTTTGAAAAAATCAAAACGTGTGTTTTGAGGAACCTTCGAAGATAGACAATATATTTATGATGAAATATTTTATTATTATAAACTTCATAGTCAGTTGTGTGAATGTTCACATTATGAAAATTGTGTTCGCGATTTCATGAAAATAAGTCTCGGAAATTAATAAAGTCTCGTTCATTATCGCAGGTTTCGAAGAGACGAACGATTTTGAGGTGTTAACTCTAGCATTACTATCACTATTGTTAGTGGAAGTATAAAAGGTAAGAGTTACCATTTTTGCTTGTATTTCCTTGATTTATATCTGGACGGCATACTGAAGTAGAATTTTGAGCTACTCAGCAAAGATGACCAATTCCCAAGCTGACGACGCCTCGAGGGAAGAGATGTGCGTTGATGATGGTATCTCCAGAGATGAGACATGCATGGATGAAACTTCCGTTGGGGGAAACGAAGACGAAATCCCTGGGATTAAGAATGTCCCGAACATAGATGATGCATTCTTTGAAAAAGATATTCCGGGAGCTGAGCAACATTTGAAATCCCCAGTGTATCGTCTTTTGATAAATCTCAGAACTATTACTCAGAAGCAATTGGTGACTCCTAAGAAAGTGATTCGATTTTGTCTTGAACGAGGGATCTTCATCTTATCAATCATAGAGTTTAAGCTTTCTCGACGACCTTTGGAGAAATTTGCCGTCTGAGCGAGGCATATGTTGGGTTTTCCTTATGTGAGGACTATGCTCGACCAGGAGCATGTGACGAGAGCTATTCAAGCTTCTGGAGAGTTGTTCATTTATCATGACGCAAGTGGTATTGTGGCCCTATTTGCTCGCTGGTGCATTCCCACTCACACTTTCATATGTAGATGGGGAGAGTTTATCATTACCTTGGAAGACGTGGTGGCTCTGATGCATCTCCCAATCACGGGCAATCTTCCTGGGGATCTTTCAGATGAGGAGACCGCCGTTTCTCATGTCTTGACAGCTGCAATGGAGAAAGCGAATAAGGCTGGTAGTAAAGGATGCTATGCTTCCTGGTTGACACACTGGTGGCCCAAAGACGAGGTTTCTGATAAACCCATCGACGGTATGTTACCCATTGCTGCTTTCTTATATTTATGGTTTTCCAGAGACGTTTTTGAAGACAGTGGAAACTTGTTGAAGCCTTTTGTGATTCCCTTTGCTATTAAGATGTCTCAAGGTGGGCAACTTCCGATAGGTAGTTTATTCTTAGGCTCCTTGTATTACAACCTGGACTCCTTGATTATAGACTCCAGTGTGTCGAACGGCTCTATGAAGATTGAGTGTTATGCAAACACGATGTTTCTTCAAGCTTGATGTGGGAGCACTTTAAGAATTATGCACCTACTCCACGTAATGTTCTGCAAGGACCGAATACTTATGCGCGCCATACTTTCCCCGAGAAAGATAATGCTAGGATCATGCGTTGGTCCACAAAGCAGCCTCGTTCTAAAATACGATTTATTGATGTGTTAGATGAAGAATCTGAGTTCAATTTTCGCCCGTGGGTGTCAGTCCCTGATTATGTTTCTCAGCTGATGACTTTCAATACCGGAGAAAGCACGAGTTTGACGTCCGGTGCGCATCTGAGTGATGGCGAAAGATCTTTCATGTTGAGTTGCACCCCTGGTCATTTGCTATCAGCCACGTTTGGATAGTTTTCAGTGGAGGAGTATAATATTGATAGAGCAGCTCGACAAATGGGTATGGATCAGTGTGTTCCAACCATACGGAGAAGGAAGCCATCAGTTGAGCAACTCAGGACTCATTTGGATCTTACTCACGTGGAAGGGAGTAGCTACTGGTTTCCTGGTTCTGATAGATTCGCCTATGTAACCCCAGGTTATGTAGAATTCTGGGATCAGCAACTCGGGCGTTTGTGTGGCTTTGTAAGATTTCCCAGACCTCCATTCAAGGATCTTCCTTCGGCTGAGATGATTTCCAGTCGACCAAGATTGAAGTATCTTTCTGGTGATAAACGAAAGTCGTCTCCAGGATGCTCTCAGGTATGTTTCTTCATATAATCTTCACGAAATTATAAGAACTGTATTCTGATCATATTACTGGATTTCACCACAGGACGGTCATAATACACGACCTCGAATCGGTGTATATTTCTCAGAGACTGGGGCGGTTATTCATGGCGGAGAAGGCAGGCATAAAGGTTATAAGTTGTTACCTAATACCGTAAAGTCCCCAGTTGGTGCTTTGGTAAGTTTCCAATATTTTCCTCCTCTTTCTCGCCCATATTATTAGGATCTTGAAACCGATATTGTTATTCCGTTGCAGGATTTTTCTCCATCAAGTATTGATGGTCTTCGGTTCTCCACCTTTGAGAAAGCAATTCCTGACTTGAGCGATGAAGGAGAAGCTGTAAGTATCTCTTCACATGTTCGATTATGATACTTTATTGATGAAATGCTAATTGTTTGAGAATATGTCCAGGAGGATGTCGTTATGGAGATGGAAAGTGCTTCCACTTGACCATCTCTTGAGAATAGATACACAGGCAGTGCTAAGGATTTGGAGCTGATGGAAGTAATGATCCTCCCATCGTTGACACGGACAATCCCAACTCCTTGAATGCTTTGGATACACCTCAAGTAAGCATATACTCTGTACCTTCTTCATGGAAGCATAAAAGTGTTGATTTTTGAATGAATGAATGTGAATCCATGTGCGTATATGAAAACTTAGTCAAATTTCGTCGTCAGAAAATTCAGAACCCAACTTTTTAGTAAAAATGCCGTAGAATCTTCATCCGGAATCGGATTTTGATGATATGCATGTCCAGTTCAAGACCGGAAAATTTCCAATCTTTAGCAAAGAAGCTTTTTAAGTTTTGAGAACGTTCATAGCCTAAAAAAGGCGAAATTGTAAACTTCCAGGACTTTTTCAGATTGCGCATCACTTGATATTTTGGCCACATCTACTTGCTCGTTCATCGGATTGTCATGAAATTTTGACATGTCGTAGAGGACATCCATAGGAAGAGAATTTTATATGTCCCATCCTCAAATTTCTTGTAGATTGCTCCCGGTTCGTCTTTTAGTACAGATCAGAGTTCAGTTTCTTCAGACGGACTCATCGTAAAACGTGTTTTCATGACTTTTATGTTATTTGCTCGTGCCTTGAATGTATTATGATGAACCTTGATGATGTTGCCTTGCTGGTATACTGTGTTTCATAATATCCTTTGGATTCGTGACTCTAACCTCATGTAATCTTCGTATTAGGTGCTAAATACCGAAGTTGAGGATACTGGAGCCAACGATGATAACTCTAACCATTATGGAGTTATTGATGAAGAGACAACCATCCCTGCACTTCAAGGCCATGAGAAGGTCGCTACTGATGTTATGGAAAACCATATGGTTGTTGCCTCAGTGATATAAGAAACCGAGACATCAGCGGAGAATACCGAAGGAATTATTGCTTTGGTTATGGAAGCCGCTCCAGTGATTGAGAACCATATAATAGTGTATGAATATCCAACTGCAGGTGTTGCTTTCGATCCTCCATTTGACACTTCACTCCCATATCATGAACTGATCGGTGGATTCAACGTTCCCATTGGATATGCACGCTTGTACGAGACAATATGGAAGAAGTTTGGCCACATGATCGTTGACAGGAATCCTGAGCGTGCTTATGATTTAACCATCCAAGTAGACGTTATATTGCGTGTCGTGAGTGATATGCGTGCCAGACCTAGGAATACTGTGACTCCAGATATACTCTTTGATTGGGAGTTTAACTTGGAGAATTCAGAGAGACTTGGCCTCAACGTGAAATGGCTTCGCAAGCAAATAAACGTTATCAAGGATTCATGTGAGAAGAACATACCCTTTCCCAATGATGCTGTGAAGGAGAAGGAGGACAAGATTTCCAAGCTAACCGAGGAGTTGAACAAGGAGAGGGCGGCTTTGCAAATCTTGAAGGATGTTGATGAGCGAAAGCCTTTTCTTGCTGATTTGTTTTGATTATCTATTGAACTTCTGAACTTCTGAGAGATGTGAGGTTTATACTTGGGTTTTGATATTTAGATGGTTTTGGATTGACTGATGGTTAAGTATTTTCTTGTAGATTTGATAGAGATTTTCTTTTACGAAATATAAACTGAATTTTGATAAATTGCTGAATTCAAATACTAATTGCAAGTATTCCAAACGTTTTGGAGGAATTGAAATACAAATAAAAGAAAATCCTAAATGTTAAATCCAAACGCCATGAATGCTTCGAACACCCAATACCTCAAATGTCCAATAATTTCAGATAAACGCCTTGAGCCAATTTTCGTGAATTACTGGCAGGGTTCTGTCATCTGTGTTGATCAATTTGTAGTATCCTCTGGCCACGGACTTAGCGACCATGAATGGTCCTTCCCAATTGGAGTTCCTTGTAGAATGAAGACCGCGCTGAACTGCTTTGAGAACCAGGTCTCCTTCATGAAACTTGTTAGGCTTGGTCGATCGTGCCTTGAATATCTTCCGCTGATTCGGAATTCCATGTTTGACGGAATTCCACGATTGTGGAACATATGGACACTCGCGCGGAAGAGTATCCAGCATAGTGTTGATCATGCTTAGCCAGGTCTTCAACAATAAACCTCTCGATGGAGTGACCGATTTGAAGAAGTTCTGAACCCAACCATTGGGTGTAATATTGCTGCGGTGAAGTTACCAACTCGTAGCTTTTGATGACTGCTAAATTGTTCATGGGGAGAAGTCTCTGAACCATAGTAGCATATCTGAATATTGGTAATATTGGAGCATGAGCAGGAATAAGACTTTCCTGAGCTCGAAACCTTCTGACAAAGGTGCGCGGATTATCTCCAAGTTCCTGCGTAAGTCCCATCAGAGTTTTTACTTCTTCCAGATGCTCAAACGGTGGTGCGTCCTCTGCTTCGTCTTCTGACTCGGAATCCTTGTCGATGACAGGATGTGTTGAAGGCATCGTTATCCTTCCAGCATGAATCCAAGTTCTTCCAAGGACCATGTCGTATCCAGGGTCTTCCTGGATTATGAAAAACTTGGCCTCAGTGCAGATCAATCTTTCCGTAACTTTGAGAGTGATGAAGCCATATGCGTCTCTGGAGATTCCTTCGTGGTCCCTGATTGCTATGGGAGCGTGGATGGCTTCATGTCGAGTAATACCAGCAGCTCTGAGAGTTTTAAAAGGGATGATGTTGACAGCGGTACCGATATCGACGAACGCCCTATTGAACTCATTTCCTTTAATGTGCACTGTGGTGAGAAGTCCCCAGTCAAACATTTGTTTGTCGGTGGCTGAAGGTTCGGTGGTGGTCTCTTGGATCATCAGGCGTTTTCCGGACACGATGTGGTTCAGTGCAGCAAACATGTCTTTCCTTTGAGCTTTAGAAAGATACAACAACTCGCAGACATGTTCGATCAGAGATTGGACCGCTTCCCTGATAGGAGGTTCAGAGATGGTAAAAGTTCGGACTGGGAGGGGTTTTTTGTGTACTCCCTCAGTCCCCAGGTTGAGCTATCCTGATTCGACCTTTTCTTTGAATATGCGCTTCCAAATTTTGCAATCACTTGTGGGATGGCTGACGTATCTATGAAAGCGACAATACCGAGGATTTCCCATGGATTCTTCAGTTGGTTCCTTCTTGACATAAGGCAATTTTATTGCACCATCTTGGATCCATGCATCGAGTAGTTCATTAACTTCTTCCATTGAACAGGGAAAATCGGGTGCTTCTGGATCTTCCGTATGCTGAGGAGGGACTTTCGAATTCTCCTTCTTGTGTGCCTTTGAAGGGGTGGAGGAAGTCTGCTTGTGCTGTAGTTCTGCTTTTCGCTTACTCCTTTCTGTGACAGCATTTGTTGAAGATTGCAGGTTGTACATCTTGTTAATCAAACGCCTGCTTTCTCGAGTGCCTTTTGAATCCTCAGTCTTTGTAGACTTTGTTCTTTACAAAAGAGCGGGTGCAGTGGTTGCCGACCTCTTCGCAGCTTCGTGAAGCTCTAAGAAAGTCTGGAATCGAAGATTCTCCAGCAAGGCCCTGTAGACCGGGAGCATGCCATTGATGCACAAGTCCACCAATTGTTGCTCCGTGACGTTTGGGTCGTGACAATCTAGGGCTTGGACTCTGAACCTTTTCACATAATCATTGGGATTTTCACTGACCCTCTGAAACATTCTTCCAAGGTCGGAGAGGGTGACTTGTTCTGACACGAAGAAGTATTTTATGTAGAATGCGTTAACCATTTCTCCCCAATTGTTGATGGTCCCCGGTGTGATGTAGTTATACCAGGTGTATGCCCTGCCTTTCAGAGATTTTGAGAATTCCTTGAGACGAACGACATGATTATGTTCATGTTCTCCCAGGGCTTCGAGAAAACGAGAGACATGTTCCCGAGCATTTCCAGTTCCATCATACAAGGTGAAAGTTTGAGAAACGTAACCTTTAGGGAATGGAATCCTCTACGTAGTGGCAGGATAAGGAGGTTGATGACGATGGTCATGAGATGTCTTGTCTTTTCCACGGTTCTCTAAGAGGTGCTCCAGATCCTCGCGAGTAATGAAGTTCGATGATCCCTTCGCTAATGAGTTGTCTGCAGCAGTTTTGCGGACTTCGTCGTCTTCTACTGTATGGATTGGAATTACTTCAGGATCATCGTCTGAGGATTTCTCCTTCTCCTTTACCTTCTCTTGAGTTTTTTCTGACATCTTGTCAGTAAGAGTTTTAAGATAATTACACAGCTCCTTATGTGCAGCAGCCATGTCAGTCTGATTCTTTGCAAGGGTCTCCTGTGCTTTGATAAGATCAGCAATGGTAGGTGGTGGATCTCCTCTGAATTCTTCAGGGTGTCGTCCGGATAGTGGATGACCTTCGACGTGAGGAGGAGTAATGTCCCCACCATCCGTGTTGGAGGTCGGAATTGTCTCCGGGATATTCTGATTGTTGTTGTTGCTAGTGCTGGCACGGTTTGTGTTAGGATTCGTAACTGAACCTGACCTGAGATCAACCATCTTGCGAAATTGTGAGATTGCAACCGAGAGAATGATCTCCCACTGTGGTCGCCAATCTGTAGATGGGGAAAAACGATTTGCTGGTTTTTAAGGAATTGAGGAGACGACCGTACGGAGGAGACTCCTCGAACCGAGCGAAATGTTAAACCTCACACAGATACACCGCTGCAAAGGGGGTGCTTGAGATTCGAGAGATCAATCTGTAGTACTCCGGCCTAAATCAAGATAATGACCGTTCCAGAGTAAATTCAGTCATAAGAGAGGATGGGTTGATCTGTAGGAGGGAAGCTGGGAAATGTGTGGAATCAATGGTAATCAAAGATTGTGGGTGTATGAATTTTGAATATGATAAGCTCTGAATGATTGAAATTTCTCAATTAAGAGGTTGCTCAATTGATGAGTTGATGATCTCGTGTTGTTGATGAGACGTGAGATTGATGATACTGTTGATGCTGATGATTCAATCATGATTCAGAGACTTATTTATATTGCTGGAATTTTAGACCCCATGACCCCATGAAGTGTGACAGTTGATGGAATCAAGGAGTGGGGAAGTGGAGATCGTGTTTGAGACCATTTGCTCAACGTGTGGATACTTGGTCGATTTTCCACCCACTACCTCGTGAATTCCTTCAAATGATTGCACGACTTGCTCACATTCCATCGTGTGTTTGAACACACGTGCCGTAGACCGCCAGACCAAAACCCTAAGTGATATCCCCCCCAAAGTGACACGATTGACATCTCGTGGTATGTTAGTCAATTGATGACTTCGTGGTTTGATGGGACGATGAGTCCATGTAGTTGCTGAGTTGAACATGATGTTCTGAAACTCATGAATTGAACATGACATGAGACAGAGGTATAGTTCTTACGATGAAGTGAGCAAGTATTTCTCATTCTATGGATCGTTGAATATTGATTGTTGAACCAGTATTCATTGGTTTGAGCAAATATTTATCATCTGAGAAAGTGTTGCTCATGTGATGAATTGTTGAATATTTGATCATCTGAGCATGTCTTGCTCATCTGATGGATTATTGGCAGCGTACCAAAAATATTAATTAGAATATTGGTCGTTGAACCGAGCATAATTAATAAAATTAATGACCATGAGGTCGTCGTAAAATTATTAAGGTTGGAATCTGGAATGATGATCCTTGGATTCAGAAACCCTAATTTGATCAATTGATGATCAATTCATGGTTCGTCGGAATTTTAACCATGGGACGAAGGAGGGAGCGACTACATGGGACCGTGGATCAACCATGTAGTTTCCATATGCTCATGTGAGCAAATACAAAGAACTCCTGAAGAGTTGACGATTTGTTGGTGAAAGAATGATTTTAATCGTTTATTAAAAAATGCTCGTCTGAGCCTTAGGTGAAAAAACCTAATTAATTATGAAGAGGTGAAGGACCGACCAAGGAGTCATGAAACCGGCCCTGGGTGGTCACGGGATCGAATGACGATCACTTCATGAAAATCCAAAGTGTTTGGAAGAGTTTTGGACCTAATACGTGCAATTGTGCAAATTAGGTCAAAACTGTGAAAATTGATGGGACCGGCTTCTGTAAGACAAAGAGCCAATATTTGTCGATCAAGATAACATGCTTGTGTCCCCAAGACGTCCGTGTCTCATTTTTGAGAATTTGATATTTTCTGACGTGCAGTTGAGCGTCATTCGAGAAAATATGCCAAAATTAGGGTTTCGCTGAAACTGAGGAAAACACCATGAGATGATGGAGAATAATTATAAAATAAAGGAATGAGGAGGCATGGGACCGTGAAACCAAGGTATGGTCGGCCAGTCGTGACCACGGTCCCCTGGTGCCTTTCCCTTAATTTTATAATATTTTCATGATTTTATGAAAATATTATGGATTTAAAAGAGTTTTGATGAATTTAGGGAGTTTCCCTGAACTGAAGGAGTTTTCATGAGTTCAAGGAAGCAAAAATATTAAAATAATAAAAACAAGGGCGTGTGAGGTCGTAGGAGGCATGGACGGCCGGCTAGGGCCCGGTCCCACAAGTTTTCATAATTTTATATATTTTTTTAATGTATTTTTCATGATTTGAGGGAAATTTTCCTAATTTGAGAGAAATACCATGAAATCAAGGAATTTGATAAATTCAAGGAAGATAAAATAAATAATAATAAAATAAAGGGGAGTGTGGGACCGTCTAGGGCATGGTCGGCCGGCTAGGGCCCGGTCCCACAAGTTTTCCATAATTTTATATTATTTATTTCCTAATTTTTGCAAAATACCATGAAATCAAGGAGTTTTTTCATGAAATCAGAGAAATAATAATAATAATAAAATAATGAGAAACCATAAGGTGTGGGGCCGGCTGGGACCAAGGCATGGCCGGTTGGCCAACGGTCACGTCCCACACTATTTTTCCTTAATTTTATATTATTTTCATGGGTTTATGAAAACACCATGAAGTCGAGGAGTTTCCTCGAGACGAAGGAGATTTGTTCAAATGAAAGGATTTTCATCAGATGAAGGAAAATAATAAAAATATGATAAAAAAAATATAAAACTGGCGTGGGATTGGTCATGGCACGGTCGGCCAGTCAATGAGTCCAATCCCTTGGCGCCTTGGTCAATATTTTGATTATTTATTATTTTCTTCCTATTTTGCAATAGGTTAATCGTTTCGTCGTATTTTGAAATACTCATTCTTGCGGTGATTGTTAGTGCATTGTCGTTGAATAAACTTTCACCATATAAGTCGGGGCTTACTTAGAGGTAGCTCAGATGCCCGGTTGTTGATTATTTATTACTAATTGTAGAATTCAGTGGAGAATAATTCACAAAACTGAGTAATAAGATGTTTATTATTAATTCATAGGATCAGCTGAGGATTCGACTACGAATTCAGAATAATAAAGTGAGCATTACCATTCCATGGGATCGTAGATTCGACCATAGAATCAGAGTAATTAAGATTTATCTATTACCACTTATGAGACCAGTTGTGGATTCGATCATGAAATCGGAGTAATGAGATAATATAGTTATTGCTATTCTATGAGATCAAGTCGTGGATTCGATCACACAATCAGAACAATTTTTTATTGCCATTCCATGGGACCAGTCGTCGACCATGGAATAAGAGCAATTTTTATTGCCATTCCATGGGACCAGTCGTGGATTCGACCATGGAATAGGAGCAATAATAGATTATTCTGGGAATTCAGTAGTGAATGTCACGACAGAATTAATCTTAATTAGGAATAATTAACTTTGTGGCTCTATACTAGCAGAGCAAGCTGTCTAGAAGCATTAATTATCCCGATATGAGCTTGTCGGTGAGTCATATCCTTTATATAGTCAGGGTAAACTCGTTGTTTGTTCCTGAAGACGTTATCGCTCTATACTAGCAGAGCAAGCTGTCTAGGAGCCGTCCATCTCGTGATACTATATAGAAATAATCACTGAAAGTGTTCAATATTCATGAGATATGTCGTTGTCCGGACGTGAGACTACATATCTACATGTACTTTGAGAGAAAGTACTCTCCGTTGAGAATTCATGAGAGACCCGTGCCTCGATACTCACGTCTGATTGCTGGATCAGAGGCTCGTATAATCACGAGTTTACGATTTTAGCCCTTGTTGAAAATCTACCATCTACACTTGTATCAGAATTTGGAACTTGCTTGCCGAATGAAAGCTATCAGTTCTTTGGTATTTTTCTGGATACTGTGTTGTTCTCACCAAACTTGTTGTTTTTGGTCGAAATAGGTAAAACCTATTTATACAAATCATATTGAACGCATTGATCTCGTAGAAAGTGGGAGTGATCGAGTAAATGGAGAAGTGGGATCATGTGTAAATGCCAGAGACCACGTTCCCATCATGGCGGAAACTAGTTAGTTTACACCCACTACTTGTTACCACCACTAACTGCCCTGCTTTCTGACACTTTCTTATAATGGGCGTGTTGCACGCCGCACGCTGTAAACCGACAGACCAATACCCCGATGAGCATCCCCCAGTTTGTGACATGTTTGATGTCTCGAGTGTTTTCGTGGAAAACGTGTAGCAGTTTGCTACGTGTGGCAAGTCAAAGTCAAGAGACTTACCGCAAGAGAATAACGTGTGATGCTATTTAGGCTTGTCTTGGATGGTCTCCTAAGACTTGCCATAGGCATGTCCATTCTATGGCGAATTTGGACGGCTGAGATTGTGGCTTATGAGAAAGGGTGACCGTTGATTATGGCCACTTCCATTGGCATAGCAAAGCGGCTCTATTGGCATGGTATGATTGCGTATTTAAGGTATGCCAGTGGCATAGCGGCATGCCATTGACTTAGTGGCACCTGGCATACCCATGGCATAGCGGCATGCCAGTGGTATAATGGCGCCTGGCATAGCCGTGGCAACTATTTTGGCATATTGGTGTTAGACCCAAATATGGCTCCGACAAAATTGGCCATGTTGCTATATTGAACTTAAGTCCTTAGGAGAATCACTTGACTTTGGTTGGCGTAGAAACTTTTCCTAAATTAGGGTTTGGCATGCCGAAACCCTAATTAGTGTATGCGGCATGCGGCATGTGACCGTGGCACAATGATGTTTTGTGCAAACGGTTCCAGAGCCACGCCAAAGAAACCATAGCCAGGCAATCATGTGGAAACGACCATAGGAGCAAGTATTGCCACGAGTGGCTATGGTATGGCGCCTTTTCCAGAGATTCTTGGGCCCCGCATGGCTCGTAGACCGTTGTGGGCCCGAAGTGGTGTATTTTGTGCCACGACTGGAAATTAGGGTTTTGGTTAACGTAGCCTAAAGCAAAGTCGCGCTTCTGACTAGAAAACCCTAATTTAAGTTTGTTATGTCATTGGCCACTAACAGAAGGTGGGTTAGCACGTAGGCGCGCTATTTATGGCATGTTGGCACGTTTGGCATGCTGCTGCGGCAAAGTGGCACCTTTGGCATGTTCGACATGCCGCTGCGGAAAAGTGGCACCTTGGCATGCATGTTTAGTTCTCGGCTTGGAATGGCATTCCATTGGCATGTTGGCGCAACATGACACGTTTGGCATGTTGGCACGGTTTTTGGAGAGACAATTGGCTTTATGACCACCTGGCGCAATTTTCCCTTTTTTAATACTGTGGAAAGTTTGGAGCAACCTGATTGGTAAATTAAAAGGGGGCCGACCAAACGTGGGTGTGGCTACACTTCTGGTGTGCGTGTGGCAAGTTTAAAGCGACCTGATTGGTCGATGGGAAATAGGGACGACAGGTATGGGCCCAACCACAACTCATGTGCGTGTGGCAGGTTTAAAGCGACCTGATTGGTCTAGGGAAATAGGGACAACATGGGGCGTGGCCACTTGCAAATGGCGCCATCTGGCCTATGACGTGGCCACTCCTTCCTTTGTTGCTGCTCCTTTTCCGCGACTCCTTGTTTTCTGATTTTGGGTAGGACTTTTCACCTACTAATCCATGGCGGATTAATTACCTAGCTCGCCTAAGTTTAATTTTGACAGGCAAGGTCTAATATACTGCGTAAGGCGCAAAACCCTAATTTTTGCAAATTAGTCAGGGTAATATCAGAATCTTGTGAATCATCACAAAGTTGATTGAATTCTATGTGTTGACATAGAGTTCTTTAAGTTCATTGCCAGAAAGCAGTGTGCTTTCCGATTGAGTACTTTATGCAAGGACCTTATCCTTGATACTTGGAAATTCGTGCTACTCTGCTGCAAGTGAACACAAATTGTCATGCCATATCAACATTAAAGGTTCAGCCAGGGAACATAGCACAGAAAGTATCCAAAGAAACTTATATTAATTGAATAATATGGGCATGGCGCCGAAATTTACAGAATATCTGGGATTGTTGCTACATGCACCATTAATTTCATATATATATATATTGAGTTTCTCAATGAATGTGCCAATGAAGAGGTTGAACACTTATCACTTTCACATGGCTCCGTTTCTTTGCAGAGTGACGGCACATTAAATGCAGGGTTTTATAAATTTAGCCCTGAACTAAAAACCACATCAACAAATATGAATTTGAATCCAAAAATACTCAATTAAATTAACCACAAGAAAACCCATGATTAATTAAATCGGAATACACAACTAAATTACCACAAAAGTATGATCAATTCAATTGGTCATGCTCGACATAAGAGAACTTACAGAGCCGCACAGTATATACATAAAATATGGATCAGGGAAGATCAATACTGCGGAATAGATAAGGATTCATTCTATTTCTCATCACTATTTACATAATGACATACAATAGACATAATCCTTGTAAACAAAAGTTCATCCTATCTTTCATCAATATTTGCATAATGACATAATAGCCTTAAAACTTTTGTAATGTCAAAAGCTCATTCATTCTTTTATCAATACATGCATATCGACATATGAAAGACTTAACTTTTGACAACTACTCATCTGTACTCCTTATGGATTAACACATTTAGCACTTTAATTCAACAAAAAGGATCATTCAAAGCTAAGGTGCCATTAAAGTTATTACAAGCAAAAGTATTAACTTAAGATCAACATAAGAAGATTAAACAGGTACCAGTAAATAGAAAAAACAAGAAGTCCATCGAATCACAAGAAGCAAGAACAGATATTAGTAAATAATCACATTTCCCTAGTAATTTCATAAAACTTCTCCGCCAGTTCAGGATAAGCTGTCTGAGCATAGTCCAGCTGCTCTTTCAAGACTTCATTTTCATGTTGGAGACGAAGGAGTTCAAAATTGGAAGCTGCTGGAGCTCTGGACATTTTTACGATATTGTTCATGGTTAAGACTTTTGGTCCTCCAAGATTAGTCCCAACAGCAACAATGCCATATTGACTGCAGATCCTTGAAATAAGACAAGGAAATCCAGGAGTCTTTTTTGAAATCTGTCTGAAACTTATCATCTGACAGATGATGAGGCCACAAAAGTCAATATTTCTCCCTTCAACAACATAATAAACCAATTATGTAAGAGGTTTGGTCCATAGCTGTCTGTCAAGTGTGTTGGGCATCAGGTTATCTACTAGTAATTTTCCAGCAGCTCTGAGGAACAGTGCAGCATCATGTGCATCAATCTTACCTTCACTCCAGGAAACATCCCTTGTAAGAAGGAAATTTGAGAGCACATTTGGAGAAGGTCTCAGGTGCTCAGGAGGAGGTAAAATAAAGTCACCAACATGAGTCAAGTCCAGGATATGAGCAATAACTTGACGGTCCACAACAATTACTTTTCCTCCAACAAGAGTCTTGGAGGTACAGTTTACACAATCGGGCTCGTGCAAGTTAGCATAAAATTGGGATGTCAGTTCCATATAGGCAGTACCCATGGGACGGTGAATAATTCCCCAATCATGATTCTCAAAGAACCTAGGAAGACCTTCTACTCTAAGTTCAACAGGATTATAAATTTTTTCAATGATAGGCTTCTTAGTACTATACTCCACATAGTAATCACGAGCCTTAGAGTTCATGAACCTAATTCGTAAACTTGGATCATAAAAGGAGTCACCACAATTTTGGGTACCCGAACTCTCTCCACGATTAGCTCTCCTCCTAGAAAACATTCTTGGTAAAGTATGTGAAAGAGAAGTTTGAGAAACTTACCTGGTTCGTGAACTGATATTCATGGTAAAGTGCTGGAGCTTCAAAAGGGAGAAGAAGGGACACCAACTCCTGAAGTAGTTTTTCGTTGTGATTCTAAAGAACCCAGGAACACTCAAAAAGATTGAGCAAAGTGGTTGATGGGAATCGAAAGAAACATAACTGTTGTTTTTCTTTTTCGTACATAAGCTGAAGAAAAAGAAGAAGAGGACGTGGTGAACGAAGAGAATCCTTTCTCTTTTTAAGTGTCAAAACGGTGGAACCTGAACCGATTGAACATGTTCTGGAACAAGGTTCCAAAACGGACAGGTTAGGATAATAGAGTGTGAGTCGCTCGTGAGCTGTTAAGTACTCGTTTGTTTATGTGAACGACAAGGAACATCCTATTTGGAGTAAAACTCAACAAATATGATTATGAGCACCCATATGTAATCAACTATGCTCATATGAGCATATTACACCATGACACCAAGAGAGAGTTTCTTTCCAACAACTCTTACATCTCATCATTTTGAAAAACACCCAAGAAATTATTTTTATAAGTTTATCAATGAACTTCAAGAAACAACAAAGACTGTTTTTCTGTTTTCTCGTTTTCCAACTTACAAACAACAGTTCCTTCAGATAGTTTTTATTACTGCAAAGGGAAACTCTTTTAGTAAAAAGAGACTTCTTAGATTCTTCATGAAGGAAGATAGTACTACTAACCGTATCAGGGATTGAGTAATGAATCAATTTATCCTTTGAGATGATGTACTCAGATAACTGAGATTTAAACTCCTCTTGTAATTCCTTTAGTTTGTTATGACTAATTGGATTACCCAGAGAAGGAGTATTGCACTCATTGATTAGTAAATCAATATCAACCTCACTCTTATTCATCATAACTTGATTTAGCCTGTCAAGAGACTCTTGGTCTTTCTGGAGATATAACTCAACATCAGAAGATATGCTTTCAATTTTCTTTTCAATTCCTGAAAAAACTTCAAGGGATTTTAATACTGGTGGAGTTTTTGACAGAATTTCTTCAACAGATTTTATTAGATCAGTCATTGAAGATAATTATAGAATCCCTGGATCTGGTGGTGCATTTATTGAGATACCACTTCTGTCCATAGAGTCAGATTGCTACAAACACAGACTGATAAGGTCTTTCGACGTATTTGCCTGCTCTGATACCAATTGAAAAAGCGGGGGTCAACAACCACACCCAATATTTCGATTAGCAATTTGTATGGACTAACTCCAATATACTTTTAATAGAATCAACTGGACAGTCAGACTCAGTCTTAATAAAAGTATATCAAAGAGTTATATATCTCTTTCTTGATTCAATACTTACTCAAGCAAATAGAAATCTGCGAGTCTAATTGAATACAAGAAAAATCCCTTGAACGGTACCAAAGACCAATGTTCAAGTAACAATCAATTTCAATCAACAACCAACGGTTGGATTCCCAATTGATTGATTCAAACGCACAACCTGTGATATTTCAATTATATAACAAAATATAATGCGGAAAAGAAATTACACAGACACCAGAATTTTTGTTAACGAGGAAACCGCAAATGCAGAAAAACCCCGGGACCTAGTCCAAATTGAACACACATTGTATTAAGGCGCTACAGACACTAGCCTACTACAAACTAACTTCGGTCTGGACTGTAGTTGAACCCCAATCAATATCACATTGATCCAAGGTACAATTGCGCTCCTACGTCTCTGATCCTAGCAGGATATTACGCACTTTATTTCCTTAGATGATCTCACCCACAACTAAGAGTTGCTACGACCCAAAGTAGAAGACTTTAATAAGCAAATCTGTATCACACAGAAAAGTCTACGGTAATAGATAAATTTGTCTCCCACAGAAATACCTACGAGTTTTTGTTCTGTGTTTTGATAAATCAAGGTGAACAGGAACAAATTGATAAACCAGACTTATATTCCCGAAGAACAGCTCAGTATTATCAATCACCTCACAATAATCTAAATCGTATGATGGCGAAACTAGATATTGTGGAATCATAAACGATGAGACGAACATGTTTGTGACTACTTTTATATCTTGCCTATCGGAGAAATCAACCTCAAGTCAATCCTTACGATTGTACTTAGTACGATAGAAACAACAAGATCAGATCACACGACTACGAGAAAGTAGTATCGGTATGGCTTCACAATCCCAATGAAGTCTTCAAGTTGTTAACCTACAGGGTCTCGGTAGAAACCTAAGTTTAAAGGAGAATCGACTCTAGATAATACAAGTAGTATCACACAGGAGGTGTAGGGATTAGGTTTCCCAATTGCTAGAGTTTTCCCTTATATAGTCTTTCAAATCAGGGTTTGCAATCAATGTTAGCTTAGTAACAAAGCATTCAATATTCACCGTTAAATGAAAACCTGATTAGATTCAAGCTAATATCTTTCAACCGTTATATCGAAACTTAGCTTGTTACACAAAATGAAATGCACGTTTGTGTACCAAACTTGTACATCTAGTTGGTTCAACAGTAGTTAACCAAATGGTTAGCCATATGAGCACTTTCATATCAACCATATTCTTCTTTACCACAACTAGATCAAATGACTCAAATGAACTAGTTAGAGAGTTGTTCAATTGCTTAGATCTTTATAATAGACACAATTGAAAAAAACGATTTGATTCACTTGAATCGATTCATGAACTTTATAGCCACAGTTTGCAAACTTGCATTCCTTAGTTTATATAAGTTTAAGTTCACGAATAATTGTTTTTAGAAAATAACCAACTTAAGTGCGCGGACTGGTATGCGGAGTTAAGTACCCGGAATAAGTTTGTAAATAGTTCACAAACTCCAGCAGACTTTCTCGGGAAGAGAACCTCCGACAGTATGCCGACTGGGTTCGCGGACTTGGTTCCGGTTTTCCTGATCAACAAAGTGTGCATACTTTGGTTCAAAGAATAAGGACTTATACATGTATGAGTTATCACACAATGATTTTATCCAACAATGGTTATATAACCTAAACTCTCATTTCAATCATTGAAACATTCTTAGAGGACGTTATATAGTTGTTGTTCACAAACCATTTTTCGTCAAAGCCATTTTCAAGTGATTGAAACATAACATGACTTTAGTCACTAGTAAAGATGAACTTGGCCAAAGCAAAAGCTTACCAACACATAATTCGAGAAATAGATAAGCGAGTTAAACTCGGCTCGAAATAGCAAATGTGTATAATCAAAGTCTATATAGCAAAACGACTTTTGTCTCAAGATAGGAGATAGAGTAGATAGACTTTTGAGTGATATATAAGTTCAAGTCTCCACATACCTTTTAGTCGATGAAGTTCCACCAGTTCCTTGAGTAATTCTTCGTCTTTGTATGATGATCGCCATGGAGTCTTGAGCTCAACTACACTTTCTATCCTAGTCCTAGACTTAGCTAATAGTAGACTAGAAATCAAGACTTATAGTTTTGATCACTAAGATTGACAAACATGCTTGAGATAGCAACGCATGCGAGTTCACCCGAGCAGTGCTCTAACATATAGTACTCAACACGATAGAACAAGTAAGATCAGAATACAAAACTATAGAGAAAATAGTTGGATCTGGCTTCACGAATCCCAAATGAAGTCTTCAAGTCGTTAACCTAATATGGTTTTGGAAAAACCTGGTTAAACGAGAATCGACTCTAGTTTGCAACTAGGACACATGAAAGTGTCGGATTAGGTTTTCCATTAGCTAGAATTCTCCCTTATATAGTCTTTCAAATCAGGGTTTGCTTACAATCAAAGCTAAGATAGCTTAGTAACAAAGCATTCAATATTCACTGTTAGATGAACTCCTGATTTAAGATTCAAACTAAGTCTGCAATAAAGCAATCAATCTACATCATTAGATGGTCTTAGCTTGTTACACACAAATGAAATATACCTGGGTAACCGTACCCTAAACGTATATGTTGGCTCAATAACAGTTAACCGAAGTTATCCATATGAACACTTTTGTCTTAACCATATTCATCTAACACTTCTAGATCGAATATGATGATCAATCAATCATGAAAAATAATCAAATGAATCTAATTGTTTTTCAAATAGAGTTTTTCAACTGTTCACTATCTCATAGAAATATATATGAACAAAATGAAACAAAATCGGATTGATTCGTAATTGTACAAAGTACTTATACAAGAATCAATTCATGAACATTAAGCCACGGTTTGCAAAGATTGCATTCCTTAATCCATAAATTTTTTTAGTTCATGAGTATGAGAATCATACTTAACCGATTTTAGAACTTAACCACTGTGTTCTCAAACCAGGTATGAAAATAACAACTCTGTACCTTAGTCTTATCCAGCCATTCGCAAACCAGTTATGCAAACAGCTGTCCTGGACCTAACTCAGGTGAAACCGTTCGCATACTAGGTACGCAAACAAGGTTCCCGGACCTTTACGGGTAAAATCGTTCGCATGCTAGGTATGCAAACAAGGTTCCCGGACCTGAATTATAACAATATAGTTTGCATACTAGGTATGCATATCGTGTTATATTCAGACATGGTTAATTGTTCTAAACTCCCATTTCAATCATTGAAACATCCTTAGAAGACGACAATGGCTATCTCACACATACCATTAGCTTCAAGTATTTTTCAAGTGATCGAATGATCAATATGAAACTTTCCAAGTCGACATCAAATGATTGTCTCACACAAATCATGTAAGATGTTTCAAGGCAAATTTCACATGATCATCTTTTGACTTAATATTTAGTTTACAACTAATAAATTTGTCTCCAACTAAACTCGTCAAGAATAATGATGAACATAGTTAAAGCAAAAAGCTTCCAACACATATTTCGAGAAATAGATAAGCGAGATAAACCCAGCTCGAAATATCAAATGTGCATAATATAAAAGTCTATATAGCTATACGACTTAGTCTCATTAGAATATAGAATAGAATAGACTTCTGAGTGATAGATAAGTTTTAGTCTCCACATACCTTTTGTTGATGAAGTTCCTCCAAGATTTCCTTAGTATATCTTCGTCTTCAATTGATGAACGTTCTGAAGTCTAAAGCTCAGCTACATATTCTATCCTAAACCGAGACATATCTATAAGTAGACTAGAAATCAAATATATAGTTCTGATCAACTAAACTTGACAAATAAGCTTGAGATAGGAACGCTTGCGAGTTCGACCGAGCAGTGCTCTAACAATAACATGCGAAGCTATATATATATATATATTGTATATAATACTCTAGTGGTGAGACTTGGTCATAATAGTATGATCAAAGTGTCAAGGAAAACATATTATGAAGTATAAACGCTTATCTTTTGGAACTTCGTAAATACGACATCGACATAATCTATTGTATATAGTTATGGGATTATGTGTGCATTATGTAGGTGTGATTTCATCCTAGAAAACTATGTATCTTTACATGAGTTTAAGGAAGTAGATGTATGAAGTTGTATTCATAATCGAAAGGGAAATCATGGTTGGTCTTGTTATCTTTTGGATGACAAATGGAACATGACTATGGTAGAACCTATCTTAACTTTGTTGAGACTTGAGGTATAACCGGTCATAACCTATATAATATAGCTAGTTGTAATCGGTCATGAGCTACATTGAGAATCAAGATATAACCGACCACAAGCTATATTGGAATGCAAGTTGTAACCGGTCACAAGTTACTTTGGGAACCAAGGTATAGCCAATCAAAAGATAAATTGGGAAGTTAGTTGTAATCGATCACAATCTACCTTTGGGAAGCAAGTTGTAACCAATCACAAGCTAACTCGGGAAGCAAGGTGTAACCAGTCACAAGCTACTTCTTGGAGCAAGGTAACCGATTACAACATGTATTGATAATCATGTTATAACCGGTCACAACATATTTCGGAGTGATGGTTTAATCGGTTCCTTGTAGTGAACCAATAATTATGGTTCACATATTTCTTCATGGTGTGTGTGAATTATGGTTTTGGGTTTGTCAAGATGAGAAGCTTTCATATGTCGACATATTTGAATATGTACATAACTCTTATCATTTATTGTTCAAAAATATTCCTTGATACTCAAGGTGATCCCTGGTCCAAAAAAATAAAAAAAAATTTAATTATGATTTTCATCATATATGTTTTAATTACCAGCAATTAAAGCATATGCTCTGGAAAATATTATTAGTTAATGTGCTAGACTAATAATATAAGTTTTTTTATGAGAGTTTTCGGAAATGTTGGTTAACATTAATTGGAAGTAGGAAAACCGAATTTAGGTACTTTAATGCATATCTTGAGAATATTTTCGGTTTTGGAATTTCCTTGTTTTCCAAACAACCTTGGTCTATAAATACTTGAGTTTTCATTTCTTGCGAACTATCCTAAAATCCATGCAAACTTTATTTCATGAAGTTTCTGGTAGAGCCGTCTATTTGGAGAGGAAAGTACCATAATTAGGCGAAATCTCTTAACCGCTCGTTTAACGACTTTTGTGGATCAAGAAGCTCTACACTGGTGGGAAACTAGATAATTGCAGTGTTATTAGTTTTTGATTATTGATTTGATTGACTAACAGTTGTTGTAACTTTGATTGTACCTAGTTTGTTTATTCTTGAGAACCTTCTCTTTTGATATAAGTCTTACTCAAACTAGATCAGAGTAGCTACAGGATCCTTAGAACCATCTTCGGATCTAAAGACATCTTGTTATAATCCATTATTAACAGACTCCGTTCTGTGCATGATTGATCACAAGAGGCTTCAAGTGTTGTTGTTCAAGTATTTGAAGGCAGTAGAAGATTTGAAGATGAAGAATAATTCTTATTAGTTTTCGTATCTTGTGGATTTAGTGCACAAACCTTGATCGGCGGGGATCCAACTAGATTCAGTTTATATTTGATAGACTTGATTCATTAGTTGTGTGAGATCGACATCGCTTTATACTTTCTCCTCGAGATCTATATTGATTGATTGCGAATCTATAGTTTAATTATGTCGGTAGTCAAAAGATAGATTGATCTAACCAGACAAAGAAATTTATTAGATTAAACAGAAGAGCCTTTGTCAATAACTCACATATCTTCTAACAAGATTGTTTAGAGTGGTTACAAAATAGATTCTTCCTTTGCTATTTGGAATACGATCCGAAGGGCTTGTTATTCACGTGCGTGACTCTAGAAGTCGAAGGCGCATGGATACTGACAAAACTAAGTAGCTAGGGGTAGTCTGCTTGGTCTCAACTATACAAAGTTGATATTAGATTTTGTATAGCGTCTTTATTCTCAAAGTTTTAAAACTGGATTAGGTCCCTGGGGTTTTCTGCATTTGCGGTTTCTTCGTTAACAAATTCTTGTTGTGCCATTTACTTTACTATTCTGCAATTATATTTGATTCATACAATTTAAAGTAAATTGCTCTTGTACGTTATTTCCGTAACACTTGATCTTGATCCTATAGAGTTTTCGGTTATTACCGAACCTATTATCAAGTTCAAACTTTAGTTTTCGTATTGTATCGATCTTGTATCCATAGTCAATCATACAAGTGACCCTATTGTTGTATTATCTCGATCTCGTATCCATAGACGATCACACGAAATTTGAATCGAATTTGTTGTATTGTCTCGACTCTGTCCATAGACAATCACATTCGGTAGAGGAATTTTAGGTTGATAAACAAAAGATTGTGGTGTATTTGGGTACCCTCGTCTTTTCACTTACTCAAGTAAGAAGGTCAGTACTCATCGAAACTTTCTTAATTCATACTTCAAACCACCTTATGCAAACACAACTGTTCCTCGCATATGTTCACAAATAGATTGATCGGATCACTCAAAAAAATTTATGGGGACACGACTCATCTGTTAATAAACTACAACCCTTAGTATGGAGCAAGCTAAACAAACTGATATCAATAGGAGGTCTCGGTATAAGTAAAAGTAGTCACCACAATAAAGCTTTATTCATGAAAAGAATCTTGGACATTCACGATCAACCTAATGCATTATTCTCTAGATTATACAATGAGAAATATCTACAAAACCAATCGATTTTCTAACCAATTAGAGCTGGAAAACGGGTGGGGCGGGCCTGGCTTGATATGGGTTACGGGTAACACGGGCCAAAACTTGCGGGCCGATATTCTTCATGGGTCATCATTTTTACAACCCGCGCCAGTAACTAGTAAAGCTTGCGGGCTCACGGGTTACCCGGCTTGTTTGATTAATGTTAAAATTGAAATTTAATTAAGTTAATTTGGGTCCCGTTTAAGCTTTGACCATCTTCAATTTCTTTTTAACACAAAAATCAAACATAAATCTTTCAATTTCAACACAAAAATCAAACACAGATGATAGATCCATTACAACTCTAACGAATTTCCTCATAAGCACCATTCAATCAAACCACCACAACCAATTTTACAGCTTCATTACCAACATCTAAAGCTCTCTAACCAAATCAGAAAGACATCGAAACCCTTGCCACAGCTTAACCACAGATAAATAGAAATTATCCTCACTTCCGCCACTACCAACCTGAACTCAAGACAAACCTCTTCAATCACAACTGCCAGAACCATTCTATATCAACGCCGTTAGAAACTGAAACTGAAAAAATGCTGAAAAAAGTAAAATGGTCGGTAAATTGGCTAGCGATGGTAATGGCTCATATTGAAAAAAGAAGCTACAACTGAAGTAAGAAAACTACCTTGTATTCGACCGCCAATGGCTAGAACGACCACAAGTCAACACTCAAGTACCTGAAAACAGACAACATCAGGGGAAAACAGGATTTTCAAACCAGCTTCAAAACCCTCTTCAAATTTGAGCAATTTTAGTCCAGTCTCAACCCCGGATTCAAAACCCTAAATTCATTAAAAGCAACAACAACAATAGCAACTTTAATTCTCAGAAACCCTAATTTCTTCATGAATCGATCAAACCTTGAATTCTTGATTCAAAACAGTTCAAACCTCTTAAATCATATAAAAACATCTCCAATTTTATCAGAGAACTTCATTTTCTCTGATTTATCCACCTTCTTCAGTTCATCTCGATTTCATCAGACTCAACCAAAATCGCATTTTCTTCACTGCTTGATTTCACTTAGCAGTGTAACTAAATGAAAACCCTAACTCTCTGTATGGAGTAGAAGAAGATTAGAAGAAGAAGGAGGAAAAGAGGTGGTGATTGTGGTGGCTATGGTGGCTGCCGCTGTGAGTGAAGAAGAAGGCAGAAAATGTTAGATTTTTAGGGTTATGAAATGGGTAAAATTCTATATACAGTAAAAACTCCATATATTAATATCCTTGGAACTTCACAAAATTATTAATATAGGGAGGCATACCAAAAAAGTTTTGCTCGACAAGAAGCTTTAAACATGCTCGACAAATTGGAAATATTTTGGCTTCAATAAGAATGTGCACATAGTAACGAGGTATTTCACATACGCAAATCAAAATATGCGATAACAAACCAAAAAATTACATCCTTTTCTCAAACAATTATAGATACATTTTTTTCTTTATCTTAAATTTTGATGTAACAAGATCTATAATTTTCCGATTATGTTGATTATATTAATATATGAAAGTAAATTCCTTGGTGGGAGTAGAAAAATCTATTAATATTAAAATGTGGAGTTTATCACTATTTATAACTGGCCCAAGTTGGGATCATGATTTTCTACTAATATATAGAGTTTATTAATATATAGAGTATCAATATATGAAATTTTTACTGTATATGATTCACACGGGCATACGGGTTGAACCCGCGGGTTTGCAGGCCGGGCCGGGTTAACTCGTCTTCCTACAAGTCAACATTTCTCCAACCCTAACCCGATTTGTTTAGACAACCATCCAAGCCGAGCGCGGGTTTTTACGGTCTGGGCCGGGCCAACCCGTGGGTTTTAAGCTTGTTTGCCAGCTCTACACCCAATCCGTCCTCTTCCATCCCACAATGGAAGCAAATGGCTTCCCTTCTACCTATTTTCCTTCAGTTCATTTTTCATCGTATCGGAAACAGTTTAAACACTCCTATCCAGGAAAATTGGATTCCTCAATTTCCAAACCTTGACCCTTCATAATGCTACCCTATCCAATCAGTGTTTGATCTCATTAACCTTATTACACATAATTGGAATCACGAACATATGAATCATCTCCCCCCTAATGTTGTCCAACACATCATCAATACACATCTGCCCCTAGATAAGCCTCCAGATACAATCATATGGTCATACTCAAAATCAGTAAATACACCACCTTCACCGGTTATACAGTAGAACCCCTATAAATTAATCCGAGATAAATTAATAATCACGATAAATTAATAAATTTTGTTGGTAAGGACCAACGTGCTAAATTAATAATTCATTAAATTTATAAAATAATAATTTTTTTAGCTTTCTATAGGTCCATTGGAATATATAAATTAACAACTCCTCAATTGATATAAATTTAGTTTTTAATTTATGTTAATTTGGTAAAGAATGATTTAATTGTGACTTTTTTTTTAAATTGATGTTACATTGAATTTAATCTTGGATTTTTCTTAACATTAGAAGAGTTTTTGGTGTTGTCGTTTCCTGATGCAATGAAAACCTATCAATATCTTTGCAGCTTTGATAGCTTCTTTACGGGAAGGTGGCTCTGTATACACTTTCATCTTCGACTTTCACATCATCACTTTCTTCTTTTCCCATTACACTCTCAATTATTTCTTCGTCGGTTAACAAATCTGTAATAATATCCTTTTGTGGGCAGTTAAAAAGAAATTCAACATCCATTCCATTGATTAATTTTTGCAATTCTCTAGTTCCTTCATTATTTAATGCTTCACTTGGATTCTTTGTGCGGTGTCATCCATTGAACGAATCTTACAATGACGAAAAAATTTGCAATGGAATAAGGTGTATTGGTTCATTTTGTTGATTATTTTCTCTTAGAATTAAATAATATTTTGATAAAACACAAATTATTAAATTTAATATATAATTTAATAATTATTAATTTATGTGATTATTTAATATCGTGATAAATTGATAAATTTTGCTGGTTCGGACGGTATTATTTTATAGGGGTTATACTGTACTTGCTTAATCCAATAAGATAACCTCTACCACCGGAAACCCCTCCCCCCACCAAATTCCTGTGGACCTTACCTTGTCCAACAAAAATTCAGCTTTTCTTGTGAAAAGCTATGAATGAAAGTCTACTGACCTTCTCTATCCTACACCGTATTAACCTCACCGATTCCAACCAATGCCCGCGGTGCAACTCGGAACTAGAAACAGCCGACCACATGCTTATTTACTTCCCAATAGCCATCTCTGTAATACCCATCATTTTTAGTCCGAATTTTAGGTATATAAAATGGAGCCAAACGGTATGGAAGCCCGATATATGTATTTAACCAAGTAGTTAGTTAGTCCATATAATCACTAAGTGTAATATTTTAAAATAATGCTTAGGATTTTAGAAATTAGAAAATATAAGAAACTTAAAGAAAAATAAATTAATTAGTATTAGAATTTATTAATATGATTTATTAAGTTTTGCATGTTTGAAAGGGTATTAAATATATAAAATTTTATTATGTGATTTTGGAGTAGGAAACGTATACTAGATTAGAGAGCTCAAAACTTTTCACTCTTATGCACAATTAATAATGAAACTAAATGATAGTTGAAGGATGACATTTAAAATAAGTTAATTATTATAATATTAATGTTAATGCACACATTTATAGACTAGTGGAATATAAATCTGTTAAAAATGCATGGAGTGTAATAAGATTATCTTTGTAATTTAATAGAGATAATGCTTGAGAAATAATAGATAGTAATTAATTATATTAAAGAATTTACATGGTATGGAAATTAAAAGTTTTTCTCAAGTTGCTTATTAGAAACTTTTTCTTTGGATCTTTAAATTATGCATGCTATAAAGATTATTGAATGTAGCATTTGAAATACAAATCGTAAGCAAAATTGTGAGAGAAGAAAATGTTTCATTTAATATAGAATTAACAAAGAAATTAAATAATCTTACTAATATAAAGAAGGGAGGGTTTTCTCTCTTTCGGTTCTTTCGGTTCTTCGACTTAGGTTTAGTGGAGAAAAAAAAGGGTTTCGAGGAGAAAACACAGATAAGAGCGATGATATATGCTCTGATTTATCTCCAATATTCAATCTTCTCCGACTCCCGCTTCAATTCAAGATTTGTTCGTCAAACATGCTAAATTATTAACCTTCATCTCAATTTCCCATCTTATATACTAATATAAAGAAAATAGGCTTTTTTGGTACGACCTCAAATTTCCGTGTGTATTTTCAATGTTGTCCGTCGGATCAGATGACTTCAAAAAGCGAAATTTAATTACAGCCGTCCATCAGATGAGGATCTCGGTATGATATTTATGAATTGTGGGGGTTTATATTAAATTACTTAAATTCCTAAGGACCTAAAAGTTAAAGATATATATAAGAAATCTCAGGCACAAATTTCATTTCTCTCTTTCGGTTCTTCGACTTAGGTTTAGTGGAGAAAAAAAAAAGGGTTTCGAGGAGAAAACGCAGATGAGAGCGATGATATATGTTCTGATTTAGCTCCAATATTCAATCTTCTCCAACTCTAGCTTCAATTCAAGCTTTGTTCGTCAAATATACTAAATTATTAACCTTCATCTCAATTTCCCATTGAACTTAGGGTTTTCCCATTGAGTAATTTAAACAACAAAAATTGAGCTGAGAAAAAATGGATTGAAGAACTGAAATGCTTCAACTACACAAGTATGTATGAACACCATATTTCTAAGGGTTGGATTGGTGTTTGAATCAATAGTATCAAATTGGGGATTTTTCTTCTCCAGGTTTGTACGAAACTATTAATTCCAACTCTTTGTAGTAATAATTCCATGTTTCAATTTGGGTTTTGTTAGATTCAGATACCTCTCTCACTTTTTTTTTTAATCCCAAACATAAGACTTTGTTTTGTAATGTTTCTATTAATCCTCCTTCCGTGCGAATCATTCAGTTGGGGTTGAATGCATATACTGACATTGGAATTCCAATTGGTTAATGAATATTTGGACATTGACAGTCATTGACCTGATATGTGTGTTATTGTGTTTGAGCACCAATCCTCTATCATTGCATGAATCTTACTGTGTTTCTTTTCCATTACTGTTTAAATGTTTATGGGGTTAGTGGAATAAGGAGGCTGCTTTAGTTACTTCTGTCCTTTCTCGACGTGCACAACCTTAAGTCCCTCTTTTAATAAGAGACTAATGCATTGTTTACAATTCTATATACATTTCCACTGGAAGTAGAGGTATCCAAGATTATGTTATGTTGATGTTTTTTTGTTGATTAACTTGAATGGATCTTCAATTCAAGACGGTTCTTGATGATGGTTTGGTAACCAGGTCAAAGAATCTTTTGATATTTTGCCATCTTGCATTTTTGCGGTGCAGTTTTAAAGTTAATGTGAGGATTGCTGCATTTTATTTGTGGCTTTGTGCTTACGACATTGAAGCATCAAGATGTATTTGATATCGATACTAATTTTGAGAAACTAGATGGTTAGAGGCTTAAGGTTAGGTACTGACCTGTAATGATAGACTGCCAACACTTATGCTATGACATGTAATGATAGATTGCCAGACAAATTGATTCATTCACGAACAAATTCGTTCCAGTAAAAATTCATTGAGTATTAACATTCTCAGCAAAATTATGAATGACGCTCACCATTTTTTTTTAAATCACAAATGCACGCAACTCAGGTTTAATTGATGAAACAAATGGAAACTACTGGAACTTGCTCTGTTAATCAGAGATAAAACATGACCGCAGAGTAGCTGGCCATTCAACGAGCAATGAACCGTGATCGACAAAGAATCTGTTGGAAAAACTTGACGGAGGAGCAGAGGTCTACTGTACCCGAGCAGAGTTCAAGGGGTATACTAGTATTAATTAAATGATAGTATTAAATTATAGATCTGAATATTGTATATATATATTAGGCTAGAGAGGGTAAGTAGAGGATCCAACCATTCTTATCTCATTTTCTCTCCTTCTTCTTCCTTGTTTCCCTATAGACCTTATAAACTCCCTTATAGATAGTTACCTATTATATGTTCTTATATTAGTAGTTTGATAATAATATCTAGAGTGGTTTATGGAATGGAAGAAGCATGTTGTCTATGAATTGATTTATTGGTTTCCTTGGAGTATAAACTATGAGATGATAAACAATTATCAAGGTAGGTTTACTAACTCATCTTCTAATCATATTTATTTGTGATTTTATGGATTGGAAATGATGTCTTCATCTTTTATTTTATTTGCAGTTCTATATTTTATCCGCATTCTATATGAATAAGTATGATTGTTGTTTGCTAATGTATTCATGAAATTGAAATGGGAAGATTATATATATGAATTGTAAAAGTAATTACTAAAAGGATGAGTTCATGTTTTACCGTTAGATGGAATATTGTTTCATGCTAACGGTGGGTGATGATCCCCGAGATTTAAATGGGTAATGATTCCCAATAGGAACTTGTGTTTCCTGACCATCAATGTCGGTTGTTCGTGCCAGATAACGAAAGTGAAACGGGTAATGATCCCCGAAAACAAATGGGTATGATTCCCATAGGAACTTTCTTCCTGACCATTGATGGAGGTTGTCCGTGCCGAGAAACGATAGGTGGGTGTACGAACCAAGGACATTCGTATCGTGAACTCAAAAAATAAAATGAAATGAATAATAATTAAGAATTAATTCAGGTGTTGTGAATTTATAAACAGAATCATTAAATGCATGTCTTATTTAACTTATTGGGATGTTTGTATATTTTTAGAGGATGGGAAAGTATGCCTATTGAGCCGTCAGCTCACCCCAATTGACATTTTTTGCAGATTTCTTAAATAGTGGAAGTGGAATTTAAACTTAGATGGATTATGGACCTTGTTGTTTTTGTTATTATCATTTGATATGTAATTCGGTTTTAATATTTTGTTGAGAATGTTGTTATTGTATTTGTATAACTAATTAAATTCATGTATAGGAATAATTTATTATGCTTAATAAAACAATTATATCTAGCTTATAAAGCATAGTTTGGACAACTTAGGCAAGATAAAGAGCGGCCAGGATTCATTATTGGGAAAGCTAATCTACGACCGTAAAATGATCAGTTTAATTAACCTTCAATAATAAATGTTTTATTAGTATTTCATAATAAATGTTTGTTTAATTAATCAAATAAATATACTTTCATTAATACAATACATATAAATTTATCTTATATTAAATCAGTAGACATTAATGGTGGTTTTGATGGTGTGCGGAGGTGGTGGATCAACATTGGGGATAATGGTGGTGGGTTTTGGTGAGAACAGTGGAGTGATGACGTTCATGGTGTGGTGGTGGAATAAGTAGTGGTAGTGAGATCAGAAAGGTGTAAGGTACATAAATTACTTAATTTTTAAAATTTGTTTTTATTTTATTTTCTTATTTTTTTAAATTTAAAACTAATACTTTCATTAATATAATACACCAAATTTACCTTATATTAAATCAGTAGACATTAATAGTGATAGTGATTGTGGGCGGGGGTGGTGGATCAGCGGTGGGGATAATGGTGGTGGGTGTTGGTGAGAATGGTGGAGTGGTGTTGTTAATGGTGGTGGTGGTTGAAGAAGTAGTGGTAGTGTGATGAGAAGGTGTAAGGTACATAAATTATTTAGTTTTTAAATTTGTTTTTCTTTTATTTTCTTAATTTTTTTAAATTCAAACTAATAATTTCATTAATATAATACATAATAAATTTAGAGGTGAAGATAAACGTGGTTGTGATGGTAGACGGGGGTGGTGGATAAACGGTGGGGATAATGGTGGTATGTGTTGGTGAGAATGGTGGAGCGATGACGTTAATGGTGGTGGTGGTGGAATAAGTAGTGGTAGTGGGATGAATTACTTAGTTACCCTTGGTTTATTTTTTTTATTTGATACTCCTCTGTCCTAAAATTTCTGTCCTCTATTCTATTTTTGTCTGTCATAAAATACTGCCAGCTTCTGTTTATAGTCATATTTTTTAGTCAAACTCTCAAATATATCCTTCAATCTTCTACAATTATAAAATTATTTTAAATATCACCAATCTAAATATTAAATGATATCTTCCTCAATAGGAAACAAATCTACTAAATCAACTCATAACGATTTTTATTTTTATCTTCTATTTAAATATTTCTATAAATATTATAATTACCAATGTGTTTTACTTACATACTCCATATACTCTTTTTAGTTCTAATAATAACATAGCATTTAATAGGGGTAGTTTTGTACACTCCTCCGGTCTCCTTAATATCTTGACTTAGTCAAAGCGGACTAATAATTTAGGACGGACGGAGTACTAGTTTTTAAATTTGTTTTTCTTTTATTTTTTAAACTTTTTTAAGTTAAAATAAATATTCTAGGCCAATTTTTTGTTGGGTCGGCACATGAAAGAAGATTAACCGTTAAGGACTATAAAGAAACCAAGCTCATTCTGAAAGTTAGATACCAAACCAAGATAAAGAGCGGTTATAAAAATTATTTTGCATAAAAAGATGCCTCAGAGGGCTTTATTAGAAAACAAAAGAGCAAACATTTACAATGAATTGATTATCAGTCGAGCGACAAGCTGGGCACCAACCCCTTTTGACATATAATAAATTATTTGCATATAAACTGTAAATAATATTTTATTTTGCATACCATACCAATTTTTTTTTTATTAATCTAAATTTTGCTATTGGACAAGTTAGGCAACATAAAGAGCGGCTGGGATTTATTTAGGGAAAACATATATCAACGGTTTTAGTTGTTTACATCATTATTGTGTCACTAACTTCACATAATAAATATTTTATTAATCTCTCATTATAAATGTCTTAATAAACATATTTTCTTTAAATAAATAAAAAATTTGTTGATAAACATTACGGATGATCGGGGTGGTCTTTATGAGTGGTGGTGCATAGAGCCAATGACGATAGTGTTGGTGGTAGAAAAGGTAGTGGTGATGGGTGGTTCCGGTGATGGTAGTGCGGGTGCTCAGTATGTTAGTAGAAATGTTTATTCTATGTAGTTAGGACACAAATAACATTATTATGGATGTTGTGGTTGATTTTTTTAATGTGAAAATAAGATGATTATTAATACAAAAGAAATAATTGCACAGGATGACCGCAAGTTTTTCCGAAAAACAACCCGAGAAAAACCCAACAATGATAATGATAGTAAAGGTTTTCAATTGGTCTCACTACATGTTTCACCCAGTGGTTTATTCAAGACAAATATTAGGTTAAGCTAGCAATTCTCAAAAATATAAAATTGTTTCTGCGGTTTTTGGTAAATTTGTGTGTGTGTGGATGAGAAAACGAATCTAAACCCTATACAAATGCACTGCACGAGAATGCTTTCTGATTCGAGAGATCAATCTGTACAATTCTGGCCTAAACCAAGAAATGGTTGTTCCAGGCTTGCTTCGGTCATAAAGTGAAGGAGATGGGGTTGATCTTAAGGAGGGAAGCGAAGAAGGTGTTGAGAGTGTGAAGGTGTTGGCTGTTTATGACTTGTATCAGAAAGATGAACTGGCTTGCAAAAATGTAAGCAATCAGCTCTGAGTGTTTGAATACGTTATATCAATACTTGGTTTATGTCTCTTTTGAAAATAGGGAGGAGAACCTATTTATACAAGCCATTGAGCATAACCCTCGTCTCTCGTGGGAAGTGGAAGAAGTGGAGGATAGTGGGGTCGTGTGTTAATGTCACACGATCAGTCTTTGCCCACTTCCTCCATCATCACTAACCGTCCATGTCTTCCTGACACGTTCTTGTGATGGCGCGTTGCACGCTGCACGCTGTAAACCGCTAGACCAATACCCCAGTAAGTATCCCCCAGTTTGTGACATGCTTGATGTCTCGAATGTGTGGATCGTGGGACCCACAGGAAGTAGCATGCGATGCTAGGCTAAATAACTAAGTTATTTAGGGAATTGATATTTATAAAATATCGTGTGTATTCTATGCATGTAATGCATCGAGTATAATCAATACATATGAAGCATCGCTGTTTTATGGCTTAACCGAATAAGTCGCGGATTTAAGCGTCTTAAAACGTCAACACGTCTAGCCATCTTCGAGCAATCGTTTGGAAGCCTCATGGGCGAGCCATCTCATGGTCGATCGGTCCATGTGGAAGAGTGGCGGACGGTGATCACAGAGACGCTTCATTGGTCGTCTAGCTCTTAACCTAGGCTGTCTGACCAAGCTAACGAAGTTGGACGGACGAGATGGCTTAAGACCCTCATCTTCGACCGTTGATGGAATATTAGGTTTTAAAGAGGTGCGCAAGCATCACTCTTTGGATTGATCGAACTCAAGCATGGGAGCCAGTTTTGGTGGGACCGATTGGTCCTGCACGGAGGCGGCCCGTTAGTGTACATGTCCATGCTGGCTCGTCTCGCGAAGGTGCGATCTAGGTCATTCAGTTTGACCGGCAAAGGTGAGTGGTTGAGATCGGTTTTCGACAGAAATCCATTGCCGCAAAGGAATTGGAAACCGCGCCACATGCCTATTTTAGGTGCGCGTTTCGAGGCTTTCGACCATGGTTGGCCTAGGCCGATCGGTCATACGTGCAGACTGGCCCACAGTGATCATGTTGACTGCTTGGGACCTCTTAAGTCTATATCTACGCCCTCCATCCAAGCTTGCAAAGATAGACGCTGGTGATCGATTAACGACACATGTAACAAGCCGCAAACCCTAATTAGGGTTTTGTATAGTTCACACCCGTGCAACTTCAACCGATCGGTTTAGCAAGCTGCACTCCTCCTTTGGGGAGACCGATCGTGTGGGGCCCACGTTGGGTCGGCGGTGAGCATATGTGTACTTGTTCCACGGTCCTAAGTGTGATCTAAGCCATCCATTTATGCTTGCGAAGTTGGATGGTCGTGATCAATTTAAGACACTAGTGGTGTTTCCACGGCTTTTAAAGCATCATGCCAGCCATGTTTTGAGCAAACATTTATTTCTCCATAGCTTGGTCGTGAGAGAGCCGATCATGTACGTGAAAAGTGCGCCCGCCAATCTGCATGCCAACGCTTCTCCGGTCAATCGCGGGACGATCCAAGCCGACCAACTTGGCTTGCGAAGTTGGACGGCCGCGACTTCTTTGAGACTGTTTTTGACATCCTTGCGCATACTAGCCACTCCATACCAGCTCGACCATCCTTCTTCAGGTCTAGCGTTTGGTGGCTGTTTTGGGGGCATAGCATGTGTTCGACCGGCCAGGGCATAAACGGACCCCCTGGTGGTCATTGCGGTGATAGCCTGCTCCTGTTGAGGATCGTCTAGGCTGGTTAAATCATGCGGCCAACCTGCGTGGTCGTGATTGTTTCTGAGACTGACATGGGAAGTCCAGATTTCCCTTAGGAAAAATGCTCAATCGGGCTAGTATAACACACCGAGACAATTATCCTGTACGGGTATTTCGTGCATGCCTCACTATTTACACTTGGAGATTCGTTTTACTGCTAAGAGCAACACTCGGTCGTCATGCCGCACCAATAATGAGAGTTCTGCGGGAACATCACAGGAAATACAAGGCTAATCAAGCATTAATTAATAATGCTATAAACTCACAGAATATCGGGATTGTTGCTACATGCTCCGTTTCTGGGTGTATTTAATTCACAAAATACTGGGATTGTTTCCACATGCTCCATTCTAGGTGAATTAGTAAAGTGAAGAAGTATTCATCACTCAGATAGCCTTATCCTCTGCAGGATGTCAACGTATTAAGTTCGGATTTTACAATTTTAGCCTTTGAAAAAAAATCCACCATCAACATTAAGTCCCCTGCCTAGCACATAATGGTTACATTATTGTGGGGTAGGCATGAGATGGTGACAATTTGCATACTGAAATGACCAAGCTAAAGTAAATACATATTTACCGCATGGTCGAACACCGTAATATGCCTCAAACGTCCCAGAGTTGGTTGAGCCGTTCCTCTTTGATGCTCAACGGTATTTTCCGACCTTAATTAGGGTTTGGAAGAAAACACGACTTGGTTGGGCGAGCCGCTTTGGTTTCCTTTAATTTCCTCCGCATAAACCTGGACAGTGCTCGGCCCGTTTCTTGGACTGGGTGCGCTCCCTTACCTTATACGGTAGCTTCTCTCAAATACATCTGATAAGCATTGTATATCTGATAAGTATTGTTGATCACTATACCGAATCAGTAGCCTTTATAGGTGGCAAACAAAGACTCATTTTTCCTCCTGGGATCCTGTTGGCTCGTGAAATATAAAGAAGACTCCAAGGACCTTCCTCCTATTGCATAATTGTTTTCTTCTATATCCCAGGTACCGCTCCGTGCTTATCTGATCTTTTGATTGACTGATGATGATTTTTTTTTGCGCAACCATAACTTCTTCTTCTTTGCAGTGTATCATGGAAGCGGTTGGTGATGACCACTCTGTAACTTCTCCAGAAAAAAGTTTCTAAGTCAACAAGCCTGATGCTAATGCACACGAGGAGGTAATGGCTAAAATCGACCTCCCACTTCGCGAAGTCGGTCGTGTTATACAGGGGATTCCCATTCTGCATCTGCGTATTGCCAGAGGACGTATCCGTGCTCTTTCAGCTTCGATCGACATGGAGGAGCAATGGAGACATGATGAAGCGTCGCAAGTACCAGTGAGTGCAAGAGCTGATAGGTTTGCAGCACGGCTAAAGAGGCGGAGGGTTGAACACGAACGACCTCCAAGTGAAGATAAATGTGATTATCCAATCCACGACGGTGTGATAATCCTCGATTCTGACCCGTACGAACCCGAGTATCCAAAAGTTTCCACCACCATTTCTGCAGTGGCTCTTGAAGAAGGTATGGAAGCTTTCCCTACCAAGGATGTTGTTAAAGCGGAGAACATGGTTGCAGAAACATCCGAAGTGGAAGCTGAGGCAGATCCAAAGGAAGAAGCAGTAGCGACCCACGATGGCGATGGTGTTCAAGCAGGATCCAGTGGTGATGGAGACACAATCAATCTTCTTGATGACTAAATCTTCCTGTTCATTCCCTTTTCTGAGTATTTTCTCGTGATTCGTGACATTTTCTCCTTGTACTCAGTGGCGGTTGAGTTCAAGATCTTCTTTTTTCTGCTTGTTAGTTTGAACAAGGGCTTTTATTTATGTTTTTTCTTGAGACAAATCTTTCATTGAGACTGCATCTGAATCGCCTCAGGTGCAATAGTGTGCCTTCATATGATTGTATGTGATTCTTGTGATAAAGAAGTAATGTCATAATAAAACCACGAACCTGTCCGTGCTCTCCTGGCATAGGTCTGATGCTGTTGAAGTAGACTGTTTAGAGCACTCCCCCCCCCCTTTTTTTTTACATGTTTCATCCCTCCAACGTCTTCAGAAGGTACAAGGATTTCTTTTTTAGGGTTTTCATTCTGGGTAATTATGATTTAGGACGACTCAGGATTTTGTGTCATGCCTAGGGGTGAAGAAATTTCTAAAGGAAATAACATTTTGATTACTTGAAAATTGAAACCCTAATAATTTATGAAAGCAAGTAGTGCAATCATTTTGGAGGAATTACAAACATTGTATTAAAAGGGAAATTGTGGGAGGAAGTTCTACGGAGGAAACTGGAGGAAAGGGGTAGCGCCGTTCTCTTAGGTGTCGCAGGGCTTGAGCCATCGTGAGTGAATAATCACGCCCTCGAGCTTGTCTGTGTTGATGATCTTACAATAGCCACCCAAGATAACATTTGCTACCAAAAATGCTTCCTCTTCCTATGCCGACAAATCAGATTGAGTAGTTATTTTCACTGCTACGTTTCCAACTTGAAACGCGGTTATCTTTACTACCATATCTCCAATTTGAAACGGATTTGGACTGGGCACATCATCTTGCTTTTGGGACACATTGTCTCTGACTGCTTCCAAGTTCTTGGCAAAGCGTTTAAAAGGAACGACACTCCACTCACATCTCTTAGTGCGGTTATTTTGTTGGCTGAAACAAGTCCCCGAGGCCCAGCAGGAAGGTGATTTACTGTTTGTAAAAAGGGTTGTTCAATGAGACTTGAGCTCGAAATATCCTAATGTATGACGACGGGCTTTCTCCAGGAAGTTGCGTCACATTTGCAAGTTGTTGATACGGCAACAAACAATCTTTAAGATTTGATGGCTCGTTGGAGATTCTTTCAGGTACCGAAACAGGTAAAGGACACGCCCCCGTCACTGCTTTGTTGTCGTGTATCCACGGGCTCCCCAGGACCATGTCGTAATTCGAACATTCTTTGACTATGTAAAATTTGGCCTGGGTTGGAATATCACTGATTTTGACATCAAGATCAATGCATCCATAGGAGTCTATGAATTCTCCTTCTGAGTTCCTGATCACGGTTGGGCTTCGAGTAGCTTCTTGCTTTGAAATTCTTGCGGCCCTCATAGTCTTGACAGTGATGATGTTGAATTCGGAGGCTGCATCGATCAATGTGCTATCGAACTTGACATCCTTCAAATGAGTGACGGTCAAGAGTCCCCAGTTTCCCTTGCTGGACGTATCTTCCGGAAAAGACTGAGGTTCCGAGACGGCTTCCTTTTCTGGATACAAACGCCTGCCTGACACGATATGATTGAGGGTTGTGAATATGTCTTGACGTTGTGCCTTGAAGAGATATAAGATTTCGCACAAATGCTCCATCATAGATTGTACAGTCTTGCGAAAAAAATCCCCAGAAATCATACAACTCCTAATAGAAAGAGGATCTCTATGAACCCCTTCGTTTCCCACTGGAGTTCTCCTGCCTCTATTTTTTCTATGAAGATTTGTTTCAACTTGTTGCAGTCCTTGGTCGGGTGATGGACAAACCTATGGTAGCGGCAACACTTGGGGTCCGTCATGTCTTTCTCAGTCGGCGAGCGTCTGATAGGAGGCAGCTTGATAACGTCATCATGAATCCATGCTTCCAAGAGTTCCATTACTTCATTCATTGAAAATGGGAATCCTGTATCTTCAACGTCTTGTGCAAGATTCTTGCTCGTTCCTTTTAGAGACGAAGTTGTGTGCGCTGGAGCCGCACGCTTGGGTTGTTGTTCGGTTGCTGGAGCTTTCCTTTTTCCTCCTTCGCCCACCACGCTCACAGAAGGACCAGTATTATATTGCTTGTTGATGTGACGCCTGCTACCTCGACTCTCACGTGGATCTTCGTTTCGAACAACTCTGGTTCTTTCCAACAACGCTGGGGCGGTTGTGCCTGAACGCTTGGCAGCTTCATGGAGCTCAGAGAATGTTTGGAAGCACATATTCTCTAACAAAGCACGGTATATGGGTACCATCCCGTTAATGCACAACTCCACCAACTGGCGTTCAGTGACGTTTGGATCATGACAATCCAATGCTTGAGTCCTGAACCTCTTAACGAAATCATTCGGATGCTCATTGTTCCGCTGGGAGACTCTCCCCGGATCTGAAAAAGTGATCTGCTGAGACACGAAGAAATATTTCCTGTAGAAAGCACTGACCATTTCGCCCCAATTGGATATGCTGTTAGGTGCGATGTTGTTGCACCAGGTGTACGCCCTTCCCTAAGTGATTTTGAGAACTCTTTCAGGCAGAGAACATGATTGCATTCATGTTCCCCCAAAGATTCTTAAAATCGAGAGATGTGTTCACGAGCATTACCAGTACCATCGTAAAGGGTGAATTGAGGGGAGGTGTGTCCCCTAGGAAGGGGAATCCGCTGCACGTCTTGAGGGTATGGAGGTTGATGCTGGTGCATATCCATCGAATTTCCCTTGCCACGATTTTGGAGGAACCTCTCCAAGTCCTCTCGTTTGATGAAGTTGGATGGCCGGTCCCTCTCCCTAGAACGCTCCTGGTCCCTTTCTCTTGGACGCTCAGCAAACACGAGCTTCTTCGTCCGTGTAGGCCCGCGTCGCTGGGGTACGCTCCTGATCCCATTATCTCGGACACTCAGGAGCAAACCGAGCTTCTTCATCCATGTAGGTCCGCGCTGCTGAGGTACCTGCTCCAGGTGCGTTGAATGCATCCCTTGTTGGCTCCAGGGGATGTCTCGCTCTTGTGGCAACCGATCAGTTAGTGTTTTGAGAAAAGTGAGTACCTATTTCTGAGTTGTAGCCATGTCTGTCTGTTCCTTAACAAGGATTTCTTGTCTCTCCATCAAATCCACCATGGTAATAGGGGGTTGTCATCCTATGGCTCCTCCGGCCCCTCGTCCTGAGGGAGGAGTGCTGGTCGCCCTGGTGACAGACGGAGGCGTTACACTCGAAGAAATGCCGGGATTTGCAGATGCTCTGGCTCTGGTGATAGGATGCGTCACACCTAATGGAATATCTCCTCCTGCTCCGCTGGTGTTGGTGGTAGAGGACGTAATTCCACGGGATACATTGACCGTATTGGAAGGTTGCACGGTAACACCACTAACCAGGATATCAACGCCGAGAGTGTTGTCGGCGCTGGTTCCGTCGGGATTGGTTGCTGATCCATACCTAAGATCCACCATTTTTGAAATCAGAAAAATTGAATTGGTATTGAGGAAATTGACTTCACAACCTAGAGATTAATCTCCCACTGTGGTCGCCAATTGTTTATGGGTGAAAATTGCTTCTGCGGTTTTTGGTAAATTTGGGTGTGTGAGGATGAGAAACGAATCTAAACCCTAAACAAATACACTGCACGAGAATGCTTTCTGATTCGAGAGATCAATCTGTACAATTCTGGCCTAAACCAAGAAATGGGTCCGTTCCAGGCTTGCTTCGGTCACAATGTGAAAAAGATGGGGTTGATCTTAGGGAGGGAAGCGAAGAAGTTGTTGAGAGTGTGAATGTGTTGGCTGTTTATGACTTGTATCAGAAAGATGAACTGGCTTGCAAAAATGTAAACAATCAGCTCTGAGTGTTTGAATACGTTATATCAACACTTGGTTTCTGTCTCTTTTGGAAATAGGGAGGAGAACCTATTTATACAAGCTATTGAGCATAACCCTCATCTCTCGTGGGAAGTGGAGGAAGTGGAGTAATGGGATAGTGGGGTCGTGTGTTAATGTCACATGATCAGTCTTTGCCCACTTCCTCCATCATCACTAACCATCCATGTCTTCCTGACACGTTCTTGTGATGGCGCGTTGCACGCTGCACGCTGTAAACCGCCAGACCAATACCCCAGTAAGTATCCCCCAGTTTGTAACATGCTTGATGTCTCGAATGTGTGGATCGTGGGACCCACAAGAAGTAGCATGCGGTGCAAGGCTAAATAACTAAGTTATTTAGGGAATTGATATTTATAAAATATCGTGTGTATTCTATGCATGTAGTGCATCGAGTATAATCAATACATATGAAGCATCGCTGTTTTAAGGCTTAACTGAATAAGTCGCGGATTTAAGCATCATAAAACATCAACACGTCTAGCCATTTTCGAGCGGTCGTTTGGAAGCCTCATGGGCGAGCCATCTCATGGTCGATCGCTCCATGTGGAAGAGTGGCGGACGGTGATCACATAGACGCTTCATTGGTCGTCTAGCTCTTAACCTAGGTTGTCCGACCAAGCTAGCGAAGTTGGACGGACGAGATGGCTTAAGAACCTCATCTGCGACCGTTGATGGAATATTAGGTTTTAAAGAGGTGCGCAAGCATCACTCTTTGGATTGATCGAACTCAAGCATGGGAGCCAGTTTTGGTGGGACCGATCGGTCCTGCATGGAGGCGGCCCGTCAGTGTACATGTCCATGTTGGCTCGTCTCCCGAAGGTGCGATCTAGGCCACTCAGTTTGACCGGCAAAGGTGAGTGGTTGAGATCGGTTTTTCGACAGAAATCCGTTTCCGCAAAGGAATTCAAAACCGCGCGACATGCCTATTTTGGGCGCGCGTTTCGAGGCGTTCAACCATGGTTAGCCTAGGACGATCGGCCATACGTGCATACATGCCCACAAGGATCATGTTGACATGCTTGGGACCTCTTAAATATATATCTACACCCTCCATCCAAGCTTGCAAAGATGGACGCTCGTGATCGATTAACGACACATGTAACACGCCGTAAACCCTAATTAGGGTTTTGTATAGTTCACACCCGTGCAACTTCAACCGATCGGTTTAGCAAGCTGCACTCCTCCTTTGGGGAGACCGATCGTGTGGGGCCACGTTGGGCCGGCGGTGAGCATGTGTGTACTTGTTCCACGGTCCTAAGTGTGATCTAGGCCATCCATCTATGTTTCCGAAGTTGGATGATCGTGATCAATTTAAGACACTAGTGGTGTTTCCACGGCTTTTAAAGCATCACGCCAGCCATGTTTTGAGCAAACGTTTCTTGCTCCATGGCTTGGTCGTGAGAGAGCCGATCATGTAGGTGAAAAGTGGGCCCGCCAATGTGCATGCCAACGCTTCTCCGGTCAATCGCAGGCTGATCCAAGCCGTCCAACTTGGCTTGCGAAGTTGGACGATCGCGACTTCTTTGAGACTTTTTTTGATAGCCTTGCGCATACTAGCCACTCCATACCAGCTCGACCATCCTTCTTCAGGGCTGGCGTTTGGTGGCTGTTTTGGGGGCATAGCATGTGTTCGACCGGCCAAGGCATAAACGGGCCCGCTGGTGGTCATTGCGGTGATAGCATGCTCCTGCTGAGGATCGTCTAGGCTGGTTAAATCATGAGGCCAACCTGCGTGGTCGTGATTGTTTCTGAGACTGACATGGGTAGTCCAGATTTCCCTTAGGAAATATGCTCAATCGAGCTAGTATAACACACCGAGAGATGTAGCCTGTACGGGTATTTCGTGCATGCCTCACTATTGACACTTGGAGATTCGTGTTACTCTGCTAAGAGCAACACTCAGTCGTCATGCCGCACCATGAAATACAAGGCTAATCAAGCATTAATTAATAATGCTATAAATTCACAGAATATCGGGATTGTTGCTACATGCTCTGTTTCTGGGTGTATTTAATTCACAGAATACTGGGATTGTTGCCACATGCTCCATTCTAGGTGAATTAGTAAAGTGAAGAAGTATTCATCACTCACATAGCCTTATCCTCTGCAGGATGTCAGCGTATTAAGTTCGGCTTTTACAATTTTACTCTTTGAACAAAAATCCACCATCAACAAAAACATAACAATTAAAAAACATATAGAATAATTATCATTTTATATAAAGCCAACAAAAAAATGACAAATGTTAAAATTGACATAAATTTTTTACTTACTATGAAGGCCGTGCCGTTACGGCACGGGTGAAGTTCTAGTAAAATAAATAAATCTCTAAGTCTCGTTCCGACCCGTAAAGCTTTGAGTTCCGATCTCCATACGGGTTTAACCCTGATCCGGAACTCGGGATTTTACAAGTTGGTATCAGAGCTCTAGGCTTTAGATCTTAAATGGGCCCATGATAAAAAAAAATGATGTGTGAATTTCTACGCATGATTATCTGTTATGATTTTTGTTGTTGTTTGCTTATTTTTATGCGCATGAATCTTTTTTGATTTCTCGGAATTCGTGTGTAGTTATTTGGGTGCTAAAATGGATATTGATTTGTGAATTTTATTGTTTGTATGATTTTGATATTGTAAGCATATTCCAAATTTTGAGGATAAAATTTCTTTTAAGCAGGTAAGAATGTAATACCCAACATTTTATTCCGGGTTTTAGATATATATATAAAATGGAGCCAAACGGTATGGAAGCCCGATATATGTATTTAATCAAGTAGTTACTTAGCCCATAAAATCAGTAAGTGTATCATTTTAAAATAATGCTTAGGATTTTAGAAATTAGAAAATATAAGAAACTTAAAGAAAAATAAATTAATTAGTATTAGAATTTATTAATATGATTTATGAAGTTTTGCATGTTTGATTAAAATTTTATTATGTGATTTTGGAGTAGAAAACGTATAATAAATTAGAGAGCTCAAAACTTTTCACTCTTATGCACAATTAATAATGAACTAAATGATAGTTGAAGGATGACATTTAAAATAAGTTAATTATTATAATATTAATGTTAATGCACACACTTATGAACTAGTGGAATATAAATCTGTTAAAATACATGGAGTGTAATAAGATTATCTTTGTACATTTAATAGAGATAATACTTGAGAAAAAAAGATAATTAATTATATTAAAGAGTTTACATGGTATGGAAATTAAAAGTTTTTCTCAAGTTGCTTACTAGAAACTTCTTCTTTAGATCTTTAAATTATGCATGTTATAAAGAGTATTGAATGTAGCATTTGGAATACAAATCGTAAGAAAAATTGTGAGAGAAGAAAATGTTTCATTTAATATGGAATTAACAAGGAAATTAAATAATATTAATTAAATTATAGTATTAAATTATAGATCTGAATATTGTGTATATATATTAGGCTAGAGAGGGTAAGTAGAGGAGCCAACCATTCTTATCTCATTTTCTCTCCTTCTTCTTCCTTGTTTCCCTATAAACCTTATAAACTCCCTTATAGATAATACCTATTATATTTTCTTATATTAGTAGTTTCATAATAATATCTAGAGTGGTTTATGGAATGGAAAGAAGCATGTTGTCTATGAATTGATTTATTGGTTTCCTTGGAGTATAAACTATGAGATGATAAACAATTATCAAGGTAGGTTTACTAACTCATCTTCTAATCATATTTATTTGTGATTTTATGGATTGGAAATGATGTCTTCATCTTTTATTTTATTTGCAATTCTATATGAATAAGTATGATTGTTGTTTGCTAATGTATGCATGAAAATGAAATTGAAATGGGAAGATTATATATATGAATTGTAAAAATAATTACTAAAAGGATGAGTTCATGTTTTACCGTTAGATGGAATATTGTTTCATGCTAACGGCGGGTAATGATCCCCGAGATTTAAATGGGTAATGATCCCCAGTAAGAACTTGTGTTTCTTGACCATCAATGACAGTTGTTCGTGCCGGATAACGAAAGTGAAACGGGTAATGCTCCCCGAGAGCAAATGGGTATGATCCCTATAGGAACTTTGTTCCTGACGATTGATGGAGGCTGTCCGTGCCGAGAAACGATAGGTGGGTGTACGAACCAAGGACATTCGTACCGTGAACTCAAAAACTAAAATGAAATGAATAATAATTAAGAATTAATTCGGGTGTTGTGAATTTATAAACAAAATCGTTAAATGCATGTCTTATTTAACTTATTGGGATGTTTGTATATTTTTAGAGGATGGGAAAGTATGCCTATTGAGTCGTCAACTCACCCCAATTGACATTTTTTGCAGATTTCTTAAATGGTGGAAGTGGAACTTAAACTTAGATGGATTATGGACCTTGTTGTTTTTGTTATTATCATTTGATATGTAATTTGGTTTTAATATTTTGTTGAGAATGTTGTTATTGTATTCTTATAACTAATTAAATTCATGTATATGAATAATTCATTATGCTTAATAAAAAAATTATATATAAAAACAAATTCTAAGTCTCGTTCCGATCCGTAACGCTTTGAGTTCCGATCTCCATACGGGTTTGACCCTGCTACAGAACTCGGGGTGTTACAATCTCTACATGGACCAACCTCCTATCTCGCATATATGCAAATGGAAACAACAACCACATATCCAATATTCAGATAAATACTCAGACGACCATCTCCCAAATCCTCCAAAACTCTATCCATACCCCCGTGTTTGTGGGTAAAATCTGTTTTTGCTGGGTTTTGTAAATTTGGGTGTGTGGATGAGAAAAAAATCTAAACCTAAAACAAATGCACTGCACGGGAGTACTTTAGATTCGAGAGATCAATCTGCACAATCCTGGCATAAACCAAGAAATGGTCGTTCCAGTCTTGCTTCGATCACAAAGTGAAGGAGAAGGGTTGGTCCCAGGGAGGGAAGCGAAGAAGGTGTTGAAACCAGAATGGTTATTTCTGAAGGTGTGGCTATTTCATGACTTGTATCAGAATTTGGAACTGGCTTGTGAAATGAAAGCTATCATTTCTTTGGTATTTTCTGGATACTGTGTTGTTGTTCTAACCAAAACTTGTCGTCTGGTTGAAATAGGTAAAACCTATTTATACAAGTCATAATTGAACGCACCCTGATCTCGTAGAAAGTGGGAGTGATTGAGTGATGGAGAAGTGGGGTAATGTGTAAATGCAAAAGACCACGTTCCCACTATGAAGGAAACAGATTAGTTTACACCCACTACTTCTGGCCGCCACTAACTTCCCTGCTTTCTGGCACTTTCTTATAATGGACGTGCTGCACGCCGCACGCTGTAAACCGCCAAACTAATACCCTGATGAACGTCCCCCAGTTTGTGACATGTTTGATGTCTCGAGTATTTTCGTGGAAAATATGCAGCAGATTGCTGAATGGGTCTCGTATACAAGACCTGGCTATTCTGATTAATTGTGTGCCAACTAAGTAGAAGATAGCCATGCGTGGAAAGTCAAAGTCAGGAGACTTGCCGCAGGAGAATAGCGTGTGATGCTATTAGGCTTGTCTTGGCTGGTCGCCTAAAACTTGCCATAGGCCAGTTAATTCTGTGGCGAATTTGGACGGCTGAGATTGTAATTCATGCGAGAGGGTGGCCATTGATTATGGCCACATTCCGTTGGAATCTTTTAATAGCATAGTGGAGCCATTGGCACATGCCGGTGGCATGGTGTCACAGACGCATGTGGCATAGTGGCATAGCCACGCCTGTGGCATGGCGGCATGGCCAAACCTAGGATTTGGCGGCGTGGCCAAAGTTAAGGGCTTGGCGGCATGGCCAAGGCTAGGATTTTGGCATATTGGTGTTAGACCCAAATATGGCTTCGACAACATTGGCTTCAGTTGCCATATCAAACTTAATGCCCTAGGGAGCATTACGTGGCTTGGTTGGCGTGGCAACCTTAGCTAATTAGGGTTTGGCATATCGAAACCCTAATTTGCGCATGTGGCGTGTGGCCGCGGCACAATGACATTTTTTGTGCAAATGACGCCATGGCCACGCCAAAGGAATTATGGTAGAGCCATAACATGGGGATGGCCACAGGAGCAAGGGCGGCTATGAGTGGCCATAGCACGACGCCATTCTTAGGGTTTCCTAGGTCCCGCATGGCTCGTGGCATGTTGTGGGGCCCAAAGTGGCGTAATTTCGACCACGACTGAAAATTAGGGTTTCATCTAATGCCACTAAAGAAAAGTCGTGTTTTTGACTAGAATACCCTAATTGGAATTCGTCATGGAGTTGGCCATGAACATGAGGTGGGTTAGCACGTAGGCGCGCTATTTATGGCACGTTGACACGTTTGGCATGCTACTGCGACAAAGTGGCACGTTTGGCATGTTACTGCGGCAAGTGGCGCGTTTGGCATGCCATTAGCACACTGGAGTGGAATGACACGTTTGGCATGCCATTAGCGTGTTGGCGCGGTTTCGGAAAGCCAATTTGGCATTGTGACCATCTGGCGCAATTTTGCCTCTTTTAATACTGTGGCAGTTTTAGAGCGACCTGATTTGTCGATAAAAAGAGGGGCCGGCCAAGCATGGGCGTGGCCACACTTCCAGTGCCCGTGGCGGATTTAAAGCGACCTGATTGGTCGATGGGAAATAGGGGCCGGTCGGGAAACATGGGGTGTGGCCACTTGCAAGTGGCGCCGGCTGGCCTATGGCATGACTACACCTCTCTTTGTTGCTGCTCATATTCTGCGGCTCCTTTTATTCCATGTTTTCTGATTTTGGGTAGCATTTTACACCTACTAATCCATGGCGGATTAATTGCCTAGTTTGGCTAAGCATAGTTTCGACCAACGGGGTCTAATATACTGCGCATGGCGCAAAACCCTAATTTTTGCAAATCAGGTTAATATTTGAATCTTATGAATTATCACAAAATTGATTGAATTCTGTGTGTTGACACAGAGTTCTTTAAGTTTATTTCCAGAGAGCAGTATGCTTTCCGATTGAATACTTTTATGCAAGGACCTTAACCTTGATATTTTCGGGAAATTCGTGCTACTCTGCTGCGAGTGAACACAAATTGTCATGCCATATCAATATTAACAGTTCAGCCGGGGAACATAGCACAGAAAGCATTCAAAGAAACTTATATTAATTGAATAATACAGGCAAGGTGCCGAAATTTACAGAATATATGGGATTGTTGCTACATGTACCATTATGGATAAATTTCACGTGAATATATTGAATTTCTCAATAAATGCGCCAGTGGAGAGGTTGAACACTCATCACTTTTACATGGCTCTGTTTCTTTGCAGAGTGACGGCACATTAAATGCAAGGTTTTACAAATTTATCCCTGAACTAAAAAACCACCATCAACACCCCTCCATATCATCCTTTTGTTCTTTATTATGGAACCTATGGACGTCCATAAATGAAGTCATTTGCAAACAACAACATACGCCTCCGGACACCATCCTAGCTCTATAATTGAAGCAACAACATGAATTTGAATAGGAAAAACAGGTTGTTCCACCGGTTATCCCTGGGGAACCTCCAGTCAAGGCTAATTCGTATAACATCAAAGCAACAATAACAATTTCAACGGGCTGGACCAGACCAGATCAGGATTGGATTAAAATTAACACGGATGGTGCAACCAGAGGAAACCCGGGAATGACGGGAGCGGGCTTCATATGCAGGGATTCAAATGCTCATACTTTATTGGCCCTCGTACAACCTTTGGGAATCACTTCAACAATAACGAAAGAAACATGGGCAACATTGCTGGCATCTCGGACAGTAACGGAATGGTAATGGCCAAAAGTTATATTTGAAGCGGATTCAGAAATCTGATGCGCTTCATAAAAACATCGACGAAAGCTCTGTGGTATATTTAGGGAATGATATCCGAAATCAAAAATAAAATGAGATAAATTCCTCATTGAGACATACAACACAACTATAGAGAAGGCAACCAAGCAGCGGATGAAATTGCAAACTATGCAGCGGACAGAAGTAAAGAAGGAAACCTATCAACAACCATCTGGGACCAAACAATCCCATCTCTTCTATACCAGATAATATCGAATGACTATATGGGTACAAGATACCCCCATGTAATAGCAATTTAGTTTTGTTTTTGTTTTTCTGATGCTTCAAAAAAAAAATCTCGCCCTCCATTGGATCCATATGAAATCAAACGGGGAGATTTTTTTTTAATCAAATGACGAGATTATTGTTAGGCCTATTCCCATGCACATGCCAACAAAAACCTGTTTTCCATACCAGGAGGCATGGCAAACGAATTGCGCCACTATGGGAAAACCACTAAGCGACGGAGTTTCTAGCGACCAATATTGATAATATCGCAAGAGATAAGTCTTTATCGCCAGCGCTGCCACGAATAACACTCGATATTGACTCTAGCACCAGCGTTATAATTAATATCGCCAACGCTCGACTACTCCTATAAATATCGCACCGTTTCTTCTTCCCCTTCACACCTCCTCTTCCTTTCTAATCGGTTCTCTTTTCTTACTTTCTCTTCTCTTCTATATTTTAACAAAATTTTCTTGAGTGAGAAAAGAAAAAGAAACAGAAAAGTCAAGGGATATACTAGTACCCCATCCAGTGGATTAAGTTATGTTGTAAAAGTAGGCGGTGATGGTGTGCTCCCTAATCACATATCTGACCATCCAGAGAGAGTTATTTGAGTATTTCTAAGAGGTGGATGGTCTGAGTTCCGTGTGATGTTTCGATTACTTCCCCCTGTTGTTCAAGAGAGAGTCCGAAGATATTCTTGGCGACATTTATATCATATACTAAAACACATTCTTTTTCAAAGACTTTGAATGCGGTAAGTCAGTTTTTTCTAATAATCAAATATTTAGATTATGTTTTTTTTATATATATATAAAATTCAACAAACTCTAATTATAAATAAATGTTGTTAATATGAGTTACACCGATAGATTTGTACATGTTAACGGGAATTCCATGTGCTAGAAACTTGCTTCCATTTAACAGACTAAATTGGTTATCAGAAGATAGATGGAAGCAAAGACTTCCTTTATACATAGAAGGAAATGCTTCATATAGACTAATAAAAGCAAATGGATTAAAAGTGGCTGGGTAGAAAAGTTTTTTGCAACGTTATGCTAAGAAAATGAATCAGAACAGGTTAAGAAATAATGAATATTTGTTCCCTGACCATTATGTGGAGGTCGAACGTCTGTTTGTGTTGTAGAAACTAGGCCAATGTTTATTTCCAAATGCTAGCTCAGTGGTGTTAATTGGTTTTTGCGAAGCATTAGAAGATTTAGAGAAAGCACCAACATATTATTGGGGGTCTCCAATTTTATCAGAGATTTACATATTCCTCGGTAATTGCTCGACGTGGGTCAAAGATAATTTTAATGCTTTTTGGGGAGTGTTGGATGTAAGAACCAATATTTTTCACATTATTTGTTTGTTATTTTCACATGAAAAATTTACTAACCAATAATATTATTATCTTCAGTATTGGTGGTATACATATTTCTGTGTTTCAGAACCTTCTCTTAAGAATCACACCAATGTTTTTTCGTTCATACTGAAGTACGATTCCGAGAATTGGCAAGTAGAACAGATTAAAGATGGTCAACATACTGCTATTGTTTATAAGATTCAACAGTTGTGTAGAACAAGACTTAACCTTGTCTCTCAGTCGTATGAAGCAATCCCTGAGTTCGAAGAGAAACAAGCTCAGAGAATGGTACAACTAAGCCTTAAAAGGATCGTATTATACAACCCTATTTCTGAAAAGGGTGTTTGGTATTATGGTGAAAGACAACTTCTTCAGTTGCAGAAAAGAACAGTGATAACCGTCAACCCCTATCCAAGTTCAGAGGTTTCTGAAGACGACTACATGAAATTGATAAGGGAAGGTCATCATTGGCAAGAAGATGATAAATTGATCCAGGAGCCAATGGAAAGAAATGACTACCTATATTGGTTTAACACTATTTTCAATCCCAATATTGTTATGCAACCGCAAAGTTTGGTTCTGATGGATTTCCCAGCTTTAGGTAGGTTGCCACTTGGCGATGAATTTCTTCCTTCCCAACCTCCACCAGAGACGGGCGACGCACTTGCATATCCTTCTCAAGCGAGTTCATCGTCAACTATGTCACCATTTTCTTGGGATGTACAGAATATATCCACCACATCTGGAGAGATTGTTACTTATCCAATTGTTTCCAGTGCACTTGATCGGACTTATCCATGCTGGGGGTGTCAATGCTACACTAGAGAAGTATCAGACCCAGTTGAACGATTATCATGCTCTAGTACATGGATTTCAGAGTTTCCACTTGGATGAGTTGCAAAAACTGAGGGAAAGCATGATGTTTGACATGAGTTAAGGATTTTCCGGTCATGATGGTTCAGGTAGTAGTAGAGGCATGAGTCCCAATATTAGAGGAATGAGTCCCACTGGTACAGGAATGACTCATTTGAGTCCCAGTCGATCAAGTCAGCGAAGTCGTAGAAGTGAAAGAAGTTTGAGATTTCGTTCTATGCAGGAGGTACCAGAAAGTTTTACTCCAAACCAAGTGTTAGATACTCAAGTAGTACGTGAAGGTGATGAAAACGTTGGCATGGATACAACTCCTGCACGCCTGTTCAGGCAAATGCCAACTGACATGATGACTCATGGTGGTGGTGTGAACATGGAAGCAATTAGGTTATCGACTTTATATACCCCAATTTCCTCCCCCCCACCCCCCACTAATTGCCTCAAACTCATCAGCATTTTAACCATTTCAAAAAACTCCACCAGCATATCAACAACACGGATTTGAATTTTTGTATCATGTTTCCCTGCGCCCTGGACCCATTAATTATCAAGGTTATGGTGACTCTGATGAGACTCAACCACCAAGTGAGTCTCAACCCGGCTCGCTAACTAGTACGTTGAACAACACTCTTGATCCAGAAAATGTGGACAATTGGGTCTTTGGTCAGGAAGGAAATGAGTAGTTTATGGACGTAATTTAGTTTAAGTATTTCAAATATAATCTTTTTATTTTAATTAACGGAAACTATCTTTTAGATTAATATTCAAATAGAAACTAGTTTTACATTTCATTAAAAATTAACCTTAACTGCATAACACAATATTTAAAAATTGAATCCCTGCACGTGAACCTTGTAGAGTTCATAACATTCATCTTGACTAAACCATCTTCTGTTGTTTTCAACAAATTTGGTATGAGCTCTAATTCATAGTTCTTCAGTTGACAACCCAGGATTATCCCCTTTTATCATCCATATAATTTCTTGATACTTTCTCACATCGTTATTGATGAACTAATAACGATTTTGAAGACACTCAATTATTCTGCTTGAATTTACTTGACTTAACGTCATAAACCTTTGAAACACAGTGTCCCATAAGTTAAAAGTCTCTAAATTGAAATCTCCATCACTTGCAACTGAAAATCCAACATCTAATTACAGAAATATCTTCTTGTCGAGTGAAATCCACTTCGGTTATGCGAGTACTAGGCATGGTGAAATGAATTTGGTGGGAGTTGAAATGGGTATTTATAGAGGGGAATAGTAGCCGTTGGATGAAGAACTGCTGAGTGATGATCAGAACACCGAGCGGCATATTAACTAGCGCTGGAATGACCAACGAGCGACATTTTGACCATCGATGGATGGTAGGCTTTGGGATATGTATAAAATAAGAGCAAAAGACAGCCTACAGTGATACCTGCAAGTGCACAGGGTCAGTTGTAGCTTGTGTGCAAGAACAGGGTCATTCCACAGGGACTTGGGGTGTTATGAAGTTTCACTATGCTGATAATTGATGCAAAACTAAATGCAAGGTCACAAGGTTGCAGTGACAGTGAAACAGAGATGGTAAAACAGCAAGGAACCAAGGCTATGAGCCAAGGGCAGGGAAGGCAGTGCACTGATTTCAGTGCACAGCAAGCTTCAAAATACAAGAAATAAACAGCAAGATAGCTAAGAAATTTAGCTGAGCAGGGAGCAAAACAGAATTGAATTTATAAGTGACTGTAAAAGGGATTTGTGGTTAAGCTAAGGGCTTAGAATCCACCTTGTGTCCTAATCAAGCAATGCAATTCTAGGTTGAAATTAGGATCTTAAGCATACATTAGAATGTGAGGAGAATCAGCTTGCTCACTGATATGCCCCTAGTATTGACTGTCTTTTGACAGCACAGCCAATCACAGGCATATCAGAGCACTGACTTCTTCCCATTACTCAAGCAAGACAAGCATTAAGACGACTATCCTAGCAATTCATCATTTAACAGTGCACTGGGGTTCATCTGAGCCTTAGCCAGTGCAACTTAGCTCATGCTAATCTTGTGAACAACAATAAACATCATACAAGGTAATTCAAACAACACACACATGGTGAGCAATTACAAAAACATGATAAACATAATTAACATTTGAAATGGAAATTAACTGAATTAAGAACTATAATAGAAATTCACAGAACATGGATAATTGAGGGCACTGGCTAGTCCAGGCCTCTGAGGTGGTGCTCTGGCTAATCCAGGCATGCCCACAACAGCACAAAACACCTTCTATTTATACCCAAATTAATCAATTAGGGTTCCTACACAAAAATCCCCAAATCAGGGCAGTTATGGTTTTGAAATCTTACAAAAAGCAAAATTGACATACCTAACTCTCTGAAATCACTCAATCTTCTTCGACCCATGCCTTTATTCCTTCTCCTGCGTCTACCCATGCTCTAATTACAACTCTATTTCAACCTATTCTACCAATTTCACATCTAGGGTTCATGAGATTGGTGAGGCGTGAAATTGGTGGAATAGAAGTCTATAGAGTTGGTGAAAGTGGTAGTGATGATGGGTTTTAGGGTTGGTGTTTGTGGCAGTTGAGAAAGGTGGAGGTGTGGTGGTTCTGCAGAGGTGAGGGAGAAGATGAGATCGATGGTTTTGGGAAGAAGGGAGTGTTTGGTTTGCTGCTCGACTTGGGATGTAGGTGTTTGGTACTATGGTGTGTGTCGGGGACAGAAAATGTTGATGCACAGCGAGGATGAGACGTGGGATGTGGGGATGGTGGATCGATCTAACGACGAGATGAAGTGGATCCTGCAGCGGCCGTTGGATTATACAATACAACAAAATTAACGACACCAGATGGAGTTAGGTGTTGTAGTGTTAAGCGGAAGTATCGAGGTTTGATGCGCAGGCAAAGAAGCGACCGTAGGATGCATATGCGATCCAATATGACCGTCGGGAATGAAGGCGGGTATGGATATAGAAAATGGGTTTGGGTAAGGGTTTTGGGCCTTGGGTATGCCAAGCCCATATCTTCTTTAAGAACAATTCTTCCTTCTTGAGCCCATTCCTAGCTTTTTGGACGTGCGCTCCATTCTTTGCGGCTTCCTTGCGTAATTTCTTCCGGTTTTTCACCACTCTTCAGCTCTTTTCCGCTCCGCAAGTTATCCAGACTTTATTTATTACCTAAAAATGCAAAATTAAGTAAGAAAAATATTTATTCTTGAAAACAATGAAAATACAGAATATGGGATAAAATGTAGAATTACTGCACAAAAGATGAGTTAAATGCCAACAAAAAGGGATAAATATATACATTATTTGGCACTCATCAAATACCCCCAAACCTGAATTTTACTTGTCCTCAAGTAAAACAAAACTAAGGAAATCCTAACTATACCACTGTCGCTGGTCTCTCGAATGCATTTAGCGTATGCACTAAGCCTTTTAAACCACTAAGTGTCCCTAGTGGACGAGTTGAAGTCTCGTGAAGGTTTGCTTAGAACGTACCTACAAAGTTCTAGGTCAAAATATAAGCTCAGATTCCATCAAATGTGACATGTGCAAGTCAGTTAAGCTCACAGCAAAATGGAGATGTCAATCTAGCTATCAAGGCACAATCCTAGCACTGGTAACAAATAAAGACATGTGATAAGAGTGTAAAGTGTATCTACACATGTGTAAAGAAAGATCGGATGTTATGACTACTAATCACCAAGAGATAGTTTCTCAGGCTAAGAACCAAGGTCGAAATCTAGCTAGCTGTCCGGACTTTACGAGAATTGTGAATGAGTTGGAGGTATTTCACAATTACTCGCGTTGTACATCAATGGCATACACCCTCCTTGCTTATTACAATGAAACAACAAAATGACTATTTACATGACTCTTATTTACATTGACTATTCTCTTTTTATTTTTGGAACAAGAGATGATGGAATTGATAAATACTTGATTTTTTTTTTTTTTTTTTTTTTTTTTTTTTTTTTTTTTTTTTTTTTTTTTTTTTTTTTTTTTTTTTTTTTTTTTTTTTTTTTTTTTTTTTTTTTTTTTTTTTTTTTTTTTTTTTTTTTTTTTTTTTTTGAACAAGGAAACACTTTTGATACATATACAAAAGGAAACAAAAGATTACATGACACTTTGCAAGAGGTAGCCCTTTTTGATGCACCCAGTTAAATTCGATGGTTGTCTTTCTTAATGTAACCTCCACCTTCTATCCCAACCAACCAAAGAACAAGCTAGTCAAGTTTCGTTCAGTATTCTAAAGTGATTGGCAATCGTGACTTCCTATCAAACACCTTGAAGATCGAGGCTATACATGTATTGGTAGATCGTGCGCGTGCAAATTTCTTATCACTATGTGAATTGTGCTAGAATCAGGGTGCCTAAATATCTAGACTAAGACTCCTAATAATTACATATTTGCACAAGAGTCAACATTTCAAGGTAAATGAGCTCCATTTTTATGTTTTGTTTTTTTCAATTTTTAAATTTTTTATTTTGATTTTTCAATTTTTTTCAAAGAGATGGAGTTTTGTTTTCAATTATGGCATATTATCGTGGTATCTACTCTATACCCCCAAACCTAAACTAAACATTGTCCTCAATGTTTAAAAATATGGAAAGAATTAAAATGCAACATATGGAAAGGGACATGCTGAGTAGAGTAAAAGGAGAGAGAATACCCGATTTCGGCGAAAGCAGAATTAAAACTCCGTTATCCAAGGCAAAACTCCAACATATTCGGAGTCACAATGGATGAGCACAAAATATATACAAAAGGAAATTTAACTAACACATTATCTACAAGAAAATTTGGTTTTTAATGGGATTGGACTTTTTGGGAAAAATTTGGTTTTGTCGGGAGACATTTGGAAACTTTTGGTTTTTTTTTTTTTTTTTTAAAAAAAAAGAAAATAAAATTTGGTTTTTGAATGGGAGCAAGCCCACTGTTGGTTTTGTGTTTGCTTTGGCTCAGCTGGTTTGAAAACGTTTGGTGAAACTGAGTCCAAAATCTCGGCCTAGAATTTGGGTACTCGGCCCACTAACGAGTTAACCTAGCGTGATCGGTTACAAGCTCAGCTGGGTTTAAAAACCCAGAATACAAAATACAAGTCCAAATTAAACAAGCTCACAAAAATTAAATACAAGCCCAGAAATTAAACAAACAAGCCCACAAAAATTAATTACAAACCCAACAGAAAATAAAAAGCCCAAAAATTGGCTTTAATATTACAAGCCCACAATTAAGAATTGGAAGCCCACAATTCGGGTTCTATTAAATGGGTTACCTTTTAAGCACAGCCCAGCTGCTCTGATATTGTTGCAAAAACCCAGTTGGGCTTTGGTTCTTTTCCTTGGTGGCGTCCCAGCAGAGGAAAAACGGGTTCAGACAGCAGGTCCAACAGCAAATGAAGTGAAGCAGATGCAGATGCAAATGCTATGCAGTGAAATGCAAAAATAGCTAATAAAACTACAAGAAAAACACAGCACCAATCCCCGGCAGCGGCGCCAAAAACTTGGTGGGCTTTGGGATATGTATAAAATAAGAGCAAATGACAGCCTACAGTGATACCTGCAAGTGCACAGGGTCAGTTGTAGCTTGTGTGCAAGAACAGGGTCATTCCACAGGGACTTGGGGTGTTATGAAGTTTCACTATGCTGATAATTGATGCAAAACTAAATGCAAGGTCACAAGGTTGCAGTGACAGTGAAACAGAGATGGTAAAACAGCAAGGAACCAAGGCTATGAGCCAAGGGCAGGGAAGGCAGTGCACTGATTTCAGTGCACAGCAAGCTTCAAAATACAAGAAATAAACAGCAAGATAGCTAAGAAATTTAGCTGAGCAGGGAGCAAAACAGAATTGAATTTATAAGTGACTGTAAAAGGGATTTGTGGTTAAGCTAAGGGCTTAGAATCCACCTTGTGTCCTAATCAAGCAATGCAATTCTAGGTTGAAATTAGGATCTTAAGCATACATTAGAATGGGAGGAGAATCAGCTTGCTCACTGATATGCCCCTAGTATTGACTGTCTTTTGACAGCACAGCCAATCACAGGCATATCAGAGCACTGACTTCTTCCCATTACTCAAGCAAGACAAGCATTAAGACGACTATCCTAGCAATTCATCATTTAACAGTGCACTAGGGTTCATCTGAGCCTTAGCCAGTGCAACTTAGCTCATGCTAATCTTGTGAACAACAATAAACATCATACAAGGTAATTCAAACAACACACACATGGTGAGCAATTACAAAAACATGATAAACATAATTAACATTTGAAATGGAAATTAACTGAATTAAGAACTATAATAGAAATTCACAGAACATGGATAATTGAGGGCACTGGCTAGTCCAGGCCTCTGAGGTGGTGCTCTGGCTAATCCAGCATGCCCACAACAGCACAAAACACCTTCTATTTATACCCAAATTAATCAATTAGGGTTCCTACACAAAAATCCCCAAATCAGGGCAGTTAGGGTTTCGAAATCTTACAAAAAGCAAAATTGACATACCTAACTCTCTGAAATCACTCAATCTTCTTCGACCCATGCCTTTATTCCTTCTCCTGCGTCTACCCATGCTCTAATTACAACTCTATTTCAACCTATTCTACCAATTTCACATCTAGGGTTCATGAGATTGGTGAGGCGTGAAATTGGTGGAATAGAAGTCTATAGAGTTGGTGAAAGTGGTAGTGATGATGGGTTTTAGGGTTGGTGTTTGTGGCAGTTGAGAAAGGTGGAGGTGTGGTGGTTCTGCAGAGGTGAGGGAGAAGATGAGATCGATGGTTTTGGGAAGAAGGGAGTGTTTGGTTTGCTGCTCGACTTGGGATGTAGGTGTTTGGTACTATGGTGTGTGTCGGGGACAGAAAATGTTGATGCACAGCGAGGATGAGACGTGGGATGTGGGGATGGTGGATCGATCTAACGACGAGATGAAGTGGATCCTGCAGCGGCCGTTGGATTATACAATACAACAAAATTAACGACACCAGATGGAGTTAGGTGTTGTAGTGTTAAGCGGAAGTATCGAGGTTTGATGCGCAGGCAAAGAAGCGACCGTAGGATGCATATGCGATCCAATATGACCGTCGGGAATGAAGGCGGGTATGGATATAGAAAATGGGTTTGGGTAAGGGTTTTGGGCCTTGGGTATGCCAAGCCCATATCTTCTTTAAGAACAATTCTTCCTTCTTGAGCCCATTCCTAGCTTTTTGGACGTGCGCTCCATTCTTTGCGGCTTCCTTGCGTAATTTCTTCCGGTTTTTCACCACTCTTCAGCTCTTTTCCGCTCCGCAAGTTATCCAGACTTTATTTATTACCTAAAAATGCAAAATTAAGTAAGAAAAATATTTATTCTTGAAAACAATGAAAATACAGAATATGGGATAAAATGTAGAATTACTGCACAAAAGATGAGTTAAATGCCAACAAAAAGGGATAAATATATACATTATTTGGCACTCATCAATGGACACTCTATTGCTCGCTGGAAAGCGTGTCATGTATGCCTATATGTTATAACTGACACATAAACATATACGTTTGGCACTTTGGCATACCCATAGTGGGTGCATATATGTGGCAAAATCTGATGTTAGCCATGTACGTAGGAATATGCCTTAACATGACCAGTTTTTGTGTAGAAGGAAAAACCCCAAATTTTTTATTTTTTTTGAAGTTACTAACTATTAAACATGTGTCATTTTAATTTTTGAGCAGCAGTTCAATTCAATCTTATTATAGGGACGACATGGTTTATTAGAGGGGCGGCATTCTAATAGGACAAAAAGGGTCATTATATGATCATTCAAGGTGTCCCTTATCAAAAAATTGGAAATGACAAATTAACCCTCATTATTGATAACCTACTTTAGTGATGATAATCAAATTTAGTGTTAATGATTAATTTCACTTATATTAACTCAAAATCAAAACAAAAGCAGATTTTTAGAATTAAAAAGAAAAAAGTTTAGAGGAGAAGAAAAAGAAAAACTTTTGTGATATTTGTGAAACCCTTGATTTTGATTCACTCAACCAAAATGAGTGATTCCAGTGACCCGGTATACTTCTAAATTAGTTCCCATTAGCTTTTTCTCGCTCAAAATTATCTAAAGTACGTAACAAAATCAAAACTTTTAAATTTTCAGAATAACTTACGGTTGCAATTTTGCTCGTGACCAACCGTAACTCTTAGTTACGGTTCGTAAGTTATCGAATACCAACCTAACTGGTTAAATTTAGGGAAGATCCAATTGTAAAACCAGTTACGGTTGGTAATTAAATTTGGACAACAACCGTAACTAAATTACGGTTGGTAACTAGTGAATCGAGACCAACCGTAACTACCCTACGGTTGGTGTGTCAACTTAACTTTTGAACATTAAATCATTATTTGATAAATTCTTAAGACACAGGATTATTTACGGTTGGTATAGTTGTTTGAGTAACAAACCGTAACTCAATTAAGGTTGATAAATATGATGCAAATACAAACCGTAACTGAACATATTTCTCAAAACTAAGAACTTATGATTGGTATTTGAGTTAAAACCAACCGTAACATCAACCCAATCTACAATTACGGTTCGTATTTGAGTTATTACCAACCGTAACTCACATGCAACCAAAAATTTCAATTTCAATTTTCATACAAAACCCTAATTTTTGATACAAAATTAACTTAAATCCAACACGATAAACTAAACCCTAACTAGATTTTTCCAAACATTTTTCGAATCGTCGATTAATCGAAGACGATGAAATTTTCAGTTTTAATGGAGGTTACAATTGATGGAGGAGAAGAGAAGATGAAGAAGATGATGAAAAAAAACTGATTTGATTTTTTATGATTCATTAGGTTTAAAAAAAATTGATTTGATTTTGGTTGATTTAAGATGAAAAGGGTAATCTAGTCAATTTAATCCCCTTTAGGACATCCCCTCTAATAAATCATGCCGCCCCTATAATAAATCACAGTGCCGCCCCTTTAGGACATTACTATCACAGTGCCGCCCCTCTAATAAATCATGCCGCCCCTATAATAAGCTTGGTTCAATTACATCTTTGTATTATTGCGCATCCTGGCAAGGTTGGTTACTTGTTTGTTCCACAAAAATCAACCATATAGGTCTGACTCATTTGATGAGCCTTACAAATTCTCTGAATCAAACGAGTTAGATAAATTATATATCTGACTGGATGGCACTGAATTAGACATTCTACTAATATCTGACTCCAAGTCGCGTCAATTTCAGATCTCGATTCAGCAAACAAAAGCGAAAAACTCATCCTACCTAACGATATGCAGGGGATATGATTTCTATGGGATTGAGAACCAAAATCTGTAAAGCCAGTAAAGATACATATATCTAAATAACCTTTAGTTCGGTAAGATCACAATCTTCATGAATTTTTTGTTTATCTTTTGTTGTTTCACATTATCGTTATCAGATAAAAAAAAATAATTGGCTTGGTGATTGGTTTTGTATTCAGATCTAGGTACAGAAGGCAAGAATTTATCGAAAAGGAATCGTCTTACTACAAACTCTAGTAGTAGTAAGGTAATCTAATTTTTATTTTATTTTTAATTTGTCTAAGTAAAACCCTAGCTGTTAAATTCAGAAAAGTAGGTCAATGTTGTGTTTTTGGATGTATGAATCTAACCAAAGAAACATCAGGAATAAGAATTCAGCTTCTTATGTGTTTGATTGTGTAGATACTCCGTTCTTGCATTGGTGTGTCTGAAAAATATGTAAAAAAATTTCTTTTGTTTGTTTTATTTTGCTGTGATTGGTAAAGTCTGGTTAATTGTTTCATATGGTTAAAAGGTTATGTAGCATAGAAAATGAATCTATGTTTTTTCTAGGTATGGATAATGATCAGTTGTCGATAAATGGAAATAGTAAGGATGAGGAAGACAGAGAAGAGAAGAATGACGAGGAAGAGAATGATGATGAAGAGTCAAAGAAGAATAATGAGGCAGGAAAGATTACATTTAGGAATGCACCAGAATTCAGGAGAGATTTTATCAATTATTGCTTAGAAGAGGTGAACTATTCAAGGTCTATTGGATCTACGTTGAAGATACCTTCATGGGAGAAGATTGGAGTGAAACTTTCAGAAAAGTATGGGTATCCCATGAAGAACAAAAAGTTAAGGAATCACTGGGACTACCTTAAGAAACAATACATGTCGTGGAACCAGCTTTTATCCTTGCTGGGACACGGTAATGGTGATGTAGAAACAACTAATTTCAACTGCCCAAAGGAGCAATGGGATGAGATAAGCAAGGCAAGATCTGGCTCTCAGTTCATATCATAATTGTGTGAGTCTAATGATATTGTATGCTTACTAATTAACTCTATGTTTTGTTTTTGTTAAATTAGAAGGTGAAGAATGCCAATCATTTCAAAGAAAAAGGATTGGAAGATGCTGATCTTTTGAAGTGCCTATTTGGGGATATCAGCTTCCCATTAATACAACCTTTAAGAACATCAAATGTAGAAATGCAACCATTAGCTGTTACATCTGCACCACTAGATACTCTTGCTTCAGAAGACTCGGAACAACCAGCAAGGATCACTGACACGGATTGGGAACCATCTTGTCAAGATGTATCGGAGGATACAATGGACACCTCTAATTCACAAGAACTAATAAAAAAAACAAAACGGAGGAGGATCGAGGCTTCATCAAATGATACAGTTAAGGGGGAAGGTAATTACCCTGTTGAAACAATTGGTAAACAATCTGAACAAAAAGAAGTTACCTTGATGGAAAGACAACAAAGGGCATTGGAAACGCAAGAAATTATCTTTAAGAAGCTGCAAAAGATCTTGGAGAAGCAACAAAGTGTGAAGGAAAAGAAAGAAAGTCTTCCAGTGGATTTTCTTAAGTCACTTGAAAATTTAAAGGACGCGGGGCATATTACTAATGAGGATGCATTGGAAGTTGAATTTAAAGTGTCCGAGCTTAGTGGCTGGCAGAAGTTGTTTGTTAATCTGCCTACTACCGAACGACGAGTTTCTTATGTTAACAAACTATTAGGAAAACAGTGAAGATTTGTGAACTAGATGTTGCTGGATTGCGTGTTAGGAATATTTTGATTGATCAGTACAGTGGTCAATTAGATAAGTTTTGATCTACTTGGTGTAAATCATATCTCTATCTATGAAATCTATTTTCTCTTTAGCTTCACTTGATTGTGCACTGCTGAAGGCATAAGTAAACCTTTTCTGGAGATGTCAAAGCTGAAACAAATATTCTCAGAACCTTTTTATTTGTGTGTATATTTTTATTTTTTTGTTTCTCCAGATTTAAAGAGTCTTTTAGATCCGAAAGATTCTTAGTTAAGGTATCAGATTACTTTTTAGTTCTTCAAAATTTCAGCAGCAGTTGAGATTTCTGTCCGCAAAGAGTAAGGTTAATGAGCTGTGGGGGATCTTATCAATAAATGGTGATAGAATCAGGTGAACACTATTTAAGCGAAAATCTAGGTAATGTAATGTAATTAGCCCGATGTTCGAAGTTAATTAGTTTTGTTTCTTTGGGGTGATACAGCTGATCCTTTCACAATGGGATTATAATGAAAGATGGTTGTTTCTTCCCTTCGCCAGAAAGATACTTTCATAAATATAACTTTATTTGTGATTAATATTTATTCATTCATATTGGTATTTCTTGATTTCTTACGTTCCTGTTATCTTGTTGCCTGGCAGTTTGTTTCTGCTATAAAGTTTCCTGCATATTATTTTGTTTCTTTTTCTGGTTGAGCGAAAGAGCATCAAATTTGTAAGGCAGATTCATGAGAATCACAATAAATGGTTCGGCTCTTTGCTCATGATCAAGTTTTGTAGGGATTCTGAGCAGAACTCCTAATCCTGGGTTGCTTCTTTTATATTGAGGTTGTGTGGCAACCTAATGTTATATGTATTTGAACTTCTATCTTACTGTTGTGTTTGTAAATGTGGTTGTCTCTGTGTTTGTGTCCTCTCAAATTCTCTAAACTGAGTTATTAATACCTTTTGGTTCCAGATATTATTGGTCAGGCAGTTGCATCTCATCATGGAGAAGGGAGATGGATGTTGCTTTCCCATAGTGACGATGCCTAATCTAATTGTCATCCTCATCGCCATTTTCGTCATCTTTACTATTCGCATTTTGTTCGTCATACATCAAAGCAGGAAACCTCATTATAACTTGCCTCTAAAAGCTGTCAACACCCTAATCGTTCTAGGTTCAGGTAAATTCATGAATCTACCATCATCTTTTTCGTTTTGTGTTTGCTGGAAATTGCTTTCTTCTGTTTGCCTTATCTCTTATCGTTATCTTGAATATGATCACTTTGGGGTGTGATAATAATGTAGGTGGTCACACAGCCGAGATGATTAATCTCATCCGTGTGCTTCAAAGGGACAGGTTTACACCGCGAGTTTATGAAGCAGCGTCAACTGATAATATGAGTCTTCAGAAAGCTCAAGTACTGGAAGCCTCTATAGTTGATCAGGTTAGTGATTTTTGTTCTTTTTTCTGTTTTCCTTATATTTTATTAGTTGAATCATAATACTTGAGTTTCTATTTTGGCCAAAACTCTTTTGTATAGATTTTTTTTTTCTTTTTCTTGAAGCGGTTTGGAATTACAGGCAGGTCCTGACAAGCTAAAAGAAACAGCTCAGTTCATGTAAATTTACCGAAGCCGAGAAGTAGGTCAATCATATTTAACATCAATAGGGACAACACTAATTGCTTTAGTTCATGCGTTGTTGTTGATGATAAAAATCAGGCCTCAAGTGGTATGATCTCAACTTCACAACCATTAAACGTTTTTTATTATTTCAACAAAAAATGGAAGTTATGTTACAGTTTTCAGATATATGCAATTTAGCGAGGCTATTCTTTCAGATCCTATGCAACGGCCCCGGGACTTGTTTTCCTCTCTGCATAATTGCGTTGCTATTTAATTCATAGAGCTATATATTCTGATTTGTAAAGATGAATATCATTTGAGTGAGACCAGGAAAATGAAAAAGTATTTTTATGGTTTTTCTATCATAATTTTTCGAGCTTTGTTTTTGTTTTTTGCTTTTATCGTGAGCAATTGCAATTTCACTTTAAAGGTAATAAGAGAGCTCCCCGCTTGACCTAGTTTGGCTTTTGGGTGTAGGTACTTGGGATTAGATGGTCATCCATATTTTATGTTGAGAGTATCGCTATGGTGAAGAGGCTATCTTTAAGCGGCCTTCTTCTCTACAAGCTGCATATCGCTGATCTCGTTTTTGTCCAATGGCCTCACCTACAAAAGAAATATCCCCGAACTCTCTACGTTGGTTGTCTCATGTAGTGGTGGTTGAATGTCTATTGCCCATTAACATGTATTTGTGTCTTACCACACTCCTTTCTTAGCAAGTATTATTTCCTAGACTTTACTACATTTTTCCTTTCTGTTTCTTTGAGTAAACCATGAAATCAGCAGCCCTTGCGTAAGATTTGAAAAAAAGAAGAAAATTGATTTGAAAAAAGAAGAAAATTTGCTGGTTATAGGCATCGTGGTTGTGAACTCTGCAGTTTTTGACAGTTTCGGAAGAACTCGCCAAATATTGCTTGTTAAGCACAGTTGTCCACAGATAATACCGTAGAACAAGCTTTAATTGAACGTCTATACGTTAATATATGCTTTTGATTTGGTATTTTCTGCAGCTGAGTTGTACATCTAGTTAGCTACAAAACCCTATTTATCTGGAACACCTAGAAATCTGACTGCCTTTATGGCTATGGCTCTGGAACTGAACGTAAATGGTTTCTTGATGTTAGCTACAAAACCCTATTTTATCCGGAATACCTAGAAATCTGACTGCCTTAATGGCTGTGGCTATTAAGGTAAATGGTTTCTCATCAAGAGACACTATAAAGGTCAATTTCTTTCCTTTTTTCTTTTGTCTTGGTCTTTTGTGTTCTTTTCCATAAGAAAAAAAGTGAAACGTCCATTGTGAATTGAGGTTTTCATTAGATGATTGTTAAGGGGAAAGCCACTTTTACTAGAGGAAAAGCTAACTTTGGGGTGGATTTAAAAAGTTTCTCCCATGAATAATAATCACTTGTAGGAATTCTGTCATACCTGCCGTTAAGTATATACTAAAACGCCGGCAGTTAGGAATCTACAACAAAGTTTCGTAGTAATGTTGTAAATCTGGCACCATAGATACAGTGTCATTCTTGACAGTGAACACCGAATTATGTGTACATATATATCTTCGCAATGTTAATGTGACCTCATCAAAGTAAACCAAAAGGGGAATGGCAACAAACTTTTTCTTTACAGATGTCGAATGCCTTGCAAGTTTGCAAATTTGTTAAATTTAGTAGAAACTGATTCAGCTGCACCATAGATTGAAAATCACAGTGGAAAAAACAACAAATTATAATAAACACCAACAAGGCTATAGCTTATGATATGGAGGCAGCAAGAAAGAAGGATACATACTAACCATAAGTAGCAGATATCAGAGAATGAACCATTAGATCATAGTTCATATAATTATTTAAAAGACACCATACCTGTATAGAATACAAATTTCTTGTACTTGCGATGCAAATAAAATCAAGCTAACTGCCAGCTCCATGCCCTTTCTCTCTGCGCTAGTTTAAATTATCAGTAGGATTGTCTTCATCGTTAAGCGCGTAAATACAACACACAAGTGTAGCTTTAAGTTTAAAATAGGCTTCTATATATGTACATGTAAAATCAAAAGTAATTGTTGATAAGGGGAAAGCTAGATTTTTTAAATCTATTCCGAAGTCGGCTTTCCCTCTAGTGAATGTGGCTTCCCCCTAACAATACTGCATCAAAGTAAACCTGGGATTTGTCGATGGACCAATTAGGTGATCCCGCCATATAAAACTCCAAGGCACTGCGCAAGTTACTCGATTATTACTGGATCCACTAGCATTTTTCGATTCATAACTGGGAATGTTATACAAAAACCTTACGACTATCCTTAAAAACACTACAGTCTTTCCACCTGTAAACTTAGAAGAGATTCGCTCCTGTAGTATCTCCCAAAAAAAAAGTCACCTTGTACACCTTCAAGCACAAGGCCACCGGTATTATGCCGAGCTTCAGCATGGTGCCTGGCGCTGGCTCTTGTGCTTGAAGCTCTTGCTGCATCATCACGAGTGGTTATACCAATGTCAGCATTAAGCATCTGTGAACACAAAAATAACGATGGTATCCAAGTGTTCACAAGCAATGTTCGTATTCACTCATGTACGTATAAAGGAGAGTAATCATAAGTAAAACTACATTAATACGGTGACTCATCGACTCAGAGCCTTCGAGCTCGTCCTTGTCTAGTCAGGGGGGAGTAATTAAGCTATTCTGATGAGCACGATGCATGATATCACAAAGCATAATAACAGAAGCAGAAAGTAAAGTGCTGAAACATAAATGAGACAATGATTTACGTGGTTCGGCACTAAGGCCTACGTCCACGGGATTGGGGGTTTCACTATATATTTGGAGTTACAAAGATAGTCAAATGACTTTGTGTGAATCACGAAGATAGAGGGGAAATAGAGCTCATACTTACTCTTCATATTTCTCTCTCCTATTCTCTTACTCTAAGTTGGTCGACCCCTCCTCTCTCAGTGGAGAGGGGTATTTATAGGGGTGATACATGGGGTCCACTATTAAAGACAGTTGCATCCTTATCTTCTTGATCTTTGCGCTGATCCCGCTGGTATCTTCGTTTTCGACCGAAGGCTCCAACGGTCATGTATGGTTACGAAGGGTCACCTCTTTTTCTTCCACAGATCTGCTGACACGTACCCTATGCCTATGGTGTTTAATGCGGGTGGTTGGGGTAGTCCGTACACGTCAGACAGATGCCTGATGCCCCTGTCCCATCTTCGTCAGTGGAGTTGATCTTCGCCGTTGATCTTGGATCCGCCTCGAGATGGGGTAAAGCAGATCTTTGGGTGCTCTTCCGTACTTCGCGGTGGTTCGTTCCTTCAGTGTTCCCTGATCCTGAGCCATTGGATTATCGTGATGCCGGACAAATATGGGCGATAGATGTCCCCTGGGTGTTGGGATGTGGCATCATATCTTGATGTCTCGATGTCGCGTGTCTTCCACGTGTTCTTCCTTCAACACCTGGCAGGTGATGAATCATGTGTATACAATTTGCCCCTTTTCTCTAAGCTTGAAGTTGGTCAAATTTTGGAGAAAAACCACCTTCGCATTCATCTCTCCTCATTAACTTCTCCTTATCCTTGGAGCACATTTCCCACTATTGGCATTAACTTCCCCTTGATTCGTGGGACGGTTTTATCTTGTTATAAATATGAGAGAAGTTGCAAACTCAATAAGTTTTATTCTTCCTCATTCCTTGTCAGTTCATAACTCTTCATTCTCCCTGACTCTTCATTCTCTCTTCTAGCTCTTTGTTCTTTAGCTCTTAACTGTTGTTGTTCCTGATTATCCCTGTTACGACTTCGACCAATTCTGACAAAATTTTCTGAGTTAAGCCGTTGTTACTGTTCTCCCCTAGTCTCGATCCCGTCCACCTCTGATTGTCCAAGGCGCCTTTTATCCAGGTATGGTGTTCATCATCTTGTTCTAGATTTTAGTTGATATTCATCTTTCTGCTGTTGTATCTAGGTTTTTGCGATGAAGAACGAAATATACGAAAGTATATATACTTGCCCCTGTTCTTTATCGCAAAACCTAAGACTTCTCTGCTGGTCGTTGAAGCTTATTTTTGACAGTTATGACTGAATTATGGTTTCTTTTTTATGTTAGTCTATTTGTTTCTGTGCCTTTATCGATATCCCTGATGAACTGTGAATGTTTGCAAAATCTCGATTTTTGATTATTTGCTTTATTTGATCTTCGTAGTACTTTCTCGACCCTCGTAGGTATGTCTGATCGTCATCGGGTCCCATATCAAACTCCGTCGTCGAGCCCCTACAAATCTCCTCCATGTAGAAGTCCTGATATATCTCCGCCGAAGGGTGGCCCATCTAAGTCTTTCCAACCAGATCCACGAGCACAGAAAGTTTCGTCATCTTCGGGTCCGAGGGTTTCTATTACGAAGAAGGGGGATCCACCGAAGGGGTCTCGATATGCGGTTAACCGCCCTGTGGTTAATCCCTCTTCCCAACGTGTTGAGCCAAGAAATGTGCAACACCCTTCTCCCCATCGTACAATAACGCTGAATATGCAACCTCTTCGATCCATGCCCCCTCAAACCACGATGCCTCCTTCGGGGTCTAAAGCTTCGCAATTCCACTGCTGTGATGAAAGAATCTTCTGCTAAAGCTGTTGCGCCCATGGCGGACCCTCCGAGGAATCCACCAGTCAAAAGAAAAGGTTCAGATTTAAGTCCTCCTAAGACGAAGAAGACATCGTCGAGTAAACCCGCTATCCCTGATATTGCCCCGGTTATACGAAGCCTTTCAGTGGCCAAGAAGAAGGTTACTTTCAAGCATGTGGATCTCGAAGCGTTCAAAGCGAGGCATGGGCTCGAATCTTTCGATGTTAAGTTCTATTCCCCGGACGATGATTTTACCTATGATATGATCGTAAACTATAAGTACGATGATTTTCACTTGCTGACCACTATGGGAGCCTTCGAAGCGGGTTTGATGCTTCCCTTGTATAAGTCAGGGGATTCCTTCTATTATGATGTTCTGGCCGATCGCGAAGGTTCCACGCATAACACTCATTATCTCTCGGTAGTGAAGCTAAGTGGGAATTATCTTCGGACTATAAAGGAGTGTTATCTTCGAAGCAAGGGTGAGACGATGATGACCTGCTATACTCCCGATCCTGCTGAGCGAGATTTGTATACTCCCACAAATTTTAACGCTTCTTTTGGAGATTACGTCAACAGTAGGAATCGCAAGCCATGGAGTGTAGGTCTTCGTACGATCCCTGCTTCTCATGGTGAAGTTCGTCTTTTAAGTGAAGTGAGTGATTCGAAGCTTCGTTACGTTCCTGGTACCGAAGGGACTTCTCAACAAAAACTTTTTCCCAACTGCGAAAAACTTAAGCGTGACATGACTATGAATGGCATGCCACAGTCATCGAAGTTGTTGGTCCTTGGGATTACGGCTGGGTGCCTGGGCAGCATGGGTGGCGCCTCGTTGCTGGTAGTCAGCCTCGTGATAGCGCTCCAGCTCGCTATGGTGACTTCTGCCCCTGGCGGCTGAATTTCGATGGTATGAACTTTGAGTACGCCATTGATGTTGCTGATGAAGACGAAAGCTCCGATGTTGTCCTTCCTTCGAAGGGTAATTCCGCTGCCAAGGTATGGTCCCTTGTGTTGCCCCTTTTCTTCTTAGTTTAAGGTAACTCGAAGTATAGAGAAAATAGTCGTCGTACTGATATATTGAGTGTTATATCCTTAGGCAAAGAAGAAAAAGAAGATCGGCCTGGTTCAGTCTTCCACTGCCCCTGCGGAGGAGACATATATTCATGATGAGGTTACCACCCCCGTGAATGATGTGGATATCGAGGACGAAGAGGAAGTTTCCGATGACGAGGAACAACAGAGACCTCTCCTCATAATCATGGGAATGATGAAAATACCGACGACGGCGCCAACAGAGAGGAGATTTCCCTTGGTGGTGATGGCACTGGTAGGGGGAGAGTTATGTCTGACATTCCGATGAACGATCCTCCTATCGGGTTGGTGCAAGATCAGAGGAATGACGATGGTGAGCTTCAACCAACGAATCCTACTCCATAGTTTTCTTTTGGTAAAATTCATCATGTTGGTGGTCCTATGGATATTAGCGCTGCTATGGGGCTAGCTGAGGAGTTCTCTTTGGATTCGCCAAATGATGAATGGGATGTTCTTGCAAGTGGGGAAGGTGAAAAGGTAGCCAACAAAGGGGAGAAGGTAGCTGAGGAGGACGACAACTCCAATGGTGAAGATGCCGAGGCTCATGCTACTAGGGAGGCTGAGGCCCGGAAGAATTTTGTTAGCTAGGGAACCGCTGCTGGTGGTGGGGTCCCTGCTAGTGCATCTTCGGATAGCTTCGTGAGGGCTGCGATGCGTGATGGGGATGATGCAACCTTCGACTGGTTGATGAATAAAGGCTTAATGTGCGTGCCCAAACCTGCCCCCGTGATGCCTGGTGAGAAGGATTTTGATGCCTTTACTCGTCAGAGAATGAAGCTAGAATCTTCCGGCGAAGTTGCTGAGGCCTGGGAGAAAGATTTGGGAGCCACCTCGTCTAGTATTTTGGTCGATCCTCCTTCTTCTATTGCTCAAATGATGGCTATAGCTGATGGGTATCAGTATGGTTATCCCCAACAGCGTCTCCTCGGGGTAGGTGATCGTAGATATCAATTTGAAAGATCCAACATCCTTTTGCCAGTGACTTTTATGTGATCGTTTCTTATGAAGATGGTGAGGAGCGAGCACTGCAACCATACCTTGTATCAGTTTTTCAAGGCGAAGGCTCTTAAGCTAGAGGGTAAGTTGCGTCATAGGGAGGAAGAGTTGACTTCTGCTGAGGCTTTCATCGCTGCTAAAGATAAAGAGATATTGGAGTTGAAGAATCGTCTGAAGGGGAAAGAGCAGCTTGGTGCCTCCGAAGAGAAACTTCGTCTTGAACTTGCTCTCGTTCGTAGTGAGGTGGAGAAGGCTCGTGAAGACGCCTCATCTTCTAAAGGTTCGTCTTCGTCCTTACACTTATCTTCGTATCTCTCTTTCGTCTTCTTAGTGTGTTGTCTGAGTCTCCCGGCCCTATCTTCAGCGGTCGATATCCGAGAGTTAACATGGCTTCGGAATGAGAAGACTCGCCAAGCTTCTCTGATTAGGGAACTAGTGGAGAAGATAAAAAATGAGACTGATAAGTGGAATGCTCGGGCAGATGAGCATAATGAATTGACGGTTCAGTATCGACAACGACGGGAGCATGTGGTTGATATGCAGAATCGTTATAACTTTGATCGCCGCCAGTTTGATGGTGCTTTGTTGTGGACTCGTGAGAATCTACGTGAAGCTCGTGATGGCATCTCTCGTTTAGAAACCAAGGTGGCGAGCTTGGAAGAGGAGCTGCGTCAAGCCCGTTCATCTTATGATACTGAGGTTCGGGATTATATTCAGCGGCTCGTTCGGGAGAGGGACGATGCCAGAGCCGAGTCCCATGCCCTTACCAATGCATTAGCTGCTTCTCGGGCCGATGTCGCTCGTTTAGTGGAATCTGAGAAGGACCTTGAAATAAATATGTATAGGCTTACTAAAGGGATATAATACATGAGTAATGAAGTCAATCACCTTCGACATTTAGACTCCATGAAGCAGGTAGAGTTGGATGAGTGTCAGTTTGCTCTCACAAATCTTCGATTGGATTATAAGAAAATTTCAGACGAGTATGATTTTCTCGACGATGCCCGGGACGCTGTAGTAAATGAATATGAAATAGCTTCGGCTAATTTCGAAGGTATATATTTGCTTGGCCGTGAGTAGCTTCATAAATCTATTTTTCTAACTCATTTGTGTCTTCTTTTTCAGAGCTCGAGGGACAACTTAACCTTGCAAATGAAAGGATTAAAAAGGCTCAATCTGACTTAGTGCATCATCAGGGTCAAGCTAAGTACTACGAAGGGCTGTCCGGATCTCGGGACGAAGCAGCGAGAGAGGCAGTCAAGGAGGTATCCCAATTGAAGTCTTCGTTGTCACAGTCTGAGCTCAAGGCCACTGTTATCGCACATAAGGATCGTTGCCAGCTTGCTGAAGATATTAACAAGATCCTGACCAAGATCGAGCAGAGCCTTCTGAAAGATCACGGTATTGTTAAGAACTATCCTCGTCATTCTATGCCTGATCCCTTAACTTATTCTTCCGGTCCTTCTTCGGGAGGAAGCGTCCCTTCGTCTCAGAAGAATCCAGCTGATCTTGTTGGGTCCTCCACAAGGAAGTAGGTTTTCGCGCTTGTTATAGAAATTTGATCTTTGTTGATTACTTGGTTGGGGACCATTTTTTGATGTATCTCTTGTTTTTCTTTCTCAGTTCCCCGAACTTGTAATCAACTTTTATGGAATGGATCATCGTTTGTTTGGATATGTACAATTTTGTTTTATCTGCATTGTTAGTTCGGTTATTTAGATAGCGAGTAAATTAAATGATTGAAAAATGAATTAAGCAGGGTAATAAAAAGAGCTTGATGGCAATAACGAAGATATGCACCTTAGTTATTGACTTTGGACCTGTTACCCCGCTGGCTAACCCTTGGCCAGAGGATCGCCAAACGGTGCGGGTTGGTGCAACGTTCCCGGATATGTAATGCGTTATTGAAATATTTACATGCATTCATTCCGCTGAACCGCTGTCTTGTTGGCTGACTGGGTATCTCTTTCTGCTGGAAGCCTTCCCCATGGTCCTACACTTATAGACGCTGACAGGGGAGTCCCGAGAGATTATATATGATCACTTTCCCCAGTATTTGTTTTTCAAAAGTCTTGTTTGATTGATAAGGTGAGGTCTGCTACTCCTCGTCCAGAGATAGAAACACGTCGAGCGGGTACGCTGTCTTCTTCTTCTGGTACTCTTCACGCAGGTGCAGAATTGTGTTGCTTTATGGATAGTATGGCTTGAGGTATTTAGCGTTCCATGGGTGTATGGGGACTTCTCCTTTCAGATTACGCAGGTAGTAAGATCCATTCCCGGCGATGTTATATATTATAAACGGTTCTCCCCATGATGGTGCTAACTTGCCCCAATTTTTCTCTCGTTGGTATTGTGGTATGGTTCTCAGCACATACTATCCTTCTACAAAGTTCCTAAGCTTATCTTTCTTGTTGTATTCTCTGGCTAGCCTTCGTTGGTAGTTTTGCATCCTTTGTAATGCTGTCTCCCTCCTTTCTTCTAGATCATCGAGCCTTTCCAGCATCATATCCGCTGTGAGATTCTTCTCCCAGGCTTCAGTTTTTGTGGTTGGCATGATGATTTCTGTCGGGATGACTGCTTCGGCTCCGTAAGTGAGGAGGAACGGTGATTCACCTGTGGCGGATCTTCGTGTTGTTCGGTACGCCCATAGCATGTTGTGTAATTGTTCGCACCATCGTCCCTTGTGTTCGTCCAATTGTTTCTTGAGAATAAGACCAATGGTCTTATTCGTAGCCTCTGCCTGGCCCTTACTCTGGGGGTAAATGGGGTTGATTTGTTCTTCCTGATTTTGAAAGTATCGAAGAGCATATCTATGTTTTTCCGTTGTAATTGCTTTCCATTGTCAGAGACAATTTCTGCGGGCATGCCAAACTTGCAAATGATGTTCTGAAAGATGAATGTGAATACATCCACGTCTCTGATTCTAGCTAAGGCTTTGGCCTCCACCCACTTGCTGAAGTAGTCTGTGGCTACGATCAAGAATCGCCTTTTCCCTGACCCTTCGATCAGGGGGCCTACGATGTCTACGCCCCATTTTGAAAATCGCCAAGGACTATCTACAGAATTCAGCTTTGTTGCAGGAGCATTAATCTTCTTAGCAAACCGCTGGCGTTCTTCGCATCTTCTGGACATCCTAGCGGCATCTCGGATCATCTGTGGCCAATAGTATCCCTATATTTTTTCTTTATCCGCCAGTGATCTCATTCCGCTGTGGTTACCTGCGTCCCCATAATGGATATATTTCAAAATACGATGCCCCTCCTCTCTTTATAGACACCGTAGTAGTGGTCCGAGGAAGGATTTTTTGTACAATACTCCACCACGAAGATCGTATCTCCCTGCCTTTGATTGTATCTTTCTGGCTTGCTTCAAGTCCGTAGGTAGCGTACCTTCTTCAAGGTAAAGGTGAATCTCCATTCTCCAGTCTTCTTCATTGATGAATTCATCATCTTCGTTCGCCCTTGTCATGATGTCATATTCGATGAAGTCCTCAACAATATCCTCTCCCACATCGTCGTCCCCAATGTCATCCCCTACATCGTCTTCACGATTTGTAGCGAAGGACTGTTGTGGGGTGGTCGAAGGTTCATATATTATTGTTATTTTTATGGCTTTAACATTCTCATCTTTCAGCATGGATGATATGAATGCCAAGGCGTCGGCATGCCTGAGATCTTTTCTGCACAGGTGTCGGAATTTGATGCTTGGTATTTGTGAGGCTAAGGTTTGGACCAAAGCCATGTACACGAAGAGGGTGTCGTCGTAGACATTATATTCTAGTCATATCTGTCGTATGACCAGTTGTGAATCACTTGTCAGGCGTACATCAGTTATTTTCATTTATATTATTAAACGTATAGCATGTACCACAACTTCGTATTCTACGATGTTGTTGGTATTCCCCTTGAATTCCAACCTCAGCGCGTGTACGATCCTTTCTCCGGTGGGGGTAGTGATTACGATGCATATGCTCGCACCTTTCCTATTCCTTGATCCGTCAACGAAGACTTCCCATCGTCTTTGGCTTGTGGGCTCGAGAATATCAACTGGATCTTTACCATCCTCTGCTTCTGGTATGCCCCTTACTTCCTCATCGTTGTCCAGGGGTAAATTTGCTAAAAAATCCGCTAGGACTTACGATTTTTGTGAATGCTGGATCTCATGGATCATGTTGAACTGATCGAGATGAGTATTCCATTTTGCTATCCTTCCTACTTTCCCAACGCTCTTGAGAACAGCCTCCAACGGTGCTTTGCACGGAACACGAATGGAGTGAGTCAAAAAATAGGTTCTTAGCTTTTGGGTTGCCCATACTAGTGCCAAGATGAGCTGCTCGATCTTCGTATAATTTCTTTCTGTCGTGTCGAGGGTCTTGCTGACGTAATAAATTGGCTGCTCTATCTTCGTATTTGTCTTGACCAATACTGCGCTGACTGCATCCTCTGTCGCTGCTATGTAGAGAGCCAAAACCTCATCGGGATCGGGTTTTTGTAGGATCGGGATCGTGGCTAGATATTCTTTAATCTCCTGGAAAGCTTCTTCGCATTCTTCGGTCCATTCGAACTTGCTTCCCTTTTTGAGGATGTTGAAGAAATGTTTGCATTTGTCCGATGACCTGGCGATGAATCTACCCAAAGCTGTTAAGGATCCATTGAGTTTTTGGACTTCTTTCAGGTTCTTCGGGGATGAAATTTCTACGATGGTCTGGATCTTGGCGGCATCCACTTCGATGCCCCTCTTCGTTACTAGGTATCCGAGGAACTTCCCTGAGGTGACGCCGAATGTGCATTTTTCCGGATTTACTTTCATGATGTGCTTCCTCATTGCTTCGAAGATATCCCTTAGGTCTTGATGGTGGTCCTTGCGATCCTTACTTTTGACGAGAATATCGTCAACATAGATTTCGAGGGTGTTCCCGATCCAAGACTTGAAGATAGCATCCACCATCCTCTGGTATGTTGCCCCTACATTTCTAAGTCCGAAGGGCATCCTTGTGTAACAATAGAGGTCGTGCGGGGTGTAGAATGTTGTGTGTTGTTAATCTTCTTCTGCAAGGGCTACTTGGTTGTAGCCAGAATATCCGTCCATGAATGATAGTTCTTCGTATCCTTCGACGGCTTCCACCAGTTGATCGATACTTGGGAGCGGGTAACTGTCCTTCGGACATGCTTTGTTGAGGTTGGTGAAATCAATGCATATTCTCACTTATTCGTTCTTTTTTGGCACTATGACCATGTTCGATATCCACGTTGGATATTTGACCTCCTTGATGAATCCTGCTTCTAACAATTTGCGGAGCTCCTTCTCAATTGCTTGGTGGTACTCCGGTGCCACCTTTCGTACTTTTTGCCTAAAGGGGGGAGTGCCCGGCTTTATACGAAGTTCGTGCTGAATTATCTTCGAATCAATCCCTGGCATGTCCCCTAACTTCCACGCGAAGATTTCCGCGTATTCCATGAGTAACTTGATTAGAGCCATTTCTCTTTCTTTATCAATTAGAATCCCTATTTTGATCATCTTCGGGCTCTCTTAGGTTCCTATATTGATCTCCTTCATGGTTTCCACAGATGTGAATGTAGGCTTCGGTTCCCCGAGGAGAGGGACGTTCTTTAATTGCTATTGGTAGGCTCTTCAGCCCTGTTACCTGTTGAGGTGATTGCTTCGGTGTTTAGAACGATGCTTTCCTTCGTCAGACTTTTTCCGGAAATTTCTTCGAGGTAAAGTTCAATTGCTTTTTCCTTGGCAGCCTCTTTGTTTCGATTTCTTCGGGATTTACATTGCTCATCCTGTTCGTTATTGATCTGATTTCGTATAGCCTGGCATTCCCGAGCGGTGACCTGATATCTTTTTATTTACATTACCCCTTCGGGTGTTGGAAATCTAAGGTACTGATCATAAGTCGTTGCTACTCCTTTGAGCTTGTGCACCCATCTTCGGCCAATGATGGTATTGTAGGGGGAAGGAGAATCCACCACGCCGAATCGAGTATCAACCTTCATTGGTCCTGCATCTACTTGTAAAACAATATCTCCTAGGGGCTTTGTTGGTTCCCCATTGAATTCGTAGATGGTGTAATAAGAAGACATCAGTTGCTCTTCGTTCAGCTCCATCCGATTGAATGTGTCGCATAACAAAACATTAACCGAGCTTCCTCCATCGATGAGGATCTTCCTGATGTTGCATCCTGCTACTGGTAAAGTGAGGACCAAGGGACCGTTGTGATCTTCCATGTCTTCCTCTATGTCTTCAACATCGAATGTCATAGGTGCGTTCATCCATTGCTCGTGTTCCTCTACTTCTACCCCATCGATCTTGTACAACTCACAGTAATCCTCGAATTGCTTTCTTAGCCTTTTCCCTATCTAGGCAGTCAGCGATGGTCCAGTAGCTTCGGAACATGAGATGGTGTTGATGCTTTGGTTTCCTTCGGGCAGTTGGACTTGCTTTCTTCGCTTATCCCTCTCTTCAATTCCTGCCTTCTGTATGTATTGCTTGAGGTCACCAGCGTCAATCAGTTTCTGGATCATTATCTTGAGATTCTTGTATTTTTCTGTTTGGTGCCCTTTGAAGCAATGGTATTCACAGTAATCCCTTGACTTCTCGGTCCTGGGGGGATGTTTTCCTTTAGACCATGGCCATTCCAGGTTTTCCCGGTCCTTAATTTCCCTTAGAGTGTATTTGGTGTTCAGCTTCGTGAAAACTTGATCTTTGAATTTACGGTTGTCACGTCGACGGTCATCCCTTAGTCCTCTCTTATCAAAGTTAGGATGTTCAGTTGAACCGCCCCTCTTCGATCCGCTGGCTTGTTCTACGGAATTAGTTCGATGAGATCTTTGAGTTTGGGCCCTAGGGTTCTCTTGCTGGATCTCTTCTAACCTGGCGTGCTTTTCAATGATTACTCGAAGGTCTCCTTATGTCGTAGGTACACTTCCATGAATCTCCATAAATAATGGGCTCATTTTATCCAATCCCCATTTTTAATAGTTGATGCTGACCACTGGATCTATGTTCCCTATGGCTTGACAAATCCTGTGCCACCTGTCGGTATACTGCCTGATTATCTCTTTGTAAACGATTTCTAGTGAGAAGATTTGTCCATTCATGTGTTGACAGCCTTATTGTACATGTAAGTTTCTAAGAATTTCTCAACGATCTGGTCGTAGGAGTTGATGGAGTTGGGTGGTAGGTTGTCGAACCAAGATAGTGTTGATCCCTTTAGACTTGAAGGGAAATACCTGCAGAGGACTGCATCGTCTTGCTCCCATCGGGCAAAGATACGATTGTAGTAACGAAGATGTGTTGCGGGATCGCTGGACCCATCGAAACATTCAAATGCTGGAACAGGTCACTTCTGAGGGATAAGTGCTTTGGCCAAGTGCGGGATCAGCGGCGTGGTGTTTGCTTCTCTCATCACCTCTTCCAGTCTTCCCCCTCCTTTTCTGGCTTTTAGTTGCTTAATCTATGCCATCATTTCAGCACAAAGGTCCTCCATTGCCCGCTGGTGGTCTTCTTGGATTGTAGATCGCCCTGATCTTCGGTTCTCACTATCAAAATAGTCTGAATCCTCTGGCACAAAGTCTGGGTCGGATGACCTATTTCCTATGGTTTCTCCTCGATTTAATGGCTCGGGATTTGTTACGACAATCCTTCGGTCATGGTTCGGCTCTAGTGCTTTAGAATTTGCTTCATCGTGTTGATGCGCTGCTCCGATGCTTTGGGCAATCTTGTCCTTGAGCTCCTGATTTTCTCGGGATAATAATGCCACAACCTCTGCATATGTATTATGGCTCTTTTTTAATTCTTCGAGCTCTGCTATCAGCTGGGGGGAATGATTCAATCCTTGGTTCGGAGTTCCGATCCGCCCTTGCCCCCCAATAGCCACAGTGTGATCTTCATCAATGGTATGGATTAAAGGATGGGGCGGGTCAGAATTTGGCAACAACAATTCCACCTGTGGAGGCAGCAGCAATTCCACCTGTGGAGGTGTCGGTTGTGCATCTGGAAGGGTCTGGTTCTGCTCGTTTGTTATTGGCATCCCAAGGGCTGGCTGATGCATCGTTGATTCTGCAAATCCTTCTCGTTGCTGGTGAGCACGGGAAGCTGTGGCTGCCTTTGCTGCTTCAGCTTTGGCCGCCATAGCTTTGAGTGTCGCGGCTGCTACAACGTTGGCATCTAAGGGTGAAGTGATTTCCGTTGTATCTGGCTTCTGGTTTGGTGCCTTCGTATTTTCACCCTTTTGCTTGCTGCGCGTCATAACTGGCGTCGTCTTTGGTGTTTCTTTAGACGATGCCTTGGTTTTCCCCGCATCCTTTGTCTTTTCCATCTTCGATCTCTTTGCCTGCACAGGTAAAACATCATCGAAAATCCAATATCCGAGTGGGTCCTGTTAGTAAGGTTAATTCAAATGTGAAGGTCATAAGCATAACTCCACCAAAAGCTTGGGTAGGATCGCGAAAGGTGAAAAATATCTTTGAAAGGGAAGATCCAATAATTATAAACATAGATCTATTCACAGATCTGAAAAAACATTTTACGGGAAGTGCACATCGATCGGTTTTAAGTATGGAAATCGTGATAAATTATAAGAAAAGTACCGATCTTTAAGTTTCAAGCATGGAATGTGTGCAACATTTTAAGGAAAACATAGATCCCCAAGTTTCGAATTCGGGAAAGATGGAAAACTCTAAAAAATGCATAGATCCGTGAGTTTTAAGCTTGGAAAACAAGGATAACTTCTAAGGAAAGTAAAGATTTATAAGTCTTACTCAAATCCGGATACAATAAATGTTAAATCACTTGAAGAAAATCATTTTCGAAGGATAATTTTGACTGTCATCTTAAATCCGAACACTATTATTTGAAGAATAGCACGGGGAGCCGAAAATGGGTAAAATCACAGGATAAGATAAATCTTTCACCGGGACAGAGTCCCTGTTTCTAGCGCCAGATTGTGAACACAGAAATAACGATGGTATCCAAGTGTTCACAAGCAATGTTCGCATTCACTCATGTACGTATAAAGGAGAGTAATCATAAGTAAAACTACATTAATATGGTGACTCATCGACTCAAAGCCTTCGAGCTCGTCCTTGTCTAGTCAGGGGGGAGTAATTCAGCTATTCTGATGAGCACGATGCATGATATCACAAAGCATAATAACAGAAGCAGAAAGTAAAGTGCTGAAACATAAATGAGACAATGATTTACGTGGTTCGACACTAAGGCCTACGTCCACGGGGTTGGGGGTTTCACTATATATTTGGAGTTACAAAGATAGTCAAATGACTTTATGTGAATCAGGAAGATAGAGGGGAAATAGAGCTCATACTTACTCTTCCTATTTCTCTCCTATTCTCTTCTTCTAAGTTGGTCGACCCCTCCTCTCTCAGTGGAGAGGGGTATTTATAGGGGTGATACATGGGGTCCACTATTAAAGACAGTTGCATCCTTATCTTCTTGATCTTTGCGCTGATCCCGCTGGTATCTTCGTTTTCGACCGAAGGCTCCAACGGTCATGTATGGTTACGAAGGGTCACCTCTTTTTCTTCCACAGATCTGCTGACACGTACCCTATACCTATGGTGTTTAATGCGGGTGGTTGGGGCATTCCGTACGCGTCAGACAGATGTCTGATGCCCCTGTCCCATCTTCGTCAGTGGAGTTAATCTTCGCCGTTGATCTGGGATCCCCCCGAGATGGGGTAAAGCAGATCTTTGGATTCTCTTCCGTACTTTGCGGTGGTTCGTTCCTTCAGTGTTCCCTGATCGTGAGCCATTGGATTATCGTGATGCCGAACATATATGGGTGATATATGTTCCCTGGGTGTTGGGATGTGGCATCATATCTTGATGTCTCGATGTCGCGTGTATTCCACGTGTTCTTCCTTCAACACGTGGCAGGTGATGAATCATGTGTATACAACATCTACATAGAATCAATCCACCCAAGCGGAAGGTTAGCACTTGATTCTCATAATTTTGTCATTGGTATTCAAGGCTGGTTTTTTCTATTTCCCGCAATGAGTTATTATTTTCCATATAGTTAGAACTCAATTTGCCGCATCATAATAGTAGAAGTGGTTTCTGCAGTCTTGGCATAGACGGAAGTGTTGTCTTTGGCCTATTCCTGTGCATCATGTCAAAAAAATTGTTTGAAATGCCATGTAGCATAGCAAATGAGTTTCCCCACTATGGTAGGAATGGCAAATTTGATTAAGAGTATACGTTTAATTGTGTTTGGTGGAACCCTAATGTATTAAAAATATATTTGTGTTTGTGTGGTGGCGTATTTATAAAATTCTTAGTATTATACTATATTCAGTGGGACCCTTTTGATATAAAAATATATTAGAAAAGTGAAAAAATAAGAAAGAAGGAGAGCTAATATGTATATATACAAAATTACTCGGAAATAAAGAGACCACCGCTAAAGATGGAAAGACCATCGAGCGATGAAGTCTTTATCGCCAGTTAGAAACTCCATCGTGTATGCCTATGTGCCATTCCTGGCATGTAGGAAGATGAGCTTGGCAGTTTGGCATACCCATAGTGGGTGCTAAAATGTCAAATAGTAGTGTTTGACATGTGCATAGGAATAAGCCTTAGTACCAAAGTGCCAAACTCAGCTTTTGCCGTATATGCACCCACTATGGTCTATGGGTATGCCAAAGTACCAAACATATATGCATTTATGTCAAATATAACATATAGGCATACACGGCAGACTTTCCAGCGAGCGGTGGACACTAGATGGTCAAACTATCGCTCGTTGGTTATTCCAGCACCAGTGATGGTCAAGACGTCGCTCGCTGGTTTGATCATCACACATCAGTTCCTCATCCAATAACTATAATTTACCCCCTCTATAAATACCCAATTTCAATCTCATTTCAACTCACACCAGAATTTCTTAATCTTTCTAGAATTTCTCAATTTCTCAATCTTCTTCAAATATACAATAATCACACCTTCTCTGCAAATCTTAATTTCTTGTAATATGGATTCATAATCTCAAAGTCAAGGTAAAGGTAAAAAAAATCAAAGTCCGTGTGAAAAATACAACCTCACACAAGATGAATGCATTTGTCATAATTATGTTTTTTTTTTACCCAAGATGGTGTCGATGGTGCACAACAACATGGTAACACCATGTGGGAAAACATATTTCATGAATATGAAGCACAAACCAAGAAAATCAATTGTCTTGATGCAAAAAGGTTGGTATAACGCTTCATTATTATCAACAAGGAAGTAGTCGCTTACGTTGAATTGATAACGCAAGCCACGAGAGGAGGTCGGGAGTGGTCTTGTGGATGGTGATGTTGAAGACAGGTTCATACAGATTGGCAGCGAAAACATAGCAAACAACTCGGCTTCGAAAGTTGTTATCATATTTTGAAGGTGTTGAAAAAATATAATCCATAATTGTTAGCAACTAATCAACAAGTACCTGAAAGGTCACCATACAATTCTTCTCCTTCAACACCAAATTCTTCATCGTTTTCACTAAGTCCATCAAATTCTTCACC